>NC_073630.1:98597500-99222500 GCF_029407905.1 Bubalus kerabau
GATCACCACAAACTATGGAAAATTCTGAAAGAGATGGGAATACCAGACCACCTAACCTGCCTCTTGAGAAATCTGTATGCAGGTCAGGAAGCAACAGTTAGAACTGGACATGGAACAACAGACTGGTTCCAAATAGGAAAAGGAGTATGTCAAGGCTGTACATTGTCACCCTGCTTGTTTAACTTATATGCAGAGTACATCATGAGAAACGCTGGGCTGGAAGGAGCATAAGATGGAATCAAGATTTCCAGGAGAAATATCAATAACCTCAGATATGCAGATGACACCACCCTTATGGCAGAAAGAGGAGGAACTTAAGAGCCTCTTGATGAAAGTGAAAGTGGAGAGTGAAAAAGTTGGCTTAAAGCTCAACATTCAGAAAACTAAGATCATGGCATCTGGTCCCATCACGTCATGGCAAATAGATGGGGAAACAGTGGAAACAGTGACAGACTATATTTTGGGGCTTCAAAATCACTGCAGATGGTGACTTCAGCCATGAAACTAACTTGGAAGGAAAGTTATGACCAACCTAGACAGCATTTTTAAAAGCAGAGACATTGCTTTGCCAACAAAGGTCTGTCTAGTCAAGGCTATGGTTTTTTCAGTAGTCATGTATGGATGTGAGAGTTGGACTATAAAGAAAGCTGAGCACTGCAGAATTGATGCTTTTGAACTGTAGTGTTGGAGAAGAGTACTGAGAGTCCCTTGGACTCCAAGGAGATCCAACCTGTCAATCCTAAAGGAAATCAGTCCTGAATATTCATTGGAAAGACTGATGTTGAAGCTGAAATGCCAATATTTTGGCCACCTGACAGGGAGAACTGACTCATTTGAAAAGACCCTGATGCTAGGAAAGACTGAGGGCAAGAGGAGAAGGGGACAGCAGAGGATGAGATGGTTGGATGGCATCACTGACTCTTTGGACATGAGTTTGAGTAAACTCTGGGAGTTGGTGATGGACAGTGAGGCCTGGCATGCTGCAGTCCATGGGGTCACAAGAGTCAGATACGACTGAGCAACTGAACTGAACTGAAAGAAGTCTGAATTTTATTCCTAACATATGGGGCTAACATGGCTAAGTGAAAGTTGCTCAGTCGTGTCTGACTCTTTGCAACACAATGGACTACATAGTCCATGGAATTGTCCAGGCCAGAAGAGTGGAGTGGGTAGCCTTTCCCTTCTCCAGAGGATCTTCCCAACCCAGGGATTGAACCCAGGTATCCCACATTGCAGGCAGATTTTTCACCAGCTGAGCCACAAGGGAAACCCAAGAATACTGGAGTGGGTAGCCTATCTTTTCTCCATCAGAACTTCCCAACCCAGGATTTGAACTGGGGTCTCCTGCATTGCAGGGTGATTCTTTACCAACTGAGCTATCAGGGAAGCCCTATGGGGAGCCACTGGCAAAAGAGTGGCATGATTTCATTTGCAATTCTAATTGATTAATAAAGCTTCTCTATGCAGTGCAGACTGGGACAGAACAAAAGTAGGGCAGGGACAACTGTGAGGAGGCTACGAGATAAGTCTAGGTAAGTGGTGATGGTTCAATTGAGTTCAGTCACACAGTCATGTCTGACTCTTTGTGACCCCATGGACTGCAGCAGGCCAGACTTCCCTGTCCATCACCAGCTCCCGGAGCTTGCTCAAACTCATGTCCATCGAGTCAGTGATACCATCCAACCATCTCATGCTCTGTTGTCCCCTTCTCCTCCTGCCTTCAATCTTTCCCATCATCCGGGTCTTTTCCAGTAAGTCAGTTCTTCCCATCAGGTGGCCAAAGGATTGGAGTTTCAGCTTCAACATCAGTCCTTCCAGTGAATATTCAGGACTGATTTCCTTTAGGATGGACTGGTTTGATCTCCTTGTAGTCCAAGAGACTCTCAAGAGTCTTCTCCAACACCACAGTTCAAAAGCATCAATTCTTCAGCACTCAGCTTTCTTTATGGTCCAACTCTCACATCTATACATGACTACTGGAAAAACCATAGCCTTGCCTAGATGGACCTTTGTTGGCAAAGTAATGTCTCTTCTTTCTAATATGCCATCTAGGTTGGTCATAGCTTTTCTTCCAAGGAGCAAGTGTCTTTTAATTTTATGGCTGCAGTCAGCATCTGCAGTGATTTTGGTGCCCAAAAAAGAAAGTCAGCCACAGTTTCCACTGTTTCCCCATCTATTTGCCATGAAGTGATGCCATGATCTTAGTTTTTTGAATGTTGAGTTTTCAGTCAGCCTTTTTACTCTCTTTAATCTTTATCAAGAGACTCTTTAGTTCCTCTTGGCTTTGTGACATAAGCATGGTGTCCTCTGCATATCTGAGTTTATTGATGTTTCTCCTGACAATCTTGATTCCAGCTTGTGCTTCATTCAGTCTGGCATTTTGCATGATGTACTCTGCATATAAGTTAAATAAGCAGGGTGACAATATATAGCCTTGATGTACTCCTTTCCCAATTTGGAACCAGTCTGTTGTTCCATGTCTGGTTCTGCCTGTTGCTTCTTGACCTGCATACAGATTTCTCAGGAGGCAGGTGAAGTGGTCTGGTATTCCCATCTCTTGAAGAATTTTTTGTGGCTTAGACTAAAGTAAGGGTAAGGATGAAATCATATGGATTCAAAGTGTAGTTCATTCATTAGTAAGCTGGCAAATTGACAGACATTTTCAGCTGAGAGATTGGTTGTGGGTTGAAAAAATGGAAAAGGATAGCTGATATAATTTTGGTCACTAAATATGTAAACACACTATTTCAATGCAGAGCCATAATTGCTGCTAAGTTGATGTATACATAGTTTAATGACTGTATAGGGAAAGATGTATCTAAGGATTCCTGAAAGAGTCAAGAATGTTATACAAGGGACTTGAAGGATGAACACAGTTATGTGCTGGGTAGAGATGAAGAGAACTAAACTTGTTGAACTTAACATTAACTGGTTGAACTTCTGCCCTCGCTCCTCACATTTGCTCATTTCCCTGTATTTCTTACTTTAAGTAATAATATTGCCACAACTTAATCTCCAAAGTTATGTCCTGTATCCCACTGTCTACATACACAATAAATCTAGAGTGAATGTTACTTGATATTGCAAAAACATTAGCTGCATTACCTTCAAAATAAGGAAATGATAAGGACCACTATTACTACTTGTATTCAATATTCTCTTGAGGTTTTATTTAACAAAGTAAGGTGAAAAAATAAAATTAAGATATAGGATTAGATGTAAAGACATTTATGTTTTATTTTCAGAGGATATTGTTATATAGAAATATCCAAAGAATCTAAACACAAATTTTTGGAAAGAAGAGGAGTTATTAATGTGACTTACAAATACACCAGTAACAAAGAGAAAATATAATGAGAAAGAAAGCATTCACAATAGAATAAAATGTTTAAGGTCGCTGGGGGTGCAATCTGAAATAACTATTGTTATGGGTCACTTAAGAATAGCTATGTCAGAAGAGACATATTTTAACAGTAATGACTTTATAAATAAAAATAATATAGTTCTAACCACAACATTTGAAAAAGCCCAACTTTGGAAGTCCAAGCTCTGAGCAGTTGCCCCAAATATAATTTAAAAAGAATTCTGGGATTATGTTAATCAACAGCATCATTTATGAACTCTATTCATTGTATCATTTTTAGAAAACTGTTGCAAGAAATAAGTTGAAATGAGAAATACAAAATCTACTAGAGTATTTCATAATACAGTTATTGTATAAGTATAAGGTGTTTAAAAAATAATAGAATATACATATCCTCTTGTAATAAAACAGGGAGACATCATGAACTTTTTTAGCTCACAGAGATTTGCTGATTACCTTGTGGTAAAGGATGAATTCTTGGCTATGGAGAAAGCATCTAGAAAACTGATATTTGGAAATATTCCCATTATTAAGGAATATTTTTAGCCCAAAATAAATAAACTTATATAAGATTTTCAAATTGGAGCATGCTAAATAGTCCAAACGGCTTCCCAAATGGCACTAGTGGTAAAGAATCCGCTTGCCAATGCACAGGACACAGGAGATTCAGGTTTAATCCCTGGGTCAGGAAGATTCCCTGGAGTAGGAAATGGCAACCGACTCCAGTATTCTTGTCTGGGAAATCCATAGACAGAGGAGCCTGGAGGGCTACAGTTCACGAGGTCACAAAGAGTCATACACGCTTAAGAGACTGAGCACACGCAAACACACACACAAATACTCAAAAGTAAAATTTTCACTGGAGTGAAGCAATTTGCTAAAATTAGAGGAACACCACTTATTAATTTGCAAAGAAAACTGATTGACATCAGGGAAGATGGAAAAGTATAAGTCAAATTTTAAGAAAAATAGTTTTTCTTAACTGGGGGGGTTGGGATTTTTAACTGAATATTATGATTTATTAATCACAGTCAAAAATGTCTCATTTGTCTCATAATATTTGCACAAAGTATCTTTTCAATATGGCAGATATCATAACCCTGTATTAAAGTAAATTGTGTACTCAGTTGTGTCTGACTCTGTGTGACCGCATGAACTGTAGCCTGCCAGGCTCCTCTGTCCATGGGACTTTTAGGCAAGAATACTGAAGTGGGTTGCCATTTCCTCTTCCAGGGGATCTTTGTGACCCAGGGATTGAAACCCTGTCTCTGAATCTCCTGCATTGCAGATTCTTTACCACTAGCGCCACCTGGGAAGCCCTATTAATAAGGGTACATGGTTAGAAAAGTGGAAAAGACATTGCAAAAAATAATAGAGCAGAAGAGAATAGAAATACTTGCAACAGGAGAGCAAATGGAGCACAGTCTGAAATGCTCTGCCTGTCACACCTACTTGATACTTAAAATACAGGATGGTGGAAGATGATGGGCAAGACTCTGGGTCTTCACAAGAGGTTACTTGTTTCCTAAAATGCTTTATATTTATAATTCCTATTAATTAGAGTATGACTACAAGGATCAATTTCCCATTATAACCAAGACAATATTGCTGGCAGAACAGAGGGAGATTTTGTGGACCATCTAACATTTCCCTCCTCCTTGGCTTTAGGTCTATCTCAGATTAAAACTATTTCAAGACAGTTCAGTTCAGTTCAGTTCAGTCGCTCAGTCGTGTCTGACTCTTTGCGACCCCATGAATCGCAGCACACCAGGCCTCCCTGTCCGTCACCAACTTCCGGAGTTCACCCAGATTCATGTCCATTGAGTCAATGATGCCATCCAGCCATCTCATCCTCTGTCATCCCCTTCTCCTCCTGCCCCCAATCCCTCCCAGCATCAGAGTCTTTTCCAATGAGTCAACTCTTCACATGAGGTGGCCAAAGTACTGGAGTTTCAGCTTTAGCATCATTCCTTCCAAAGAAATCCCAGGGCTGATCTCCTTCAGAATGGACTGGTTGGATCTCCTTGCAGTCCAAGGGACTCTCAAGAGTCTTCTCCAACACCACAGTTCAAAAGCATCAATTCTTCGGTGCTCAGCCTTCTTCACAGTCCAACTCTCACATCCATACATCACCACTGGAAAAACCATAGCCTTGACTAGACGGACCTTTGTTGGCAAAGTAATGTCTCTGCTTTTGAATATGCTATCTAGGTTGGTCATAACTTTCCTTCCAAAGAGTAAGCATCTTTTAATTGCATGGCTGCAGTCACCATCTGCAGTGATTTTGGAGCCCAAAAACATAAAGTCTGACACTGTTTCCACTGTTTCCCCATCTATTTCCCATGAAGTGATGGGACCAGATGCCATGATCTTTGTTTTCTGAATGTTGAGCTTTAAGCCAACTTTTCACTCTCCACTTTCACTTTCATCAGGAGGCTTTTGAGTTCCTCTTCACTCTCTGCCATAAGGGTGGTGTCATCTGCATATCTGAGGTTATTGATATTTCTCCCGGCAATCTTGATTCCAGCTTGTGCTTCTTCCAGCCCAGCATTTCTCATGATGTACTCTGCATATAAGTTAAATAAGCAAGGTGACAATATACAGCCTTGATGTATTCCTTTTCCTTTTTGGAACCAGTCTGTTGTTCCATGTCCAGTTCTAACTGTTGCTTCCTGACCTGCATACAAATTTCTCAAGAGGCAGGTCAGGTGGTCTGGTATTCCCATCTCTTTCAGAATTTTCCACAGTTTATTGTGATCCACACAGTCGATGGCTTTGGCGTAGTCAATAAAGCAGAAATAGATGTTTTTCTGGAGCTCTCTTGCTTTTTCCATGATCCAGTGGATGTTGGCAGTTTGATCTCTGGTTCCTCTGCCTTTTCTAAAACCAGCTTGAACATCAGGAAGTTCACGGTTCACATATTGCTGAAGCCTGGCTTGGAGAATTTTGATCATTACTTTACTAGCATGTGAGATGAATGCAATTGTGCAGTAGTTTGAGCATTTCAAGACAGAGGTGTCCACAAAAATTGCATACTTTCAAAATCACAATAACCCCAATCCTTATTTTTCTTTTTCCAATCTTACCTTTTCTCCCCAATCATATGATAGTATGGGGAAAGAGGAAAAATTCTTTTAGTAGATATTTTAAATAGGCCAGGGAGGTGGGAGGGGGGATTCAGGATGGGGAACACGTGTACACCCGTGGCGGATTCATGTTGATGTATGGCAAAACCAATACAATATTGTAAAGTAATTAGCCTCCAATTAAATAAATAAATTTAAATTAAAAAAAAGGAAAAATAATAATAAATAAATACATAGGCCATAACTGAACATCAATGCAATTCTAAACCACATATCAAAATTCCCAGACATGTGGTCTCCATCTTTTGCAAATCTATTTTTGTTCCTGGGAGAAATATATTTGAGTCCCAGAACTGTTTGTTTAGCAGAGATATTCTATTGCAATTAGCTGAGAATGGAAGAAACAAAGGGAAGTCAGTTGTAGCTGTCTGGTCATTTGAAATCATCTGGCATTAACTGTTAATGGAAGAGTTTAGAAACTTTTCTTTCCTCAGACCTTCTTATAATTAATATGATTATTAATATTATACTTTACAGAGAGAAATCGATAAATCACTGAAAAAGAAGGGTACAGTTTAAGATGCGTGGGAAATTTAGTTCTCTTTAGCTCCAAAACATCTAAACGTACAACCTCAGACAGTCTGTATATACTTCTGTATGCCTGCAGAGAGAAGTAGTGTAGTGGGTTCACAGCAAAAGTCGGGAAAATATTCTTTTCAAATGGAAGAATCAGCTCTTTGAAACAGCATTTGCAGCCTCCACAGAAGACTGCTGTAGGGTGTGTAAGAAGGCATTATATTTTACAGAGCTGTGCATCCGCCTATGCACTATCTCCTCTTAGCCAGTTGCCCGAGTGTGGAACATCTGTGTTTATTTTGCATGACAAAGTTGTTCCTTGGCTTTGCCAAAATGAGCTTTGATGTGGGACTCTGGGTTTGTGGATTTTCCGTAGGGTAGAGATAAAGCTCAAGTGGCAGGACATTGTTTTTGTATATAATGCATATTACATGAAGTCATCCATATTTAATGACAAATGTGCTATATTTTTAATCTTTATAGCTTTAATGTGTGTAAGAGGTTTTAATAATTGGTGCTGGGATAGTGGTAACTTCCCAGAAATGCTCAGCACAACTGCTGTGGTTCTCAGCCCACAGTGTGCACAGGTTGTAAATTATAAAACTTGATTAGTGATAGACTTGGCAATATCTCTTGTACTTCTGAAGATGCCAATCTGTAACATCATGGGTACAAAATATTTCCATTCACACTTTTAATATTCACTTTAATAGCCTATATGAAAAACCCCAGAAGAAAAATGATGAGTTATTTGGGGAAATAAAATTGTTCTCCTAAAGAACTTCTTAAATTTCTAATCTTATTGGCAGGGATGCTTAGAATTCTATATGCAAAATCTAGACAGGTTCACTTCAGTGATTATCCATTTAAGATTCTAAAATGTCTGCTTATGTTAGCAGAGTTTTAATATTATAGACGTAAGTTCTATAATGTTCCTTAAAAAGACTGCTTTGTGAGGAAATCACTAATGGGTTGCTATTAGAAATTCAGGGACTTAACAATCTTAATAACTTTTATTTTCAACTGTATCAATTTTTTATTGCTTGAACTTTTCTTGTACTGGTTTTGCCTGAATTATCTGCTCCAGTGAGCATTTACTCAGTGTTTACTTCAGGCAATAAGGAATATCCTTGATGACCCTAGACCCCATCCTTCCACCAAAAACAGAATGACTATTACCCATTCCCATTCTTATACCCATCACAGCAGAAGACTGAGCATTTACTCTCTGCTGAAGCAAAGGGACCCTGGACTTAATAACACTCAGCTCAGCTGAGGGTGGAGTTTTCAACAGTGAAAATATAGACTTATGTGAAAGTCTATGTATAAGTAAGACTCCTCTAATTCTACTCCAATGTCTCAAAGAACACCAAATTACCAAAACAATCTTGAGAAAGAAACGCATACCTGGGGGCCTCATACATCTTGCTTTCAAAACATATTATGAAGCTACAGTAATTGAAACAGTATGGCACTGACATAAAGCCTGACATATAGACCAATGAAGCAGAATAAAGAGCCCTGAAATGAACCCTCATGTATTTGGCCAAAAGATCTTTGGCAAGGGTGCCAAGGCTACACAATGCATAAAGGATAATTTGTTTAACAGAGGATGCTGGGAAAGCTAGAAAACCACCTGCAAATGAATGAAATTGGACCCTTACCTCATGTTGTATGCAAAAATTAACTTAAAATGGTTTAAATCTCGAAATGTAATAATACCTGAAACTATAAAATCCTAGAAGAAACATAGAGCAAAATCTCATGACATTGGATTTGGCAACAATTTCTTAAATAGGATACCAAAAGCACAGTCAATAACAAATTGGTTTTGGTTATACCTCATACTCACTGAGTATGTCCATAAAGCAGAAAAAAAATGAGGGAATGAAAGTAAATTAAGGGGACAGAATTATTCAGATTAAATCATTAGTCCCTACATAGCCAATATACCTTGCATGAGAAGATAGAAACATAATTCACAGAAAAATTAAAAATATTTAACCTCACCAATAAATACTAATGGAGAATAACATTAGTTAACATTAGGAAAACTAACAACATTAGGATAATAATAATTTTCCTAATAACATTAGGAAAACAACACCCTCTGGTCTTGCTTCCAACCATGCAAGTGTGATTGATGGCGTCTTCATGAGCTCCAGAGGTCACAGCACGCGCCCCCGGACTCTCACGGCCCCCCGGATGATTTCTGAGGGAGACCTGGGAGGCATTGCGCAGATTACCTCCTCACTCTTCCTGGGCAGAGGCAGCGTAGCCTCCAACCGGCACCTCCTCCAGGCTCGCGGCATCACCTGCATTGTGAACGCTACCATCGAGATCCCCAATTTCAACTGGCCCCAGTTTGAATATGTTAAAGTGCCTCTGGCTGACATGCCTCACGCCCCCATTGGACTGTACTTTGACGCCGTAGCCGACAAGATCCACAGCGTGAGCTGGAAACACGGGGCCACCCTGGTGCACTGTGCCGCGGCGGTCAGCCGCTCGGCCATGCTCTGCATCGCATACCTGATGAAATTCCACAGCGTGTGCCTGCTGGAGGCCTACAACTGGGTGAAAGCCCAGAGGCCCGTCATCAGGCCCAACATCGGCTTCTGGAGGCAGCTGATAGACTACGAGCGCCAGCTTTCTGGGAAGTCGACAGTTAAAATGGTATAGACACTGTACGGCATAGTGCCAGACGTTTACGAGAAGGAGTCCCAACACCTGATGCCTTACTGGGGGATCTGAGCCACCAGAGCCCGCAGCAGCAGCCCCTGGAGCAGTACCAGCATCTGCTACACGCTGTCTGCTCCCCTCCTCACCTTTCTTTCCAAATGGTGGACAAATGCTCCTCCCTGAAGTGCTTTTTTTTTTTTTTTTTTTTTACACTGGGTGCTCATGTTTCAAAATCTCTCAAAATTCTACATAAAACTGGCAAAGAAAAGAAATCATAATATTTAATTCTGGCAAGAGTACACTGAGATACAGCTATCAAACAATCAGTTCAGTTCAGTTCAGTCGCTCAGTCATGTCTGACTCTTTGCAACACCATGAACTGCAGCACACCAGGCTTCCCTGGACATCACCAACTCCCAGAGTATACCCAAATTCATGTCCACTGAGTTGGTGATGCCATCCAACCATCTCATCCTCTGTCATCTTTTTCTCCTCCTGCCCTCAATCTTTCCCACTATCAGGATCTTTTTAAATGAGTCAGCTCTTCACATCAGGTGGCCAAAGTATTGAAGTTTCAGATTCAACATCAGTCCTTCCAAAGAACACCCAGGACTGATCTCCTTTAGGATGGATTGGTTTGATCTCCTTGCAGTCCAAGGGACTCTCAAGAGTCTTCTCCAACAACACAGTTCAAAAGCATTGATTTTTCGGTGCTCAGCTTTCTTTATAGTTCAACTCTCACATCCATACATGACCACTGGAAAAACCATAGCCTTGACTAGATGGACCTTTGTTGACAAGTAATGTCTCTTCTTTTTAATATGCTGTCTAGTTTGATCATAACTTTCCTTCCCTTCCAAGGAGTAAGCGGCTTTTAATTGCATGGCTGCAGTCACCATCTGCAGTGATTTTGGAGCCCAGAAAAATCAAGTCTGACACTGTTTCCACTGTTTCCCCATCTATTTGCCCTGAAGTGATGGGACATGAAGCCATGATCTTAATTTTCTGAATGTTGAGCTTTAAGCCAACTTTTTCACTCTCCACTTTCACTTTCATCAAGAGGCTCTTTAGTTCCTCTTCACTTTCTGTCATAAGGATGGTGTCATCTGAATATCTGAGGTTATTGATATTTCTCCCGGCAATCTTGATTCCAGCTTGTGCTTCTTCCAGCCCAGCATTTCTCATGATGTACTCTGCATATAAGTTAAATAAGCAGGGTGACAATATACAGCTTTGACGTATTTCTTTTCCTATTTGGAAACAGTCTGTTGTTCCATGTCCGTTTCTAACTGTTGCTTCTTGACCTGCATACAGATTTCTCAAGAGGCAGGTCAGGTGGTCTGGTATTCCCATCTCTTTCAGAATTTTCCAGAGTTTATTGTGATCCACACAGTCGATGGCTTTGGCGTAATCAATAAAGCAGAAATAGATGTTTTTCTGGAACTCTTTTGCTTTTTCGATGATCCAGTGGATGTTGGCAATTTGATCTCTGTGTTCCTCTGCGTTTTCTAAAACCAGCTCGAACATCTGAAAGTTCACGGTTCACATATTGCTGAAGCCGGGCTTGGAAAATTTTCAGCATTACTCTACTCGTGTATGATATGAGTGCAATTGTGCAGTAGTTTGAACATTCTTTGGCATTGCCTTTCTTTGGGATTGGAATGAAAACTGAAAACTGACCTTTTCCAGTCTGGTGGCCACTGCTGAGTTTTCCAAATTTGCTGGCATACTGAGTGCAGCACTTTCACAGCATCATCTTTTAACATTTAAAATAGCTCAACTGAAATTCCATCACCTCCACTAGCTTTGTTCGTAGTGATGCTTCCTAAGCTGCACTTGACCTCACATTCCAGGATGTCTGGCTCTATGTGAGTGATCACACCATTGTGATTATCTGGGTTGTGAAGATCTTTTTTGTACAGTTCTTCTCTGTATTCTGTATGCCACCTCTTTTTACTATCTTCTGCTTCTGTTAGGTCTAAACCATTTCTGTCCTTTATTGACCCCATCTTTGCATGAAATATTCCCATGGTATCTCTATTCTTGAAGAGATCTCTAGTCTTTCCCATTCTATTGTTTTCCCCTATTTCTTTGCATTGATCACTGAGGAAGGCTTTCTTATCTCTCCTTTCTATTTTTTGGAACTCTGCATTCAAATGGGTATATCTTTCCTTTTTCCTTGCTTTTCCCTTCTCTTCTTTTCACAGCTATTTGTTAAGTCCTCCTCAGACAGCCATTTTGCTTTTTTGCATTTCTTTTTTCTTGGGATGGTCTTGATCCCTGTCTCCTGTACAATGTCATGAACCTCTGTCCATAGTTCATCAGGTACTCTGTCTATCATATCTAGTCCCTTAAATCTATTTCTCAGAATGAACCAGGGCCAAGACTAATAGAGTTTTGCCAAGAGGATGCACTGGTCATAGCAAACACCCTCTTCCAGCAACACAAGAGAAGACTCTACACATGAACATCACCAGATGGCATTGGATGATTATTGGTACATTCTTTTTGGAAAATCACTTTAGAAATGTACATTTGGGAGTGCTTTTGTGTAGCACAGCTAGAGTAGATACTAGATCAAATTTTCAATTCAGGAAAATTTATCTTTGTAGTTGAGTCTCTACCTTTATCTTGAGGAAATTTCTTCTTTCAATCACTAACAAACTGTTCACTTTTCTCATGATCTCACTAATCTTGTTTTCTCTTCTAGATCTCAATTTCAGAAATCCTTTTGGACTTAAGGAGTTTCTTAATAATTAATACTTTAGAGTAAACATACATTCAATAATATTAGTTTAAATGTGATTTCATTTTTATGCATTAAAATTAAATAGAAAGTGTTAGCATTTGAATGATAGAAATTAGATTAGTATTTTGGGGATAAAGAGCTGCATATTCATCCTATTCCTAGTGTTGGACCTAAATATAGAGTCAGATTTTTCCAATGCAGCATTCTTCCTGTGTGGATGTAAGTGTATTTGTGCATTCCAGCTGGTTAAGAGTCAAGTGTAAAATAAAATGAGTCTCTACAATCCTTAAGTTAATGTAAACCATTTCACTTAAATCTCAAAACCATAAGCTTAGTGAAAAGCATGTCCCTAAGGCAACATTCCCTAAATTGTGCTTCCTAGGACGACAACAACAAACTGATATTAAATGTTTCATGGAGAAAATAATTGAATTAAATTTGGGGGAGAGAAATGAACTGATTATAAGCAAATAAAATGAAAGATGTTTATTATATTTCATAAAATGAGGGTGAGACAGGAGAGTGAAAAAGCTGGCTTGAAACTCAGTATTAAAAAAGCTAAGATCATGGCATCTGGTCCCATCACTTCAGGACAAATAAGACGGGAAAAAGTGGAAACAGTGATGGATTTTATTTTGTTGGCTTTGAAAATCACTGTGGATAGTGATTGCAGCCATGAAATTCAAATACTCTTGCTCCTTAGAAGGAACGCTATGACAAACCTAGACAGCATATTAAAAAGCAGAGACATCACTTTGCCAACAAAGGTCTGTTTAGTCAAAGCTATGGTTTTCCTTCATCAGGTAATGGATGTGAGAGTTGGACCATAAAGAAGGCTGAGCACCAAAGAACTGATGCTTTCAAATTGTGGTGCAGGAGAAGATCCTTGAGAGTCCCATGGACTTCAAGGAGATCAAACCAGTCAATCCTAATAGTCACTGGAAGGACTGATGCTGAAGCTGAAGCTCCAATACTTTGGTCACCTGAGGCAAAGAGCTGACTCATTGGAAAAGACCCTGATGCTGGGAAAGATTGAATGCAAAAGAAGGGGACAGCAGAGGATGAAATGGTTAGATAGCTTCACTTACTCAATGGAAATGAATTTGAGCAAACTCCAGGAGACAGTGGTGGACAATGAAGTCTGGTGTCCTGCAGTCCATGGGGTTGCAAAGAGTCAGACACAAGTTAGCAACTGAACAATAAGAAAAACAAGACACAATGGAATATTTTATGTACTAATATGCATTGTGAAGCTTTCAGAAATTAAAAAAATGAAATTTTTATGAAGAAATTTATAGAATTTTTTAAGAAAAATATTTTCGGTTGAAGGCAGGTTAGGTGATACTTCTTCGTAAACCTCTTTTCAAGTGGATTCACCCGGGCCATGATACTCTCTTACTTTTTCAAGACAGTGATTTAAGAGCTTCTGCTTTCCTTCTCTTATTTCACAAAGAGACAAATTAGTAAAATAATTTCATAGACCACCACTGACAGGTAAGAAACTTCTGAGGTAGAATTAAAACAAAGTTTCCTACCTTTTAAAATGTCCTTGCATTTGACAGTTTAGATTCTCTCTTTGGTTTTTTGTTTTCTTGGAATCTCTGAGGAATTCCCTTCTCACAAGAAACTTCATAGGCAGTGGTAATGATTTGTGAATGGAAAGAGATTTATAAGGAAATGAGTTGAGATAATGCTTTAAAAATTCATTCTTAGGATACTTTTCAAGACAGAGGAACTTCCTGATAACCGTCTGAGATTCAACATAGTGGCTTCTGACAAGCAATAGAACATTAGAAACATAATTAAGCTTTTAAACTTTGAGTAGGTTGCATTGTCCAATTATTTCCCCTGACATTTCAAACTCACACACCATTGAACAAACACAAATCCAAATGCTCAAAACAAATATGTGAGAGTGAATGAAGCAGATGAGACAGGGAACATTCCTTACTCAGAGGTAAATCGAAGAGCTGCTTATGAAGCCATGAGAATTCAACAGAATAGAAATTTGAAATGTCAAGTAGACATGCCTAGAAACACAAATGAAATGATGAGACTAGAGTGTCTGTGAGGATTCTACTATGAAGCGGGATCTCAATGAAAAGTTAAAGAATGAAAAAAAAATTTTAATGAACATTATAGAAAGTGTAAGAAAAGTGAGGCAACTTTTCTTTCCCCATTTGGAAGCTCTGTTTACTACACAGGAAGCTACTGTGAAGTTGATTAATAGTGCCCTCTCTCTCTCTCTTTAGTCGCTAAGTTGTGTCCGACTCTTGCAGCCCCATGGACTGTAGCCTGCCAGGCTCCTCTGTCCATGAGATTCTCCAGGCAAGAATACTGGAGTGGATTGCCATTTCCTTCTCCAGGGGATCTTCCCGACCCAGGAATCGAATCCAGCTCTCCTGCATTGCAGGCAGATTCTTTACCAACTGAGCTATGAGGGATGCCCTGCTGCTGCTGAGTCGCTTCAGTCGTGTCTGACTCTGTGCGACCCCATAGACGGCAGCCCACCAGGCTCCCCCTTCCCTGGGATTCTCCAGGCAAGAACACTGGAGTGGGTTGCCATTTCTTTCTCCAATGCATGAAAGGGAAAAGTGAAAGTGAAGTCGCTCAGTCGTGTCCAACTCAGCGACCCCATGGACTGCAGCCTACCAGGCTCCTCCGTCCATGGGATTTTCCAGGCAAGAGTACTGGAGTGGGTCGCCATTACCTTCTCTGAGGGATGCCCTACCCATTTTTAAATCTCTGGTTCTGACGTGTTAACCAGAATAAACTAAGTTCTCAATGCACCTTGGGGGAGGGGGTGCAAATTAACCAACCATGGGGTGTAGTATGAAAGAAGTGGAAGGAATCATTTAATCTCTTTAATCACAGACCTAAAGCTATCATTGAGGCATCTGTGTCCATGTAATGAATAATAATAATATGTATTCTACAATTGATTTGAGGGAAAAAAAATAAACAGAGCAAATTCACAAAACTTGAAGAACAGGAGAGAGAGGGAGGGGATAAAAGGGTTTCTAAGAGTGTTAACTTATTCCTATTTGACAGTGGGTATTTACAAGACACAACCTCATTTCTGAGAGTGATAGATTAGGAAATACAAGTATTAACAGTATTATTTGTTATAAAAAACAGAAACATTATTTTGCCAACAAAGGTCCATATAGTCAAAGCTATGGTTTTTCCAGTAGTCATGTATGGATGTAAGAGTTGGACCATCAAGAAAGCTGAGTGCTGAAGAATTGATGCTTTTGAATTATGGTATTGGAGAAGATTCTTGAGAGTCCTGTGGACAGCAAGGAGATCAAACCAGACAATCCTAAAGGAATTCAATCCTGAATATTCATTGGGAGGACTGATGCTGAAACTGAAGCTCCAATACTTTGGCCATCTGATACGAAGCACCAACTCATTGAAAAAGACTCTGATGCTGGGAAAGATTGAAAGTGGTAGCAGAAGGGGACAACGGAGGACCAAATGGTTGGATGGCATCACTGACTCAGTGGATATAAGTTTGAGCAAGCTCCAGGAGCTGCTGAAGGCCAGGGAAGCCTGGTGTGCTACAGTCCCTGGGGTTGCAGCAAGTCAGACACAACTGAGTGACTGAACAACATTTGTTATAAAAGGTGCCACTCTTAGAATTAAAAAAGAGTTATACCTTTCCCTATTTATTCAAAGCAACTAAGCATACAGAATAAATTAGAGAAACAAACTCTTCAGAGGAGGATACATAATGAAAAGGTCTAAAAATTATATGCAACAGATTGCATATTATTGAAATTGCTTAAGGCATAAGTACACTGCAGCCCTATTTACAATAGCCAGGACATGGAAGCAGCCTAGATGTCCATCGACAGATGAGTAGACAAAGAAGTTGTGGTATTAATACATATATACAATGGAATTTTACTCAGCTATAAAAAGGAACAAATATGAGTCAGCTCTAGTGAGGTGGATGAAACTAGAGCCTGTTATACAGAGTGAAGTAAGTCAGAAAGAGAAAACCAAATATTGCATATTAATGCATATATCTGGAATCTTGGAAGATGGTACTGATGAACCTATTTGTAGGTCACCAATAGAGATGCAGACATAAGAGCAGATTTGTGGACACAGTGGAGGAAGGGGAGAGGGGGACAGATTGAGAGAATAGCACTGAAACATACATATACATTACCATATGTAAAATAGATAGCCAGCTGGAATTTGCTGAATGACACAGGGACTGTACCCAGTGTCCTGTGACAACCTAGAGTAATGGGATGGGGTGGGAGGTGGAATGGAGGCTCATTAGGGAGGGAACATATATATTCCTATGGCTGATTCATGTTTATGTATGACAGAAACCAACACAACATTGCAAAGCAATTATCCTCCAATTAAAAATAAATAATTTTTAAATTTATTTTTAAGAGTAGTATGGATGCATATACACTAACACATGTAAATAGGTAGCCAATGGGAATTTGCTGTATAACTCAAGGAACTCAAACTGGGGCTCTGTATTAATCTAAAGGGGTGGGAATGGGCAGGAGGTGGGAGGGAGATTCAAGAGGGAGGGGGACATAGGTACACCCATGATTAATTCATGTGGATGTATGACAGAAATCAAGCCAATATTATAAACCAATCATCAATCAATTGAAAATAAATACATATTTTAAAAATAAATATATTTTTTAAAAGACATAAGTAAAAGGAAAGTCTTCTTTGCCTGTTTAACTTGCCTGATACGTTTCCTCTGACAGTTCTCTTCTTGTTTCATATTCTGGGGTCCAATTCTATATTGAAATATTTATATTTATTTTTGTCAGTAATAAATTGACAACTTCTACTGTTCATTAAATCATTTTATACCTAGCATATGAGATTCTAATAAAGTTAAGTTGTATTTATATGACTCCCAAAGAGGAGATGTCGAACAAATAAGATCCACCCAGGTGCTAAAATGTGGTAGTAAACTGTTCTGAATGATGGAATCATAATAGAAGGAAATGTGGGGGCCCTTATGTCTAGAGAGGCTATTTTTTGATGGCTTTGGGGGATGGAAAATATGTTACCAATCTGAGAGCACTGGTGTCAGGCCGACTTGTTGACTTCAGGACTGAACTGAAGGTTTAGTTTTAGGTAGTCCCTGGACAATTTTGCCATGGGATTGTAGAACATAAACAAATGCAGGGTTTCCATTCAGGAGAGTTCTAAAGGCTTCCATATGAAATGGAACACAACTTAGTAATAGATAGCATAGGGTTTTAAGTCAAACTGAATGCAATTTGAATGCCAGCTTTGTGACTTAGAATGATTCTGAGGCAATTTTGTGTGTGTGTCTTAGTTTCCTTATCATTAACATGGGATAAGAATAATATAGGGCTTCCCTGGTGGCTCAGTGGTAAAGAATCCACCTTGCCAATGCAAGAGATAAGGGTTCAGTCCCTGGGTTGGGAAGCTCCCTTGGAGAAGGAAAGGGCAAACCATTCCAGTATTCTTGCCTGGAGAATCTCATGGACAGATGAGCCTGGTGGGCTACAGTGCATGGGGTCACAAAAGAGTCAAACAAGACTTAGCAACTAAACAACAAATAATAACCTCCTCAGAAAGTTGTGTCAAGGACTAAATGGGAAAATGCAAACGCCTAGTTTATAATAAGTTTTCAATAAATGTTAAATTTAAATTTTTACTCAATAACTTTGACGTTCTATGAATTAGTGGGATATAGAATTTATTTTCTCTTCACAAAGATCTTCCAGGATTCTTGGGAGATATATCAAATATAAATATCAGGAATTCATTCTTCAATTCAACAAACTTTTATTGAGCACCTAATATTGCCAGGCACTCTCCTAAACTTTGGGGCTATTGCAGTGATAATCTACAGACAGAATCCCTGCCTGCTTGAACCTTGTAGATATCGGGTAGAGGTCAGGGGGGAGACAGACAGAATAAAAGTGTACAAGTAAATGTTTCCTTTCTGGTAATTATGAATGCTATAACTAAAATATTTTAGAAAAGTGAAAGAGACTGGTATTAGGGATAAGAAAGGGAAAGACTATTTAAATGTGGTCAAGATGTGAGTCTTTAAAGGACATTTGATGAGAGATCTGAACAAAGTGAGGGATCAAATTATATAAAGGTCTATGAGGGAAGAGAATTCCATTCAGCAACAATATTTAATTTAAGGTTTCTAAAGTTAGAATAGGCTGGGGATACCAACAGAACAGCAAGAAATCTGTGGAAGCAAGTGCATGCTTTCTAATTATTAGGACTTCATGCAATTTAGAGTTTCATGCAATTTAGTTTCTGTTTAGAATTATTGAGAAATAAACTCTAAATTTCATGAAATAATATTTGTGAAATCATAATCTAAAACTTGCCTGCACACACCACACATAAAGTTCAACATAAGCTTTTATGAATTCTCTGCCATACTGTATCTTGAAATATGTTTTTAAAATATCTGGCATTGCTTTGTCTTCATAAAGCCTATAGCCTAGTTTTCTGTTTTCTGCATCATTAACATATACAATTTATTTGTATGCGATTTATTTTTTTTTCTTATTTTATTTTATTATTATTTTTTTTAATTTTATTTTTAAACTTTACATAACTGTATTAGTTTTGCCAAATATCAAAATGAATCCGCCACAGGTATACATGTATGCGATTTAGATCTAACAAAATCTATTAGCATAGTGTGGGATGGAGCTTTATGGTAGCTGATAGAAAAGTAAGCGAAGTGCAGATTGAAGTGCAGTGCCCTCTGAGGTCATATCATTATACTGAGAGTTCTGTGGAGGTCTAAGAAATAATCAAGGTTTTCAGGTCTCAAGTTTTTAAGACAAGTCTCTGAGTCAACTTTGAATATTTTACAGTAGAAAATATTATCAGATAAATACAATTTAGTAGGCAATATAAAAATCATGGCTGAACAAGAACTTAATGATACCTTCTCTGGTTGCTATACCTTTATGTTTAATTTTATAGAGTATTTTAAATATTTTTATGTGTTTTGTGTATAGTTGAGAACTGAATGAACAAGATTTAGAGAAAAAGAGAAATCAAGATTATTGAAAAGGCATAATCAAAAAAAATTTAGTATTATGGTTAGCATAATTGAATAATAATTATATGATACTCATTTTATATCATACTTCAATACCTTTGCACTTTAAGATAAAGTCAATGCAACCAAAAATACAGGAGGGTAGTAAAAACATACTTAAAGCCAGAAATCCTGGCAGCTATAAAGTCTTAAAGAAACAGTTTTATAGAGACTGACAGATCTATAGGGGTAGATCCAAGAATCCTTAATAGAGGTGATCATTCATTCAACAAACATTTATTGAGTAAGCCAGACAGTAGATGAAAACCTAATATATGTACCACCCTCTGTATAACACATCTACATATATCATTTCCTCTAATATTTGTTACAGTCCCATGAAGTTTGTATTCTTAAGGGGAATACAGAATTCAATGGGGTTACTGTAAATGAGCTAGTTCATAGTAAAAATGCTGGACTAGAAACCCAGGGTTTTTTGACAATCTATCTTGATCTTTCCAGTATACCATGCTAACCTTCCTATTCATCTGCACAAGGTTGAAACAAGGGCATTCTTCTTCCTATAACTTTAATTTTCTTTGAGTCTTTTTTAATATAAATTTATTTATTTTAATTGGAGGCTAATTACTTTACAATATTGTATTGGTCTTTTTTTATCACACAGGAAATGAAAAGACTGAGTATCTTATAAGATGCCACTAGTACCCAGTGGGAAGTGGTGTGCATGAGATTAAAGAGAAAGGAGGAAAGGGAAAACTAATTTGAATGAAGAAGTTTCAGGGTAATAGTAAGAGGGTGAAAGAGAAGAGAAGAAAGTGGTAACAGGGCAGCAAGAGATGCAGGCACACTCCAGAGAAACTTCTTTTGTTGTGTTGTTGTTTTTTTTTTTCACCTAACTTTTGTTCTTACTATATTAGTTTCTAAAGAAAAGCAGGATGATTACAGACATTTCTTAACTTATACTCAATATCCATTTCCCTTAAATTTTATGTCTTCTTCAGTCCATTCTCACAGCTTCAGTTATCTGCCCATAGTGCAGGAGACCAGGGTTCAGTCCTTGGGTCAGGAGGATCCCCTGAAGAAGGGAATGGCAACCCACTCTATTATTCTTGCCTGGAGAATTTCATGGACAGAGGAGCCTGGCTACAGTCCATAGAGCTGCAAAGAGTCAGACATGACTGAGCAACTAAAGCTAAGCTTCAGTTAGCACATCTAAGTTGCTAACTCCATAAGTTTTATATCCAGACCCAACTGTTCTCAAAAGAATACCATATTTCCAGATGTTTACAGAAAAAAATAAACTTGGAGGATGCTGCAAGTGCCTTAAATTCAACCTGTCCAGAACTACAATAATTTATTTTTTTAATTTTTAATTTTTTAATTTTTATTTTATATTGAAGTATAGAACCAAATGTATAAACTCTGGAAAAACATCTTACTGTTTTTCTCCCTGCCTCTCCCTATATCCTTCATCTGTCTAAGACTAAGAGAGCTCTCTTTCTACCCAAGAATGGCAAATTCAACCTGTGCAACCCATCATCTCCCTCGTCGCTATCCAATCACTGGTACCTGTCCTTGTTCTTGCTCAGTCACTAAGTTGCATACAACCCTTTGAAACCTCATGGACTGTAGCCCGCCAAGTTCCTCTGTCCATAGGATTATTCCAGGCAAGAATACTGGACTGGGTAGCCATTTCCTTCTCCAAGGGATCTTCTCGGACCAGAGATCAAACTCAGATCTCCTACATTGCAGGAGGATTCTTTACTGACCCATCAGGGAAGGATCTGCCCTTGTACTTTATTAATAATTCATGAATCTATCCTCATGGTCTTGGAAATTTCATCATTCTTTCCTGAAGTGCCATTGCTTTTTCCTTTTGTATCTTCCCTTTCCATTCCAGTCTGTACACAGTCAGTAGAGGCAACTGTCTAAAATTTAAATTTAATCATGTAGTTTTCTAGAAAAAATGTTTGTATAGTATCCCACACTATCTGAAAGATCAAGTCCACAATCGTTCCATGGCTTTCAGTGCTCTCAGTGAATTCCATTCAACCTTTCTCACCATCCTCAGCCCCTGACACTCTTCAGTTCAGTTCAGTTCAGTCACTCAGTTGTGTCCGACTCTTTGCGACCCCATGAATCACAGCACGCCAGGCCTCCCTGTCCATCACCAACTCCCGGGGTTCACTCAGACTCACGTCCATCGAGTCAGTGATGCCATCCAGACATCTCATCCTCTGTCGTCCCCTTCTCCTCCTGCCCCCAATCCCTCCCAGCATCAGAGTCTTTTCCAATGAGTCAACTCTTCACATGAGGTGGCCAAAGTACTGGAGTTTCAGCTTTAGCATCATTCCTTCCAAAGAAATCCCAGGTTTGATCTCCTTTAGAATGGACTGGTTGGACACTCTTAGCCAAACCAAATACACGCTTTTTTGCTCAATTTTTTTCTTTCCAAAGCATTTATCATGGCCTGAATTGTCTTATGTACGTGTTTGTTGGTTTCCATCAGAAGGTAAGCTTTCTAAAGTTAAGAACTCTGTTTACTTTGTTTACTGCAGAGTCTGTCATGCCTCGAACAGTGTCTGACACATAACAGGTGCCCAGTGGATATATATTGATTGACTGACTGACCCAGAAGTTTCGAGACAATTGCCTCTGAAGCCCAAATACATGTTCTCTATTATATATCATTATATATACTAGATTGACAATCACTTTCTTACTTTTCATCTTAACTTTCACTCAAAGTAGTAAAATTTTAAAACTAATATAGTGAGGAAATGTACAGGTTTGGGTGGGGCTTTCCCCAGTGGCTCAGCAGTAAAGAATCTGTCTGCAATGCAAGAGACTCAAGGGACTTGGGTTTGATCTCTGGGTCAGGAAGATCCCCTGGAGGAAGGCAGGGCAACCCACTCCAGTATTTTTGCCTAGAGAATCCCACGGACAGAGGAGCTTGGTGGGCTATAGTCCATGAGGTCTCAAAGAGTCAGACACGACTGAAGCAACTGAGCACAGCATGTAACACAGGTTTGGGTATCAGGGAGACTTGGGTATCAGGTTTGAATTCTGGCTCCGCATTGACTCATATACCTCATTTAGAAAATGAAGAAATATTTCCTTCTTTACATAGTTATTTCAGATCGTGTGTATGATTTAGATATATGATTTATACTGTAAATACACCCCCCCTTCCTTCTTTCCTCCCTCTCACCCTTTCTTCTTTCTTCCTCCTCTTCTCGCTTTGGTAGGGAACCTGTTTTGCAAGATAAAACCTCGACTGTGACACAGAGGAAGGAAAGGGGACATTTTCACATATTAAACTATCCCTCTTACAGCCAAAAAATCAAATGTCTGATTTGGACAGCCACGTGATTGTCCAGCTTATGCTTAAATAGCTCTAGCAGGAAAAATTCTACCTCCTGTTTCTGTCTAGCCACCAGAAAACATAAATTCCATATCACAACCACATAAAATTGTAACATCAGCTAATATTAAAGATAGTTTGCATAGTATAATAAATTAATTAAATCATCTTGGTGAGTCTATTTGAATTGAAACTTCAAAGTCAAGTTTCCTGCAATTTCTTTATCAAGGTCTCTAAAGTTGTATTTTTATTGATATTTTAAAAATAAATTCCTGTAACATCAAACCTATAAAAGGTTCATCACAGACCAAATACCTCTCTAACCTTTTAAGCTCTCACAGTAAAAACTGTCTTTTTTATTTATCTAAGTTTGGGAAAGATACAAATGTAATCATAACCCCCAAGGCAAAATTTTATGGCAGTTTTCAGAACTCTTCACTATAAAAACTACTCAGACCTACAAACATAAAAGTTTCCAATAAAATTTGTTTTAGATACTCGCAATAAAACATTCTTTGCTTGCCTCTTAGCTCCAAATTTTGGAACCACAGCTGTCCAAATGCTGAAGATATATTCCACCTTCCCCAGCCACACATTCCTCAAACTTTTAATCTCCTTCCATTGAAAAACACTATTATTTATTAAATATCATTAATATTTCATATATAGGAAATGTATGTTAATAAGAATGAAAGAAAAAATGGGTCATATTAAAGAAATCACAAAGAGCATTACATACAAAGAGCAATACATACATACATTACTAAAGCACCTTAAGTAACTATATTTTACGTTAAAAATAATGTCCTTAGGTTTTCACCTAAAAAATCATTCTGCTGTTTAACCTGGAACATGTTTCATAATGAAAATTTACATAATAAGGGAGAAACATGGACCGATGAGCACAGAAGTGATTCATATTGGAAGGTCTTCTGAGAGTGCATGCATGTTCTTGTAGGGGCATTTGGAAAGCTGATTTCCATTCCACTTCTGGTCCTCCCAGTACCACAGGGAGATGGTGCCACTGGCTTCAGTGCTCAGGAAGCACACAGAAGCATCCTGGCTCTGGGCTTGAACAGTTTTACCAAGGTGCTCCTTTCAGGCCTCTGACCTTGAAATCAATCCATTCCATCCATTGCTCTGATCTCTGTTTCTCTGAGGCATTACACAAAATACAAACCAGGCTCCTTCCTTTGATATCAGCATATTGTTTACCATGCAGAAGGCAGTCAGTGGTCTGGGCTCTGTTCTGAGCTAGTCCCTTACATGCATGCTCCTCTGCCTTAGGGAGGAGGTGTGGGTAGAAACATGTGCAAAGGCTTAGGCACCAGACCAATTTATGTTTGAACCTCAGAAATGCCACTTTCTATCTCTATCAGTCTGGCAAGTTAAGAAACTTCCTGTAAAACTGAAGCAAATTTCCTCCCGTTTGTTCCTTCCTGACTCATGGTCCCATTGCTGACCTCCCTGCAAACTCCTTCAATTTTATAGTTTCTCTCAAAGTGCAGTAAAGTTCCCTACAATCCAACCTTCAACTTGCAAACTTTCAAAGATGCAAACATGTGTGCTAGCCCCTGTATGCCAGCTATTGTACTGTTGCTGTTTTTCAGTCGCTACGCCATGTCCAACTCCTTGCAACCCCATGCCTGTAGCACGCCAGGCTTCCCTGTCCTTCAGTATCTCCCAGAGTTTGCTCAAACTCATGTCCATTGAGTCAGTGATGCCATCCAACCATCTCAACTTCTGTCGTCCCTTTCTCCTCCTGCTCTCTCTCAATCCTTCCCTGCATCAGGGTCTTTTCCAATGAGTTTTCTTTGCAAAAGGTGGCCAAAGTATCGGAGTTTCAGTTTTAGCATCAGTCTTTCCAATGAATATTCAGCATTCAAAGTACTATACTTTAAGGTTAAAATGTTTATTTTTTATGTTTTTTATGTATTATCTGTGTGAAAGTATTATATGTATTAAAAGGAAGTGTTAGTCTCTCAGTTGTGTCTGACTCTTTGCAACCCCATGGACTGTAGCCCATCAGACTCAACTATCAATGGAATTCTATAAGCAAGAATACTAGAGTGGGTAGCCATTCCCTTCTCCAGGGGATCTTCCTGACCCAGAGATCAAACCCAGGTCTCCTGCACTGCATGCAGATTCTTTACCATCTGAGCCACCAGAGAAGCCCAATTATATACACTATGTATGTATATCTCTGTAAAAAGTAACATAAAACTGTTAAAGTAGTACATTACAATATCGTGATCGTGTTAGTTGGGTACCTAGGCTAACTTTGTTGGACTTACAAATGTGTTCTGTGAATGAAACTCCTTCATATGTAGGAGACTTACTATAAACTCATTGTAATTCAGATTATACAGAAACAAACTGAGACAAGAACTGTGTACAAGGTACTCTCTGTGATACTGGGAGAGATTTGTCAGAGAATCAGGGAAACAGGGCAGGGAGAGGGAAGAAGTCAAGCAAGAGTCTATTTTCAGGCACAGATTTGGCCTCACCTGGCCTCTCAGAGGAGGTCTGCAGCTGAAATTACACCAGCAAGTTTGTTCCCCACGGAGGCTGGCCAGATAAAATGTGACACCCAGTTAAATTTGAATTTCAAATACACAAAGAATTCTTTTTGTGCTGTCCTTAGTCTTTCTGTCCTGTGTGACTCTTTGCAACTCCTTGGACTGTAGCCCACCAGGCTCCTTTGTCCATGGGTATTTTCCAGGCAAGAATACTACAGTGGGTAGCCTATCCCTTCTCCAGAGGATCTTCCTGACCCAGAAATCAAATGGTGGTCTCCTGCATTGCAGGTGGATTCTTTACACCAGCTGAGCTACCAGGGAAGCCCAAATTTTTTTAGTATGTCTCAAATATTCCGTGAAACATGCTTATACTAAAAAACAATTATTTGTTTACCTGAAGTTCAAGTTTAATTGGCTATCCTGAATTTTTTTTAGTTTGTATGTAAATTCTGTGAAAGTCAGGTTGCTGGGTTTTCATCCTAAGGGCTGTGAGTTGGGGGCGTGGAGATGGGGAGGTGGCAGCAGGAGCTCACAGAATCCATAGAAGGGATGGAAGAGGATCTGAGTGAGACCCCAGCAAAAGTGTCTGCTAGCATCCTCCAGTATTCTTGCCTGGAAAATCCCATGGACAGGGGAGCCTGGCAGGTCACAGTGTATGGGGTCCCAAGAGTTGGACATGACTCAGCGACTAAAACACCACCACCAGCATCCTGTACTGTGTTGTGTTCTTCACACAATGCTCCTTCCACTTCCTTCCACTATGGAAAAGAGGTCTCACAATTTTTCTCTGCAACAAAACTAACTTTCTACAGTTCTTCAGTGTAGCTTCTAGATCACACATTGATTGCTCTGACTCCACAGGGATAAGTCCCTCTTGAGCTCCGGCTCTCTGGCTATTGCCTTCTTGTCCTGCAGTTTTGCCTACATCCAGGAGACGCTTGACCCTGATAACTGTGGTGTCTAGATCACAGGTTTCCTCCAGCCCCAATTGCTACAGCCATCTTGGTCACTGCTTTGTCAAATAAATAGTCTCAAAGTTCCGTTATTCATTCTTTATGTTCACAGCACATTCTCTTGATTCTTCCTGGTCTAATCATTACTGGGATTTCCTTTACCTCTGAAAACTTAATTATCCCACTTTGAAAATACTCTCATTCATTCAGTTTTCACTCCATTACTCCTATTACATTAGTCCTTAGACTTAATGAAGACACTTTCCTCATTCATCAGCCCTCCCAGAGTTTACTTTCTTCTCTCATCAGCAACATATTTCAGCCTTTTATCAATATTTATAAACATTCCAACAGTCTCATCCTGTATTTATTCTGCTATACTCATTCTAAGACCCCCTCAACCCATAACAATGCATAAGCCTCCCTTCTCCATTCCTCTGAAATTTGATTAAAAGATTATCATTGTGAAATGAAAATATCTCCTGCCATATTAATCAACAAGAAATTTCACAGCCATCAGTGATTTCTGGCCTCCAAATGTGAATGAGGGCTCCAAAAACTGATCTGGCGGATGCTGCCACCGCCACACGGTGACTGCTGCGGAGCTGGGGGAATGCAAGAAGCAGGGGAAACGAGGAAACAGGGTTGGCCCCAGATAGCTGAGGGGCTATGAAAGGAATGAATTCAGTGAGCCCAGAGGCTAAAGTTATGACCAACCTAGACAGCATATTAAAAAGCAGAGACATTACTTTACCAACAAAGGTCCATCTAGTCAAGGCTATGGTTTTTCCATTAGTCATGTGTGGATGTGAGAATTGGACTATAAAGAAAGTTGAGCACCAAAGAATTGATGCTTTTGAACTGTGGTGTTGAAGAAGACTCTTGAGAGTCCCTTGGACTGCAAAGAGATCCAACCAATCCATCCTAAAGGAAATCAGTCCTGAATATTCATTGGAAGGACTGATGTTGAAACTAATACTTTGGCCACCTGATGCGAAGAACTGACTCATTTGAAAAGACCCTGATGGTGGGAAAGATTGAAGGTGGGAGGAGAAGGGGATGAAAGGAGATGAGATGGTTGGATGGCATCACCGACTCAATGGACATGAGTTTGAGTGAACTCCAGGAGTTGGTGATGGACAGGGAGGCCTGGCGTGCTGCAGTCCATGGTGTCGCAAAGAGTCGTACACGACTGAGTGACCTAACTGAACTCAACTGAACTGAGAGGCTTGCCTCTTCCCATACATAGAATAGTAGGCTAAATTCCTTGACTTCACACCTGATGTTTGATGTTCAAACTGCCTGCTCCCTTTGCTGCAAACTTGTATTTAGCCTGACTTCCCTGCTGCCTCCTTGGAGCGGTTTTCTCAGAGTTACTTATATGCTATCTCCGGGGGGTCCGAGTCCTAAACATTCCCACCAAATAAAATGAATCTCTACTTTCAGGTTTTTGTTGAGTATATTTTTTAGTCGACATTATGATAAGGACTTTCTTGGCAGTCCAGTGGTTAAGACTTCGCCTTCCAAGGCAGGGGGTGCGAGCTTGATTCCTGGTCAGAGAGCTAAGATCCCACATGCCTTTTGGCTAAAAAAAAAAATCAAAACATAAACCAGAAACAATATTGCAATAAATTCAAAGAAAACTTTAAAAATGGTCCACATCAAAAAATCTCCTAAAAAAAATGATTACTCTGACGTCTTGTATACAGTATTGGAACAACAAAACTTTCACTTATAATTATAGGAGCAAATTTAAACCATACTGAAATTAGCTACATTATATATTGCTATAACATATCCCCCATGGAGAGAGTTTTAAATGCAAAGACACTCTGATATATTGCAATTTTCCTTTAGGGATCATTAGGCATTTAATATGAAGAATATTATCTTGGGTAGAGTAGAAGCTTGAATCTATGCATTTAGTAATTTCTCACATGACAGTATAAATTGGAAGCAACATTCTTTTAAGTTAATATTTATACATTGAAAATAGACACAGGGAAAAGATATCCTTTTTCAAAGGAAAACTCCTTTGAAAGTAGATTTAATATTAACCCTTATTTCCAATAATCTTTTATTATGCTTACTTATTTTGTGGTGGAAAAGAAGAGGCAGAAGGACAATGAAACACAACAGCAATTATCCTATGCACAGACATATATTAAACACAAAAGTGAAACAAAAAGCAATGATCATGCATGCATTTACATTAAAACAGAAATGAAATATTTACAAAGTTGAGTTTTTTCTTGGAATTGAAAGTAACTTCAGTAACAATTTAAAAACTCTAAACCAATGGATGTAAGAGTTGGACTGTGAAGAAGGCTGAAGACCGAAGAATTGATGACTTTGAACTGTGGTGTTGGAGAAGACTCTTGAGAGTCCTAGAGGAGAACATAGGCAAAACACTCTCCGACATACATCACAGCAGGATCCTCTATGACCCACCTCCCAGAATATTGGAAATAAAAGCAAAAATAAACAAATGGGACCTAATTAAACTTAAAAGCTTCTGCACAACAAAGGAAACTATTAGCAAGGTGAAAAGGCAGCCTTCAGAATGGGAAAAAATAATAGCAAATGCAACTAATCTCAAAAATATACAAGCAACTCCTACAGCTCAACTCCAGAAAAATAAATGACCCAATCAAAAAATGGGCCAAAGAACTAAATAGACATTTCTCCAAAGAAGACATACAGATGGCTAACAAACACATGAAAAGATGCTCAACATCACTCATTATCAGAGAAATGCAAATCAAAACCACTATGAGGTACCATTTCACACCAGTCAGAATGGCTGCAATCCCAAAGTCTACAAGCAATAAATGCTAGAGAAGGTGTGGAGAAAAAGGAACCCTCTTACACTGTTGGTGGGAATGCAAACTAGTACAGCCACTATGGAGAACAGTGTGGAGATTCCTTAAAAAACTGGAAATAGAACTGCCTTATGATCCAGCAAACCCACTGCTGGGCATACACACTGAGGAAACCAGAAGGGAAAGAGACACGTGTACCCCAATGTTCATTGCAGCACTGTTTACAATAGCCAGGACATGGAAGCAACCTAGATGTCCATCAGCAGATGAATGGATAAGAAAGCTGTGGTACATATACACAATGGAGTATTACTCAGCCATTAAAAAGAATACATTTGAATCAGTTCTAATGAGGTAGATGAAACTGGAGCCTATTATACAGAATGAAGTAAGCCGGAAAGAAAAACACCAATACAGTATACTAACGCATATATATGGAATTTAGAAAGATGGTCACAATAACCCTGTGTACGAGACAGCAAAAGAGACACTGATGTATAGAACAGTCTTATGGACTCTGGGAGAGGGAGAGGGTGGGAAGATTTGGGAGAATGGTATTGAAACATGTATAATATCATGTATGAAACGAGTCATCAGTCCAGGTTCGATGCACGATACTGGATGCTTGGGGCTGGTGCACTGGGACGACCCAGAGGGATGGTATGGGGAGGGAGGAGGGAGGAGGGTGCAGGATGGGGAACACATATATACCTGTGGGGGATTCATTTCGTTATTTGGCAAAACTAATACAATATTTTAAAGTTTAAAAATAAAATAAAATTTAAAAAAAATAAATAAATAAATAAAGAGAGAGTCCCTTGGACTGCAAGGAGATCCAACCAGTCCATTCTGAAGGAGATCAGCCCTGGGATTTCTTTGGAAGGAATGATGCTAAAGCTGAAACTCCAGTACTTTGGCCACCTCATGTGAAGAGTTGACTCATTGGAAAAGACTCTGATGCTGGGAGGGATTGGGGGCAGGAGGAGAAGGGGATGACAGAGGATGAGCTGGCTGGATGGCATCACTGACTCGATGGACGTGAGTCTGGGTGAACTCCGGGAGTTGGTGACGGACAGGGAGGCCTGGCGTGCTGCGATTCATGGGGTTGCAAAGAGTCGGACACAACTGAGCGACTGAACTGAACTGAACTGAAACCATTTTAAGTTCAACATTGTACAACTAAATATAACTACAAGTTCATTTCAAAACAAATTGTTTACAGCAGCTTCTTAATTCATTATAATTACCACCACCATTCAAATCTAACACATCTAAAAGCTGGAAACTACGGCAAGAGTTCCTCCTACTCTAAATAGTGAAATTGAAATAAAAGTTAATTATATTTTAAACCTATTTTTTCTTCCTTGCCTTATTTCACTGTTGAAGTCATTTAATATTCATGAAGGTGTGCAAAGATTAATTTTCATTTTTATATACTTGTTTCAGACATACTTAAACTGAAAGAGTTTGATTACTATACAAAATATAAGGTGATAAATCATAATCCTTCTCCATTTAGTAGAATTGGATTTTATCAATCTGTTACCTTAAATTTTATTTGCTGGACTACCCCGGAGGTTCAGATGGTAAAGCATCTGCCTGCAATATGGGAGACCTGGGTTCGATCCCTGGGTGGGGAAGATCCCCTGGAGAAGGAAATGGCAACCCACTCCAGTACTCTTGCCTGGAAAATTCCAGGGACAGAGGGGCCTTGTAGGCTATAGTCCATGGGGTCGCAAACAGTCGGACACGACTGAGCGACTTCACTTCACTAAGAACCTCAAGTAAGTTCGATTCTTTCAGCTTGGCTCCCTGTGTCCTAGTATAAGTTGTTTTGTGCAGGCAGACAGTGTGATATGATTAGGAAGTATGTTATTTCAAACAGTTGGAACAAGAAGGCCCAAGGAATGAATCCTAGATTAATAGGAACTAGTTGGTTTCTCTTTTGGTTTAAAAGTGAAACTAATATTTCAGGAGATTCAAGAATCAGAGGTCCCCAACCTCTGGAATCTAACAACTGGTGGTCTAAGGTGAGGCTGACGTAATGAGTCCCTTTGCTGTCCATCTGAAACAATTGAAACATTATTATTTGGCTATACTCCAAAATAAAATAAAAAGTTTAAAAAGTATAAAAATACTTAAAAAGGAAGCCACTCAATAAAATAGTGAAACATGGACATGGAACTCTGAATTTTGGTTATACAAGAAAGAAACAAACTCCTCTCTGAAAAAGAAACTAATTTATCAAGTGAGAAATTCTTTGCAATAATTTGTCTACTTCATAAATATTACAATTTTTAAGGATAAAAAATTAAATAAGTAAATAATTCATAGCCTATTAGGTCTGAAAGGAAATATTATTGCAACTTAGATATTTTGTATGTAATTTTATTGATTTTTAACACTTTATTTTATTTTATTTTATTTTTAAACTTTACAATATTGTATTGGTTTTGCCAAATATCAAAATGAATCCGCCACAGGTATACATGTGTTCCCCATCCTGAACCCTCCTCCCTCCTCCCTCCCCATACCATCCCTCTGGGTCATCCCAGTGCACCAGCCCCAAGCATCCAGTATCGTGCATCGTTTCGTATATGATATTATACGTATTTCAATGCCATTCTCCCAAATCATCCCACCCTCTCCCTCTCCAACAGAGTCCAAAAGACTGTTCTATACATCAGTGTCTCTTTTGCTGTCTCGTATACAGGGTTACTGTGACCATCTTTCTAAATTCCATATATATGCGTTAGTATACTGTATTGGTGTTTTTCTTTCTGGCTTACTTCACTCTGTATAATAGGCTCCAGTTTCATCCACCCATTTGGTTTTAGGTGATGTTGGCATAGTTGAATTTTTACCATTTAAGCTTTGCATTTATTCACTTGTTCATTCATTTAACAAATATGGATAGAATATCTACCATGTGCCAGGCACTCCACTGAGTACTAAAATGAATGGAACTATGCCAAAGAGAAAAGTTGTCATAGCTCCCTGGAAACTCACACGTGATGAGTATGATGATCTAACCGACATGAACCATATATGGCTGAGGAGCTTTCTGTATCTAAGAGTCAGAGAAGACTTCTGTGACCCACTGACCTTTCAGATGGGACCTATTTTCTGTGTCCAGGAGGGCAGTGAGGAAGGGAAGAGAGAATTCAAAAGGTAAGATCACACCTTCTTCTTGAAAGGATCAGCTCTGTGTTTATATTTCATTTTTACTAGTTATTTTATTAGTTTTAGTACATTTTGTAGTTATTTTCAAATAACTACTTTCAAATTGGTTCAAAATAAACAGATTTTTTTTAAAAACATGAGGGAAAGGTGAGATTTGGCATTTGCTATGGTTCTTTTGCTATTTGAAGGGCTCCTTCCTAGGGGTTTGACTTGGAAACAGATGGTGCATAGTAGTGACTTAATGAGATAAATGTTTCTCCCAGTTAGGATCTGTGAGTGGGTCTGTCTATTGGTAAAGTATTTACTAAAGAATAAAATCAACTGCTTGTGTACTAGTGTTCCTTAAGCTAATGACACTTTATATTCCTGATATCTAATATTAGAATTTATGATCTGGGATATGATAATGCTTTCAATATAGTCAGTAATTTTTCTTTATATGGTTTATCTTAAAGAGGACTACTGTGTAATTGCTTTTGTGCTTTCCCATTTGTTTTCTTGTATAAAAGAAAAAAGACAGAATATTAACAAGCCAGCTGTTAGCACTTCTTTGATATTTCCCTGTGGTCTGCTCCATTAGAGGGGGCTAAGTTCTTAATATCAGTTGGATTTGTTAATCATTGGTAAACAGTGCTCTATGAGTATTGGGTAATGGGTTCATTTTGTGCACTTATTTTTACCACGGAAATTTGGATGTTCTCTTGTCTTTAAAAGGTTTGTTTAAAAAATCACGAAAAGCATAATCCAGATTTACAAGCCTTCCCCAAAATTAAACAAAATAATGTTTTCTTTTATTTGCATGACTAAAGAAAGTATGATTTTCAGTTTTTATTTCAAGAATTTATTTCAGATGACCTTAGATCACACCCTCCATACCTAACACCATGGGGAAAATAATAGGAAAAGCTATTGCATCTGTACACGAACACTATTCATTTATTCAGGGACTACTTTAATACCAGGTTTTTGTTAGGCTTTACGGAAATGAAAGAAATGATAACGATGGGGAAAATTTCACCCTAGAGACTCCTAAGTAGTTAGTTGATCCTTTCAAATAAAGTTCAAGGGTATTTGGTATGGCATTTGCTATTTTATAGGAGACAAAGAAAAGCTCTAGCAAATTATGCCATAGACAGCCAATAAATGCCTAATTCCCATCTCCTTAGTGGTAACCCAACTCTGGGATAGAACAATTTATATCTTTACATCCCCATCACAAGAGATATCCATGGGGAAACCAAGAGACAAAGATCTAGATGTTTAGCCCTAAGGCAAAGACTTGATAAGAATAACTTATTCAGCCAGGAGTGTTTTAAAAAGAAAAATGTTCCCTTCTCAGTGAGCTTCATCCAGAGAACATTTCTTCAATGACCCCTCTGCTATCAGGTGTGGTGGCATCTGCTGTGTGGCTTTAAGATCAGACACTTAGGAGAGCTCCCCCTCTTTCATGAGGCAATCTTCATGAAGTATGTGACAGCTGGAAATACAGACAGAGCTGAACATAAGGAGGGAATTTAAGCCTAGCATCCTTTCAGGTGCCCGATTTATCTGGGATGGGATCAAATTTTATTCAGACTTCTCACTGAGGCAGAAACATAAATGACATGCAGACTGCTTCACAATTTGCTTAGCTGATGACCATTTTCCCAGAATTGACTCCTTTTAAAAGCCCACTCCATCAGTCTCAAGAACATCTTAAAGAAATTGACCACTTCCTTGATTGGAAGATTTACAAGGCAGTAGATTTCCCTCCGCCTCCCTGTACATATAGGTCCATAGAGGACAACAAACTGAAATGATCCTCCTTCCCTGAAGCCAGTATGGAGGCAACGAAAAGTGCAGGCTAATCCCCTGAGTCCTAAATGGCCTTCAACAGACCTGTCCTAATGAAGCAAAGTTAAAAATCAGTAATAAATTAATGAGAATGTGCCTCGTAGTGGCAATCATCCATCCATTCCCTCTTAGAGCACCTCTTAATTATTTTTACTAATGACAAAGTTTGGGGGTCACTGATTTCAGAAAAGAAGAAAACTTTTCTGCTCTCAAGGCTGTAATGTGCAGCCTCTACATTCTGCGTATTTAGAATAATCACTATTTATTATTAGTGGTTGTTTCTTTTTTAAATGCTTGGTGATGGCATTGCTTCAGTGGGCTGAAAAGACCAAATTTGCTTTTTTTCATTCAGAAAGAGACTGTTATTTGGGACTGTCCATCATTTATCGATAGTAAGGACTAGAGTAACATGTCCTCTGCACCTTCTCCATCTTCCCATGGTACTGCAGTAATCCCTAAGGAGTCATAAAGATGTGGATAAAAATGCCTGTTTCCCCACTTCCCATTTTTCCGTTGACTGGACTTAAGTCCAATTTATGCAGAGAATCTTTCAGTCTTGCTGGTGATTGTTACAGCTGCTGGCTAACACAGCCCTCTTAACATCTCTACTAAATTCTAAAATCTGCTTAAAAAATTATCAGTGACACGTGTTGGCAGCAATTTGATTTCACAGAGAATCACGGAGTGAAGGCAGTGCTCATTTTTCCTCCCTCCCTTTCCTTTCTTCCCTCCCTTTCCTTTCTTCCCAAGATACCAGTGACACATTCCAAATGGGGTGACTTTCTGGGGTCACTTTTCTTGGAATGTAACTTGCAGGTTGGGAAAGTGTGTTTAATAAAATGTGTCACAGCGCAAATGAAGAACAATCAACACGAGTCCGTAATTTGTCATCATTTTTAGAGCAACCAAGCTGTAATTGGGAAATAGAGGCTGTGGTCATCCCACTGGACACCGACAGAGCCGAGAGCAAGGGCGGCTTGTCCAGAGCCCACCGTGTGGCCACGCGTGGCAAGTGCATGCCCACTGCGGTCCTGTGCCTTTCACGTCAGCCACCAAATCCATGTGATCTCTCTCTTGGCCTCAAGCTTCCAGATTCAGAATCCATGAAGAGTGTAGAAAAGCAACCAAAGAAAACAGTTGGGTGTATTTTGACAGACTTATGAGAAACTACGGCTTCATCACTTTGCTTATTACTGTTCTAAATCTGGCAGGTCCCCTCCCTCTTCATAAAGGAGGAAGACATTACAGGCAATACTAGAAAATTCAGGATTAGTGAAATAAGAATAACAACAAATTGACATTTTAAAGGATTTTGTTGAACTTTACATTTTCAAAGCTTCTCCCAAGAATGCTTTTCTTCCCCCTTCAAGACTGCTGATATTGGATCTATCACTCAAGAGAAAATAATATTATCAAGCGTTTTAAAAACAATCGAGTGGAAGGAGACTGTAGTATTAATATTTTTAAATGAATTGCAGTGGTCTGTATGCACCACTTTCTTCAGCAATTTTTCTTGGCAGAGGAAAATATCAAACCCAGTCCAATGTGAAAATTCCCCAACACAATGAAAGTTAGAATTCAATACAAGCATCAAACTTGTGATAGTATGTTGTTCATTAAGAGATTTTCACAGCGAAAGTGCATTATAGATCACCGATTTAATGCACATGTCTCATTCCTTACTACAAAACCAGCAAGGCTTAGTCACATCTCACTTCACGAATTCTCACCTTCATTGAAAACCGAACCACCCAAGTTCCCCAGAAGGCTTTGTAAGAAATGAACTCTTACTCGAATTACCGTCACTTTTGCAATGTTCTAAACAGGCTAATGCATCCCTCTTTGAGCAGAAAGCTTTCCTGGAGCGAAAGAGAATGCCATCAAGCACACCGAGTCTCACAAGGATCACTGACAGTGAAGTAAGTTCAGCAAAATTTCTTTCAACTGATTAAACTCTGAAAGGTCATCCACACAGATAGCAAGCCCAAAGTTACCCTCCCCCTTCACAGGATCAAAACATCTTATCGCCACCAGTTACAAGGCTCATGAAAAATGCCTTCACTTATTTATGCATTCATATGTTTTAAAGAAGACTTTTTCGCATTTAAAATTTTTATTGTTGAATTTTCCAGAAGTCCTTGAGGTCTTGAGAAGAAAGTCACAAATTTGAGGCACTGTTGTTTGGATGTTAAATTGGTAGCAGCCATTAGAAAGGCAGCCTGAGTTAATTATGTGGGATTTACCTGCCCTGTAGATTTGCAAGTTAGATTTTGTTGCAATTTCATTATTATTTGTGCTACTCAGAGAAACAAATAACTCCCCTATTTTTACTTTATGTTTCAATGCAATATTTATCTCTTGGCATTGGCAGAAAATAATACTTTTATTGGCATGACCCAGAATGATGGGGCAAAACCATGAGAAGATAGAGTTGATATATGACTTTGCTGATTCAAGTTTCTGTGATTAAAGTAGAGTTGATAGCATATTTTTATCTCATGGCTTGCACGATATTTCTATGCCCTCAGAAGAGAACTGGCATTGCTTCCCCTAATTTAAATCCCAATGATCTATTGCTTTTTAATATTAACAGTCATTGCTAGTCAAGCTCTTGCAGAACAAGCAGCTTCAGCTCCAAATCTCAAGGTCTAAAGACCGTAGTCATTTATCTAATGAGCCCCTGGAGGACCTAGGGTAACTCAGCCCATTAAGCAAGCTGAGTCTCAAGCAAGGGCTGCTGAAAGTTGACCTGCAACTGCCAAAATCTTCCTTTGTGGAGTTTCGTTATGAGTCATAAAACTCACCTCCTCCATGACAAATCCAACGTATTTGTTAATTGTGTCTCTGCTCTGAGCCGTAAGCTTTACTTCACCAGAGCATCTGCTTGGGCTCCATTCCATTGCTAATGATCATTTTCTACTTTCCAGTCACTAATTTTTAAGAAGTATCAGTGTAATACAGTGAAAATCCACCCTTAAAGAGGTATCATGAAACTTGATTTCTATTCCCATTTCTGCCAATAACTATCCAAGTAACATGGAGGAAGTCCTTTGGCCTTTCTGAAATTTAGTTTCCTCAACTGCAAAACAGAGGTGGGGGTACCGGATAAGGGGGATGTACTAGATGACATGAAGGTCCCCTCAGCTATAAAATTTCAGCTCTATTTACTTATAATGAAATGACTTTGTTTCTACTATTTTCATGTAAATTTTGGTGAAATTGGACAATTTTGCATGACTAAAAAAATTCATTATATATTCAGTTACCAACTCAGTAAAACTCTTTAAAACCAGAGGAAATCTAACACAAGACAAAAAAAAAGCATATGAGTTTCACAGCATATTAGCTGATATGATTCTCTAGGAGGGCAAAAAATAATTTAAATCTTCATTAGTCACTCTTAAAACTCTGGATTTGCTAGAACTTGGTGTTTAGTTTTCTGGAGTGTTATTTTGTATGATTTGCAATATCTCAACTACCTGAATTGATGCTTTTGAACTGTAGTGTTGGAGGAGATTCTTGAGAATCCCTTGGATTGCAAGGAGATCCATCCTGTCAGTCCTAAAGGAAATCAGTCCTGAATATTCATTGTATTCATTGAAAGAACTGATGCTGAAGCTGAAACTCCAGTACTTTGGCCACCTGATGCAAAGAACTGACTCATTGGAAAAGACCCTGATGCTGGGAAAGATTGAAGGTGGGATGAGAAGGGGATGACAGAGGATGAGATGGTTGGATGCCATCACGGATGCAATGGACATAGGTTTGAGTAGGCTGTGGGAGTTGGTGATGGATAAGGAAGCTTGGTGTGCTGTAGCCCATGGGGTTGCAAAGAGTCGGATATGACTGAGCGACTGAACTGAACTGAACTACCTGAAGTATGTTCTTTATTTTCTAAATGTGGAAATTAAAACACAAGTTTGGAACCTGTGGTCTCTTATGTCAAGGCTGTATGTCGTCACCCTGCTTATTTAACTTATATGCAGAGTACATCATGAGAAATGCTGGGCCGGAGGAAGCACAAGCTGGAAGCAAGATTGTCGGGAGAAATATCAATAACCTCAGATATGCAGATGATACCACCCTTATGGCAGAAAGTGAAGAAGAACAAAAGAGCCTCTTGATGAAAGTGAAAGAAGAGAGTGAAAAAGTTGGCTTAAAGCTAAACATTCAGAAAACTAAGATCATGGCAGCTGGTCCCATCACTTCATGGCAGATAGATGGGGAAACAGTGGAAACAGTGGCTGACTTTTAATTTTGGGGGGCTCCCAAATCACTGCAGATGGTGATTGCAGCCATGAAATTAAAAGACACTCCTTGGAAGGAAAGTTATGACCAACCTAGACAGCATATGAAAAAGCAGAGGCATTACTTTGTCAACAAAGGTCCATCTAGTCAAGGATATGGTTTTTCCAGTGGTATGGATGTGAGAGTTGGACTATAAAGAAAGCTGAGCACTGAAGAATTGATGGTTTTGAACTGTGGTATTGGAGTAGACTCTTGAGGGTCCCTTGGACTGCAAGGATATCCAACCAGTCAATCCTAAAGGAGATCAGTCCCGGGTGTTCATTGGAAGGACTGATGTTGAAGCTGAAACTCCAATAATTTGGCCACCTGATGTGAAGAGATGACTCATTTGAAAAAACCCTGATGCTGGGAAAGATTGAGGGTAGGGAGAGAAGGGGACGACAGAGGATGAGATGGTTGGATGGCATCATCAACTCAATAAACATGGGTTTGGGTAGACTCCGGGAGTTGGTGATGGACAGGGAGGCCTGGCGTGCTGCAGTTCATGGGATCGCAGAGTCGGACACGACTGAGCAACTGAACTGAACTGAAATTGTCAACTCCCCTCTTAAACACACTCTTCTCCTTGGGCTTCTATGACCCTGTATATCTGGGTTTTCTCTCCTTCTATGACTGTTCCTTGACTTTTCATTGGATTCTCTCCCTCTGCTCACCATATACAGGAGAGTTTTCCCCAAGTTCCATTCTCAGTCCTCACATTTTAATTTCTCTGTGCATGTCCCATTAGTCATCTCTTGTGCTATATCTGAACATAATTTTCAAAGTCATTTCTCCATTAAAATATTTTTGGTGACTCACCATTACATCTATTGATCAAGTTTAATTTACTTAACAAGGCACAGGTGGCCCCAGCCTACCGTGGCAGAACTATTTCCATCTTGCTCTTCCACAAACACCTAATTCTCTAGCCTTGTTTAACTAAGTACCATTCCATGAGTCCTCAGGGACATTCAAGTTTCTCTTCCTTGGCTATTTTATTTGCCCCTCTTGTGATGTCTTTATCTTCTTCTCTCCTTTTATATATTAGAATGTTCTATTCATTTTTTTTAATGTAAACAGTCTTTCTTTTTTACCTTTTTTTATTGGAGTATAATTGCTTTGCAATGTTGTGTTAGTTTCTGCTATACAATAAGTGACTCATATATATGTAAACATATATCCCCTCCTTCTTGGACCTCTCTAACCCCTCCACATCCCACCCCTCTAGGTTATCACAGAGCACCGAACTGTTTTCCCTGTGCTATACAGAAGCTTCCCACTAGCTATCTATTTTATATCTGGTAGTGTATATATGTCAATCATAATCTCCCATTCATCCCACCCCCCTTCCCTCACCCATGTCCATATGTCCATTCTCTTATACCTGTGTTTGTATTCCTGCCCTGCTAGTAGGTTCATCTGTACCATTTTTCTAGATTCCACATGTCTGTATTAATATATATTTGTTTTTTTCTTTCTGACTTACTTAACTCTGTGTGACAGACTCTGCTACTGCTAAGTCACTTCAATCATGTCCGACTCTGTGCAACCCCAGGCTCCCCCGTCCCTGGGATTCTCCAGGCAAGAACACTGGAGTGGGTTGCCATTTCCTTCTCCAATGCATGAAAGTGAAAAGTGAAAGTGAAGTCGCTCAGTCGTGTCCGACTCTAGCGACCCCATGGACTGGAGCCTACCAGGCTCCTCCGTCCATGGGATTTTCCAGGCAAAAGTACTGGAGTGGGGTGCCATTGCCTTCTCTGATGTGAAAGACTCTAGGTCATCCACATCTCTACAAATGACCCAATTTCATTCCTTTTTATGGCTGAGTAATATTCCATTGTATATGTGTACCACATCTTCTTTATCCATTTTTTTTAATTGGAGGATAATTGCTTTAAAATCTTGTGTTGGTTTCTACCATATAGCAACATTAACCAGCCACAGGTATACATATGTCCCCTCCATCCTGAACCCCTTCCCACCTCCCACCCCATCCCACCCCCTAGGTTGTCACAGAGCACTGGGTTGAGCTCCCTGTGTCACACAGCAAATTCCCACCTGCTACCTACTTTACATATGGTAATGTATATGTTTCCGTGCTATTATGAACCTATTTTCAGGGCAGCAATGGAGACATAGACACAGAGAACAGACTTATCCATTCATTTTTTTTCTGGTGTGATTAATTTATTATGAATCAGACAATAAACATTTGATTTGACCAGGTACCTGGACATAGTCAACATAAAAATTAAACATCTGCCCTTTAACAAATGTAAATAAATCTAGGTCAACATTTTCCCCTAAGTGATTTTAAAGAGACATTTTATTTATATAACTTTGAACTTAAAAGACCCAGCTCAAAGCCACTTTTCTCTTTGTAGGCTTACTGACCCAACTGGGAAGCATGAATTAATTGGGTCAGTAGGCTACAGAGAATCCACCTGCAATTCAGGAGACCACAGTTCAATTCCTGGGTCAGGAAGATTCACTGGAGAAAGGATAGGCTACTCACTCCAGTATTCTTGGGCTTCCCTTGTGGCTCAGCTGGTAAAAAATTTGCCTGCAATGCGGGAGATCTGGGTTTGATCCCTGGGTTGGGAAGATATGCTGGAGAAGGGAAAAGCTACTCAACTCCAGTATTCTGGCCTGGAGAATTCCATGGACTATATAGTCCATGGGGTTGCAGAGAGTCGGACATGACTGAACAACTTTCACTTCACAGGCTACAGAAAGAAAAGTAGCTTTGAGCTGGGTCTTTAAAAATGACTGGATAAAACTACATGCCCTAGAACCCATGCTCTGCCACAAGAGAAGCCACCACAATGAGAAGCCTTGGGCACCACACCTAAAGAAGTCCAGCACACAGTAAGGAATCCTCAACGTAGCTCCCCTTCCCTCCCCCCCAAAAAAATGGATATGAAGTATGATTTGGAAGAATAACTGAGAAGATGTGTGAAAGGACTGAATGTGGAAGATGAGGGGACAGAGATTACGAATGACTTCTAATCTGGGGGATGGATGAGGGTGGTATTCACTGATATGGAAAATATTGAACTAAAAAAGTATTGAATATTGAACTAAGTTTCAGTTTTGCTTTTGTTTTCTGATCTGTGCTTGAGAACAGGAGAGATTGCAGAATTCTGTTTAGGTTATGTTAAATCTGAGGTATTTGTGGATTGAAGGGGAGATGTCAAAAGGCGACCAACAAATATTGAAATTTGGAACTCAATGGTCATGGCTAGAAATACAAATTTAGTTGCCATGAGCATATACATGGATTTAAAGCCCAGTGACTGAATGGAAACACCTAGTGAGAGACTGCAGAAGAAAAATAAGGACCCACGACCTAGCTCTGGGTAAGTGACATTGAGGAGGAGCCAGCAAAGAGACCCAAAAGAATGAGAATACATCTTATTCAGTAATTTCTCAACATTTTGAATACGCAAGTAGTGAAACAGAAGCCTGTTCTTCAACCATTTATCTCAGCACTAGTGAGAACTTAAAGCAGCAAGATGTAAAAAGATATTTGTAATTCATAGAAAATATTTGAAAATATTTTCAAAGTTTGGAGAAATTTCTCATAATAATGATACTTTGGAATTGGATGCATATGTATTACTTAACCATGACAGGCCATTCTCATATATGAAGGTTTGTAGGCAGAGGTTGGGCTTCCCTGGTGGACCAGCAGTAAAGAATCCACCCACAATGCAGGAGACACAGGAGACGCCAGTTCTAGCCCTGTCCCTGGGTGGAGAAGATTCCCCTGGAGGAGGGCATGGAAACCCACTCGACTATTCTTTCCAGGAAAATCCCGTGGACAGAGGAGCCTGGTGGGTTTCAGTCCATGGGGTCACAAAAGAGTCTGACACAACTGAAGTGACTAAACAGCAGCAGTAGCAGGCAGATCTTATGAGCATAGATTTCAGACCTTCACTTTTTAGCTTTGGGATTTTGAGCAGGTTACTTCTCAGAGCCCCAGTGTATTCATCTGTGAAATGGAGATCATAGTAATAGAACCTATCTCACAGAACTAATCTAAGGGTTAAATTATTTAGCAGATGTAAACACATTGGAAAAACTCTGATGCTAGAAGGGATTGGGGGCAGGAGATGAAGGGGACGACAGAGGATGATATGGCTGGATGGCGTCACTGACTCGATGGACATGAGTCTGAGTGAACTCCAGGAGTTGGTGATGGACGGGGAGGCCTGGTGTGCTGTGATTCATGGGGTCACAAAGAGTCAGACACGACTGAGCAACTGAACTGAACTGAAATGAAACACTTGGAACAATGCCTAGAACAAAATAGCACTGAAATAAATATCAGCTATGAGCACCACATGTAGTTATCTTCAGGGAGCCATATTCTTGAGCCATCTACAGTATATCCAAATTAATGTAAAAATGAGTAACAGTTTTCTAGATTCAAACATAAATTGAGAGTTATATTTACTATGTCTTGGAGAGAACTAGTTGTGAACCAGGTAGAAAATATGTGTTTTACAATTCTGATACTTATCATAATAATTATCATAATATACCATATATGTATATATACATGTGCATGCTGCTGCTGCTGCTGCTAAGTCACTTCAGTCGTATCCGACTCTGTGCGACCCTACAGACAGCAGCCCACCAGGCTCCCTCATCCCTGGGATTTCCAGGCAAGAACACTGGAGTGGGTTGCCATTTCCTTCTCCAATGCATGAAAGTGAAAGGTGAAAGTGAAGTCATGTGCATGAGTGTGTGCTAAATCACTTTAGTAATGTCTGACTCTGTGCGACTGTATACATACATATGGTATATATGTGTATATATATATACACATATACACACACATATATACATATATACCATAATATACTATGAAAGTGAAAATTGCTCAGTGGTGTCTGACTCTTTGCGACCCCATGAACTATACAGTCCATGGAGTTCTCTGGGCCAGAATACTGGAGTGGGTAGTCGTTCCCTTCTCCAGGGGATCTTCCCAACCCAAGGATCGAACCCATATATAACAATAATTGTGGCTTTGCAAAAGTATTTTAAAATTATGGGGCCCCAGCTATCCAATTTAAAGGATGAAGAAGTGGAAGAACTAAAAGTTCCTATTGGTTTTCTCCAAATGTTATAAATTATAAGATTTCTTTATTTCTCATTTCACATGATTTTCTTTCTTTTGAGTATACAAGTGGATGGAAACCACTGTAAATGGGTTAAAATCTTCACTTAAAGTCTGTGCATAATTAGTTTTTATGGAGCTTGAGATCACAGGAAATAATAGTTACTTTCTTGGTTATTTTTATAGATTACAGATACCAAAGTGTCAATATAACTGTGACTGTAAATCTATCCAAATGTCATGCTGAGAAGCTAATGAAAGCTATTTACGAAAATTCTTACTTGAGTCTGAGATAATTTATTTTGTCTATCATTCATTTGTAAGGTGTGTTTTAAGAAAACACATAGTGATTTCAATACATTTAGTTTAAAATTGATGACTTTCAAGCTATTTATTTGAAATTGAACATTCAAGGAATACTTTTTTTTTGAGATCTTACGTTTGAATGTAAGTATTTGATTGAAGACATATACAAAGTGCAATTTAATGTGCAAATATCATGAGAATATCATGAGAGCAGAAGACTGTAAACTACTAATTCTTCTTGTCCCCTTTCCAAACAGGTCAATAGTTCTGGGGAATTTAACAATGCTCCTTGGTTATGCTCAGACCTTCGGGCACTCAGTCATCCAGCCTTCTGAAGACCTTGCTTTTTAACTAACTACAGATAGCAAAAGTGTTTCCCTCCTTCTTATTAGCAATGGGATTTTTACCTAGAGATTTCAGAACAAAAGGTAAGAAAGACAGTTAATTATAGCCCAGGCCTCACATGCAGAGTTAATGAATTTTAATGCACATCAATTAATAACTAATTGGGTTTTGCCTGACTATAGATAGAGGTATTGGGTGATAAGAAGAAAAGAGGCCCCATTTTAATTGAAATACAACAGTCATTCTGCTATGGCTTTGTGTCCCTGGTTCTCCTTGTTTTTAAGTCAAAATCAGAAATAAAAAATATGAAGCTTCTAAGGAAGTACACACAACTTTTCACATGAGGCAAATACAAAATTCTTTATAACTCTGTATGGAACAACACTCTCAAAGCGTGTTTACATCCTGTGTAAGCAAGATGGATATTGTACTTTAATTTCTAAAATAAATAAAGGGGAAAAAAAGAAAATAAAAGAAAAAAAGGGAGAGAGAGGAGGTAGAAGAGCTCAGAATGTTTAAAATCTTGGTTTCATTTCATAGCTAGTGAAATTGAAACAGATACAAGACTTATGAAACTTAACTCCGAATTTCTCCTCACCACAACATAAAACACCATCCAACTTCAGTATGCCCTCAAATAAAAACAATCAAGCTAATGACAGGCATATACATACCCAAGAGTAAAAAAGTATTTATTTCAATATCTGAACTATTCTATAGAATATGTCCAGCTTTTAACAAAAACATACAAAGCATATGAAAATGCAAAAAAGTTTGAAAAGGCAACATAATCATCAAAACCAGAGTTAAATATGACATTAATGTTGGAAATATCAGACAAGGGATTTAAAATAACTATACTTGTTAATGGCTCTTAATGAAAAGGTATACCATTGGAAAAGACTGATGCTGGGAGGGATTGGGGGCAAGAGGAGAAGGGGATGACAGAGGATGAGATGGCTGGATGGCATCACTGACTCGATGGACGTGATTCTCAGTGAACTCCGGGAGTTGGTGATGGACAGGGAGGCCTGGCGTGCTGCGATTCATGGGGTTGCAAAGAGTCGGACACGACTGAGCAACTGATCTGATCTGATCTGATCTGATACCACATGTAAGATCAGATAGATATCTTCCTGAGGGAAAGAGAAACTGCAATCAAACTAAAAAGAAAGGGAACTAAAACTAAAATCAAACAGAAATGCTAGGAATATAAAATAAAAACAGAGATGAAGACTGCCTTCAGTGGATTCATCAGTACACTTTACACAGTCAAGGAAAAGATCAGTGAACTCACAGGTAAGTCAATAAAATTACTCAATCTGAAATACAAAGAGAAAAAGTGAAAGCAGAGGGAGTATCTATGAGCTGTGGGACAATATCAACAGTCTAACATCTATAGAATCCTAGAAGGAGCAGAGAGCAAACGGGGCCAAAGTATGACTTGAAAAAAATAATGGCTGAGAATTTTCCAAAGTTAGTGGCAAGACACTAAACTATAGATATAAGAAGCTCAGAAAAGCATTTAGTTTAGGAGGGGTAAGGGAACACCTATATATCATATCCGACTCTTCGTGACCCCACAGACTGTAGCCTACCAGGCTCCATCCGTCCATGGGATATTCCAGGCAAGAGTACTGAAGTGGGTTGCCATTGCCTTCTCCAGAGGATCTTCCCGACCCAGGGATCAAACCCAGGTCTACCCACATTGTAGGCAGATGCTTTACCGTCTGAGCCATCAGGGAAGCCTATATATCATATTTAAATTGTTAAAACCCAGAGACAAAAGGAAAATCTTGCAGAGAAAAAAAAGACATATTACCTATAGAGAATCAATGATAAAAACTACAGTAGACTTCTCATCAGAAATCATGTGGGAAAATAGACAATAGTGATACCTTTCAAGTATTGGAAGAAAGAGAAACAGAAAGACTACCAATTTAGAACTCCATACCTAGTAAAGTATAATCCAAAAATTAAAGAGAAATAAATTATTTTCTCAAACAAGCAAAAAACTAGTGATGTTTTTAAAATTAATGAGTATATGACTATCTCTAAAAGAAATACTCAAAGTTATTCAGGCAGCGAGGATGTAAGAAATTTAGATTTACACAAAATATGAAGAGCATTGGAAAAGGAATAAATTAAGGAAATTATGTTTTTCTTAACTTTTACTGCTCTAGAGATGACTGTTTGGAGCAAAAGATAATAGTATATTTTCTGTTCATAGCACACGTAAATGTTAAAATCTATGCCAGCGCAACAAAGGATGACAGGAAGGGACTGGGAATACACTGTTAGAAAGAACTTACAGCGTGTGCGGTTCTCAGTCGCTCAGTCATGTCTGACTCTCAGCGACCTTTTGGACTGTAGCCCTTCAGGTTCCTCTGTCCATGGGATTTTTCAGGCAAGACTAATGCAGTGGATAGCCATTTCCTGCTCCAGGGAATCTTCAGGACTCAAGGACTGAACCGCATCTCCTGAGTCTCTTGCATCGCAAGCAGATTCTTTATACCACTGAGCTATCAGGGAAGCCCTACTAAGTGTGAGGGGAGTGTAGTATCATTAATATTTGAACATAAACTCAGTCTTCATCAAGGTAAGCAATGAAACAAACTTTCCCATATGTAAAAGAAAATAATTCACACAAAAATGTTCTAAGATCATAACGGATTTAAACTAGTAACAGAAAGAAATCTAGAAAATGCTCCAATATTTGAAAAGTATGCAACATACTTCTGAAAAGACTGAAAACACAAAATGTTGGCAAGGGTGTGGAGCAAAGAAATCCCTTTTATATACTGATGGTGGGGGTGTAAACTGACCCAAACTTGGAGAACTGCTTGGCAGTTTCTTAAATATTTTTCACATGAACCAGCATTTCAACTCCAAGTATTTGCCTAAACGGAATCAAAACATAAGTCTAGTAAAACCTGTAAAAATATTTTTATTGCAGCTTCATTAATAATAATTCCAAACCAGCATGTGTGTTCAGTGCTCAGTCACGAACGACTCTTTGTGATCGCATGGATTATAGCCCGCCAGGTTTCCCGGTTCCAAACTGGAAACAATCTAAATATGTACCAAAAGGAAGGAAGATAGATAAATAGCTACATATTATACAAAGCAACACCAGTAGGTAATAAAAAAAGAGAATTACCTACTGTTCCATGCAACTACAGAGATAAATCTCTCAAAAAAAAAAAAAAATAGCATAAGGTGGCTCAGTGGTAAAGAATCTGCCTGCAATGCAGGAGATATACAGGTTCGATCCCTGGGTCAGGAAGATCCCCTGGAGAAGGAGGTAGCAACCCACTCCAGTGTTTTTGCCTGGGAAATCCCATGGACAGAGGAGCCTGGCAGGCTACAGTCCATGGGGTTGCAAAAGAGTCTGACACGACTTAGCAATGAAAACAAGTAAACACATATTGGGTGGTTCCATTTGAAGTTCAAGAACATATTATACTCTTAGCGACAGAAACAGAGGAGTGTTTGCCTGTGGGTGATAGAGACTGATGGAATGGAGGATGAGGCAACTTTCTGGGTTAGAGGAGTGTTCTTTGATTGGGGTGTCAGTTATATATTTGTGTGAATTTGTCAGACTCCCTAAAGTACACAATTACTGGCTGTGAATCTGTGTAAACTTTACCTGAAATAATTAAAGAAGTTTTAAAATTTCTTTAGCAGATAATATTACAGTATTAGCAAATAGACAATAAATTCTTAATAATATGTACAAAAACACCTTAAAAGAAACTAAAGTTCATCATCACTTTGTTTTTCCCTCAAATAAATTAAATTTCAAAGGCAATATAATTTAAAGTTTCTTAGTACTAAAATTAGTTTAAAGTCATTATAAAGACCTGGCAAAATTTTAGATTTTAGAATGCTTAAGCAATGGACAAAAATATAATTTATCATCTTGTATATTTTCAATTTGGAGAAGGAAATGGCAACACACTCCAGTGTTCTTGCCTGGAGAATCCCAAGGAGGGAGAAGCCTGGTGGGATGCCGTCTATGGGGTCGCACAGAGTCAGACACGACTGAAGCAACAATTATCCATCTTCATTTGATGTTATGATTACCATAATTAATCAAGATTTACTTAATTGTAAATAAAAAATACCCAAAATTACAGCTTACACAAACTTACTTTTTGATTTCTATCAATTTTCAAAGAATACTCTGGGAAGAAGGTATATCTTCAGAATCTACTAAAAATCGAATATTTATTTATGACTGCCAACATTTATTTTTATAGCAGATTTTTGTCCCTTCATAGAATTGTTTTTTAATGGGGCACTGAGTGATGGATACTATCATTTTAGAATTCTTTTTTTTTTTTCTTTACTTTTGGTTATTCATCTGATCACAAGAAATCTGTTAACTTTCTTTTTGTAATACTTGATGGGGCACTGCTTCATGTATTAAAAATGGATGACTTCCCAAAGTGCAGTATGTCGTTACTTCTTGGCTAGTTTCCCATGTGGGAAAATAAGTGTTCATAATTATCTGAAGAAGAGTGTTTGCATATTACTCCTTAAGCATATAATTATCTCATATTTTGGGAAGCATTTTATGTGTAGGCCTACAGCCTACTGTATGTTTTCTTTAAAAGGCAAAGTAGCTAAAAATGAATGTGTGGAAAATGTGACAGTCATACCATGCTAGCTGTATTTGTTACTATGCCACTATATGATTTAAAAGCCACTAATGCGAAAGGAAAGTGCATGGTACTTGCTGTGTGTTTCTAATTGGCACAATTTGCTAATACAGTCCTTGACGCCAGAATTCTGTTGTTCACATATCTGATTTAATATAATTAAATGGCAGGCACTTTTTCCTTGCAATTTTGGAACACCAGAACAAACAGAAAGAAAGGCTATGCCCATGAATACTAATTAATAGCAGTTCTTGCTAAATATAAATTGCCTTCCTCAAAGGCAACTATGATAAATATACTATTAAAAATGAATGCATGGAAAAGCCATTTTCTAGAATAGAATTGTATCAAGATTTTCTCTGATTCTTTCCTTCAGCCCCCAAGTGTACAGCAGCTCGAGCTTTGGAACTTTGATTAAACAACACCTTTTCTCATCCCTCACCTAATTCAGAAGAATCAATATCCATGCTGACTTTTAACGATTGGGAAGCTGCTCAAAAAAGCAGGTGACACCTGAGTTCTGAGCTGAGACACACCCACGCCTCTCCATATATAGTCCTGTCTTTCTCCCGTTTCCTTTCTCCCCACTCGATTGTCTGACCCCAAACCCTTAATGACAAGGATTTTTCTTGATGAGGAAGACTCCTCAGTGCAACCCTAAATTCACTCGTTCATCCATTCATTCATCCACCAAGGACTTATTGAGCATCTACTAGGTGTCAGAGACCATGTTAAATAATAGGAATAAAATATTAACCAAGATATCCTATACCTTCAAGAAGTTTATAGCTTTAGTGTGTGCCAAGTCGCTTCAGTTGTCTTTGACATTTTGCAACCCTGTGAATGGCAGCCCACAAGATTCCTCTGTCCATGGGATTCTCCAGACAAGAATACTGGAGTGAGTTGCCACTGCCCTCCTCTAGGGGATCTTCCCAAAACAGGAATCGAACCCACATCTCTTACATCCCGCCAGTGGCGGGTTCTTTACCACTAGCGCCACCTGGGAGGCCCTTATAGTTTAGTGAGAGAAAGTAGATCAATTATTACAATATAGAATGAGAAGTACCACACTGGGGTGCTATGAGAAAGCTTTGCTATAAAAGGAGAGCATTTCAGGTAGAAAACTAACTACAAGTGACAAAGCTGCTGCTCGCCCCACTCTACAACACTGTTTTGTAATATTATATTTGTAAATGGATGTGAAAAGTTAAGTCATGAGAAACAGTAACACTTCCTCCTCCTGAAACATCTAGGAAATTTCTATCTAAATACTGCTGAAAGTCCATCTTTAACCTGTGTCTTGAAAATTGGCTTCTTCCTCAAAGAATTATTTACCATATTATTTGCATAGTGATACTCTTTCTTGTCAGAAGATTTGGTATGTTTTCTTTGTCATACAATGAGAAATATGCTCTTATTTGACTTGGCAATCTGCAAGCCCAGAGCTATATTTAAAGCTAAATCGTTGGACCTTGTCATATGCTCCTGTTACAAGCTTTTTTTCATCAACCACGTTTTGTTGAAGAATATGTTTCTTGACCTCTCTAACTTTATTTCCAACCATTCTGCTATGCTCTGTGTCACCTCAGATCATCTTTTTACAAGTATGTATATATTGTAAACACTTATTTCCTTAGTAAATTCCTACCAGATATTGTCACTTGGGTCTTGATACAATGTTACTGAAAATTTGTTGTTGTTCAGTCCCTCATTCCTTTCCAACTCTTTGCAACCCCATGGACTGCAGCATGCCAGGCTTCCCAGTCCTTCACCATATCCTGGAGCTTGCTCAAACTCATGTCCATCGAGTTGGTGATGCCAATCGACCATCTCATCCTCTATTGTCCCCTTCTCCTCCTGCCTTCAATCTTTCCCAGCCTTCAGTCTTTCCCAGCCTTCAGTCTTTTCTAATGAAAAGAAAAAAAAAAAAAGAGAAAGACTGAGAATTAGATTACTTAATATACTTGAAATAAAATGCACATTCTCCTAATTATTCATTCCTAGTTTTCAAAAGTCACAAAGATAGTTTGTGAGCAACAATATGGCATTCATAAAACATATAAAGTCATTATTCTTTGCTTATCAAAAAGACAGCAATACTTTACACTGATAGTCTTTATTAAAAATCAGCATTACTGCATTCATGAGGAAGCTTGCATTAGGAAAGTTTTAAAAAAATACAGTTTGCTAAAAAGCACTCTATATTTCTACAACAAAATTTGTTTCCATACACATAGTTATAGTATTAATCCATGCCATGGGTGAGTGGTCTGTAAGTGTTAGGTTATATTTCATAATATATTTTCATTTCCAAAATAAAAGAAATATTCAGTATAAATTTTGAAATGTGTCCCCGGTCCTGATCATTTTTTCCCCCACTTTTTATTATTCAAGATAATATTTTAGTTTAAAACCTGGAGAAGTTAAAGGAGCATCCTTAAAATGAAGAATCAGTCTGTGCCACAGCTTTTTGAGAATAAACTGTTCTAGGAGATCCTAGTGGAACAAAACACTCACAGCAATTACAAGACAAACAGTACTTTCATCAGCGTGCTTGCTGCCACAAATAAATTGAAGGTCCAAATGGCATACACAATCCAAAATTAGAGTAAAGCTTTTTCAAAATCATAGTCTAAGATAAGGAAGAATGATGCTTATCTTCAAAGAATAAAACTGATTTAAAAAAATACAGCTAGAAGCACGTTAAATAAACAGCATAGGACTTAGAGCCTTTTTATATTTGATTTAGTCCTCATCACACATTCACCATTAATCATTCCCCCTCCTCCTTTTTCCTTCCTTTCCTTTTTTCCCTTCATTCTTGCCTTCTTTTCTTCTTCCTCCCCGTATTCTTATATATGTTGGATTTACAGATGCATAAATAATACAAGAATAATAATTCAATAGTCAATGTCATTGTGACTTCACATTTTGAACTGATTCGAGTGTGCCTGCTTTATATTTTTCCCTCATTAGATAAGGGTCAGACCCTTTCAGGTTTTATAAATTTCTAACCACGTCCATAGCTAAGACTTAACAGGCAAATGCAAATCAATTCTACTTAATACCGGAAATAAATACAGAGACTTAAGACTTGCCAAAAAAAAGTCAGAACAGTGTCCTGTCCCCCTTATTGATTTTATTCTCATTAATTTTAACAAGAAGACATTATTTGCAATGATTTGTTGTTTTATCAGACCCTCATTAGTAAGTAAGAAATATTTACCTTTATTCCACAGCATTTACCTTACTTATTTACATCTTTTCTGATTAATTTTCAAAGTTGCAGTTTGAAATAGATTTATTTTATTTGGTTATGTTGACATGTAATTTTCTTTATCCTGATATCATAAAAAAAACACTGGAAAATATGTTCAGTTGAAATAGTTGCCTATGGTCTTTCTGGAGGTTGAAGAGAAAATTTATATGCAGACTTTCCCATATAATCCCTAAAATACATTTATCAACAATTTTACTGATCGACAGCCAAAGGTTTATAAACCCACATGCTATTAATTTTTAAGCACCGGAGGAGACAACAGTGAAAATATGAAAAAGAAAGAACTTATTAGTTTTTAATAGACCACTGGACAGCACAGATTTTGCATCCAACTATATATCCCGGGTTTCTCACCATGCTCTTCCAAACTGCTGCTCAATAAATAATAAAAGATTAAAACCTTAAACCTGGAAAACTTAGAAAAAAATATTAGAAAATTTTATTTGAGATTATAAAAATCCTCAGATGATTTACTTGAAGAGACACCTTCATTGCCTCCATGCGCGAGGACTAATGATGGCCCGGGGACTCGGATTGGCGAGGAGCTGTGCTGGGAAACATAGTCAGAGGTAGGTGATAAAGCAGACCCTCCACATGCCTCTCTCACTGTCACCCACATATCTTTTTACCATTTGTTACAATAAAGTGATGGTCCATATACATATTTATATACTTGGACCGTTACAACCCTGATTTTCTCTTTTCCAGGACAAGTCTTTTTGTTCTAAGCAACCCAGTTTCTAGGCAGGGTGACTGCAATGAGTTTTGTGTCTTGAGCTTAAACAAAATAAAATAAGATTCTAATTAAAGGACCTGCTCTGAGGCTACTGACATCTTCAGCGACAAGATTTCACAATCACTTTGGCTCTGTCTAGACCCGCTCTGGCGCTCTATGCAAGGCTCTTTTAATTAGGATGTCATGTCTTTAGTAACCTGATACTTGTTTCTTCCCTCTCCTTCTAAAGGTAATGTATCTTTGATAGTTGCTCAGATACCTATTGGAATGAGATTGGATGTATCTTTTCTGTTGAATAAGACCTGAAGGTATATTTGCCCTAGTCGCAACCAGGAGATGAAGATGAGGACTGAGTTTCAATCGGGTCACTTTTATCCACTATAATAGCAAAAGAGTAAATATGCTAAAAAAATTATTGTCTGGAAAAATCTACAAAACCAGCGGGCTGTGCATATTCCTTATGAAGCCAGGTTGTTCACTAAATATTTCCTAAATTTAACTTTGATCTTACAAAAAAGTATAAGGGAATGAGATACACAAGGTAGAGAGATGGAAAACCTCTGTCTCTCTCCCAGGACTTAGCACACTTACTCACCCCTGGACTGCACAATGTCATGTTATTTCTAAATGCCTTGAATTGCTTGCAACTATTCTTGAAATACTGTGTCCCCACAGAGTTAAGACTTGTTTCCAGGACCCATCTCGCAGTGGGGTAGGGTATACGTTCTAGTTTAGACTCAGACATCTCTGCCTTCAGGAATCGCTCATCTTTAGCTGTGACTAGCTCTGTAATCCTAATCTCTCTAAGCCTCAGTTTCCTCCTTTACAAATAGGGTAGTCATAAGATTTAGCTCATAAACTGTGATAAAAGTAAAACATAAAGTCCTTGACAATAAAGCCTGGCATACAGTGAGCATGGAATAATTTCTCTAAGATTATTACTGGCTATTGATCTTATAAAGCTTATTTTCTACTCACCAATGATATTAATTACATATCCATTATGTCAAAGATACCAAAAAATGTAAGACAGCAGTAAAGAAAAACTAAAGTAAATATGTTTTTAGGATGTTCCTAAAGATAGCAAAAGATAGCAACAGTAGTAAACCAGGGAAAAGAAAATATTTTTTCCATCAACTACTAATGAGAAGAAAAGACAAAATGAGGGAAGGGAGAGAAGTGAGAGTTAGGGAGGGAAGAAATCAGCATTTATCAACAGGAATTATTTTCAAAATAATGTTTTTCTTAGGTAGAGGAAGTTTGTACATCTTTCACTTCAATATTTTGAGATGGATGATTGGGTTAGAAGATAAGTGTCATGTAAAAGTGCTTATTCTTTTTAACAACAAGGTCATTGACACATTCAGACTTTTAAGATGATATGTGGTTTATTGCTTATGGGGAAATTCATAAAAGTATTTTGACAAAAAATATGGAATAAAATTAAATTCTAATTTTTTTGTGCCATTTAAATTGTCTATGTGCTTTGTTCACCACTCAGTCTTTTCCCATCCATTTGTGGTTGTTCAGCTACTCAGTCATTCTGACTCTTTCCCACCACATGGACTGCAGCACCAGGCCTCTCTGTCCTTCACCACTTCCCAGAGCCTGCTCAAACTCGTGTCCATTGAGTCAGTGATGCCATCCAACCATCTCATCCTCTGTCATGCCCTTCTCCTCCTGCCTTCAATCTTTCCCAACATCAGGGATCTGGGATCTTCCTGACCCAGGGATCAAAGCTGGGTCTCTTATGTCTCCTGCATTGGCAGGCGAGTTCTTTACCACTAGTGCCACCTGGGAAGCCTTCTAACTGCCTGCTGCTGCTAAGTTGCTACAGTCGTGTCCGACTCTGTGCGACCCCATAGATGGCAGCCCAGTAGGCTCCTCTGTCCTTGGGATTCTCCAGGCAAGAACACTCGAGTGGGTTGCCATTTCCTTCTCTAATGCATGAAAGTGAAAAGTGAAAGTGAAGTCGCTCAGTCGTGCCCAACTCCTAGCGATAGTTCTTTACTATTTGCTTTCTTCTGACTTTACTATCATCTGCAATTTCATTTATCACTGCTGTGGCATTTTTCCTTTTGGTGACAGTATAAAGTTAATCCAGTATATAACACAATCTCTCTAGGTTTGGGGCTTCTCTGATAATTGTTGGATGTTTTTAAAAGATGAGTTACTTCATATTGAGTATTTATATATCTAAAGATAAGGATTAACCTCTTCAGAACACAATTATCCCTGAATTTTAATTCTAATATTAATTGTAGCCCATTCCAGAATCTTTTAAAACCAATCAGTAGAAGCCTTCTGCATCTTTAGTCTATAAAACAACATCAAACAGTTGTGTCTTTTACTTGTACAAATGCAGATACCTTAGAAGACATAAGCCTTTTACCTTAGTATATGTTTTTTTAAAAATCAGTATCTAGCTGATATTAGTAGCTCAAATCAACTGGGGATTTTAATTGGAAGGTCTTGAAATTTTGGAGGAGAAAGAATTTTAGGGAAGAACAAATTTTATAGAGTACTGAATTCTCTAGTTATGGTTTAAGAGGAGAAACTAAACAAAAATTGTGAGGAATAGAGGTGAGAACTTTGACTACTTAATTTTCAACAGAGGTTCTAAAGGTGTCTTAATGAATAATAAACGTTGTGTGTGTGTGTGTGTGTGTGTTGGTCCAACTAGTGTCCAACTCTTTGTGACCCATGGACTGTAGCCCACTAGGCTCCTCTGTCCATGAAATATTCCAGGAAAGAATACTGGAGTGAGTCACCATTTCCTTCTCCAGGGCCTCTTCCCAACCCAAGGACTGAACCCACACCTTTTGCATCTCCTGCATTGGCCAGTGGATTCTTTACCACTGTACCACCTGAGAAGCCCTGGCAGACATTACTGCATAGTAACATCCCATGTAGATTGTGATGTGCCTATTTATTTCCTTTATACAGTTTACAATTGATTTATTGCTTATTCATTAGTAAAAACTCTTTGTGGTCTAGGGATAATCCATTCTCATATGTGTTGGAGATGTTTTCAATTATATTATTTATCTTTTGATGCTATTTTCTTTAAAGACATTGAAAATATTCACTGTGATAGAACCTCTCAGCTTTTTTCAATATATCTGTGTTATCTTGGATAAAATGTTCTTGCCTGCTTCATATCTATGTATAGATATAAATAGATACATGTATAGATAGATAAATAGCCTGACAGACATAGATAGGTAAGGAGAGAGAGGCAGAGAATCCTAAAGAAGAGCGGGACTTCCCTGGAAGTCCAGTGGTTAAGACTCTGCTTCCAGAACAGAGGGCAAAACAAGGTACAATCCTTGGTCAGGAAACTAAGATCCCACATGCCACATGGTGTGGCCAAAAACAAGAAAATGAAGCAAAAATAGAGATCTAGAGTTATGAGTGGAGTAGGAGCAGTGACAGGGTTAGGAATGGATACAGATAAAGAGCTAAATAGAGGTATTCAGTCCTTAGGAAATTTACTCTTTGTGTAATTTTAGTAGGAGTTTACAGCCAAAATCATTCATTTATCCACTTATTCTTATGCCTCTATCATATGGTTTTGTTTGCAGCTTTATAATATTTTATTAACTAATAGGAGAAATTCTTCCTCATATTCTTCTTTTTCAAAATTTCTTGTCAATTTGTACACTCTTATATTTCCATATATTTTCGAAAATTATTTGATCAGCTACCTTGGAAGTTTTGACTACAATTTTTTTTAATGTGTATATAGGTTGGAATTGTTTTACATCCTTCTATATAATATTGTCTTTCCAACCAGAAACGTGGTATGCCTTCCTGAATTTTAAACGTTCTTAGTTTCAAATTCTACCTTTTATTATTTAATATTAGGCTCATTAGTTTTGTTCTGTAAACATTTTCTCAGTTAAATTTGGCCTAAAAATAGCTTCTTACAGGATTACTAAAAACTCTAAGAAGAAAACATTCGATGTCATTTTAGAAGATAAATTGAATGCCTAGCACTGCAGACCTGTACCTTCCACTCTATCTTAGGCCCCTTTCAAGCAAAAGAGGGAAGTGAAGAAATAGGTATAGGAAGAGCATAATTATAGGCATTTTATAAGCCACTTTCTACACTATCAACAGCATTCATTAGTACTCTATTAATACAGTGTTCAGAAATTGTACTACTTGCAATCTTTAAAATGTGTCACTATATATTTTCAGTCCTTCTTACAAAGAAACTCTAACCTCTGCAAAAAATGAAGCAGTGACTGGGATGCTGAAAAATATTCAGTTAGTCTTAGGCATGACTGAAATTGATACACCATATAACTTGAAGAAATGGGGAGTACAAGTTCTTAAAACAAAAAAACAAACAAATGGCCACCACAACAAAACCCTCTTCTTAGCCCTTTAATCCAATTGACTGTCTCATGTCTTTATTCCAGGGTTTAGAGTTTTCTCTTCACTCGTACTTACTGTTCTTTATATCCTTATCTTCCCTCTTAAGGTGAACTCGTGGTCTTCAGCTTCTCCTTTGGGTCTGGCCAGAATAACTTACACAATTCAAGCATCAAACCTATGCTAACCCGGGGAGCAGGACCCATCTTTAGACCAGACTTGTCCTGTCCTCCAGAGATCCATCAGCTGTCTCATCCTGTGAGTTCAGCTCTCACACCTGGAACTCCTCACTACGGTCCCATCGTCAGGAGAGACTGATGCTAAATAGACCTTTGTTACTGGGGAAATTGTCATTTTCACTATCAGTCAGTAGCTAATATCAGTAAAGAAGACATATCTTTCTTATTAAAAGCCCAGCACTGTACCAGATATTACACATATTTAAGAAAACATGTAAAGAAATGGTTTACTCAATTATTCCAATTGAAATTAAAAATATTAAAGAAGGTTAAATCTTGCTTAACATCATTAAACTAGTTAAGTACTAACATCAAGATTGTGAGTCTTTGTCACTGCATTTCAATTACATTATTAAGGATCTATTCATTAATTTAGGTAAGGATATTTAATAGGACTTAAGCATACTGAGAACTGAGAGGAGAGGATGTAATCAAATGCCTGCTTTTTTAAAAAAGAATTTTTAAAATATTTTTTAATGGAGACATTTTTTAAGTCTTTATTGATATTGTTACAGTATTGTTTTGGGTTTGGGTTTTTTGGCCATGAAGCCTGTGGGATCTAGCTCCCTGGCCAAGGATGGAACCCCAACTGTCTGCATTGGAAGGCAAAGTCTTAACCACTGGACTGCCAGGGGGTCCCAATGAAATGCCCACTTCCTGATCTCTAGTTTCGACTCTCCTGTTTCTTTATACTGTATCTCCTTCTCAAGATATACCACACATATTAACAAGGTCACTGTTAGAATTATTTGCAAGTTAATTGATAGATGGAGTAAAGATTTAAAGTAACAAAAATGGATTTGTTTAGAATTGGTGAAGAGCATCTATTTTGTGGACTAATGCTATTTTATAGAACTTTTATCTGGGACACTTTAATAATTGTCCGTATACACTGTAGGGTATATTCATTTGCTCTTTAAGCAGCTCACAATTTAGAAAGAGATTTTCACTATTGCCTTTTCGCTCTGTTCCTCATATATTTAATCTCTATACACGTAGATCTGATACTGCCTCCTTAAATATATGGCTGCACTTCACTTAGAAGTGTTTATCTGTTTATGGGGATGTTTATCTGTCAGTCAGTCAGCTAGTATTTATTGAGGGCCCACAGAGTATGTGCGTGTTTGTGAACACGAAGCTTGCAGATTATTTAATTTAAAAAAATGGCACTTGTAAATCCTGGCCGACTAACTCTATAATGAGGATAATATTGTTTCCCAAGACCTCTTCTGTGTAAATATTATTGTAACTGAGTCTTTTGGCCTCCAATACATTAATCACACTCATGTGGTATGACTCCTGTGAGAGTGACCTAATGCACGATTGCGTTTTTGTTAATACTCCTAATGTTTACTCTGTAACAGGATCACTCTCCTGCCTAGATTTGTGTTGTGAGCTCATTGAATTGCTTGCTGTAGACATACTCACGCTCTGGATATCAGAATGAGAATGAGATCTAGCCTAGAAACATCTATCTGTGATTCTTTATAGCCATGTCATTGGAATAATCATTTAGCCTCACCAGACTTCAGTCTCCTTCTGACGGAAATGTTAATAGTCATCATTATATTCATATTAACAATGAATGACAGATATTTGTTAAATATTTACCATGTTCCATTCTTTGCTAAGAGTTTTAGATTGATTATTTTTAAAGAATTCTTATAATAAACCTCATTTACAACATCACCATCATCTCCATACTTCATCCTACCCACACCTAACTTAAAACATTTTAGAGGCTTCTCATCCTCCGGGATAAAAGCTAAAATCCTTTACATAGCCTCCATATTTCTATACTTCTCACTGTTTTTCACTCCTGCTTCCCTTCACTCTTTTTCTATCAGCCACGCCCAGCTTGCTTGTTAGTTTACTTTATTTTTTCATCAATTTCTTGAATACAGAGTGTTTACCTTCCTCTCATTGAAGATACACTTAGAATATTTTCAACACATACAACTAAATCTCCATGTAGACAAAGCAGCTCATAACTGGGGGAAGAATCTTACCTATGTAGAAAAATAATGGACAAATCACTACTAAGAGGCAATTCATAAACTAGGAAACGCAAATAGAAGTAAGTATTATGCTCAATTTCACTAATTTTTAAGGAAATGTCCCTGGTGGCTCAGACAGTAAAGCATCTGTCTGCAATGCAGGAGACCCCAGTTCGATTTCTGGGTCAGCAAGATCTCCTAGAGAAGGGAAAGGCCACCCACTCCAGTATTCATGAGCTTCCCTGGTAGCTCAGATGGTAAAAAATCCACTTGCAGTGTGGGAGACCTGGGTTTGATCCCTGGGTTGGGAAGATCCCCTGGAGAAGGAAATGCAGCCCACTCCAGTATTCTTGCCTGGAAAATCCCATGGACGGCGGAGCCTAGTAGGCTACTGTCCATGGGGTCACAAAGAATCAGACACGACTGAGTGACTTCACTTCACAAACTAAAACAATGAGATGGTATAGTTGCCTTTTAGGGGTTCCTAGCATTGATGACAAGGAAAGAGAATTTTAATATTCTTCTCATCCACTTTTATACATATATACTAAGATTCCAGCTATGTGTCTCACAGCATTACTCATATATTATAAGGAAGATCTATACCACTCGCCTAAGCATAATATATGTATATATGAACACAGGAAAGAATCAGCAAATAACATAATATTGATATATTGCTTCAAAGTATAACTGACATGACAGAGAAACCTATAAAATCGGTACAACTCCAGTATTTCACATTTTTTATTATACTGGTGAAATGTGTAAAACCATATATGCAATAAAGGTAGAAACCAGTAAGAGTCACAACAATGTCTGGAACCAAACACTTGAGATATTCTGCCCTCTAAAGAGAAATATCATGTTGAATACCATGCGTTTTTCACTTAACAATAAGAGTCTATGATGCAGCTGGTACATTGATATGCCACCTGCAACTGCTTGTCAAAAGCTCTAGTATGTACAGCTTGTAAATAGCATCATTCAGAGTATAATGTACAAAACTTTTATATGGAAGCAGTGAGGGAAAACAACTCACAGCTATTATACTAAGTCAAGATTAACTCAGCCCCATCATTTTTACATTTTTCACTTTGAAATAATTATAGATTCACAAAGAGTTGCAAACATAGTGAAGAGGTTCCCATCCACCCAGTTCCTTTGAATGATTACATCTTATGTAACAATAGAAAAATATGAAAAACAGAAAATTCATTTTGACACAATGTGTCTGTACCACTTTATTACAAGTGCCATTTAAAACGTGTATTACATGTGCAGAGTCTTACAGCTACCACAAGGTTCCATCACCACAACCATCTTACAAGAGATTTCTTTAGTCACACCCTTCTCCCTCTTCCAGCTCATGTCTAACCTCTGCTGCTAAATCACTTGAGTCGTGTCCGACTCTGTGTGACCCCATAGACGGCAGCCCACCAGGCTCCCCCATCCCTGGGATTCTCCAGGCAAGAACACTGGAGTGGGTTGCCATTTCCTTCTCCAATGCATGAAAGTGAAAAGTGAAAGTGAAGTCGCTCAGTCGTGTCTGACTCTTAGCGACCCCATGGATTGCAGCCTACCAGGCTCCTCCATCCATGGGATTTTCCAGGCAGGTGCCATTGCCTTCTCCATGTCTAACCCCTAGCAACCTCTAATCTCTTCTCCATCTTTACAATTTTGTCATTGTGATTTACTCAATCACTTTTAACTTTAGTTCCTTGGGCATTTGTAAATGTGCATTTCTAAAGTAATGACATTTTCAAAAGTATTTCAGAACCAAGCATCACAGCTCTCAAATCGTGACAAGGTGACAATGTTAGGTGAATTTCCCTGCAGCTTATCTAGTTTTGGTAATTTTTAAAACAATAAACTCACTCAAAATGTCAGTTGAAAATGTTGATAGTGGTAACTACTGTACTAACTAGATATACATTCTCTTATTCAGTGACCAAATCTTTTTATCAACAGATATAACTTTCATGATGAATGGATTCTATTATATCTCACTTACTAATCTATTTCCTCCAAAGACTAACCATTTATACATGCAAATCAAACATGTGTTTAGCAACTACTATGCACCTGGTGCATAATAGCTCAGACAGTAAAGAATCCACTCGTATTGTAGGATCCCTGGGTTGGGAAGATCCCCTGGAGGAGGGCATGGCTACCCACTCCATTATTCTGGCCTGGAAAATCCCATGGACAGAGGAGCCTGGCGAGCTACAGACCACGAGGTCAACAGGACTGAGTCAGCAGGACTAAGCACAGCACAAGTACCTAATGCTGCTTTAATATTGTAGGAAGAAATGTATAGTCTTGAGGAATCTAAGATACAGATAAAGGTATTTTAAAATGTCCTATCGTTATATTGTATTTCTCTAGCCTCGTTCGTCTAGTCAAGGCTATGGTTTTTCCACTGGTCATGTATGGATGTGAGAGTTGGACTGTGAGTAAGGCTGAGCGCCGAAGAATTGATGCTTTTGAACTGTGGTGTTGGAGAAGACTCTTGAGAGTCCCTTGGACTGCAAGGAGATCCAACCAGTCCATTCTAAAGGAGATCAGCCCTGGGATTTCTTTGGAAGGAATGATGCTAAAGCTGAAACTCCAGTACTTTGGCCACCTCATGCGAAGAGTTGACTCATTGGAAAAGACCCTGATGCTGGGAGGGATTGGGGGCAGGAGGAGAAGGGGACGACAGAGGATGAGATGGCTGGATGGCATCACTGACTCGATGGACGTGAGTCTGAGTGAACTCCAGGAGTTGGTGATGGACAGGGAGGCCTGGCGTGCTGCGATTCATGGGGTCGCAAAGAGTCAGACACGACTGAGCTACTGATCTGATCTGATCTGATCTGATTTATAAGCACAAAGTGACCACTTCAAAATTATTGTTATATAACTGCTCATTTTAAATATTACAATGCCATGGTTCCTGAGTGGCTGATAAAATCAAAGGATGCCATGAATGCAAGCAGAAGTCTCTATTTGCTTCTGTTCATTAACTAAAGCTTAGACTATTTGTGTCCTGATTTGGACCAAAGTTCTATTCCAATTATTACTGGATTTGTAGTTCAATTAAACCTTGATAGGCTGATCCAGGGATGCATTCAATCATCCAGCACAGAAAGCTGAACTCATTTTTGCACATTCAGTACCAGATAATCCAGATTTTCTCCATGTTAATAGATATTTGGGCATGGAGAGAAAACTGCATCAATCTGTATTGGCTATATTAGTACAAAGTAACCAGTGCCAGGACTCATTTCCTATGTAGAACTGGTGTATAAGGAAGTAAGTAACTATGAAACGAATGGGCTACTCAGAACAAAGGCAATATGTTGCTTTTGTAAGTGAAAAATTATACATAATAATGACCGTGGCATATATGTGTTTGCTTTATTTGATGAGTACATTTATGAATTAATGTACATGGTAAGGAAGTTATTGGAAATATTCAGTAAATGAAATTGTATTATAAGATATTGAGGTATGTTTTGTTGATACTGTTGTTTCTTTTGTATTTATTTCTTTGTGTTTTTTTTTCTTCCAAAGATAATCTCTACAAAATAGTAGTTGAAAATATATAATTTATGTTGATAGACAAGTTTTTGATGTCCAGCTCTCATATTTATCACTTGTGTGGCCTTGAACAAGTATTCTCATTTGTAAAATTTAACACTGTTATCTCTGTTTTAGAGTGGTTGTAAGAGTTAATTAGATTTTATTATGAATACTTAGCACAATACCTGGCATGGTGTAAGAGTTCAATACATGTTGGTGGCTCTTATTTTACTTATTATTATAAAGAGCACAGACAAATATTTTGAGAAAAGTCTTAAAATTGATTAGAATGTAGCCTCCATTAACAGTCACAATTCTCTTTTTAGAACTTCTGTAATATTAATAATACCAATGAATATCTTAGTTTACCTGAGATCTTAGTAACTCAGTCATGTCCTGCTCTTTGTGACACATTGAACTGTAGCCTATCAGGCTTCTCTGTCCAGGAGATTCTCCAGGCAAGAGTACTGGAGTGGGTTGCCATGCCCTTCTCCATTTTCTCCCAATTCCCCAGTAGTTTATCTGTAATTAAAGATAATGGCCAAAGAAAGGCATCCCATTTCACTTTCTCAACGCCAACTAAAATAAATAAAGAGGATGGAAAACAGAGGGGGAAACAACTGCAGGAAAATTTAAAAAGCACAGAGAAACCATAGACTATGACTCAGTGCAGTTCAGTTCAGTTGTTCAGCCGTATTCTACTCTTTGCGACCCCATGGACTGCAGCACGCCAGGCCTCCCTGTTCATCACCAACTCCTGGAGTTTACTAATGTCCAGTGAGTCGGTGATGCCATCCAACCATCTCATCCTCTGTTGTCTCCCTCTCCTCCCGACTTCAATCTTTCCCAGCATCAGGGTCTTTTCAAATGAATCAGTTCTTTGCATCAGGTGGCCAAAGTATTGGAGTTTCAGCTTCAACATCAGTCCTTCCAGTGAATATTCAGGACTGATTTCCTTTAGGATGGACTGGTTGAATCTCCTTGCAGTCCAAGGGACTCTCAAGAGTCTTTTCCAACACCACAGTTCAAAAGTATCAATTCTTCGGTGCTCAGCTTTCTTTACAGTCCAACTCTCACATCCATACATGACTACTGGAAAAACCATAGCTTTGACTAGACGGACCTTTGTTGGCAAAGTAATGTCTCTGCTTTTGAATATGCTATCTTGGTTGGTCATAACTTTCCTTCCAAGGAGTAAGTGTCTTTTAATTTCATGGCTGCAATCACCATCTGCAATGATTTTGGAGCCCAAAAAAATAAAGTCTGACACTGTTTCTACTGTTTCCTCATCTATTTCCCATGAAGTGATGGGACCAGATACCATGATCTTCGTTTTCTGAATGTTGAGACTTAAGCCAACTTTTTCACTCTCCACTTTCACTTTCATCAAGAGGCTTTTTAGTTCCTCTTCACTTTCTGCCATAAGGATGGTGTCATCTGCATATCTGACGTTATTGATATTTCTCCCAGCAATCTTGATTCCAGGTTGTGCTTCTTCCAGCCCAGCATTTTTCATGATGCACTCTGCATGTAAGTTAAATAAGCAGGGTGACAATATATAGCCTTGACGTACTCCTTTTCCTATTTGGAACCAGTCTGTTCCATGTCCAGTTCTAACTGTTGCTTCCTGACCTGCATATAAGTTTCTCAAGAGGCAGATCAGGTGATCTGGTATTCCCATCTCTTGAAGAATTTTCCACAGTTTGTTGTGATCCACACAGTAGGTCTTAGACTATGACTGCTGCTGCTGCTGCTAAGTCACTTGAGTCGTGTCCGACTCTGTGTGACCCCATAGACGGCAGCCCACCAGGCTCCCCCATCCCTCAGATTCTCCAGGCAAGAACACTGGAGTGGGTTTCCATTTCCTTCTCCAATGCATGAAAGTGAAAAGTGAAGGTGAAGTTGCTCAGTCGTGTCTGACCGTCAGTGACCTCATGGACCGCAGCTTTCCAGACTCCTCCATTCATGGGATTTTCCAGGCAAGAGTACTGGAGTGGGGTGCCATTGCCTTCTCTGAGACTGTGACTAAGAGATAACAAATCCAATGGAATTAATAGCAAATTTAAAAGGTTTTGAAAGGACGTTGACAGCTACTGACCTTTCATATGCAGTCTCCCTAAAATTAGCCAGGCCTGAAGAGCTCAAACCATGACCATACTTGCAGTAAGAATTAAGAGACTGAACAAGTACAAGCTTCATCATAGCCCTTTTCATACTAGAGAAACAGAAAGAAAAGGCAGAATGAAGAATCAAGGAAACACCATGGTAGTCTCAGCAGAAGCAGATTGCAAGTATAGAAGGAGAGGCTGTGGGTGGCCGCCAACGGACTACTAGGCACTTAAATAAAGGCTATTATGTATTGAATTCATACCTTGAAGTTCTAATTCCCAATCTGACTACATTTGAAGATAGAACCTTTAGTGAGGTAATTAAAGTTAAATGAGATTATAAGGGTGGCATCCTAAGACTGTTGTCCTTATAAAAAGAGGGACACAAAGGATGTTCATGCACAAACAGTAGGTATATAGTGAGAAGATGGGTATCTGCAAATCCCAAGAGAAAGGTGTTGGTAGAAATCAAACCTGCTTACACTTTGATGGATTTCTATTCCCCAGAGTTGTGAGAAATGGATTTCTGTTAAGTCACCCAATCTATGATATTCTGTTACATTCTCAATAGCCAAATTTGGAACAATTGGAGTAAAAAAATAATGACAATGTTTAATTAAAATCTGTAGAATAAAATAAATATCCATAAGTCTTATTAATATAAATAAGTAATTGAGTAAATAAATGAAGTAGAAACTCTTTTTTACAAGGAGTTTCAATTAATAAATGTAGAAGTACTGAGGGGAATGTAGAATTCTCATTAGGTAAATACCACAGTTATAATTGAATCAAGCAAAATCCACCCATGGATAAAGAAGGCCGTGGATGAAAGTTTGAGAAGAAATGGAATATTTGCATAACCTCAAATATCTCTCCCAAGATATTTATCAGTTTCCAAGGGAACATAGTAAACCTAGAACATAGTAAACATTGGAAAAACCTAGCAAACACCACATAAGCCGTGTGACTGAAGTTTATAGCACTAGCTATAATGCATACATTATAAAAATAATTTTCCCCTTGGTATACTGCAGTGAAAAGAATACTTCACTTCTGCAGTTTTCTTGCCAAAATATAAAACCTCATTCTAATCATGAGAAAACATCAGAATTACAAAATAACTAGCCATGAGATGAAAAGTACCAAGTCACGATAGAAGTGGAAAGACTCAGGAACTGTCACAGCTTAGAGAAGATGAAGGATGCAGCAACTATATGTAACGTGGGATCCTAACTGGATTATGAAAGTGAAAAGGAGTATAACGGGGAAATTAATATTTGAATGAGTCTTTAGTTCAGCTGATAAGAGCTTGCTAATGTTAATTTCCTGGTTTGATCATTGAACTATGGTTTAACATCACGGGAATCTGAAATGCACTGACATCCTCAAGGATGGTGTTGGTTTGATCACTAAGTCATGTCCGAGTCTTTTGAGACACCATGGACTGTAGCCTGCCAGGCTCCTCTGTCCATGGGATTCTCCAGGCATGAATACTGGAGTGGATTGCCATTTCCTTCTCCAGGGAGTCTTCCTGACCCAGGGATCAAACCTAAGTCTCCTGCATTGCAGGCAGATTCTTTACCAATTGAGCCACAAGAAATCTAAGTGGAGGGTGTGTATGAATTCTCTGTATTAGATTTGCAACTTTTCTGTAAGTTTAAAGTTATTTCAAAATAAAAAGGTTTTATTATAGAACAATAGGTAGATGTATTTCTAGACATTTATCTTTGAAGTTCAATAAAATAACACAGTCACTTCCTTAACAACTAATCTCTCACAATTCTACTGTAAAGACATGCTATTATTCCCAAAGTAAAATCATACATAGATATACATTATATATTCACTTGCTAGGTTTAAAGGTACTAACCAAAAGCAATGTTAAAAATACCATCTTGTTTTTCTAAAACTGAAAGAAGGTACCATACTTATCTCATGCTTTTTCCTATCAAACAGAAGATTTACTATGAAACTTGAAAAAGAGTAACTATTTTATATTACTTTAGAACAAAGAAATAATTAGCTATCTTTTAAAAGAGCAAAATTCTTGCCCAGAAATGAAAGAAAAATTGCCCCAATAAACCCTTTATTGAAAATGTATCCTATACAGCCTTATAAATGCATGTAAACTTATACCAATCAGGATTTTTCCAATGGGATACTCTGAACCTAATGAAAGAATGAAGTAGATCTGTACATTTTAAAATCAAAATCCGTTGTAAAATAAAAAACAAGTCAAAGTAGTGAGTATTTTACATTGCAATCTGTACTTTAAAACCTCTATAACTTATATCTGAATCTTATAAAATATCTATAACGTATGTTAATCTTCATAACTTATATAAGATATATATATATATATAAAATTTTGGGGGGGGTTGACAGTTTTCTCAAAGAATCCCCAAGAAAATTTTGATAGTGGCTGTTTCTAGAGAGTAGAGCTAGGGGATGGAGTCATTTTTTTATATACTGCATTGCAGGAGACCCAGGTTTGATCCCTGGATGCAGAAAGTGCCTTGGAGAGGGAAATGGCAACCCACTCCAGTATTCTTGCCTGGAAAATCCCATGAACAGAAGAGACTGTCAGGCTACAATCCATGGGGTTGCAAAGAGTCAGACACAACTAAGCATACATTAATTGAAAAGGTCTGTGTTGTTTCACAGTAGGAATGTAAAAAAAAATGATTTTGGTAACCAGAAATAAAGTTGAACAGTGTGTATCATGGGATATAAATGTATCATGGAATATAATATAATGTGGTCACCATAACTTAATTTGATTAGTTTGGGATCCTAGCTTAAAACAAAATGTGTTGGAATCAAACCTCAGTGAAGCTTAGAAGAAAGGTGAAATCTGGTTGGCAGATAGTACTCACTCATTCACGTATTCAATAAATACTTATTGAGTACCTACTGTATTACAAGCTTTTCTACACAGAGGAAACACTGCAAAACACAAGTACCTGTTGTCATGTAGATTACACTCTAGTGGAGGGAGAATGTTTTCATAGGAAAGAAACATAAAATTATTTTATATAATGTTAAGCACTCTGAAGAAAATAAAACAAGGTTCTAGGTTAAACAGTAATGGTCAGGAAAGACCTCTTGAATTGAGTAACTTTTGAATTGAGATATGAAAATATGGAGGAGTATTCCCAGGAAAGTAATCAGCTGGTGATAATGGCCCTACAAAAGAGTTAAATGGATCTCACTTGATGAAGGAATCAGAAGGCCACTGTGACTAGAATTTAGGTAGAGGAAAGCTAGGTAAAAGAGAAAAAAATAAAATGCCTTTATCCAATTGATGTCTGTGACTTGATTTTAGTTGTATTTGAATAAAAATATGTATTGTATTTAATCTTATCTATGAATCGTTATGGGCTTTCCTGATGATTCAGCAGGTAAAGAATCTGCCTTCAATGAAGGAGACACAGGAGATGCGAGTTCAATGCCTGTGTCAGGAAGATCCCTCGAAGGAGGAAATGGCAACCCACTCCAGTATTCTTGCCTGGAAAATCCCCTGGACCAAGGAGCCTGGTGGGCTACAGTCCAAAGGGTAGCAAAGAGTCAGACACAACTGAGCACAATACCATTCATTCATTCATTCATGAATGTTTGTTCTCCTTTAAAAATATAAAGCTGAAGTTACTGTGGATATTCTTAATATGCTTTGGGGAATTCACCTGTTAGTCACTGAGAAAGATGGTTTTGCATAATTGCAATACATTTCTATTCAGGTATGAAGAAAGCTATATATATGAGTGGAAAGTCATTAAGACAACCCATTAGAGGATCTGGGAAACTGATGAAACTGGGAGATCCATTGGCAAGATGAACTGCCAACAGAGTAGGGTAGGTTCTGCTTGGACTACAGTTCTCTTCTTGAAGGAGTGTTTTCTTATAAGTTGAAATTTATAAGAGATGTATGTGTCAACAAGGCTCTGGCTGCATCCCTCTAAAAGCTGAATACTTGAAAGATAGCCTAGGAATAGTATCAATGTGAATGTAGCGTTTGCCAACTTAAATCTCACCATTGAATAAACAGATGGAGAGAAAAATTATTGAACGGTATAAATGTCACCTTCACTTTTTAGATACAAGCAAAGAAATGTGTGCCTGCTTGCTTAGAAGATTTTTGCTGGACAGATGTATGCTCAGATCCAGCCTATTTATTAGAGAACAGTCTCGGCTCTCATTTTCAATTTTAATCACTGTGTCAATTTTAAAAGGGCAGTTCTCATTATATAAACATTTGGAAGTTATAAAGCTGAAAGGTCAGGGTGTAGACAAGGCAAAGATAACATGCCACCAGCTGGCATACACTTCCATGTGCAAAACTTTTCTCCCAGTAAGCTCAACCCTCAGATATGAATGTCCTAGAACATAGGAATCATTGCCTACCAGTTTCTGTTTCTCCAGCAACGTGATTTTACTTGTATATGGAGAATTACATGTATCTCTCTATCCAAGGATTATGGAAAATGGAATTCTGCAATTAAACTTTATAAAAATTTCAGTTTGATTCAGTCACACATCTTTATGTAGAATAATAATCATAATTGTCACTGTTTCAGTCATTTTGGTCTCTTAGTCATGTCCAACTCTTTGCGACCACGTGGACTGGAGCACGCCAGGCTTACCTGTCCATCACCAACTCCCAGAGCTTTCTCAAACTCGTGTCCATTGAGTTGGTGATGCCATCCAACTGTCTCATCCTCTGTCATCCCCTTCTCCTCCTGCCTTCAATCTTTCCCAGTATCAGGATATTTTCCAATGAGCCAGTTCTTCACATCAGGTGGCCAAAATATTGGAGCTTCTGCTTCAGCATCAGTCCTTCCAATAAATAGTCAGGATTGATTTCCTTTAGGATGGACTGGTTGGATCTCTTTGCAATCCAAGGGACTCTCAAGAGTCTTATCCAACACCACAGTTCAAAAGCATCAATTCTTCGGTGCTTAGCTTTCTTTATAGTCCAACTCTCACATCTATATATAACTACTGGAAAAAACATAACTTTGCCAATGGACATTTGTCAGTAGTTTATTTAGCAACAATTACGTAACAATCATTCTGTCTGTGTTATCTCATTTAATTCCTACCTCACCTGGAAAAAACATAACTTTGCCAATGGACATTTGTCAGTAGTTTATTTAGCAACAATTACATAACAATCATTCTGTCTGTGTTATCTCATTTAATTCCTACCACATCTCTGTGAGGTGGGTATTTTCATCATCAACATACAGAAATAGAAATTAAAATTTACAGAAATTAAGCAATTTTCTCAGCTATTGTACAACATGTGTGTGGTACATCTAATACTTTAGCCCAGGCTTTTGTAACTTCAACTCGATGACATTAGCCTCTGTGCTACTCCATCCCCTTTAATAAGTACCACTTAGCTGAGGGTTTTATTCAAGATGCAGTAACATTTGTATTGCAGGACTCCAGAAATTCTAAAATACCCAAAGCACGAAGGAAGCATCACAAATCTTTGACATCTCATTTACCTAAAAGGTACAATACAACCTGAGAACTTCAAAATGTACTGGCTGGACTCTTAAATATAGCAGAATGAAGGTTTTTTTTTTTTCTAATTTCTTTTTTTAATTCATGAAAAATAATAAATATTTAAAACACATAAAATCTGAAAATCAAAGCACACTTGCAAATTTCTATAATATCTGGACCAAAATGTGAAGAAAAATGAGATTTGACCAATTTTTTAATAATTTTCTTAAAGTTAAGCAGCATTATCACAAGTGACCTATACAAATATCTCTTGTTGATAGACACAAGAACCAGGGGTGTATGTGTATCACATGATGAAATGGATGAGACCCTGTTAGAGCCCTTGTGTGAGAGCAAGGAATGTAAAGGGAAGTGAAACTGGAGGAGCAGGTGTGTTGATTAAGTATTTGTATGAACATCATGCTTGCCTGGGGAGCCACTGGTGGGTAAAACAGGATCAAGGAGAAAAAGCATAAAGTGGTTGTCTGGTAGCAACACAGAGAGCTATGACCTAAAGACTTCCTCAACAACCCTCTTAAACACTAACAGCAACAATAACAGTGACAAGAAAGTTGTCCCTAGGGCAAGGAAATAGCAAATTTATTGAGTATATTTGCAATAGTAATTCTATGAAGAAGCTGACTGGTTTATTTCACTACCTCCATTTATCCCCACATGATTCTTTAACAAACAATTAGCTTCATTCAAAATAATAATAAGAAAAACTATTAAGTTTAATTAGGTCCCATTTGTTTATTTTTGCTTATGTTTCCTTTGCCTCAGAGACAGATCCAAGGAAATATTGGTATGATTTATATCAGAGTATTCTGCATAGCAAAGGAAACTATCATCAAAATGATGATGTCTAACTTACTGAAGGGAAAAAATATTTGCACATGATGTCAATATTTGATATTAAAATTAAACATTAAATATTATATTTAATATTCATATGGAGGTAATATTAAAATATATGTGGTTTCTAAAACTCAATATAAAAAATATTAACCTGATTTAAAAATAAGAAGACCTGAACAATCTTCCAAAGAAGACATACAGATGGCCAATAGGCACATGAAAAGATGCTCAACATTGCTAATCATCAGAGAGATGCAAATCAAATCCACAGTGAGATATCACCTCACACCAGTCAGAATGGCTATCATCAAACAGTCTACAAATAACAAATGTTTACAAGGATGTGGAGAAAAGGGAACTCTGGTACACTGTTGGTAGGAATGTAAATTGATCCAATCACTATGGAAGACAGTATGGCGGTTCTTCATAAAACTAAAATTAGAACTACACTGTGATCCAGCAATTCCACACCTAGGTGTATGTCTGGAGAAAATGAAAACACTAATTCAAAAGATAAATACACTCCAATTTTCACAGCAGCATTATTTACAACAGCCAAGATATGAAAGCAACTTGAGTCCACCAACAGATGAATGGATAAAAATGTTGTGGGTATGTTTGTGTGTATATATATATATATACATATATATATATGTATATATACATATATATATATGCAATGCATACATACACACACAATAGAATACTTCTCAGCCAAAAAAAGAAGGAAATTTTGCCAATTGCAACAACATTGATGGACCTGGGGGGTATTATGCCTAGTGAAATGTCAGAAAAAGGCAAATACTCTATATTATTAGGTATATGTGGAATCTAAAAAAATAAAACAACTGAATGACTATAACAAAACAGAAACTGCCTTACAGATATAGAGAACAAACTAACAATTACAAGTAGGGAAAGGGAAGGCAGGAAGGTCATCATAAAGGCAGAAAAAATATTTGAATAATAGACATCTAGAAATAGATACAGTAAAACATGTAGAAGACCTTCACACCAAAAAAGGAGTAAGAGGAATTAAAGAAGATTTAATATATGCGAGGCTATTCCATGATGAAGGTGTGGAAGATTCAGTATTGTAAAAATATCTATTTGATCCATAGATTTAATTTACTGAACTGAGTGAAAATTGACAAGATGGTGATAAAATAGTTAAGGAAAATTAAAGACCCAAGAATAGCCAAAGCAGTCTTGGAGAAGAACAAAGCTGAAAGTTGCAGTGCTATATATCAAGACACAGTACAAAGCTCTAATAATTAGGAAAATATGATAATAAGACAAGGAAGAGGAAACAGACCAATGAAACAGAATTGAAAGTAGAGAAAGCATCATTTCTTTTTATGATCTGGATGTCTATTTAATGCATTGCTGAAAAGATGCTTTTTCAATAAATGTGCTGGAAAATTGAATGTTTTTATTAAAAAGTGAATAATGACCACAACCTCATTTAATACACAAAAAATACAGTCAAAAGCTAACTGTTAAAACAATGCAGATGACTTTGGAAAACATCTTCATGACGTTATTTCCTAGAGCAGGCAAATAAACACAAAAAGTATTAACCATAAATAAAAAGTAATAAACACAACACAAGAGAAGACTCTATACATGGACGTCACCAGATACTCAACACCGAAATCAGATTGATTATATTCTTTGTAGCCAAAGATGGAGAAGCTCTATACAGTCAGCAAAAAAAAGACCAGGAGCTGACTGTGGCTCAGACCATGAACTCCTTATTGCCAAATTCAGACTGAAATTGAAGAAAGTAGGGAAAACCACTAGACCATTCAGATATGACCTAAATCAATTCCCTTATGATTATACAGTGGGAGTGAGAAATAGATTTAAGGGCCTAGATCTGATAGATAGAGTGCCTGATGAACTATGGATGGAGGTTCGTGACATTGTACAGGAGACAGGGATCAAGACCATTCCCATAGAAGAGAAATGCAAAGAAGCAAAATGGCTGTCTGGGGAGGCCTTACAAATAGCTGTGAAAAGAAGAGAAGTGAAAAGCAAAGGAGAAAAGGAAAGATATAAACATCTGAATGCAGAGTTCCAAAGAATAGCAAGAAGAGATAAGAAAGCCTTCTTCAGTGATCAATGCAAAGAAATAGAGGAAAACAACAGAATGGGAAAGACTAGGGATCTCTTCAAGAAAATCAGAGATACCAAAGGAACATTTCATGCAAAGATGAGCTCGATAAAGGACAGAAATGGTATGGACCTAACAGAAGCAGAAGATATTAAGAAGAGAGCAAGAATACACAGAAGAACTGTACAAAAAAGATCTTCATGACCCAGATAATCACAATGGTGTGATCACTGACCTAGAGCCAGACATCCCGGAATGTGAAGTCAAGTGGGCCTTAGAAAGCATCACTACGAACAAAGCTAGTGGAGGTGATGGAATTCCAGTTGAGCTATTCCAAATCCTGAAAGATGATGCTGAAAGTGAAAAGTGCTGCACTCAATATGCCAGCAAATTTGGAAAACTCAGCAGTGGCCACAGGACTGGAAAAGGTCAGTTTTCATTCCAATCCCAAAGAAAGGCAATGCCAAAGAATGCTCAAACTACCACACAATTGCACTCATCTCACATGCTAGTAAAGTAATGCTCAAAATTCTCCAAGCCAGGCTTCAGCAATATGTGAACTGTGAACTTCCTGATGTTCAAGCCGGTTTTAGAAAAGGCAGAGGAACCAGAGATCAAATTGCCAACATCCGCTGGATCATAGAAAAAGCAAGAGAGTTCCAGAAAAGCATCTATTTCTGCTTTATTGACTATGCCAAAGCCTTTGACTGTGTGGATCACAATAAACTGGAAAATTCTGAAAGAGATGGGAACACCTGATCTGTCTCTTGAGAAATTTGTATGCAGGTCAGGAAGTAACAGTTAGAACTGGACATGGAACAACAGACTGTTTCCAAATAGGAAAAGGAGTTCGTCAAGGCTGTATATTGTCACCCTGTTTATTTAACTTATATGCAGAGTACATCATGAGAAACGCTGGACTGGAAGAAACACAAGCTGGAATCAAGATTGCCGGGAGAAATATCAATAACCTCAGATATGCAGATGACACCACCCTTATGGCAGAAAGTGAAGAGGAACTCAAAAGCCTCTTGATGAAAGTGAAAGTGAAAGTGGAGAGTGAAAAAGTTGGCTTAAAGCTCAACATTCAGAAAACGAAGATCATGGCATCCGGTCCCACCACTTCATGGGAAATAGATGGGGAAACAGTGGAAACAATGTCAGACTTTATTTTTCTGGGCTCCAAAATCACTACAGATGGTGACTGCAGCCATGAAATTAAAAGACGCTTACTCCTTGGAAGGAAAGTTATGACCAACCTAGATAGCATATTCAAAAGCAGAGATATTACTTTGTCAACAAAGGTTCGTCTAGTCAAGGCTATGGTTTTTCCTGTGGTCATGTATGGATGTGAGAGTTGGACTGTGAAGAAGGCTGAGCACCGAAGAATTGATGCTTTTGAACTGTGGTGTTGGAGAAGACTCTTGAGAGTCCCTTGGACTGCAAGGAGATCCAACCAGTCCATTCTAAAGGAGATCAGCCCTGGGATATCTTTGGAAGGAATGATGCTAAAGCTGAAACTCCAGTACTTTGGCCACCTCATGAGAAGAGTTGACTCATTGGAAAAGACTCTGATGCCGGGAGGGATTGGGGGCAGGAGGAGAAGAGGACGACAGAGGATGAGATGGCTGGATGGCATCACTGACTCGATGAACATGAGTCTGAGTGAACTCCGGGAGTTGGTGATGGACAGGGAGGCCTGGCGTGCTGCGATTCATGGGGTCGCAAAGAGTCGGACATGACTGAGTGACTGATCTGATCTGATCTGAAAAAGTAATAAATTAGACTATACTGTAATTAAAAACTTCTTTCCATGAAAAGACACCATTGAAAGAGTAAAAACAGTAGAATATATTTGAAATATATATATTAAACAAATAATTACTATCCAGAATATATAAAGAACATCAAAAAATCAATATGAAAAATGTGTACAGTGGAATACAGTAGAAGGGGAAATATGCAAAATACCTGGAGGCACTTTACAAAAGAGAACATCCAAGTGGCCAATAAACATACAAACTGCCTTCAATTCTCAATGACATTCAAGTTATAAATATAATGTAATTATCTTTACATCCACTAGGATGGCTAAAATATGAAAGACTTTTTTATGGAGCAGTTGGAGCTACCATTGCTGATGAGACTGTAAATTTATATAAGAACATTGGAAATTTGTTTGATGAAATTGACTAAAACTGAGCATACGCGCACCATATGACCTAGTAATCGCAGTCCTGGGTATCAGTTCAGCTCAGTCGTGTCCAACTCTTTGCGACCCCATGAATCACAGCACACCAGGCCTCCCTGTCCATCACCAACTCTCGGAGTTCACTGAGACTCACGTCCATCGTGTCAGTGATGCCATCCAGCCATCTCATCCTCTGTCGTCCCCTTCTTCTCCTGCCCCCAATCCTTCCCAGCATCAGTCTTTTCCAATGAGTCAACTCTTCGCATGAGGTGGCCAAAGTACTGGAGTTTCAGCTTTAGTGTCATTCCTTCCAAAGAAATCCCAGGACTGATCTCCTTTAGAATGGACTGGTTGGATCTCCTTGCAGTCTAAGAGACTCTCAAGAGTCTTCTCCAACACCACAGTTCAAAAGCATCAATTCTTTGGCGCTCAGCTTTCTTCACAGTCCAACTCTCACATCCATATATGACCACTGGAAAAACCATAGCCTTGACTAGACGGACCTTTGTTGGCAAAGTAATGTCTCTGCTTTTGAATATCCTATCTAAGTTGGTCATAACTTTCCTTCCAAGGAGTAAGCGTCTTTTAATTTCATGGCTGCAGTCACCTTTTGCAGTGATTATGGAGCCCAAATAAACCCAAGCAAAAGGTATGAATCTAGTGTTTACCAAAAGACACATGCAACCATGTTTATGACAACTCTCTATATAATAACCCCATCAACTAATGTCCTCTATTGTAGAATGGGTAAATAAATCATGGTGCATTCATACAATGGAAAACTAAACAAGAATGAACAATCCGTAGCCATAAGAATGAGAAAGATGAATCCCACAAGCAAAATACTGAACAAAATAAGCCAGTTACAAAAGACTATCTAGTGTATGATTCAACTGATACTCAATTCAATCCAGGGAACTACCTAAGGTTTAAAAGTGAGGGTAGTGGTTATGCTTGACACCATGGAGGAGAGGATGGAAGGGGACAGATGTCAGTCTGAGTCCTCTAGGAAGCAGGTGCTGAGACAGATTAAGACAGCAATTAGATTTCTTGACAAGTAACAGTTGAAAAATACAAGTGGGTAAAAGCCTTATTGAGAAATGAGTGTCTCTATACCCTGTGCTGCTCTGACATCTGTGCAAGAAAACAGAATGGAGCAAAAAAATCCTCCGAGTGTAACACAGGCTAGAGAAAGTCTCAGCTAATCCAATGGGAAGTTCCACAAAATGATTGTCAAATAGAGGAGTTCTATCAATACATTGGGGCTTCCCTGCTGGCTCAGACAGTAAAGAGTCTGCCTGCAGTGCAAGAGACACAGGTTTGATCCCTGGGTCAGGAAGATTCCCTGGAAAAAGGAATGGCTACCCACACCAGTATTCTTGCCTGGAGAATTCCAGGGACGGAGAAACCTGGAGGGTTACAGTCCATGGGATTGCAAAAGAGTTGGACAAGACTGAGCAACTAACACTTTCACTTTCATCATTACATTGGCTAGAAGTGGTCAGGCTGTAACAACCCCCTGGACTTAGTTACTGGCTGAGGTTGCCCCAGAAGACCTGAGCCTCAGTGGCCACATGAAAGAGCTGCAGCTCAGGGCAGTCAGCTTGTTGACACTGCAGGCGGCTGAAAAGCAAGTCTTTTCTCAAGGACAGACATGGGCCACACCTCCACGGCTGCCAGGGCAGAAGAGTCGCTTCTGAGCTGCTAAAAATGTCTCTTTTCTTACTCCAATTCAGTCTATTCCTCAAATGAGGTCACTTTGTGAAAATGTTTTGAGCTGTGCACTTATGATTTGTGTATTTTCTTAGCATACTGTGCTTTAATAAAAGAATTTACCTAAAAAAAATCACTCTAATCTTTTAATGTTTGTCATAATATTTTATTTTTGCTTGGTCTAGTTCTGGCTTATGGCTTGTGGTTTTGTTCAGCCCCGGATCTAAGAATGGTTTTTAAATATATAAAAGGTTGTAAAATATGCCCTCCTTCCCCTATAAACACACACAAGGATATGTGTGAGAGGACACGTGTGGCTCACAGACTAAAGTACTTACTAACTGGTCTTCTTTAAGAAGTTTTCCCATTTCTGCTTCAGAGAGTTCTTCTAGAACTAACATATCATGGGATTAGTAAGTCAATTATCTAAAGTTCAGCATGCCTTTAATTTCTTTTCTCCCAAGTAAAATTTTATTTTATTTATTTTAAAATAGAATTATAGTGTATTAATCTTTGTTCTACCTTTTATCTGCAAATAAATACTCTATGTCTAGAAGAAAGCTAATTTAAAAAAAAACCAGTAAGTTTCTGTATATTGGGATTATAAGTAACTTGGAAAAAAAACTCCTTAGGACTTTTTTTTAGTTACATGATTTATATGAAATATGACCATCCCATGCCACAGTTTTAGAAATCAGAATGATATCACATAGACACACAACCCCCCACCACCCCACCCCACGCACACACAATGTTTAATGTAATAAGATATGGAGCTTACTGGGTGATCTTTTTAAATGCTGCTTTTCTTAGTCCTGGATATCCACAGAAAACATAGCAACATGTGATGAAATGGCATAATGTGATTTATAAGAAAATAGTTCATCACATGCTGGACTTGGTGTGCTGTTTTCTTAGCAAGAATCACATGAACTCTGCAAGTTTCCACAAACCACAAATGCATCTTCAACTTTAAAAAGATATTAAAGCTCACCTGACACATGCGATTCTTTCTTGCCAAATATCTTTCGATCGTACCCAAACTGCGTTCACAGAGGCTCTTTACCTTCCTCATAAAAACACCCAGAAATATCAAATGCATGGTAGAGTCACAAGTAAGGGACCTTCCCTAGGACTTTTTTGTGACCTCTCATCTATGGAGAATTTACCATGAACTTGACAGAACTCTGATTCTCACTTCTTCTTCCAAACCTCTTTCGCAAGGGCACATATATATATATATATATAAGCCACATAATCAAAAATCTTTGTGTTAAAACATTTTCTGTTTGTCCTTGAGAAAATTAGGCATTACTATCAAGTCTTCATTCCTTTTTTGTAACACGAAATGAAAAGGTTTAGATGATTTGCCTTCATTTTCTATTGCTGTAAAACCAACACTACAAACATATGGACTTAAACACAGCGTTACTTTGTCAACAAAGGTCTGTCTAGTCAAAGCTAGGGTTTTTCCTGTGGTCATGTATAGATGTGAGAGTTGGACTGTGAAGAAGACTGAGCGCCGAAGAATTGATGTTTTAGAACTGTGGTGTTGGAGAAGACTCTTGAAAGTCCCTTAGACTGCAAGGAGATCCAACCAGTCCATCCTAAAGGAGATCAGCCCTGGGATTTCTTTGGAAGGAATGATGCTAAAGCTGAAACTCCAGTACTTTGGCCACATCATGAGAAGAGCTGACTCATTGGAAAAGACTCTGATGCTGGGAGGGATTGGGGGCAGGAGGAGAAGGGGATGACAGAGGATGAGATGGCTGGATGGCATTACCGACTCGATGGACATGAGTTTGAGTGAACTCCAGGAGTTGGTGATGGACAGGGAGGCCTGGCGTGCTGTGATTCATGGGGTCGCAAAAAGTCGGACACGACTGAGTGACTGAACTGAACTGAAACACAACACAAATACTCTCACTTTCTGTGGATCCCACATGATTGGGTTCTCTGTTCAGTGCCTCACCAGATAAAACCCAGTTTTCAGCTATATCTATGATTTTCATCTGGGGTTTAGGCTCCAGCCATAAAGAATCTGCCTGCAATGCAGGAGATGTAGAAAATGAGAGTTCCATCCCTGGGTAGAGAAGATCCCCTGAAGGAGGAACTGGCAACCCACTCCAGTAATCTTGCCTGGAAAATCCCATGAGCAGAGAAGGCTGGCGGGCTACAGTCCATGGGGTCACAAAGAGTCAGACACAACCGAGTGACTAAGCACGAGTGTGCAGAAAGCTCATGAGCTGTTGGCAGAATGTATGTCCTTGCTCTTGCTGTTCTGAGTCTTTTGTTTTCCTATTACTGTAGGTGTAGGACCACCCTTTTTTTTTTAATTGGAATATAATTGCTTTCTAATATTGTATTAGTGTCTGCTGTACCATGAAGTGAATAGCTATATGTATACATGTACCACCCCCTCTCCACCGGCTTGGACCTCCATTTCTCCCATCCCACCCATCTAAGTCAACACAGAGCACCGAGCTGAGCTCCCGGTACTGGAAGCTGCTCTCTACTAGCTATCTATTTCACATGTGGTAGTGTATTTATATCAAACCTTATCTCCCAATTCATCCCACCTTCCGCTTCCCCTGCCCCATGTTCGCACATCCATTTTCTACCTCTGTATCTCTATTCCTGCCCTGCAATTAGGTTCATCTGTACCATTTTTGTCAATTCCACATATGTGTATTGATATACAACATTTGCTTTATTGTTTCTGACTTACTTCACTCTGGATGATAGACTCTAAGCCCATCCACATCTCTACAAATGACCCACTTTCATTTCTTTTTATGGCTAATATTCCATTATATATATATATATATGTCCCACATCTTCTTTATCCTTTCATCTATCAGTGGACAACCATTCAATATCTAGAAGCTGCCACATTCCCTGACATCTGGTCATCTGCAAAGCCAGCAATGGAAAAATCTCCCTCACATCAAATCTTTCTCTTGCTCCAAACCTCTGACTTCCTCTTTGCTCCATCTATGCACCCATACTGTTTAAGGGGTTTGTCTGATTAGGTCTGGCCCACCAAGATAATCTCACTTTCTTAAAGTCAACGGTGCTACATAACACAATCTAATTATATACATAAAATCTACAAGATTCACAGTCCCAGCGATAATATACAAAAATGTACACTGGGGTGGAGATCTCACAAGCCATTTTAGAATTCTGTCTACTAGGGTTGCTTTAGGGATTCCCTGGTGGCTCAGATGGTAAAGCGTCTACCTACAATGCGGGAGACCGGCGTTCGATCCCTGGCTTGACAAGATCCCCTGGAGAAGGAAATGGCAACCCACTCCAGTATTCTTGCCTAGAAAATCCCATGGATGGAGGAACCTGGTGGGCTACAGTCCTTGGGGTCGCAAAGAGTCAGATACTACTGAGTAACTTCATGGAGGTTTCATGGAGGGTTGCTTTAAGGGTTAAATAAGATAACATGGCAGAGAAGGCTATGGCATTCCACTCCAGTACTCTTGCCTGGAAAATCCCATGGATGGAGGAGCCTGGTAGGCTGCAGTCCATGGGGTCACGAAGAGTCGGACACGACTGAAGCAACTTAGCAGTAGGAACAAGATAACATGCAAAAACACTTATCTGAATATCTGGCCTTTAATAGAAGCCTAACAAACTGATTTATCCTGATTATGATACTGTGGAGAAGGAAAGACAAATGAACTACTAACTAGTCAGATGAACCACAGGAAATCACCACTTCTGTAGGTCAATAATAATATATCAGCAATTTCATATTGCCCTATTTACCATATCTACTCAATAGCATATTTCACAAAACATTGAATAAACACCTCTAGGTGATTTTTAGTCCATAATTTATTCATTCTCTTCTTTCATTCATTCATCCGTAGCAATGCAGAGCTTACAGAAAAGAACAAGGTAACCATCCCTAAACCCTTTAAAACTTTAGGATCTAGTGGATTTGAGTCCTTATAGGTTTTAACAGTGCAGTTGATATTAAACAAAGCTGCTTCTAACAGAGCTAAAAGAAGCAACACATATAGCAATTTCATGCGTCTAACCTCACATTGTTTATAATCCCATGACAAAAACAAATGGAAACGATAAATTTAGAAGAAGCTCTGTACTACACAGGCTCTGTGACAAATGGAGTTTATAGTCTTGGCAAGCAGCCCCCAAGGTTTTCCAGCGTTAGCTGGCATCTTAGTTTGGAAATACCTTTCTTAGTTTCTCAGCAACAGTTAAGATATGACAAACAATCCCAGTGTCTCCTTTTTTGGCTTCAAATAAAATAGCATGAGCATATTTAAACATCTATCTTCTGGCTTCTAAAAATCCTCTTTCTCATGAGCACTTAATTCATGGATCTGTACACCTTACAAGAGTCTCCCAAGGAGAGTTGTCCAAACTTTCCTGGAAACTTTAAAGCTTCCTTTGTAATATGTTTCAGAATTCTGTTCTTTCCCAGTCTGTTTTCCATTATTTCATTGGTCAGGATGTGGGAAATATTTGCTGCAGATAAGACTCATCTTTTACTTTGCCAATGGCAACTTGTTTGACTTATACTGTAATGTAAAGACAGCTCTCAAATTATTATTAATTTCATTGTGTTGATATCATTACAACAATAAAGCATATGATAGAAGATGTTTGAGACACAATCTCCTCTAATCCTCATCCTCATCATACTTTGAATTCTTTTCTATTGTTATAATTAACATACAATATGATATTAGTTTCAAATTTCACTTTGAATTCTTTTTGCAGTATCCTCAAGCAGTTGCCATGCAACCTCTTCTTGAACACTGAGATAAAGAAATCACTAGCAAAGAAGTATTGCTCACACTTTTTATTCTTAACTTCCAAGCTGAAAAAAAAAAAAATAGTGTATTACAGTTTTCATTGCTGAACTTACAGTCTTTTGTGTTGGGATTGTGGATAAGCAAAAATAGACCTCCCTACCCTCCCCAGATACACGCAGATTAGATTAAATCTCAAACTTAATTAGCCAAGGACACAAGTAATTAACAGAAGCAAGATTGACCAAACAAGTCAGAAACAGATGTAATTTATCTTAATGTGACTTTTTCTGGGCCTCCAGTTTTCAAAAAGACAGAAGCTAACAACAGTTTGAGCAGGGCAGAATAGTGCCTGGTCTGAGAAAATAGTCTGATTTTTCTTACCACAAGCTTTCTTAAAAATTATTTCTTTATTTATTTCCTTTCAGCTCTGGAAGTGGTTGCGCTTTTGTGGACCTTACTGTGCAATACTGTATCTAGTACAGTAGTACATTATCCTTATTTCAAGCCTAGGAAGTCTAGAAGACAGCATAAAAGCAATGGTGATGTAGCTGGTATTACACTCTGTCATTGTCTTAAAAGCATATTACAAAACTCCAAATTTCTATGAGCATACCCTGACCATCCCCACACTGCAGTTTCTCTTTATTAACTATTTACAAATAAATCACTCACATCAGTGAATTATCTGCATCACTTTTCTAATGGACATCATCTTTAAGATTATGTGTTCAAAACAGTTCTTTCTTCCTGTAGATCTGCTTCTTTTCCCAACATTTCTTTTCATATTAATGACATCGTTATTATTCTGACTTCCCAAGTGGCTCCAAAGGTAAAGAATCTGCCTGCAATGCAGGAGACCAGGGTTTGATCCTTGGGTCGGGAAGCTCCCCGGAGATGGAAATGGCTACTCACTCCAGTATTTTTGCCTGGAGAATTCCGTGGACAGAAGAGCCTGGAGGGCTACAGTCCATAGAGTTGCACAGAGTCAGATACAACTTGAGCGGCTAACACTAACATCCAAGTTAAATTCATCAAACTGACTTCTTCTTAAATCCCAAATCAAAGTTGTCATTAAGTTGAGATATCTTGGCTAGCTATTTCCTGTCCACAACTGCTGACACAGTCAAAATTTATATTTTATCTTGCTGTCATAGCCTAGTATATTGAGTCTACTCCATCACAAAAAGCAAAAAATGTCATTTTTTCCCCCATGCCACTTCCTTGGTCAAGAATCTGCAATGAATCATTTTCCATAGTATCAGGAAATATGACCAAAATATTGTTTAATACTTTTTGCATGAAGGGTCAAAAGATCTGATCTATTTCTTATTATGGAACATTTTTATGTTTAATGTCATCGTGTTTGTTTCCTTTATAGCCTTTCCACAACTTTAAATGACACATTTCTTTGTTTAATGATGTATTTATTATTTATTTAATTAAACTGTAAGCATCGCAAAGGCAAGAGCCAGGCTTTTTTATTCACTGTTTATCTTGTGCCTACTATAGGTTATTGTATGCTAAAGCTGAAGCTCCAATACTTTGCCCACCTGATTCAAAGAGCTGACTCTTTGGAAAAGACCCTGATGCTGGGAAAGATTGAAGGAAGGAGAAGGGTACAACAGAGAATGAGATGGTTTGATGGCATCACAGACTCAATAGACATGAGTTTGAGCAAGCTCCTGGAGATGGTGAAGGACAGGGAAACCTGGCATGCTGCAGTACATGAGGTTGCAAAAGAGCTGGACATGACTGAGCGATGGGACACTAGGCAAATATAATGAAATAATGCCATTAACAGCAACATGGATGGACCTAGAGATTATCATAGTGAGTGAAGTAAGTCAGACAGAGAAGGAGAAATATCATATGACATCCCTTATATGTGAACTCTGAAAAGAAACAATACAAATGAACTTATTTACAAAACAGAAACAGACTCCCAGACTTAGAGATTGAATTTCTGGTTACCAGGGGGGAAAGTTAGGGAGAAGGGTAGTTAGGGAGTTTGGGATTGACATGTATACTTCTATATTTAAAATGGATAATCAACAAAGTCCGACTATATAGCACAGGGAACTCTGCTCAATGTTATGCAGAATCCTAGATGGAAGGGGAGTCTGGGGGAGAATGGATATATGTATATGTATGGCTGAGCACCTTTGCTGTTCACCTGAATCTGTCACAACATTGTTAAATATCAGTTCAGTTCAGTCACTTATTCATGTCCAACTCTTTGCGATCCCATGGACTCCAGCACACCAGGATTCCCTGTCCATCATCAACTCCTGGAGCCTGCTCAGACTCATGTCTTTCAAGGGGGTGATGCCATCCAACCATCTCATCCTCTGTCGTCCCTTTCTCCTCCCACCTTCAGCCTTTCCCAGCATCAAGGTCTTTTCCAATGGGTTAGTTCTTCACATCAGGTGGCCAAGTATTGGGGCTTCAGCTTCAGCATCAGTCCTTCCAGTGAATAGTCAGGACTGATTTCCTTTAGGATGGACTGGTTGGATCTCCTTGCTGTCCAAGGGACTCTCAAGAGTCTTCTCCAACACCACAGTTCAAAAGCATCAATTCTTTGGCGCTCAGCTTTCTTTATTATCCAACTCTCACATCCATACATCACTACTGCAAAAACCATAGCTTTGACTAGATAGACCTTTACTGGCAAAGTAATGTCTCTGCTTTTTAATATGCTGTCTATTTAATATAATTGACTGTACTCCAATATAAAATAAAAAGTTTTTTAAAAGGCAAATAGAAGGTGCTCAATAAACACTTATTGATTTATTGGAGAAAGGAAGTAAGGACAAAAGGAAGGGAAAGAGGAGGAAGGAATTATTCTCCTGGTCTCCTCACTTGAGCACACCACCTATTTCCTTCTCCACCCTCATTTCATACATATACTTCCAGATAATTCATTGCCTTTTTTTTTTTTCACTACGTCTCTTCCCTCTATAGCTCCCTACTTTTTCTGTACATCAAATCTTGTCACAGGACAAGTCACATCTCATCTCAGCTCCTCCTGATTCTATGTACCTTCCAACCAGAGACATGTCTCATATTTAATGAAAAGTTAAGTATCCATCTAATTTTAAGCACCTGGTTACATATTTTCTTACACTGCCATATAATCATTGAATATTTGGTATTGTTTCTGCAAATAGACTGTCTCTCCAGCTGTTTGTCCTCTCCCTGTCTGCTATCAGAGTCCTTCACCACTCTTTCTCCTCTCTGCTCTGCATTATGTTAATCTGTATTTCCCAGACTCCCTGCTCTCAGCTTCCCAGTAAGTTTAGCATTGAGAGAAACTCATGGAAGTTTAGGGAGAGGAGAAGCTGGGGTGTTTCTCTTTCCAGAGACTATTCTTGCAGATACTGTATATTATCCACGGCTTATCTCCTGCTAGGCAGCCACTGCTGTGGTTCTACCTTCTTCAGATGCCCTAGTTTCTGGGTTCTAGTCATATCATCTCTCCCTTTGTTTTACTCTCCATTGGGAAAGTAAGGGCTTCCTGCTGTAGCTAATTTCTGGGTTACTCCAATCAAAATCAGTTCAGCCGTTCTTCTATTCATGTATCAGAAATTCCTTTTATTGACTTTCTTGTGTTTGAAGGACTTCAAATAATCTCTTTTTCTGGCAGGACCCTGACCGATATGCCTTCTTTAACTATTTTCTAGGATATGAAATTTTCCTATATCCTTCCATAGCGGGTCTTGTAAAGTTGTTTATGTATGTTCATTGTTTTTTTTAATGAGCTTTACATGCTTTTATTAGAAACAGTCACCTGGAAAATATTCCACTGTTTTCTATAAACAACATTCAAATAGTGTATTCCCCCAGTTCTTGAAGGAATGTCATTTAGCTTTCTTCTGGGGTAAATAAAGGTGAGATGATTTTGACTAGCTCACAAACATCAAGGAAAATAAATGTGTTCTCTGTGTTTAACGTTACACATAAAATAGGCTTTTCACTTTCCCTCATTTTGGGTACTGAGTCACATCCCAATCATCTATAGAAAAAGTGTTATTAATAGCTAAGACTCTAAAGGCAAGAATTAGACTGTGATTAAAGCTGCAGTGTGCACTCTTAAGTACAATTCAATCTATGTGTCAATTAATAAACAAGATCCATTTAAATTACTTTACCCCCTTCACTAGAAATGAAACAAAGCTATACTTCCTCAAACATCTTTTAAAGGAATCTTTTTTTTCATGCTTCATCCCACTACTGATTGAATCACATGAGACTATTTCCCACTGTCTTCTACTTTTGTAAAAGGACAGTATAGTTCATGACTGAGTATAAAATAGAGGTGTGAAATCTCAGCATAAAGTAAAACAAGGCTCCTAAAGATTGGAAAAAAAGAAAAACAGGCAAAAAACAAACAACCTTAAAAGCAAGATAAGGCTCTAAAAAGACTGGAAAGATACTCACCCACGGCTGCTCAGGACTAGAAGTGTAGTCTTAATTAAATCAGTGAAATGCTTTCCCTTCACACTCCTCATTTTCAACATTCAGGAATGGGCTGGATTAAATGATCTGTTAAGACTCCAGCTGAAAAGATAGATTTAAACAAACAAAAAGCAGAACTGGTGACACCTCTCTTTTGATTCCAATACAAAAGCAGTCACACAGCCTTTGTGAATCAAAGGAGTATTGACGTAGGAATACATAATAGGAGACGCCAACAAAATATTTTTCATTTTTGAACCAGTCCTTTCACAGACAATGAGACACTGAATAAACTGAGAAGCAATCACATTTTGCATGGCAACAGGTAAACAAAGTTAGAATATTCAAGACTGGAAAAATGCCATGCTTAGTTAATGCTATTACATAATTTTAAAGCTATAAGAGATCTTGAAACACAGTCCAGAGGGCTTTTTTTAACCTTTCTAAGGAAATCATTCTATCATTGGGAAATCATTCTATCATTGGGAAATCATTGGAAAGTTATAGAATCTCTTTCCTGATTAAAACCACCAAACAAAAACTAAACATACACTGAGAAAATTGTACATACAGTTTCTGGGTGTTCATAAACCTACTGAAATCTACCCCTGCAACTCCTGAGCAATTCATCTCCATCATTTAACAGGTTAAAGACTTGATACTCAAAGGATTTAAATAGATAATCCAAAGACACCAGGGTATTTATGACAGAAAGTGTACTAAAACACAATCTCTCACTTAACTACTCTTTGTATTTCAAACCGCCTCTTATTTGGTTAGGAAATGTTAACAATTAATATCATTAATGAAATAATAAAGATGATTATTAATTAACTTTGTTGTTGTTCAGTTGCTAAGTGGTGCCCAACTCTTTGTGACCCCACGGACTGTAGCACACCAGGCTCCTCTGTCTTCTGCTATCTACTGGAGTTTGCTCAAATTCATGTTCTTTGAGCCAATGAAGCCATCCAACTGTCTCATCCTCTGCTGCTACCTTCTCCTTTTACCCTCAATTTTGCCCAGCATCAGAGTCTTTTCCAATGAGTCAGCTGTTCCTTTTAGGAGGCCAAAGTATTGGAGTTTCAGCTTCAGCATCAGCATTAACATCACTGATGTAAAAAACAAAAAGTATCATTCGGACCAAGTGATAAAATGTCTAAAATATAAGATGGGGAAAAAAATCACTGATGGAAAACTTGAATGTGAGAAATGTGAGCAAATGTGAGAAAAGCTACTAGAGAATGTAGTAGGTACTTTTTTTCCTAAAAATAGTGTAGCTCAGAAAGCTTCCTATCCGAAGCACAGATCAGCAAACAAAAAAAAGGTAATGTCAAAATTAGTTCTCCTTTCTATGTAAATTGATTGAATATCCTGATGAAATTCCACAGCCATTCTTTAAGTTCTCTTTTCTTACACATAACTTCTCTTAACTCCCGGGGTTCAGCTCCCCTGGGAAATGCAACAGAGGGACCCCTTGTTGGTCCTTGGCTCCTGCCTCTTAATTTTCTTTCTCTTCTTTCCCTACTGCATCACAAAAGAGTACCAGCAGGGGAACTACCTAGGATTCCAGGAGAGGGTAAAAAACAGAGCACATAAAATTAGTATCACATTTAGCAAAGAGGGGTTATGGGAAATACCATGAATGGTCATCCTTTACTGCTTCTGTATGTATTGCTTTGTTTCTATGAATTTGAGTTAGCATTTGAAATTTTCCTAAGCCCAGCTAAGCTGTGTTTGCACTCACCTCCTTTGTGCTGTTAATGGCAAATATATTACATTTCTATATATCATAGGTTCAACAAGTGGCTCAGACAGTAAAATGTCTGTCTACAATGCGGGAGACCCATGTTCGAGTCCTGGGTTGGGAAGATTGCCTGGAGAAGGAAATGGCAATCCACTCCAGTACTATTGCCTGGAAAATCCCATGGACAGAGGAGCCTTGTAGGTTACAGTCTATGGGGTCGCAAAGAGTTGGACACGACTGAGCAACTTCACTTTTGCTTAATACAATTGATTTTTAAATTAGTTAAGAGACAAGAAGAGATAAGAAATATACTTTTATACTCTCTTTCACAATTATGTTATGTAATTCCACAACTGCATAATTACCTTTATAGTGTTCTTTGTTTTCTTGTGTGGATTTGAAAAAAAAGATCATTTGCTTTTAGCCTGAAAAACTTTCTTTAGATTTCTCAAAGATAGGGCTGAGATTAATGCATTCTTTCACTTTTAGCTTATCTTTTAACATCTTTTTTCTACTTTTATTTTTGAACGATAACTTTGCTGCATTTAGGGTTCTTGGTTGACAGTTATGGTTTTGAGCCCATTGGATGTGTTCTCTCCCTGATGTCTGACCTCCACTGTTTCTAATGAGAATTTGCCTGTTTATTTTAGTGGGGTTCCCTGTAAGTAATGAGTTATTTTCTTCTTGCTGCTTTCAAGATTTTTCTCCTTGCCTTTGACTTTCACCATTTTTACTCTGACTTGTCTGTCTGTGGATCTCTTTGCATTTATCCTTTGAGTTTGCTGAACTTCATGGATGTGTAATGTTTTCCAATATATTTTGTGAATTTTCAACTGCTATTTCTTCACACTTTTTTTGCTCTTATCTCTCCTCTCCTTCTGGTACTCACTTTGTGTGCATTGATGTACTTAGTACTGTCTCATATTCCTCTGAGTGTCTAGTTTTCTTCATTCTTTTTTTTTCTTTCTGCTCTTCAGGTTGCAAAATCTCCATCAATTTATTTTCAGCTTTGCTAATTATTTCTTCTGCTTTCTCGAGTCTGCTGTTGAGCTCCTCCAATGAAGTTTTCATTGAAAATTTCAACTCCAGAATTTCCATGTAGTTCCTTTTTCATCATTTATAGCTCCTTGATATTTTGTACTTGTTGCAACATTGTCATTATGGCTTTCTTTACCTCTTTAGTCAGTTTCCTTTTAGTTTCTTACGCATATTTATAATGCTACTTTGAGTCTTTCTCTATTAAACCTGACATCTAGTCACTTACAGTCTGCTTTTTTCCCCAATGTATAGGTGATATGTTCTTGTTTATTTGCATGTCTCAGAATTATCTGTTGGAAATGACATTATAGATAATACACTGAAGCAATTCTGGTACTGTTACTATTAGAGGAAGCACACTGATTGAAACTGCCCACCCTGGCCAGGCACCCTAGTAACCATATGCATGAGTTGTTTTAGGACAGGAGGTCCTGGTAAGGAACACGGAACTAATAAGCCCCCATCAACTGGAAGAGTTCAGGAAAGGTCAAAATGAGACACCACATGTCCGACCACTCCCAGAATCCTTCTCTCTAGCATTCATCTTGGCTGAACAAGGCATGCACCACCAGGAAGGACTCTTGAGTCAGAATGATTGGCTAAAGACAACCCGGAAACTAATCCCATCCCCATAAAACCCGAGACATCAAGCCATGTGACAGAGTTGTTCTCCTGGGTTCCCTTACCCTGCTGCTCTCCGCCCAGGTGCTCTTTCCCAATAAAATCTCCTGCTTTGTCAATACATATGTCTCCTCGGACAATTCATTTCCAAGTGTTAGACAAGAGCCCGGTTTCGGGGCCTGGAAGGGGTCCTCCTTCCTGCAACAGTACCTTCCCTCTGGGGCTTGTTACTGTTACTGACCATGCTATTTTTGTGAAATCTATCACCCAACCCACCCCACCCAGCACTCTGTCAAGCCTTGTATGCTGTCCAGGCACACAGCCTTGGCGAGCCCAGATCGTTCTCAGATGACAGTGGTTTGGCAGCACTTTCTTTAACTGTTTCTTTCTCTGCCTTCACCTGCCTATTAAACTGCAACAATTGCCAGCTAATTGCTTTATTGTTTTCAACAACATCCTGGGGATGAATTGTTTAACAGGCCAATGAAATTTAAGCTGCATTGAAAGGATAGCTCCTAAAATCACTGTTGGAGGTTTGTTCTGACCCAAGGAGTACTCTTTACAGCTGTCTCTTTCCCTGGTTCTCCCTGGCAAACAGTTAGCCAACGGTTTTGCCTGTATTCCCAGTGAATCTAACAATCTCATCAAATGTTTACTGCCGCAACTCCTGCTAGTTTTGAGAACACCTCAGGGTTTAAATTTTTTCACACTTTTTTGCAAATGAAGTCAGATCTCACTCGTGGTAAAGAACACACCCACCAATACAGGAGACATGATCCCTGGGTGAGGAAAATCCCCTGGAGGAGGGCTTGGCAACCTACTCCAGTATTCTTCCCTGGAGAATCCCATAGACAGAGGAGCCTGGCTGGCTATAGCCCATGGGGTTGCAGAGTCAGACACGACTGAAGCAACTTAGAACACGTGCAACACACAGCCTGATTCTCCTTCCAGAAAAAAAATATATAGGCCATGGCTCTGGAGCTGGATGTGAGGACAATGTTAAGACATACTGCTTTGGAGCTGAATGCTGAATGGAAGGTGGGGGGTGGTGAGCAAACAGTAACCTCGGGTCTTCTCAGCTTGCGTCTCTCAGTATGAAATCTCCATCTTACAGTCAAGGGAAAGGACAGGCTTCAGTGTTCTCAGTGGTGCTTTACTCAAGGTAGAGCCCCTGTCCCATGAGTGGGGGTTGAGTAGAAGAAAGGAGCCCCCACCTGTCAGTCAGACTTGCTGGTAACTTAGGTTCAACAAGAAACAACAGAACAGGATAAGAAATGCTGTTGTCCTGCCCCTCCTAAGAGAACAGCCCTCTAACTTGGAGCTTGAATGAGAGGGAGTCCTGTGTTCTTGATCACACAAGTTTGGAGTGGAGTTTCTATCTCACTAAGATGGGAGAGCAAAGAAGGGAGTGAGTCTTGGTTCAAATGGACCATTGATTCTTATGGTTCTTGCCAAATTTTAGCAGGTTTTCTTGAATGAATACTCTTCATTTGCTGTATGCCCTTAGGTCCATTTCCAGAAACTTTAAACGGTTGTATATGTGTTTACATTTTTTTTAAATTTTTGCTGGAAAGCAGGTTCACAGAGCCCCCTACACTGTCATACTGAAGGTAGAGCCTCCACATCACCTTGCTTTTTTTGGAAATTTTGAAATACTTTGAAGATAAACACTGTGAATTAAATATTATCCTTATTTTATAAAGAAAGTATTCTTATTTCATATCACAATCCATCCCTGAGCAAGAATTTGAATAGAGTTCTTACAAATGCAGACTTCAAAACCTCTACTCTTAATATATTACACTAACTAATTTAATAGCAAAGAAGGGATATAAAAGATAAATGATTACTTTGGGAAAACACAGATTTTGAAATGCAGAAACCTGTTACCTATTATAATAGGCATTGTTAGTGAGCAGTAAACTTGTATTGTTTTATATTCTGAGTACCGAGGAAGTGTCTGGTAGTACAGATTACTTAATAAGCTTGTTGCCAAATTAATACAAAAATGAATTGTGATAAAGGAAATTTTACCAGCTTTGTCCTTTTCATTTTTAATTTCACCTGGTGATAATTTTAAGCTAAGATATGACAATTTGCAGATTATGAGGAGAAATTCTACATAGAAACACTGGAGGTAAACAGTCTGAAAAACAAGAGTATACAAGTAAAGATAAATCAAGTCTAAGAACAGTTAGTAAGATCATTCATACATTTTATATCAACCTTTGATATTTCAAGACAATGGCAAGTGCATGAATAAATAAGCAGCCAGCTTGCAACCTTGGATATTTTTATTATCTTCAAATTGTCATGAAATTTTTAATTAAGCTAGAAAGTAAAATTAAATTAAACAATGATTGTTTTTCTTAACATACACTTATAACTGTTATGTTTTCTAGATAATTATGTCATAGAATATATATCTTGATGCAAGAGACCTGGATTCAATCCCTGGGTGGAGAAGATCCCATGGAGCAGGAAATGCCAACCCACTCCACTATTCTGGACTGGAAAAATCCCATGGACAGAAGAGCCTGGCAGGCTACAGTCCACGAGGCTGCAAAGAGTTGGACACAACTGAGCACTTGTTTTGTAGATAATTATGTCATAGAATATATATCTTATACATATATATATATTCTATTTTATGTAATAAAATATACAACCACATATACTTATGACCAGTTTTGTAAAGGATACATTCTGTGCTAAGTTTGTTGTATACTGTAACCCTTGCTGAATTGCATATATTTTCATTAATAATTCAAAATATATATATTTGGTTGTATTTATTTTGAGCAATATTTTTAAAGTATGAAAAATTTAAAAAGAAATGTTTAAGAACCTATATACCTTATATGGATGAGGTTGACACACTTGAAGAGTGAAAATGTTAGTTGCTCAGTCATGTCTCACTCTTTGTGACCCCATGGACTACAGCCCGCCAGGCTCCTCTCTCCATGGGATTCTCCAGGCAAGTTTACTGGAGTGTGTAGCCATACCCTTCTCCAGGGGATGGTCTCGACCCAGGGATCAAATCTGGATCTCCTGCATTGCAGGCAGGTTCTTTAGCATCTGAGTCACCAGGGAAGCCTGACACACTTAGTAAATTACAATAAATGGCACCCTACAATCTGATAGAAGTTACTGAAATTACTGGCATTACAGTCAGGACAGCATTTATCCAAATAGGATACTCAGGCCATCTGCAAAAGATCTTATCAGTGTAGATCTCTAAGCCCCACTCTGCATCCTTCACATTAGAATCTCTGGGGACATGACCCAGGAATCTATAGTGTCAATCATATACACCCTGGGTGACACTTCCACGTATGAATACTCAAGAACCATGGATTTAAACAACCAAATCCTAGTAAAGATAACCTAAACATTCAACTTATTCCCTGAATATCAACTGTCATACAGGGATAAGACCTCAGAAGGAGACTTGAGAGCAATCACAGAGGTGAAGGGGTAATCGCTGATGAAGATTTATTTACCAGTATTCAGAGTTAATATGTAAAAAACTACATAAGAAAAGCAGAATATAGAAATAGAAAAGAGCTTTTATTTGGTATAAATAAATTAAAAACCACATACATAATCAGAACAAATGAAAAATATGTTTAGTGTGTGAACAAGAATAATTACAGTCCCTCAACCAGTCTTGGCATATGATACAGTAGTTTAAGGTTGATATTTCTGTTTTGACAGTAGATTATAAAGGAGATGAAAGACGAAAAAAAAAACCTGATTTCTCCTTTCTTAGGTTAGGTTAAATGGATAATGGCATACTGAAGAACTAACATTTCATCAAAGGTCATTTAAATCAAAGCACTATAATTATTCACTTTTTATAGATACTAATTATAATTTCACTCATGCTTTTCAGTATTTCAAAATAAAATTGCTCTTCATTTTTATGCCAAAACATCTTTACAAAAGTTGTTACAGATTATTTCCAATACCTTTTGCTCAGCCATTTGGCATCATCACTATTCAGGCAACAATGTTCATATGGTAATAGTTAAATTTGTTTCACTAGGGCCCTCTCATCCAAATTTTTCATTTCCATCCTGCACATGCTGAACTCCAGAAAGTGTTTTAATTGTTTTATTTAAATGTGGATATTTCTAATTCAATTAATATCAGATATGTTCCCCACCCTCCCCCTACCCTGGAAACCACCACTTAAAGAATAGGCCTTACTCTACAAATAGAAGACTCGATCGTATTTTTTAGCTTACAGTTAGGCAGACTTGGGTTTGACTTTCAACACTGCCTCTTCTTAGCTGGATGCCGTTAGAAGAGTGCAAACCTCTTTGAAACTCACTTTTGTCATCTCAGTTTGTAACCTCCAGAGTTGTTCAGGCATGATTTGAAACTGTCCCCTGTCCAGGGAGGGCAGGGAGGGACCAAAGAAGGGAGCCTATATTGATAGGTGGTCAGTTTAAGAAGCAAGGGAACTTATGTGAAAGATTTGTCTTGTGTGGCCACAGCAAGAGTAAATGTCCACAACCACATGCCAAAATCTTAAAAACTTATATAGAGGTCTTACCAGGGTTCAGCCATGTGTTCTGTCCAGATAATCTTACAAACACAGTGCTCTCTCAAGGGTCCAACCTTGAAAATGGCTCCCATTTAGGGTGTGATGTACAGAACATACATTCTGAGGATGGGGAAGGGGTGGGGAGCCTCCAACTGCAGCTTGTGGGTCAACCTACAGTCATGTTTTTCTCAATGACCATTTCCAACACTGCCACTTTTAAAATGAAATAACACTCACTTTGCCTTCGTGTCAAGATTAAAGGAATTAATTGAGTATGCAAAACAGAGTAGTAGTACAGATAATATCAATCAGTTAGTATTGGGTGCATGCTCAGTCGTGTCTGACTCTTTGCAACCCCATGGACTGTATGTAGCCCACCAGCCTCCTCTGTCCATGAAAATTTTCAGGCAAGAACACTGGAGTGGGTTGCCATTTCCTACTCCAGGGGATCTTCTCCATTTAGGGATTGAACCTGCATCTCCTGCATTTGCAGGTGGATTCTTTACCACTGAGCCACCTGGTAAGCCCCAGTTAGTTATTACTGCTGTCTAACAAATAATCTCAAAACTAGAAATCAGGAGTTGCTTGTATATTTTTGAGATTAGTTGTTTGTCAGTTGCTTCATTTGCTATTATTTTCTCCTGTTCTGAAGGTTGTCTTTTCACCTTGCTTATAGTTTCTTTTGTTGTGCAGAAGCTTTTAATTTTAATTAGATCCCATTTGTTTATTTTTGCTTTTATTTCCAATATTCTGGGAGGTGGGTTGACCAGTTTTCCCAGCACCACTTGTTAAAGAGACTGTCTTTTCTCCATTGTATATTCTTGTTTCCTTTGTCAAAGATAAGGTGTCCATAGGTGTGTGGGTTTATCTCTGGGCTTTCTATTTTGTTCCATTGATCTACATTTCTGTCTTTGTGCCAATACCATACTGTCCTGATGACTGTGGCTTTGTAGTAGAGCCTGAAGTCAGGCAGGTTGATTCCTCCAGTTCCATTCTTCTTTCTCAAGATTGCTTTGGCTATTTGAGGTTTTTTGTATTTCCATACAAATTGTGAAATTATTTGTTCTAGCTCTGTGAAAAATACCATTGGTAGCTTGATAGGGATTGCATTGAATCTATAGATTGCTTTGGGTAGTTACTCATTTTCACTATATTGATTCTTCTGATCCATGAACATGGTATATTTCTCCATTTATTAGTATCCTCTTTGATTTCTTTCACCAGTGTTTTATAGTCTTCTATATAAGTCTTTAGTTTCTTTAGGTAGATATATTCCTAAGTATTTTATTCTTTTCGTTGCAATGGTGAATGGAATTGTTTCCTAAATTTCTCTTTCTATTTTCTCATTATTAGTGTATAGGAATGCAAGGGATTTCTGTGTGTTGATTTTATATCCTGAAACTTTACTATATTCATTGATTAGCTCTAGTAATTAAGGTCAATTCCAGAAAAATAAACAACCCAATCAAAAAATGGGCCAAAGAACTAAATAGACATTTCTCCAAAGAAGACATACACATGGCTAACAAACACATGAAAAGATGCTCAACATCACTCATTATCAGAGAAATGCAAATCAAAATCACAATGAGGTACCATTTCATGCCAGTCAGAATGGCTGTGATCCAAAAGTCTACAAGAAATAAATGCTGGAAAGGATGTGGAGAAAAGGGAACCCTCTTACACTGTTGGTGAGAATGCAAACAAGTACAGTCACTATGGAGAACAGTGTGGAGATTCCTTAAAAAACTGGAAATAGAACTGCCATATGACCCAGCAATCCTACTGCTGGGCATACACTCCGAGGAAACCAGAATTGAAAGAGACACGTGTACCCCAATGTTCATCACATCACTGTTTATAATAGCCAGGATATGAAAGCAACCTAGATATCCATCAGCAGATGAATGGATAAGAAAGCTGTGGTACATATACACAATGGAGTATTACTCAGCCATTAAAAAGAATACATTTGAATCAGTTCTAATGAGGTGGATGAAACTGGAGCCTATTATACAGAGTGAAGTAAGCCAGAAAGAAAAACACCAATACAGTGTACTAACGCATATATATGGAATTTAGAAAGATGGTAATGACAACCCTGTATGGGAGACAGCAAAAGAGACACAGATGTATAAAACAGTCTTTTGGACTCTGTGGGAGAGGGAGGTGGGGGATGATTTGGGAGAATGGCATTAAAACATGTATAATATCATATAAGAAATGAATCACCAGTCCAGGTTTGATGCAGGATACAGGAAGCTTGGGGATGGTACACTGGGATGACCCAGAGGGATGGTATGGGGAGGTGAGAGGGGGGTTCAGGATGGGGAACATGTGTACACCCGTGGCAGATGCATGTTGATGTATGGCAAAACCAATACAATATTGTAAAGTAAAAAATAATAATAATAATAATAAAATTTTTTAAATTAATGCATGCATACAATGGAATGCTTCTTAAAAAAAACTATAGAAATCAAAATTTCACTCTTCTTTTCATTTTATAGATTAGGAATTTTGAGGAATGCTTAGCTGAGACATTCATCCTAAGGGTCTCTGATATGGATGCTCTCAGATGTTGGCTGGGAGACTCAGTCAAAAAAACCTCTGAAAAGGTTGGCTGTGAAAGAAGATTCTCAAATGCTGACCCTTGGGGGTGATTATAGGCTGGAGGCCTAGCTCTTGACTAAAATGTGTACTTCTGTCTTCTCCAGCATTGAGGTATCAGCATAACCATATTTACACGGTTTCTAAATACTCTCGGAGTGAGTTTTCTAAGAGAGCCAGGTGGAAGCTTCATAGTCTTTTCTGATCTGAACTTGAAGTTACAGAGCGCACATCTACTAAATTCTACCCGATTGTAAGAGAATCGCTAAAGCTGGTCCAGTTTCAAAGGGAGAGAAATTTAGACCCCAAATTTTGATGGGAGGAAGTTCAAACAATTTCTCTTAAAATCACCACGTAGTCCTGCAGACTTGAGTTATACATAGTCCATGCTTTTTAGGTTAATTTTCTCTTAAGTTTTCATATTTTTTTTTTTTTTTTTTTTGATCTGATCTATCTTTATTTATTTTTTTTTTTTAATTTTATTTTTAAACTTTACATAACTGTATTAGTTTTGCCAAATATCAAAATGAATCCGCCACAGGTATATATGTGTTCCCCATCCTGAACCCTCCTCCCTCCTCCCTCCCCATTCCATCCCTCTGGGTCGTCCCAGTGCACCAGCCCCAAGCATCCAGTATCGTGCATCGAACCTGGACTGGCAACTCATTTCATACATGATATTTTACATGTTTCAATGCCATTCTCCCAAATCTTCCCACCCTCTCCCTCTCCCACAGAGTCCATAAGACTGTTCTATACATCAGTGTCTCTTTTGCTGTCTCGTACACAGGGTTATTGTTACCATCTTTCTAAATTCCATATATATGCGTTAGTATACTGTATTGGTGTTTTTCTTTCTGGCTTACTTCACTCTGTATAATAGGCTCCAGTTTCATCCATCTCATTAGAACTGATTCAAATGTATTCTTTTTAATGGCTGAATAATACTCCATTGTGTATATGTACTACAGCTTTCTTATCCATTCATCTGCTGATGGACATCTAGGTTGCTTCCATGTCCTGGCTATTATAAACAGTGCTGCGATGAACATTGGGGTACTCGTGTCTCTTTCCCTTCTGGTTTTCTCAGTGTGTATGCCCAGCAGTGGGATTGCTGGATCATAAGGCATGTCTATTTCCAGTTTTTTAAGGAATCTCCACACTGTTCTCCATAGTGGCTGTACAAGTTTGCATTCCCACCAACAGTGCAAGAGGGTTCCCTTTTCTCCACACCCTCTCCAGCATTTATTACTTGTAGACTTTTGGATCGCAGCCATTCTGACTGGTGTGAAATGGTACCTCATAGTGGTTTTGATTTGCATTTCTCTGATAATGAGTGATGTTGAGCATCTTTTCATGTGTTTGTTAGCCATCTGTATGTCTTCTTTGGAGAAATGTCTATTTAGTTCTTTGGCCCATTTTTTGATTGGGTCATTGATTTTTCTGGAGTTGAGCTGTAGGAGTTGCTTGTATATTCTGGAGATTAGTTGTTTGTCAGTTGCTTCATTTGCTATTATCTTCTCCCATTCTGAAGGCTGTCTTTTCACCTTGCTAATAGTTTCCTTTGATGTGCAGAAGCTTTTAAGGTTAATTAGGTCCCATTTGTTTATTTTTGCTTTTATTTCCAATATTCTGGGAGGTGGGTCATAGAGGATCCTGCTGTGATGTATGTCAGAGAGTGTTTTGCCTATGTTCTCCCCTAGGAGTTTTATAGTTTCTGGTCTTACGTTTAGATCTTTAATCCATTTTGAGTTTATTTTTGTGTATGGTGTTAGAAAGTGTTCTAGTTTCATTCTTTTACAAGTGGTTGACCAGAGTTCCCAGCACCACTTGTTAAAGAGATTGTCTTTAATCCATTGTATATTCTTGCCTCCTTTGTCAAAGATTAGGTGTCCATATGTGCGTGGATTTATCTCTGGGCTTTCTATTTTGTTCCATTGATCTATATTTCTGTCTTTGTGCCAGTACCATACTGTCTTGATAACTGTGGCTTTGTAGTAGAGCCTGAAGTCAGGTAGGTTGATTCCTCCAGTTCCATTCTTCTTTCTCAAGATCGCTTTGGCTATTCGAGGTTTTTTGTTTTTCCATACAAATTGTGAAATTATTTGTTCTAGCTCTGTGAAGAATGCTGTTGGTAGCTTGATAGGGATTGCATTGAATCTATAGATTGCTTTGGGTAGTATACTCATTTTCACTATATTGATTCTTCCAATCCATGAACATGGTATATTTCTCCATCTGTTAGTGTCCTCTTTGATTTCTTTCACCAGTGTTTTATAGTTTTCTATATATAGGTCTTTAGATTCTTTAGGTAGATATATTCCTAAGTATTTTATTCTTTCTGTTGCAATGGTGAATGGAATTGTTTCCTTAATTTCTCTTTCTGTTTTCTCATTATTAGTGTATAGGAATGCAAGGGATTTCTGTGTGTTGATTTTATATCCTGCAACTTTACTATAGTCATTGATTAGTTCTAGTAATTTTCTGGTGGAGTCTTTAGGGTTTTCTATGTAGAGGATCATGTCATCTGCAAACAGTGAGAGCTTGACTTCTTCTTTTCCAATTTTGATTCCTTTTATTTCTTTTTCTGCTCTGATTGCTGTGGCCAAAACTTCCAAAACTATGTTGAATAGTAATGGTGAAAGTGGGCACCCTTGTCTTGTTCCTGACTTTAGAGGAAATGCTTTCAATTTTTCACCATTGAGGATAATGTTTGCTGTGGGTTTGTCATATATAGCTTTGATTATGTTGAGGTATGTTCCTTCTATTCCTGCTTTCTGGAGAGTTTTTATCATAAATGGATGTTGAATTTTGTCAAAGGCTTTCTCTGCATCTATTGAGATAATCATATGGTTTTTATTTTTCAATTTGTTAATGTGGTGTATTACATTGATTGATTTGCGGATATTGAAGAATCCTTGCATCCCTGGGATAAAGCCCACTTGGTCATGGTGTATGATCTTTTTAATGTGTTGTTGGATTCTGATTGCTAGAATTTTGTTAAGGATTTTTGCATCTATGTTCATCAGTGATATTGGCCTGTAGTTTTCTTTTTTTGTGGGATCTTTGTCAGGTTTTGGTATTAGGGTGATGGTGGCCTCATAGAATGAGTTTGGAAGTTTACCATCCTCTGCAATTTTCTGGAAGAGTTTGAGCAGGATAGGTGTTAGCTCTTCTCTAAATTTTTGGTAGAATTCAGCTGTGAAGCCGTCTGGACCTGGGCTTTTGTTTGCTGGAAGATTTTTTATTACAGTTTCAATTTCCGTGCTTGTGATGGGTCTGTTAAGATTGTCTATTTCTTCCTGATCGAGTTTTGGAAAGTTGTACTTTTCTAAGAATTTGTCCATTTCTTCCTCGTTGTCCATTTTATTGGCATATAGTTGTTGATAGTAGTCTCTTATGATCCTTTGTATTTCTGTGTTGTCTGTTGTGATCTCTCCATTTTCATTTCTAATTTTATTGATTTGATTTTTCTCCCTTTGTTTCTTGATGAGACTGGCTAATGGTTTGTCAATTTTATTTATCCTTTCAAAGAACCAGCTTTTGGTTTTGTTGATTTTTGCTATGGTCTCTTTTGTTTCTTTTGCATTTATTTCTGCTCTAATTTTTAAGATTTCTTTCCTTCTACTAACCCTGGGGTTTTTCATTTCTTCCTTTTCTAGTTGCTTTAGGTGTAGAGTTAGGTGATTTATTTGACTTTTTTCTTGTTTCTTGAGGTGTGCCTGTATTTCTATGAACTTTCCCCTTAGGACTGCTTTTACCGTGTCCCACAGGTTTTGGGTTGTTGTGTTTTCATTTTCATTCGTTTCTATGCAAATTTTGATTTCTTTTTTGATTTCTTCTGTGATTTGTTGGTTATTCAGCAGCGTGTTGTTCAGCCTCCATATGTTGGATTTTTTAATAGTTTTTCTCCTGTAATTGAGATCTAATCTTACTGCATTGTGGTCAGAAAAGATGCTTGGAATGATTTCTATGTTTTTGAATTTACCAAGGCTAGCTTTATGGCCCAGGATGTGATCTATCCTGGAGAAGGTTCCATGTGCGCTTGAGAAGAAGGTGAAATTCATTGTTTTGGGATGAAATGTCCTATAGATATCAATTAGGTCTAACTGGTCTATTGTATCATTTAAAGTTTGTGTTTCCTTGTTGATTTTCTGTTTAGTTGATCTATCCATAGGTGTGAGTGGGGTATTAAAGTCTCCCACTATTATTGTGTTATTGTTAATTTCTTCTTTCATACTTGTTAGCATTTGTCTTACATACTGCGGTGCTCCCGTGTTGGGTGCATATATATTTATAATTGTTATATCTTCTTCTTGGATTGATCCTTTGATCATTATGTAGTGACCATCTTTGTCTCTTTTCACAGTCTTTGTTTTAAAGTCTATTTTATCTGATATGAGTATTGCTACTCCTGCTTTCTTTTGGTCCCTATTTGCATGGAAAATCTTTTTCCAGCCCTTCACTTTCAGTCTGTATGTGTCCCCTGTTTTGAGGTGGGTCTCTTGTAGACAACATATGCAGGGGTCTTGTTTTTGTATCCATTCAGCCAGTCTTTGTCTTTTGGTTGGGGCATTCAACCCATTTACGTTTAAGGTAATTACTGATAAGTATGACCCCGTTGCCATTTACTTTATTGTTTTGGGTTCGAATTTATACACCATTTTTGTGTTTCCTGTCTAGAGAATATCCTTTAGTATTTGTTGGAGAGCTGGTTTGGTGGTGCAGAATTCTCTCAGCTTTTGCTTGTCTGAAAAGCTTTTGATTTCTCCTTCATACTTGAATGAGATCCTTGCTGGGTACAATAATCTGGGCTGTAGGTTATTTTCTTTCATCATTTTAAGTATGTCTTGCCATTCCCTCCTGGCTTGAAGAGTTTCTATTGAAAGATCAGCTGTTATCCTTATGGGAATTCCCTTGTGTGTTATTTGTTGTTTTTCCCTTGCTGCTTTTAATATTTGTTCTTTGTGTTTGATCTTTGTTAATTTGATTACTATGTGTCTTGGGGTGTTTCGCCTTGGGTTTATCCTGTTTGGGACTCTCTGGGTTTCTTGGACTTGGGTGATTATTTCCTTCCCCATTTTAGGGAAGTTTTCAACTATTATCTCCTCAAGTATTTTCTCATGGTCTTTCTTTCTGTCTTCTTCTTCTGGGACCCCTATGATTCGAATGTTGTAGCGTTTAATATTGTCCTGGAGGTCTCTGAGATTGTCCTCATTTCTTTTAATTCGTTTTTCTTTTATCCTCTCTGATTCATTTATTTCTACCATTCTATCTTCTAATTCACTAATCCTATCTTCTGCCTCTGTTATTCTACTATTTGTTGCCTCCAGAGTGTTTTTAATTTCACTTATTGCATTATTCATTATATATTGACTCTTTTTTATTTCTTCTAAGTCCTTGTTAAACCTTTCTTGCATCTTCTCAATCCTTGCCTCCAGGCTATTTATCTGTGATTCCATTTTAATTTCAAGATTTTGGATCAATTTCACTATCATTATTCGGAATTCTTTATCAGGTAGATTCCCTATCTTTTCCTCTTTGGTTTGGTTTGGTGGGCATTTATCCTGTTCCTTTATCTGCTGGGTATTCCTCTGTCTCTTCATCTTGTTTAAATTGCTGAGTTTGGGGTGTCCTTTCTGTATTCTGGCAGTTTGTGGAGTTCTCTTTATTGTGGCGTTTCCTCGCTGTGTGTGGGTTTGTACAGGTGGCTTGTCAAGGTTTCCTGGTTAGGGAAGCTTGTGTCGATGTTCTGGTGGATGGAGCTGTATTTCTTCTCTCTGGAGTGTAATGAAATGTCCAGTAATGAGTTATGAGATGTCTATGGTTTTGGGGTGACTTTGGGCAGCCTGTATCTTGAAGCTCAGGGCTGTGTTCCTTTGTTGCTGGAGAATTTGCTTATTATGTCTTTCCCTGGAACTTGTTGGCCCTTGTGTGGTGCTTGGTTTCAGTGTCGGTATGGAGGCGTTTGATGAGCTCCTGTCAATTAATGTTCCTTGGAGTCAGGAGTTCCCTGGAGTCAGGGTTTGGACTTAAGCCTCCTACTTCCAGTTATCGGTCTTAATTTTACAGTAGTTTCAAAACTTCTCCTTCTATACAGCACCACTGATAAAACATCTACGTTAAAGATGAAAAGTTTCTCTACTGTGAGGGTCACTCAGAGAGGTTCACAGCGTTACATGGAGAAGAGAAGAGGGAGGAGGGAGTTATAGGTGACCCAAATGAGATGAGGTGGAATCAATAGTGGAGAGAGTGGGCTAGCCAGTAGTCACTTCCTTATGTGCACTCCACAACTGGACCGCTCAGAGATGTTCACGGAGTTATACAGGGAAGAGAAGAAGGAGGCAGGAGACAGAGGTGGCCAGAAGGATAAAAGGGGGAAATGAAAAGGAGGGAGACAGATCCAGCCAGTAATCAGTTCCTTAAGTGTTCTCCACCGTCTGGAACACACAGAAATTCACAGAGTTGGGTAGAGTAGAGAGGGGTTAGGGAGGAGATACAGGTGACCTGGTGGAGAAAATGGAGAGTCCAAAGGGAGAGAGAGCAGTCAAGCCAGTAATCTCGTACACTAGTGAAAAATGGGTCCTGAAGATTGGGTTCTTAAAGGTACAAAATTGGTAACAAATACATAAAAACAAAAATTAGAAATCTAGAGTAGAGTTTGGAATTTCAAAAATGCGATGTTAATGAAAAGAAGAAGGAAAAGAAAGAGAGAAAAAACGAACAAAGAAAAACAAACAAGGTCGTGAAAATTATAAAGAAACTACAGGTACAAAATTGATAACTAATACCAAACAGCAAAAATTAAAAATCCAGAGTAGAGTTTGGAGTTTCAAAAATACAACGTTAAAAAAAAAAAAAGAAGAAGAAGAAGAAAAATAAAGAGAGAAAACAAACAAACCAACAAAAACAATGTCACAAAAATTATAAAGAAAATACAGGTACAAAATTGATATCAAATACCAAAAAGCATAAATTAAAAATCTTGAGTAGAGTTTGGAATTGCAGATATACGATGTTATATAAAAGAAGAAGAGAAAGAAACAGAGGGGAAAAAAAAAGTCACAGAAATAATGAAAAAAACTATAGGTACAAAATTGATAACATATATCAAAAGGCTAAAATTAAAAATCTAGAGTAGAGTTTGGAATTTCAAAAATACAATGTTAAAGAAAATAAGAAAAAGAAAAAAGAAAAAAAAAAACACGGTCAAAAAATTATAAAATATATATATGAAGTTTGCTGAAGAAGAAAAAAAAATAGGGTCTTTTTTTCTTTTTTTTTTTTTTTTGCAAAGTAATAGTTATAAAAGTGAAAATTAAAGGACAATAGAGGACTTAAAAAAATTTTTTTTAATTAAAAAAAGAAAAAAAAGAAAGAAAGATTGATCGTAAAAATAGTAAAAATATATCTAGGTCTTTCTCTGGTTTTGTTGTGAGTATTGTGGGTTCAGTTCATTTTTGGCAGTTCCTTAGTCCGACTTATATTTCTCAAGATCTATAGGCCCCTTCCTATGTAATCCGTAGTAACCACAGGGTTTTAATCTATGGCCTGTAGCTTCCAAGGCGTTTCCCTCTGTTATAGCTTCTTCTGTTTGCTGGTCTCTTCAGTGTCTGGTTCCCGCCCTGACACAAAGGGGATGGTTGAGGACACTATTTTTTTTTTTTTTTTTTTTTTAGGCTCACTTGTTCAGCCGCGCTGTGGGGAGGGAGGGAGGGATGCTGCAAACAGATATCACTGGCGTGCGCTCGCAGTGCCTCAGCCACACTGGGTCTGCCCCCGCTCACGGCGCGTGTAGCCTCCCTGCCCTCACTGCTCGGGCTCTAGGTTGTTCCGCCGGGAACAATCAGAGGCCGGCCCTGGGCTGAGCTCCCAGGTCCAAGCCGCTCAGGTTCAGGCACTCGGGTAGTCCTCAGAGGCGCAGACTCGGTTGGGCCTGCATTTTGTGTTCTTCCCAGATCTGAGCAGCTCAGGTGATGTGTTTGGCGGGCGCCAATGCTGCGACTTATCGCCTCCCCGCCACTCGGTTATCTTGGTGTAAAACCGGCGCACCTTCTCAGGCAGATGTTGACCGTCCAGACCCCCAAGAAGTTTTAGTTAGCAAAGAAGCCTGCTTACAGTTTTATAGATAGGGTCTCTCTGGGGCTGCGATTGCCCCCTTCCGGCTCTGGCTGCCTGTCACTGGAGGGGGAAGGTCTGCAGCCGGCTATCTCTGTTCAGTCCTTTGTTCTGTGCGCGGGCCTGGCGGTGTCTTAGGTTAGGGCTGGCTTTTCGCGTGGTAGATATCCCACAGTCTGGTTTGCTAGCCCAAATTATTTCGCTCAGATAGCGCTCAGGACATTCGGCCCGATTCTTACTCTAAGGGACACAGCCCGCGCCGCACTTCCCTGCCCAGCCCCCACTTGCTAATGCCGTGTGCAGGCGTCTGCGCTGCTTCTCCGCTGGGGGAGTTCCCGTAGGGCTCGCAATCCGCGATTTTTAATTGTTTATTTTTTTTTTCCCCTCCCTTTTATGTTGCCCTCTGTGCTTCCAAAGCTCGGCACAGATTCGGCAGTGAGAGGGTTTCCTGGTGTTTGGAAACTTCTCTCTTTTTAAGACTCCCTTCCCGGGACGGAACTCCGTCCCTCCCTCTTTTGTCTCTTTTTTTGTCTTTTATATTTTTTCCTACCTCCTTTCGAAGAGTTGGGCTGCTTTTCTGGGTGCCTGATGTCCTCTGCCGGCATTCAGAAGTTGTTTTGTGGAATTTACTCGACGTTTAAATGCTCTTTTGATGAATTTGTGGGGGAGAAAGTGTTCTCCCCGTCCTACTCCTCCGCCATCTTGGCTCCTCTCCCTTAAGTTTTCATATTTATATATCAGGTGTATATAATATATTAGATATATGTATATCCTTCTTATTTTATATATATAACTTTTATATAAATTCTCCTAATATTTGCATCTATTGGTCAGATGTAGATATTAAGAGTTTCCACTTACAGGTGTCAAGTATTAAAATAGATAATTAAAAGATTGGTATATCTTTTAGAGGATTAATATTTTTAAACATAGATGTTTAATTATAGATAAAGGCATTAACTAGACCTTGAGATATTTATATATTAAGATACTAAGATCTGTAGTAACCTCAGGGTTATATGAAACTACATCCTGAGAAGAAAACTTTATAAACAAGGAAGATTCAATTGTGACTATATTTAGATATTGGTTTCCAAAAGAACAAAGATATTTTGTAAGGATATCTTATATCTTATATCATGTATGTCATTTTTTCCTCCACCATATGGTATCTTTCAACTTTAATGTGTACCCTAGTGTTCTAATAACCCAGTGCTCCATGGGTTTGCTACCAGATCAGATCAGTCCCTCAGTCGTGTCCGATTCTTTGCAACCCCATGAATCGCAGCACGCCAGGCCTCCCTGTCCATCACCAACTCCCAGAGTTCACTCAGACTCACGTCCATCGAGTCAGTGATGCCATCCAGCCATCTCATCCTCTGCCGTCCCCTTCTCCTCCTGCCCCCAATGCCTCCCAGCATCAGGGTCTTTTCCAATGAATCAACTCTTCGCATGAGGTGGCCAAAGTACTGGAGTTTCAGCTTTAGCATCATTCCTTCCAAAGAAATCCCAGGGCTGATCTCCTTCAGAATGGACTGGTTGGATCTCCTTGCAGTCCAAGGGACTCTCAAGAGTCTTCTCCAACACTACAGTTCAAAAGCATCAATTCTTTGGTGCTCAGCCTTCTTCACAGTCCAAATCTCACATCCATACATGACCACAGGAAAAGCCATAGCCTTGACTAGACGGACCTTTGTTGGCAAAGTAATGTCTCTGCTTTTGAATATGCTATCTAGGTTGGTCATAACTTTCCTTCCAAGGAGTAAACGGCTTTTAATTTCATGGCTGCAGTCACCATCTGTAGTGATTTTGGAGCCCAGAAAAATTAAGTCTGACACTGTTTCCACCGTTTCCCCATCGATTTCCCATGAAGTGATGGGACCGGATGCAATGATCTTCATTTTCTGAATGTTGAGCTTTAAGCCAACTTTTTCACTCTCCATTTTCACTTTCATCAAGAGGCTTTTGAGTTCCTCTTCACTTTCTGTCATAAGGGTGGTGTCATCTGCATATCTGAGGTTATTGATATTTCTCCTGGCAATCTTGATTCCAGCTTGTGTTTCTTCCAGTCCAGCGTTTCTCATGATGTACTCTGCATATAAGTTAAATAAACAGGGTGACAATATACAGCCTTGACGAACTCCTTTTCCTATTTGGAACCAGTCTGCTGTTCCATGTCCAGTTCTAACTGTTGCTTCCTGACCTGCATACAAATTTCTCAAGAGGCAGATCAGGTGGTCTGGTATTCCCATCTCTTTCAGAATTTTCCAGTTTATTGTGATCCACACAGTCAAAGGCTTTGGCATAGTCAATAAAGCAGAAATAGATGTTTTTCTGGAACGCTCTTGCTTTTTCGATGATCCAGTGGATGTTGGCAATTTGATCTCTGGTTCCTCTGCCTTTTCTAAAACCAGCTTGAACATCAGGAAGTTCACAGTTCACATATTGCTGAAGCCTGGCTTGGAGAATTTTTAGCATTATTTTACTAGCGTGTGAGATGAATGCAATTGTGCGGTAGTTTGAGCATTCCTTGGCATTGCCTTTCTTTGGGATTGGAATGAAAACTGACCTTTTCCAGTCCTGTGGCCACTGCTGAGTTTTCCAAATTTGCTGGCATATTGAGTGCAGCACTTTCACAGCATCATCTTTCAGGATTTGGAATAGCTCAACTGGAATTCCATCACCTCCACTAGCTTTGTTCGTAGTGATGCTTTCTAAGGCCCACTTGACTTCACATTCCAGGATGTCTGGCTCTAGGTCAGTGATCACACCATCGTGATTATCTTGGTCATGAAGATCTTCTTTTGTACAGTTCTTCTGTGTATTCTTGCCATCTCTTCTTAATATCTTCTGCTTCTGTTAGGTCCATACCATTTCTGTCCTTTATCAAGCTCATCTTTGCATGAAATGTTCCTTTGGTATCTCTGATTTTCTTGAAGAGATCCCTAGTCTTTCCCATTCTGTTGTTTTCTTCTATTTCTTTGCATTGATCGCTGAAGAAGGCTTTCTTATCTCTTCTTGCTATTCTTTGGAACTCTGCATTCAGATGTTTATATCTTTCCTTTTCTCCTTTGCTTTTCGCTTCTCTCCTTTGCTTGTCTCCTGTAAATTAAAATGTGAATATTCAATTCTGGAGCCTTCCCTAGGACATCAGATGACTATCGGGCCACAGCCACCCACCGTGAGCTGGGTATTATATAATCAACCAAGCCATAACGTCCACTAGGCACAGCAGCCATCCTGTGTATGAATGGGGACAATGTTTTACTTGGGTTCAGACTTGAGCAGGTTCAGAAAGAACAAGCAAATAACGAGAACAGACTCCCTTGAAAATTGTCTTTCCTGTATCAATGCCTTTCCTCAGATCATACCTTCTAGAGGTTCACTGCTGTGGTGTATGTTGATATTCACCACCCAGGTCACCCTTCAGGAATAAAGGATTCATTATATTACACACTGTAATAGCTAGCCTTCAGCTGTCAGCCCTTTGGGAGTTTGCCTTAGCTGGACAGAGCTTCTTTTCCTAAGATCACTCCCTTCCTTGAGCACCTACTTTCAGTGACCACTGAAAAAGCATATAAAGACCTGGTTCTCGGGGCTTCCTTGGTGGTTTAGTGGTAAAGAATCCACCTGCCAATGCTGGAGAAACAGGTTCCATCCCTGATCCCACATGCCGCAGAGCAACTAAGCCCATGCACCACAACTATTGAGACTGTGCTTTGGAGCCTGGGAGCTGCAGCTACTGAATCCCATGCACCCAGAACACATGCTCCACAATAAGGAAAGCCACTCCAATGAGAAGCTTACTCAGTGCAATGAAGAGTAGCCCCCGCTCACCACAACTTAGAGAAAAGCCCTCACAGCAATGAAGATCCAGCACAGCCAAAAATAAATTTATTTTTAAAGACCTGGTTCTCCGGTCTCAGTCAGGACAGCTCTCAAGAGTCTCCTGGTCTTCAGTCTTCTTGCAAGGCTGGTGGAGACACTCCAGAGAGAGAGAGGGCATCACAGTTCCCTTCTCTCTCTGCCCAATCCTGCCTCCCACCTTCTCCTTCCACAGGTATTATTCTTAAAAAAAAAAAAAAAACCCTCCACATTAAATCCCTTTAACAAAGTCCGCATCCTGAGAAATTCACCCTGAAACAATTATGATCAACTGACAGAGGAGGCTCAAACTACTGTACAATTGCACTCATCTCACATGCTAGTAAAGTAATGCTCAAAATTCTCCAAGCCATGTGTCAACAATATGTGAACCATGAACTTCCAGATATTCAAGCTGGTTTTAGAACAGGCAGAGGAACCAGAGATCAAATTGCCAACATCTGGTGGATAACCAAAAAAGCAAGAGAATATCAGAAAAACATGTATTTCTGCTTTATTGACTATGCCAAAGCCTTTGACTGTGTGGATCACAATAAACCATGGAAAATTCTGAAAGATATGGGAATACCAGACCACCTGACCTGCCTCTTGAGAAATCTGTATGCAGGTCATGAAGCAACAGAACTGGACATGGAACAACAGACTGGTTCCAAATAGGAAAAGAAGTACATCAAGGCTGTATATTGTCACCTTCTTATTTAACTTATATGCAGATAACATCAAGTGAAATGCCAGGCTGGATGAAGCACAAGCTGGAATCAAGTTTTCCAGGAGAAATACCAATAACCTCAGATATGCAGATGACACCACCCTTATGGCAGAAAGTGAAGAAGAACTAAAGAGCCTCTTGATAAAAGTGAAAGAGGAGAGTGAAAAAGTTGGCTTAAAGCTCAACATTCAGAAAACTAAGATCATGGCATCTTATCCCACTACTTCATGGCAAATAGATAGGAAACAGTGGTAAACTTTCTATTTTGGGGCTCCAAAATCACTGCAGGTGGTGACTGCAGCCATGGAATTAAAAGATGCTTATTCCTTGGAAGAAAAGTTATGACCAACCTAGACAGTACATCAGAAAGCAGAGACATTGCATTGCTGACAAAAGTCCATCTAGTCAAAGATATGGTTTTTTCAGTAGTCATGTATGGATGTGAGAGTTGGACTATAAAGAAAGTTGAGTGCTGAAGAGTTGATGCTTTTGAACTGTGGTGTTGGAGAAGACTCTTGAGAATCCCTTGGACTGGAAGGAGATCCAACCAGTCCATCCTAAAGGAGATCAGTCCTGAGTGTTCACTGGAAAGACTGATGTTGAATCTGAAACTCCAATACTTTGGCCACCTGATGCGAATAACTGACTCATTTGAAAAGACCCTGATGTTGGGAAAGATTGAAGACAGGAAGAGAAGGAGAAGACAGAGAATGAGATTGTTGGATGACATCACTGACTCAATGGAGAGGAGTTTGACTGAACTCAAATTGCCAACATCCGGGAGTTGGTGATGGACACGGAAGCCTGATGTGCTGCAGTCCATGGGGTCACAAATAGTCTGACATAACTGAATGACTGAACTGAACTGAACTGACAGAGGAGGAAGTACATGGGTCCAGTCCACAGATGGGAAGATGTAATACATCTTAATGTATTACATCAAGACTAGCAAGACATGGGCTGCTGTCACCCTGCAGCCTTCCTCAGAGGTGGCCCCCAAAAAACCGGGGTGAAGTAATTCTCTCTGTTGAAAATTGTGACCAGTACAGCTTATTGCTTATCATGTATGGAGAGGATAGTGGTTTGAGTTTGAATATACAATGATTCCTGTGCCTGAGGGCACAGCAATCAATGTTCAGACACGAGGAAGTCTGGAGAAGAGATGGAACATGGAAGTGGCCTTAGAGTATCCAAATATTTATGCCCCATATAAATGCCCTCTGATGTGCGTTCATCACCAAAAAGATACTCAGTAACCAACTGGACCAGATGATCCATCGCATCCCATGAGTGTCAATCACTTTATTGACTCAGCCCAGTGGTACTGATGCAATGAATTATGAATGACGTGGTCACTGTGTCAGGGACAGAGGCTATCCATGGACTACCTAGCACAAACTTTCTCTCATCAAGAATGATATAGCCTCTGTTTCGGCTACTTCATGATTATTGTAGACCAGCTGTTGCTTTGGATTCTTGATGAATAACTACAGCACTCAATGTCTGAGCTCCAGTAGCAGCACAGACTCACTTCTTTTGTTTCCTAGACCTGCTGCGCAGTGCCTGCCCCAGGGCCTGTATACATACTTTGCTCATGCTCTCTCTCTCTCTTACACAATTCAAGTAGGTAAGTTGCAAAATGTACCATACTGCATTCTTGCCCATTTTTTTCTGGTACAAAACACTTTGCAGCTGGTGAGAAATCCATAAAAATATTGCTTTTTAAACTCATGACTTTACATAATTGTATTAGTTTAAAAATAAATAAAATTTTAAAAAAAAGAAAAAATATTCATGTTTAAAAATAAATATAATAAAACTTCAAAAAAAAAATAAACTCATGACTATTCTTAACAGAACTTTGCAAACTCAGAATTTCAACCTTCAATTTCTTTTTCTAAATGGCCCACAGTACTTGAGCTTCCTGAAGCTAAGACAGCTGTTCCAGGGGGAAAGAAGGGGAGGAGAAGGTAGCAAACATCTAAGGATTTCTATTTCTCTTTCAATGCCCACATACTTGGCAACATCAACCAGGTTCTTCCCATAACCAAAAGGCAGCTCCTCGCCAGTCTAGATGGCTCTCTTACCAGAAATCCCTAACCTTTGATCACCATTAACCATCACAACATGTGCACATGAGCTTGGATTTACTGAATGATTTGCAAAAGGAATCCTGTTACCCTTGTGGGTTGGATTCACCATAAAATCATTATTTAAATTACATAGAAAGCTGCACATATATTTAACATATTCCCTGGTGGCTCAGATGGTAAAGAATCTGCCTGCAATGCAGGAGACCTGGGTTTGATCCCTGGGTTAGGAAGATCCCCTGCAGAAGAGAATGGCAACCCACTCCAGTATTCTTGTCTGGAGAATCCACAAGGACAGAGGAGCCTGGTAGGCTACAGTCCATGGGGTTGCAAAGAGTTGGACATGACTGATTGACTAAACACAGCACAGCTGCCCTCTTTTGCTGTCTTCATCTTGCAAAGAAGAATCTTTTTTACAGACCAATTTTACAGCTAAAGAGATAGAAGAATGATTCCATATTCACAGAATCCAGTAGACTTATTATACACCTCATCACTCAGAAGTACTTGGCATGAGTAGAATTGCTGACTTAGAATAGAATAGTATTAATTGGCATAGCATCTTGTGAGGATGTCACATAGGCCTCCTAAATGTGGTTGTTTTTCTGAACCCTGAGGATAAAGGTCAAGGGTCACTCCACCTGGCAGACGACTAGACTGTCTTGCCAAATTTAAGGGAAATTCACAATGGATCATAGAGGAGAAAGAAGTACCATTATGGCTTTAGAACTAGTTATAGAAGTAAAACCTGCAGCTCGCTCAGCTAATCCTCTTTTTTAAAATTAACTTTTATTGGAATATAGTTGTCCTACAATACTGAGTTAGTTTCTGCCATACAGCAAAATGAATCAGCTATATGTGTATACATACCCCTTCTTTATTGGATTTCCTTCCCATTTAAGTCAACACAGAGCACTGAGTAGGGTTCCTTGAGCTATATAGTAGATTCTCATTAGTTATATATTTTATACATAATATCAATAGTGTATATATGTCAATCTCAATCTCCCAATTCATCTCACTCCCTCTTCCCCTCTTGATGTCCATATGTTTGTCCTCTACATCTGTTTCTCTATTTCTGTTTTGCAAATAAGATCATCTATACCACTTTTCTAGATTCCACATATATGTGTTTCTATCCCATACTTGGTTTTCTCTTTCTGACTTACTTCACTCTGTATGACAGTCTCTAGGTCCATCTACATTTCTACAAATAATGCAATTTCATTCTTTTTTGTGGTTGAGTAATACTGCATTGTATATATGTACCACATCTGCTTTATCCAATCCTTGTTGATGGATATTTAGGTTGTTTCCATGTCCTGGCTATTATAATATAGTGCTGCAATGAACAGTGGAGTACATATGTCTTTTTAAATTATGTTTTCCTCAGGGTACGTGCCCAGTAAATCCTTGCAAGTTTGGCCACTACCTTGGAAGGGTCACACTAAAGGGAATGAAAGATATCTCTTGGGCTCTGCCTCAAATCCTCTCCACATCCTATTCCAGAATTGCTGTGTTGGCCCGTTCTTTGAAGGTTTCAACCAGCTTCCCACCAGTGCAACCTGACAGCACTTGACTCAGGCCTGTGTTAATATCTCTCAGTCCCTGCCTGGGTTTTTGTTTTAAATTTGGTTGGATTCATTGCACCTGCTTGGGATGTCTGTAAATACTTATGAGTCATTCTAAAGTGCAGGGGAGGATCAATGAGGCTTCCCCTGACCAATGCAAGGTAGAAGCTAAGGAATAGATGTTCCTTTTGATATCCAGCTTGTTAATTCTGAAACACACACCAGAAGGCTCTTCAGAAGGGACCACAGAACTGACTGTGACCAACTCAGTGCCTGTATTGCCTTTTCCTCCTTCCTGTCCAACCATCCATCACTTCTTGCTTTCTGGAATCACTTGCTTCATGCTTTACAGTGACCCATGGATCAAGTACCTACATGGAAACTTTTGTCTTAAAATCTTCCTTCAGAGAATGTCTAAGACAGATTACTATTAGAGAAACTGAGGCCATGGTAAGCTGGAATGGAAGAACTTCTGAAAGATGGAAGTGTGAACCACATCAAGGCATTATATTTCTACACAGGAACCTGGGAAACTTTATTATGTCAGGACTTAGCTCAATTAAATTAGATTTGAAGTTTTAAAAAACTATTGCATTGTTATTACATCTGATTCTAAGCCTGGAAAGTATTCTCTTATGGAAGTTCAAAACGTCCAGTGTTTGATATCTCAAAGTTTGGAAAGATTTCAACCTGACACTCCCATTCATGTCACTGGGGCGTGTACATAAAGATCAAAAGATAATACTTGGCTGGCCTTTAAGTGAAGGAAAGTCTCTGTGTTGTGGCAGATAAGCACTGATGCACATCTTCTCTTCCTGATTTCAAAACACATTCTATTCATCTCTAAACATTTCTCAATAAAGCTGGAGAATCTACTACCCTAAACTAGAGCAAGCAGATGGATTTGAGATTCAGAGACATCATTCCCAACTTTCCCTGAGTGGCACATTTTTTAAAGCATTCCACATTGGTAAACAAATGTTTATATGTTTTCTGTGAATAAACAAAGTTTAAAACATCAGAGTCAGCAAAAGCAAGACAAGGAGCTGACTGTGGCTCAGATCATGAACTCCTTATTGCAAAATGCAGACTTAAATTGAAGAAAGTAGGGAAAACCACTAGACCATACAGTTATGACCTAAATCAAATCCCTTACAATTATACCGGAAGTGACAAATAGATTCAAGGGATTAGATCTGATAGACAGAGTGTCTGAAGAACTATGGATGGAGGTTCATGACATTTATAGGAGGCAGTGATCAAGACAATCTCCAAGAAAAATAAATGCAAAATGGCAAATAGTTGTCTGAGGAGGCCTTACAAAGAGCTGAGAAAAGAAGAGAAGCTAAAGGCAAAGGAGAAAAGAAAGGATATACCCATCTGAATGCAGAGTTCCAAAGAATAGCAAGGAGAGATAAGAAAGCCTTCCTCAGTGACCAATGAAAAGAAATAGATGAAAACAATAGAATGGGAAAGACCAGAGATTTCTTCAATAAAATCAGAGACACCAAGAGAACATTTCATGCAAAGATGGGCACAATAAAGGACAGAAACAGTATGGACCTAACAGAAACAGAAGATATTAAGAAGAGGTGGCAAGAATACACAGAAGAACTATACAAAAAAGATCTTAATGATCCAGATAACTACGATGGAGTCATCATTCACCTAAAGCTGAAACATTCTGGAGTCAGAAGTCAAGTGGGCCTTCGGAAGCATCACTATGAACAAAGCTAGTGGAGGTGATGGAATTCCAGCTGAGCTATTTCAAGTTCTAAAAGATGATATTGTTAAAGTGCTGCACTCAGTATGCCAGCAAATTTGGAAAACTCAACAGTGGCCACAGGACTGGAAAAGATCAGTTTTCATTCCAATCTCAAAGAAAGGCAATGCCAAAGAACATTCAAAGTATACTGCACAATTGCACTCATCTCACACGCTAGCAGAGTAATGCTCAAAATTCTCCAAGCCAGGCTTCAACAGTATGTGAACCGTGAAATAGATGTTCAAACTGAATTTAGAAAAGGCAGAGGAACTAGAGATCAAATTGCCAACATCCATTGTATCATCAAAAAGTAAGAGAGTTCCAGAAAACATTGACTTCTTTTTTATTGACTATGCCAAAGCCTTTGACTATGTGGATCACAAAAAAAATATGGAAAATTCTTCAAGAGATGGGAATACCAGACTACCTTATCTGCCTCCTGAGAAATCTGTATGCAGGTCAAGAAGCAACAGTTAGAACCAGACATGAAACAATGGACTGGTTCCAAATTGGGTAAGGAGTATGTTAAAACTGTATATTGTCACCCTGCTTATTTAACTTCTATGCAGAATACATCATGTGAAATGCCAAGTTGGATGAAGTGCAAGCTGGAATCAAGATTGCTGGGAGAAATATCAATAGCCTCAGATATGTAGATGATACCATCCTTATGGCAGAAAGCGAAGAGGAACTGAAGAACCTCTTGGTGAAAGTGAAAGAGGAGAGTGAAAAAGCTGGCTTAAAACTCAACACTCAAAAAACTAAGATCATGGCATCTAGTCCCATCACTTCATGGCAAACAGATGGGGAAACAATGGAAACAGTGAATATTTTGGGCTCCAAAATCACTGCAGATGGTGACTGCAGCCATGAAATTAAAAGACACTTGCTCCTTGGAAGAAAAGTTATGACCAACCTAGACAGCATATATTAATAAGCAGAGACATTACTTTGCTGACAAATGTCTAGCTAGTCAAAGCTATGGTTTTTCCAATAGTCACTTATGGATGTGAGAGTTGGACAATAAAGAAAGCTGAGCACTGAAAAATTGATACTTTTGAACTGTGGTGTTGGAGAAGACTCTTGAGAATCCCTTGGACTGCAAGGAGATCTGACCAGTCCATCCTAAAGAAAATCAGTCCCAAATATTCATTGGAAGGACTGATGCTGAAGCTGAAACCCCAATACTTTGGCCATGCAAAGAACTGACTCATTGAAAAAGACCCTAATGCTGGGAAAGATTGAAGACAGGAAGAGAAGGGGACAACAGAGGATGAGATGGTTAGATGGCATCACTGACTTGATGGACATGAGTTTGAGCAAGCTCCAGGAGTTGGTAATGGACAGGGAAGCCTGGCATGCTGCAGTCCATGGGGTCTCAGAGAGTTGGATACAACTGAGTGACTGAATGGAACTGTACTGAAAACATCAGAGACTCTATGCTGGCATATTAGATTTAAAGATTACATCAAATGTTTAGTGCAAATATAACTGTCAAGAAATTTCAATCATTGAAGTTTTTAGATTGGCCACAAGTCAAACATTATCATGCCTGAAAATTAAACTTGAATTTTTTTTAATTTAAAAATAATTTAAAGAACCTCTCTCTCTGTATATATGGCTCCCTAGTACTCTTGCCTGGAAAATCCCATGGAGGGAGGAGCCTGGTAGGCTACAGTCCATGGGGTCACAAAGAGTCGGACACGACTGAGCAACTTCACTTACTTACTTACTTACTTACCAAGCTGATTTGGAGGGTTTTTTGTACGTTTTCAAATTAGGCAATAGTGTTATTACATTAAGTTAATAATCAGAAGTTATAAGCTATCTTCAAATGTAAAATTTATCATTTAAAAATTGGTGTATTCTCTGACTAACCTGAATTTAAATGAGTAATGATGTGATGATAAAATTATTATTGCCAGCACTTACTGAGCACTTTCTATGTCCCAGCTTTTTGCTAAGCACTGCATATATTATTCCACTTGATTCTCAAACAACTGTGTCAGGTAGATTCTTATGATTTCTCTTTTTTGTAGCTGCAATTACACAGTTTCAGCAACAATTCAAAGTTTCACAATCATACCCAGCTTATAAGTCATGAAACAGCAATGAAATGTATTCAAATAACCAAAATACAGGTGGAAATGGCATCATATCTCTTCAAGATATGCTTTAGGCTTTCTATTGAGAGCGATAAGATAAATGATAATAACAGATATCCTCTTAAAATAATTTCATTTCATGTGATAGATCCACTGGCAATCTACTAAAGAGTCATTTTAGAAAGTGACATTCTTTTTTTAAATGAGTCATTGTGTGTGCAGTGGCATTGAACAATTGAAAGGGTCTTTAAAATATGTATTTCAATTATGAAATATAGTAGGAGTTTATGTATTTGCTGTGGGACTTTATGTCCTATGGTTGAATCAAGATCATCCGTTCCTGAGCTTTTGTGAACATGTCTGTGTTCAAATGTTAAGAAATATACAAAAAACTTTTAGCCTCTTGACAAATGTCTTGCCCTGCAATGTGGTCACGCCAATCAGCTTGCATTTTGTGTCTCTCTTCTCACACTGTCATTGTGTTTTATGAAAATGCCCTCAGGCTCCTTACGTTTTCTTAGTGAAGGGGATTTCTGGACCCTCTGTAGAATCCTTGGGGCTTTTTACAATCATCCCTTCCCAGCTGTTCCCTCTCTACCTGGCCTGGTTCCGAGAAAATGATGCAAGGCTGTGAAATGGGACTGTGCTTGGGATCCAGCTGAGGGGAAAGCCTGCCAGAAAGGTCACAGAAACTTTCACATAAACAGAGCTGTGACCTGACCCGATCTGGGCTGATGGGGTTAAAGGCTGTTCTTCCTGTGAAGGCCCACAAACTGCACTCAACACGTTCTGTTCCAGGGCTGCTTCCCTGTCATTTATGCAACACGGGGAGGTGCCCTTGACCGTTTCTCCCCGCTCTCTTGTGACTATGATTCAATGTCTCATCATAAATTATTTCACCAAGTGAGGAACCTCATTGGTTCCTCAGAGCAGGCCCTCAGCACAATTATGGAGTAAGCCAGATGAATCTACGGAAGCCTCCTCCCTTTCACATCTTCAATCACTTTTCTTTCTCTGTTGGATTTTGAACACCCTGGAACTGCCCTCATCTCATGTCAGAGTGCCACGTCTAAGTCTACTCTCCCTGAATCTTACCACAACCAACATGGACTCAGGCGCTGTCATTTCCTTATTTTTCTGTCACCTCACAACCTGTAATCTTTAACTGACTGGTAAATCCCAATAGGAGTTCCTGTGTTAATTGGGCTGAAATTCTGGAAAGACCTCTGGAAATAATCTGTCAAAAAAACCAAAACCAAAGCTACCAGGAGTCAACCCACATTTGATGCTGGAGAGGACTCTGTTTGAATACCAAGAGCTTCTCCTGTCCTTGTCCACCATTGCCCTCTCTGCTTTGTGGATGTCATTACATATTTTTGCTACCCCTGGAGAAGGTAAAAAAAACCATTTTTTAGAAACTTCTTAATGTGTAATTCTCTTTATGATGTGCAATCATTTTGTCCGTTGCTTGGAATTTGTGTTTGGAGGAATTCCCAGGGCTTTGTAATCCATGTCTTAGCCCTTCCAAGCCTTTACCAGTCTGTCCAACCTGTTCAGTTACAAGCCTTCCTCCAACTTCCCCTGAACCAAAATAAAAACCAAAGTCAGGGTATGTAAGAGTGAAAGGTCAGTGAAAAATAGAAATAAGTTCTATTTCCTCAAAAATTATTGGCCCCAAAAAATTACTGTGTTAAATACTGAATTAAAAATTATGGGCGTAATTAATAATCAACTTATTCTAAGGGAGTATTTTGCATTAGCCTAGAAATGATCAATTATCCTACAACACAAAATTTACCTGTCTCAGTGTCGTAAGCCTAGAGGGAAAAATATAGAACCTGAAGTCAGAAAAAAAAAAGGGGGTGTCCTGTTACCAGTTCTGCCATGTTTAGCTGTGTGGGCTTGATCACATTAGTTACCTCTCTGATCTCAGTTTTCTTGTGGTTAAAATAGATAAACTTGTCTAGCAAGATTGCCACAAAGTTTAAATTCTATGATATAGTATGTATCAAGATCCTTCCTTTGTGGCATATACTTTAATTTTTTTTAAGAAAGAAAGCAGTAAAAAATCAAGAAGAGAGAAAATCAGCAATAACAACCAGCTAGAGGCAAAAAAATATGTTCTCTATGTGTTCTGTGATAAACAGCATGTCCCTTAGTTGTGTCCCCCTGAGTAGCATACAATCCTTCAGGAAAAGTGACAGGTCTACCCATACAATATACAAAACCTGGTGTGATCCAGTCTGTAGTCTTTTTCCAGCTCTTCTCCCAAGGCTTTATCTCCCACCTTAGGAACGTGTCAGACCAAACTGTCTTGACTTCCTGAATTCCCCTGCTCTATCATGTCTCATTACTTTGGCATAAGCCGCTCCTCCCACCTAGAAAATATTTTTCCATCTTAGTGTCCTAAAGAAACTAAGACATTTGCACATGCAAACACACATGCACACACACACATACACACACACCAGCTCACTCTTTCAGTTGTACCATATATACCTCAAGGATTCTAAACATGGGATAAACTCCCATATGGACTTTCATAAATGACCTTCAGGAAATAAAATATCTCTTGAAATGACATGTAAAATCCTGCTTAAATGTGCATTGGCACATTTTTTCCCCCTAAAATTAGGATTTGCAGTTTTGATCACAAACTCAAAGGGTTTGTGATCTAAAAACCCTAAAACAATGCCAAGACAATTGTTGCAGTTCTGGGTGCAAATCACCATTGTTCTGCAACATTTTGCTGGTGGCAATCAGATCTTATTCATCTCTGTTTGCCAGCCTCTACTACGTGCTAAGTGCTCAAAAGGCATTTGATGGATGATTAATTGCCTTTTCAGGAGAGCACTCTCAGGGTGCTGGAAATTATGGTCACAATACTATACAAGGAGGAATGACATTCATGAAACAGAAAAGTCCATCCTTGCCCAACTGCTGTGAAGTAAAGCTCTGTTGGTGCAGTTTACAATTTGCTAATTATTAGTGCTTTTCTACATACCAAATTAATTATAGCATAATAAAATCCAATAGCATTTGTTCTTAATTCTCCTCTGATCTGCATTCTGTTGTTTATTCTCATTTGTTCTGATAAGGTCCATTGTCTCTAATGTTGCCTCATAAAGGGTAAGAAATAAATCAATGGTATTTAGCTTTTCTAACCATCTGGTCTGGCAAACATCCCAAAATTAATGTTTAAATCTGGGTGCAGTTCATGTATTTTGTCTTGTCTTTGGAGCATCTCTGGAGATGGGAAATGAGGGGTAGGGATAAACCCCTAATCTCACTGAGGAATTTGATCTTTGAGTAGATATGACTCTATAAATACTATAGGTTCTCATCACATGTTATGAGGTTCAGTTATAGAACAAAGGCCAAGACTGGTCAGTTTGAAAGCTCCCACTTAGGACACTCCTTTGTGTTTCAGATTAGAGGTTAGCAAACTTTTCCTTGTTAAGGGCCAGATAGTAATGAGCTCAGGCTTCACAGGCCATACAGTTTCTGCTGCAATCATTCAGCGTTGCTGATGAAATGTAAAAACCGATAGACAGCATGTAAAAAAAAATGGATGCGACTGTGTTCTAACAAAAGTTATTTACAAGAGCAGGTTACTTTTTAACTCAGATATCTGAGGTTAGGTCAGAAAGGACAGTGCAGCTAGAAGAGGAAGGAGGTGGGCAGGGCACAACCTTTAAAAGAATGATATGTCCATGCTGCTTCTGCTGCTGCTAAGTCGCTTCAGTCGTGTCCAACTCTGTGAGACCCTATAGACGGCAGCCCATCAGGCTCCCCGTCCCTGGGATTCTCCAGGCAAGAACACTGGAGTGGGTTGCCATTTCCTTCTCCAATGCATGAAAGTGAAAAGTGAAAGTGAATTCGCTCAGTCGTGCCAGACTCTTAGCGACCCCATGGACTGCAGCCTACCAGGCTCCTCCATCCATGGGATTTTCCAGGCAAGAGTACTGGAGTGGGTTGCCATTGCCTTCTCCGGATATGTCCATAGGACATGACAAAAACTGCTTAGAATCAACTAGGTTCAAGATGGCAGAATATTTGACTCCCAGCGGACCTTGTGCCTGAATGTATTTTCATTGTAACATATTAAATGACACACTCACCAGCACCATGACGAGATCAGGCGCGTTGAGGGTGGTATGGCCATAGACTCACCAGCATCATGACAATTCTGAGGCCAACCAAAAAAGTGAGTGGTGACCAATTCCTGGAAATCCCTTCCCCTTCCCCCAAATAACTGGAATAATCCTCCCACTGATTTGCCTATGAAATTACCCAGCCCATAAAAACCAACAATTTCTGTCTCTCACATTCCGAGATGGCCCACACTCTGTCTACAGAGTATATTTCTCTCTAAATAAATCCACTTCTTACCTATCACTTGCTTAAAACTCAGCATTCAAAAAAAAAAAAAAAAGAATATCATGGCATCCAGTCCCATCATTTCATGGCAAAAAGATGGGGGAAAAGTGGAAACAGTGACAGGTTTTATTTTCTTGGTGCTGGAGAAGACTCTTGAGAGTCCCTTGGATAGCAGGAGATGAAACCAGTCAATCCTAGAGGAAATGAACCCTGAATATTCATTGGAAGTACTGATGCTGAAGCTGAATCTCCGATACATTGGCCACCCAGTGCAAGAGGCAACTCATTGGAAAAGACCCTGATACTGGGAAAGATTAAGGGCAAGAGGAGAAGGGGGTGACAGAGGATGAGATGTTTGGGTGACATCATTGAGTCACTGGACATGAGTCTGAGCAAACTCGGAGATAGTGAAGGACAGGGAAGCCTGGTGTGCTGCAGTCCATGGGGTCGCAAAGAGTTGGACACAACTTAGTGACTGAACAGCAGCAACAACCTATTACTTTTTCTTCCACTGAATGCTTTCTGTGATTACACATCAAGACCTTCACCTTTTCCTGGTTCTTCTGGGATGGAGAATTTAATTAAGAATAGTATTCTTTAATTCAGATTTCCAGACCCTCCATCTTCTGACACTAGATTGCTTTCCCCACCATATGTTATGTCCCTTCTATGCATCAGTTCAGTTCAATTCAGTTGCTCAGTCATGTCTGACTCTTTGTGACCCCATGAATTGCAGCACGCCAGGGCTCCCTGTCCATCACCAACTCCCGGAGTTCACTCAGACTCATGTCCATCGACTCAGTGATGCCATTCAGCCATCTCATCTTCTATCATCCCCTTCTCCTCCTGCCCTCAATCCCTCCCAGCATCAGAGTCTTTTCCAATTAGTTAACTCTTCGAATGAGGTGGCCAAAGTATTGGAGTTTCAGCCTTAGCACCAGTCCTTCCAAAGAACACCCAGGACTGATCTCCTTTAGAATGGACTGGTTGGATCTCCTTGCAGTCCAAGGGACTCTCAAGAGTCTTCTCCAACACCACAGTTCAAAAGCATCAATTCTTTGGCACTCAGCTTTCTTCACAGTCCAACTTTCACATCCATACATGACCACTGGAAAAACCATAGCCTTGACTAGACAGACCTTTGTTGGCAAAGTAATGTCTCTGCTTTTGAATATGCTATCTAGGTTGGTCATAACTTTCCTTTCAAGGAGTAAGCATCTTTTAATTTCATGGCTGCAATCACCATCTGCAGTGATTTTGGAGCCCCCAAAAATAAAGTCTGACACTGTTTCCACTCTTTCCCCATCTATTTCCCATGAAGTGATGGGACCAGTTGCCATGATCTTAGTTTTCTGAATGTTGAGCTTTAAGCCAACTTTTTCACTCTCTTCTTTCACTTTCATCAAGAGGCTTTTTAGTTCCTCTTCACTTTCTGCCATAAGGGTGGTGTCATCTGCATATCTGAGGTTATTGATATTTCTCCTGGCAATCTGGATTCCAGCTTGTGCTTCTTCTAGCCCAGCGTTTTCTCATGATGTACTCTGCATAGAAGTTAAATAAGCAGGGTGACAGTATACAGCCTTGACATACTCCTTTTCCTATTTGGAACCAGTCTGCTGTTCCATGTCCAGTTCTAACTGTTGCTTCCTGACCTGCATACAGGTTTCTCAAGAGGCAGGTCAGGTGGTCTGGTATTCCCATCTCTTGAAGAATTTTCCACAGTTTATTGTGATCCACACAGTCAAAGGCTTTGGCATAGTCAATAAAGCAGAAATAGATGTTTTTCTGGAACTCTCTTCCTTTTTCCATGATCCAGGGGATGTTGGCAATTTGATCTCTGGTTCCTCTGCCTTTTCTAAAACCAGCTTGAACATCTGGAAGTTCACGGTTCATGTATTGCTGAAGCCTGGCTTGGAGAATTAAGCATTATTTTAGTAGCGTGTGGGATAAGTGCAATTGTGCGGTAGTTTGAGCATTCTTGGCATTGCCTTCTATGCATCAGCAGCTCCTAAACGCATCTTCTGTGACAGTGACATTGGTAGGGGTGGGAGTGATGTGCTGGCTGCTGCTTGGTGATTGGCTGTATTTAGAGAGTGAGAGGAAAGAAGACACAAAAAGGACTCCAAAAATCTCAAAGTTGAATGAGTAAGGGATGATACCCTTAGTAGAAAGGTTAAAGTTGATGAGAAAGAAAACAAAAGCTACAGCATAAAACCATTGCTAGGCCTTTCTTGGTGGTCCGGTGGCTAGTAATCCACTTTGCAATGCAGGGGACACCAGTCTGGTTCCTGGGTCAGGAAGATCCCACATGCTGCACGGCAACTAACCCAGGCACCGCAACCGCTGAAGCCCAGGCACCTAGAGCCTGTGCTCTGCAAAAGGAGAAGCCACTGCAACGATAAGCCTGCACCCCGCAACCAGACAGAGTCCGCGTGCAGCAACAACTACCTAGTGCAGCCAAAAATAAATACACAAATTGCAGTTGTTTTTAATTTAAAATGCCATTACTAGTGTGAAATTCCTCCCTTGTGTATACACTCAGTGCCCTCCTCTCTCTCATTTTATCATTTTAGATTGGCAAAACCCCATCCTGCTTAAATTCAGCGCTCTGTGGTTCTGCTCCTCTGCCCAGCTGAACATGACCGGAAAAGGCACACGACTGTGACATGCTCCACTGTCAAATGGGTTCCTAATGTAGCTCAGAAACAAAGTATGTTTCCCTAATCCTTTCCATCTCCCACACTTTCAGAGGACCGTTTCAAACCTCCTGGGTTCTCATACTACACCCAGTACTTCCTCCTGATCACCAACTGTTGACCTCGCTTCCTATTTAACAGGACAATAGCAATGATGAAAAAAACAACTCTCACAAGCTTGAAAGCTTGAATCACTGCACCTAACTACCTCTTGGCATCTGTGCCCATGTATCCTTTCTTGCTTGCTTCCTGTTTTGCTGTCATTTTGCACAACCTGTGTTCCTGTTTAAGGTCCTCTGTACATAAAACCACATGACCCTCTTGCTTGGTTGAGGCCATAGCTCTAGCAATTCTTTCCTTTCTCTTGCATCACCAATTTTCCCCTTCTACCAAATAGTTTCTAACCCATTTATACACATGCTAGCATCTCTCCAATAGTAACAAAAGAATCCTTCTCTTGACCTCACAGTACTCTTATAGTCATGACTCCACTCTGGTCTACTCTTTAGAAGTTGTTACCCTCTACCTCAATGTCCACACCTCCTCTGGTCCTTTGCAAGCTTCTCCTTAGCTCACCATACTTCTACACATTGGAGTGACCACAGCTCAATCCATAGGTCTCTTCTCTTTTCTCCTGCACACCCTACCTCCTGGATTCATCCAGTTTTATGGCTTTAAATACTATCTAGATTAGGGGATCTCCAACCTCTGAGATGTAATGCCTAATGATCTGAGGTGAAGTCATTGTAATAATAATAGAAATAAATGTAATGTGCTTGAATCATCCCCAAGCCATCCCCCTCCCCAGGCCCATGAAAAAAATGTTTTCCATGAAATCAGTCTCTGCTGCTGAAGGTGTTGGGGATCACTGATCTAAATGATGATAACTCCCCAATTCACAGCTCATCCCAGGCACTCTCCTGAATTCTAGACACATATATGCAGCCTACTGTTTAATTTATATTTCCATTTTGATGTCTAATCACTATGTCATGCTTATTGTACCCCCTAATTGATCCCAAACACACTCACCAAGTCAAAGTCTTCCCAGTTTCAGTTAATAGCGACTTCTTCCTCCTGAATCTCAATTAAACTTTGAAATTATTTCATTTTTCTCCTCATGCTTCACATCCTCCCTGTTAGAAAATTCTACTGGTTCTACCTTCCAAATATATCCAGAATCTCACCTCATCTTCCCACATCTATTGCTCCCAACTTTTGCAAAGCTGCTCTGGTCTCTCAACTGAATGATTCCAATAGTTTCCTAAAAAAAAGTCTATGCTCCCACATTCACCCCCACAGTCTCCAGTCTAGTCTCAACACCAGCCATGACATGTAGGTTCCTGTCTCAAAATCTTCCATGAAGTTCCTATCCTATCAGAGTACAAGCCATCATCTTTGGAGTGACCCAGGAGGCTCCTGATGTCCCGACATCATCACCTCCCACCTCAGCTCCTGCTTCCCTGCCTCTCTGGCTCACTGTCTTCCAGGAATGCTGGCTTCCTGAGTTCTTCAGGAACCTTCCAGCCATGCTGTGGCCTCAGAGCTTCAGAACTCTGTTTCCCTTTCCCACAAAGCCCTTTTCCCAGAGAGACTCACTCTCTCACTCCCTTCACGTCTTTGTTGTTATATCATCTTCCCAGTGACATCTTCATAGGCTCTTTTACTAAACATTGCAAACCATCCTGCTCCACACACTGGCACCCTTTTGTGCTCTCTTGCTCTGTTTTCCCCATAGAATGTGGCATCAGCTGGCATCATTTCCACTTCACCCTACTCCACAGAGACATGGATATAGAGGTACAGCTGAGACCAAGTCCTGTCTCATGTGAGGGCTGTACACCACTGGTCGCTGCAGCAAAGGATGCCGTTAAAAGTGGCCCAGGAAGGTGTGAGGCAGCAAGTGTGATGCACACAATACAGATGCCAACCGGCATAATCACACCTTAAGTCAGCCTGGACTTTCCAACCCGCCTCTTGAAAACAGTGCCTCTCATCTTCTTGAAGTGGTTGTACAGAAACAGATTTCCATTTCTTTATCTGCTTAACGCTTTTGAGCTTCCATTCCCCATTTTTTCCTTTTTAAATTTTTTGTTTAATTTATGCTCACTTTTTACTGTACCTTCAGTACACAAGTGAAAAATGTACTTGACCTTATTGATGTTTATCTATTTCCCAATGTGCCAGTTTGTTATGCTTCTGGAAAGGTAAAAATGACCTTTTCCATGAAGGAGCCAGGACATACATAATTTTGGTGGTATGTTTAGTGATGCCTTCACTGGAATGTCTTAACAAATGGATTTTTTAACTCCTATTTTAACACCTTGGTGTAACTAAGTAAATGTGAAAAATGTATCCCTCAATATGTGCATTTGCATATTTACATGTTTTCAAAAATAAAGAGAAAATACATAATATTTAGGAATGAGATAGGAGAATCATTTTCACAAGTTACAGATGTCCTGATAACTCAGAAGCGGTAATACTATATAAGGTCATCTCTAATGAGTGAAAACATTGTTGATTTCACACTTCCCACATCTTGTACTCTGTTTATAAGAGTTACTTCAGATGTTTGAAGACTTTAAGAATTTTTAAATGGTAATTTAACTATCAAAACTAGATAAATACCTCTTTATAGAGTTTGATATGGATGTGAGAGTTGGACTGTGAAGAAGGCTGAGCACCAAAGAATTGATGCTTTTGAACTGTGGTGTTGGAGAAGACTCTTGAGAGTCCCTTGGACTGCAAGGAGATCCAACCAGTTCATTCTGAAGGAGATCAGCCCTGGGATTTCTTTGGAAGGAATGATGCTAAAGCTGAAACTCCAGTACTTTTGCCACCTCATGCGAAGAGCTGACTCATTGGAAAAGACTGATGCTGGGAGGGATTCGGGGCAGGAAGAGAAGGGGACAACAGAGGATGAGATGGCTGGATGGCATCACTGACTCGATGGACGTGAGTCTGGGTGAACTCCGCGAGTTGGTGATGGACAGGGAGGCCTGGAGTGCTGCGATTCATGGGGTCGCAAAGAGTCGGACATGACTGAGCGACTGAACTGAACTGAAGCTTTCTTTGTACAGAAAAGGACCTTGGAATCTGTTTAACACCTTTGAGACATTTCTCCTAACCTAGAGCCCTCATCATAAATTCTGTTTTGTTTTCTAATCACTGTAAATAAATCCACCTTACATCTTTTCCACATGACAGAGATCTTTTGTGTGGGTTTAATGACATAATCCTAGAACAACAACAACAAAAACTTTCAGACGTGTATTCACTTAAGTTACTTATTTAATTTAATTTGGTTGTGTGGGGTCTTCTTTAGTGCACTCAAGCTTTCCCTGTTTACAGTGAGCAGGGATACTCTCTAGCTGCTGTGCTTGGGTTTCTCACTGCAGTGGCTTCTCTTGCTGTGGAGCACAGGCTCTAGGGCTCATCAGCTTCAGTGGTTGTGGCACATGAGCTTTGTTGCCCTGCAGCATGTGGGATCTTCCTGGACCAGGGATCAAGCCCATATTCCTTGCATTGTCAGGTGGATTCTTAACTACTGGACCACCAGGGAAGTCCTGCCTTCACTTTTTAAGGCTATTTCATGGATGGAGTTCAGTAGAGTAAAATCATAGTAATTTCAGAAAGAGTATTTTTCCACCTTTCACAATACCAAATATCACATAGAGGGATCTTGAACTCAACTCCTCCGATAGGCATACCAAATCTACAGCCACATATGAGAGAAACCCCCAGACTACCTGAGCGACTCCCACACATTGGATGAACATGAAAAAAAAACCCACATCAAAGTATATAGAAGAGACTGAGACATAGTCTCATCATAACACCCCCAGCACAGCAACCCACAGTCAGGAGGTAACTTACAACCCCGAGCTTCTCCTGAGGAACTAAGGGTTTGCACCCCAAGTCTGGTAGCTCAGCTTTTAAGATCAGATCCTGAGAGGGGACTCCCAAGGCATCTAACTTTTGAAAGCCAATGAGGCTGTGTCTACAAGACCCATAAGGTTGTCCTGAACTGAGAACCTGCTCTTAAACAGCTCATGAGGACTCACTGTAGCTATACCCTGGCGTCAAGTGCAAAAGCAGCCAGCTGAAATGCCCAGTATTCCTGAGAAAGAGGTCTATCAAGATTATCTTCACAGCTGCAGCCCAAGGAGTGAGGCTTCCAGTTAAACACACATCTAAAAGTCCACTGTAATCCTCCACAGAGACTTCGGAAGATGGTTGCTGTTTTCACGCTCTCCCGCTGTATGACGATATATGTTTTGGTCTCTGCCTCTTGTTCCTGCTAATATTTAGCCTTTGACTTTTCATGAGGAGGAAATGGCAACCTGCTCCAGTATTCTTGCCTGCAAAATCCCATGGACAGAGGAACCTTGCAGGCTACAATCCAAAGGATCGCCAAGAGTGGGACACGACTGAGTGACTGAGCCGGCACACAGACCTCACACAGAACTCCTAAAACCCTTGTAATTTCCCAAGTCATAAGAGCATCTCTTATTTTAATGGGGGGACTGTTTGTGGGCTCCTGGATGGAGGATGGTCACCAGAAAGACCAAGAAGTTTGGAACTTTCAGCTCCATTCCCCCATTCTTCAGAGAGGGAAAGGGACTAGAAAATGAGTTAATAATCAATTATGTCTACATAATAAAGTTGCTGTAAAATTTTCTAAAGTATGATTGGTGAACACATCCACATTCCAGGAGGCCAGTGCATCCCAGCTCCACGGGGATAAAAGAGTCTGTGTTTGTGTCCTTTCTGGCCCTCACGCTGTGCACCTCTTCATCTGGTTGTTTATCTTTATCCTTTTGATCATATCCTTTGTTGTACAAAAACCCAGCATCTTGAAGTAAATGATCCCTTGAGCTTTGTGAATTGTTGTAGCAAATGATCAAACCCAAGAAGATGGTTGTGTAAATCATCATTTTTTTTTCTCTATTGGATTTATAAAACATTATTTCTGATATATAACATTCAAGGATAATAAAGCTATCTTAAAATCTCAAATATGAGAAATCTGTGGCAAGAGTTTAAAAAAGTACACTAGTCAAAGTGAAATTTATATATTGATATACACATATTCTATAACCCAAATCTTTTTAACATGAACATTAACCTCTTTTGTTGTTGTTAATTTTCCCCTTACAACATGACCTGACTCTGCAGCTGCCATGTCCTTCAGGAAACATTTGACATCTGGTGTCACTGGGGCTGCCATGGGGGGACGGGTGCCAAAGGCATTTTTAGGATAGAACTCGAAGAAGTCAGTCAGTCAGAAATACAGCTGACAACCTGGGATTTGTGATTGGCCTCTGAAATGGGGGCAGTCTTGTGGGACTGAACCACTGACAAGTGTGATCTAACACTAACTTCAGGTAGATAATGTCAGAACTGAACTGAATTGTAGGACACCCAACTGATGTTGAAGAATTGGTCACTGCGGAAATAAACCCACACATCCGGGGTCAGAAGTGTTCTAAGTGTGGCGGTGATGTGAGAGTAAAGAAAAACCCAATGCATTTTCCCCCAGATGGCAAGATGTCAAGAGAAAGGAAGTCTTGGTTACATGACTGGAAACCTGAATCTTGCTTGCGCAGTAATAACAGTAATGGTAATAATTCCTTTGTTTCTAATGGGAATTGGAGTTAGGTTTGTGTCATTGTCAACTAAAAGAAACTTGATTGAGACAATGGAAGAAGTTACTGAAGTAATTATTTATTTCATTTATGTGTGATTAAGAAAGAACTCCTCACCACAAGGAATATGAAAGGGATGGGAGTCACTTTGTATATTGTGATGCAAGATCGTTTAAATAAGCTGTACTTTAATGTTAGACAAAAAAGAAAGTAAGGAGAGCATGATCCCTTTCTGATTTCCAAGAAAAGACACTTAGTCAATATGTGGGTGATTCATGTTGAACACGTTTCTTGATATTGGCTGGTTGTAATACTGGATAACGCTGTTGGAATATCACTCCCTGTATTTAGGAAGGGGGGGTCATTAGTGAAAGGCAAATGTTTCTATAAAGTTTGGCATCATGACAGTCACATTCCTGAGAATAGAGTGTGTCTGTCAGACAAGTATTTGAAGGGTAGTCATGGAGAAAGACAAAATTAATATTATTCTGCTGAGCTCTCAAAGGCAGAACTATTAAAAACAGCTATAGTGTGTAAAATTCAAATTAAATAAAAAGAAGGCTCTCTTACTCATTTCAGTCGTAAGTGACTCTTTGCATCCCTGTGGATGGTAGCCTTACAGGCTCCTCTGCCCATGGGATTCTCCAGGCAAAAATACTGGAGTGGGTTACCTTGCCCTCCTCCAGAGGATCTTCCCAACCCAGGGATTGAACCCAGGTCTCCTGTATTGCAGGCAGATTCTTTACCATCTGAGCCCCCAGGGAAGCCCTCCTCCATAAGGAGTGTTCAAATAAGATTTTTCAGGGATATTTAGAGAAGATTCTTAAATTGAACAGAGGAAAATGCAGAAAATTCCTCCATTGCTTTGAATGAGTTCTACACCATCTCCAATTCTAAACTTCCAGTATCCTACCCTCCAAAGTCCACACATAACTAACTGTTCAGTATGTATGTTATTTAATAATAACACAGAAATCTGAATAACTAGCATTTTCCTACTGTTTTATATTTGCGTAAAGCATTCTTAGGTATATGAGTAATTAGTATACTTCAAATCAATATATTTTATTGCTTTATCTTTAAAGACACCATATTTAAAACAAGTGGCTTCTATCAAGAAAATGGAGCTCATGACACAAGATATAAGTCATCTTGACATACTTATTTGGGGAAAATTTCACTTGCAATAGAAACGGAAAATGGGAAAGTATCTTCCAGAAAATTATGTTTTCCCAAAGGTCATTTTTAATTTTAATAATTTAATCAACCATCTGATTCTGATTTCAAGTCAAGAGTCATAGAGTTTCATTTTATTATAAACAGAAAAACCATAGTCATTCAAACACTGATGACAGAGAATTACACCATTAACTGTGCTGGACAGGACACAGGAGCCAAGTGAAGGAGAAAGACACAATTCATGTCTCTCATCAATTTAGGAATGTTTTTCCCTCCAGGGCCATCCTAAAGCCAAAATGGGGAACGTATTTCCTACCTCGGTACATTATGACCTCTATTCCTTCCCCTACATGATCTATATGTCTCTGAAACTTGGTTTCTGTCTAAGTGTCTAAAGAAAGACCTTATTTGGTGAAATACATTTTTGTGGACATTCATGTGATCTCTGGGTTTTGAGTTACAAATGTTCTAAATGCAGCAACTACAGGCAATGGACATAGAAGCGAATGAAGGAGAGTATGGAGCTGCCCCACAGCCATTGCTCTATTCACAGTGAGGACTGAGCCATTTAATCCCCTTGGATTTTTTATCTACCAAAACAGCTTGGGCCCATCAGCAAATTGCAGTGGCATATGGTCCAGGTTTACGAGTAATCTGGCTCATGATTAAGGCAAGGGGGATGTTATCCTTCAGCAAATACTGAAAATATTGTCAGAGAATTTGGTGGGGTTTTAAAAGTCAAACTGATAAAATGATAATTATTAAAGACTTCTAGGAATCACCAATTTGGATTTGGTCAAATTAAAATTTGTCTTTGGAATAGGAAGTTCCTTCAGAAAAGAAAAATTAGAGCCCTAAGTGTTAAGAGGTAGTAGTTCTGTTTCTCTCTCGAATAAATAGCTTAAAGGCTGATTGTCAGAATCTTCAGGGGGCCATACACAAGGCCTGGGTTCATGACTAGGTTCCCACTTCCCTACAATCAGTTTGCCATTGTGTTTACAGCTGTCCTAAGGTTCCAGTGATGAAGGAAACAATTTCAAAGAGAAGTGTGACCTGAAGACAGGTAGATGGTAGCTAATATAACCTCATCCATGTTTCTCAAATGGGCTAAGTCTCCAGGTACAGCAGGGATTCTCATCCCTGGGTGCACACCAGCTTCATCTGGTGAGATTAGAAAAATCTTTCCTAGATACTCAGATTTAACTGGGCTTCAGTGAGGCCCAGCAATGGCATTTTCAAAAAGGTTACCTAGTGTTTCTATAACCACTGAATTAGGCAACACTCTGGTGTGCCCCGGAGAAGGCAATGGCACCCCACTCCAGTACTCTTGCCTGGAAAATCCCATGGATGGAGGAGCCTGCTAGGCTGCAGTCCATGGGGTCGCTAAGAGTCAGACACAACTGAGCGACTTCACTTTCACTTTCCACTTTCATGCATTGGAGAAGGAAATGGCAACCCACTCCAGTGTTCTTGTCTGGAGAATCCCAGGGACGGGACAGGCTGGTGGGCTTCCGTCTATGGGGTCGCACAGAGTCGGACACGACTGAAGCGACTTAGCAGCAGCAGCTGGTGTGCCCAGTGGTACCCCAAAGTGTAGTCTAAAAACTGAACACATCTTTCTGGAAAATCCATCTTACTCAAAGATTTGAGGAAGAAAATTAGCTATATTTTATTCCTCTTTAACAGTTATCATAAGACATAACACTTATAATTCTAAGACAGACATGAATATATCATAAAATGCAAAATTCACATGAGGTTTTCAGGTAAAACAGTGCCCCCAAATCCTAAAAGCTATATGCTTATTTTTTTTTTCTTTCATTCATTAGACATTTTTGAAGAGGTAATATACACAAGATATTATGTGTATGTTGATACACATATGTTGATACACCTAAATACTGATCAATCATCAGTTTAGGAATATATGTGTGTCTGTATGTGTTTGTATGAATTTATATTTCAATCAATAAGAAAAAAATTTTAAGACCCTATCATGCTAGATTGCATCTATGTCCAAACAAGTTTAGCAGTTTCAAGTACAGTTGTATAAGCCTGATTTAGGTCCTGATTCCCTCACAGATTATTTAGCATTTAGGATGGTGAGGATACTAAGTAACAAATTGAGCAGCAGAAATAAAAACAGATAAAATGCTCATCTCATTCTGTTCAATGTTGTAGTACTCTTTAGATCTATAACATAGCAGGAAAAAATTTTTCAGATTCTCGGTTGTCTTGGGCATTATATTCTTACTTTATCAAGTGATTTCTTATTGGATTAAAGCTAATTAGTCCTATAGAAATTCATGATCATATAGTTCAATCTGTGTATAAAGGGATTCAGCTTTCCCAAACCTCTCTTCTTAGCACATAACATAGGAGAAACAAGCCAAGTTTAACTTCAGTCTTTCTAGTCTTTAACCTTAAAACAATATCAGCATTTATTTCAGTTGAGTTCCAATAATTACCCTCACTGAAGACCCTCCTTAAAATTTTCTCCCTTACGCTCTTCACCATTGATTAAGGAAAATGTATTTATTGATTCATCTTTACTACAGTTTCCAGGAGTGACAAAAATAAGAGTTTTGTTTGACACTCATCAAAGTAATTTTTGCAAAAACTCCTGCTGGGTAAACCAACCAGTGATCACTTGCTTAGCTACAGAATCACCATAGCAACAGAGTCACCTCATCATGTCAAGACCTCTGCACTCTCTGGGCTTTTAGAAGAGCTTCGTATCCAGTGGTACATGCCGACACAAAAAAGCCAACATCAGAGATTCATGGCTTTGACTGTTGAAAAAAAAGAAAATCTCATGGTTTTGGCTCTGTTGAAAAAAAAGTCTCATGTTTTAATTTAAAATATTCATGCCGAATACTTGAAAAATGCCACAACCAAAGGAGGAGTCACAGGAACATTGGACTCCATTCTTTACATTGGAGCAAAATCTTGAGAAGGGTCCAAAGTTCGCTGTGAACTGGAGGAGAAATGAGAGAACTAGTGACACCAAAGTGGTTTCCTACATTGGAAGGAAACATTCCCCTCTGCTATTTGGAAAAATCAGGGTGGTGTACTGGTGACTTGCATGGAAAGTTGTTGAGATGGATAATGGCTATTTTGCAGCCTGTGGACTTTTAAAGCAAGAAAGCAAAAGCATTATTACAGCATGAGAAAATTGTGGGCTGTGCCAGAATCAGTGTAAAAGAGTTGGAATTCATTTTCCTGGCTTCCCCATGAGTCATGTACATTCTAAGGATATTAGAGTGAGTTTTGGAGAAGGAAGGAGCTACTTATCCCCAGCAAAGATGTTTCCAGAACTGATAGAGAAGGAATAAGAGTCAAAGTATAGAGTCAAGAAAGCCAAGATGCAACTAAGACACAAGGTCTCAATCAAATCCAAGAAAGAAATAAAATGTCAGTTTTGGGTAAGACAGTTGTGTTTGCTGATAGAGATCACACCCCAATTCTCCACATGCCCATGTATAATATGAATTATATAACTTAAAACAATTTCATGCAAAGATTTTTTTTCATTACTCAGGATTTCAGGGAAAAGTGAATACTATAGACAGTGGTTATCATTGGAACTCAAGAGTTTACAAAATCAAAGGAAATCTAGGAAAGGCACAGACTAACTAGAAACCACAGTCATACCCTCATTCAAATTTTTGCCATCTTGCATGGTAAGAGTAAATTTGAAACAAGAGATATTCCTACACTATTCCCTGAGTTAAAAAGCATCCTTGTCATTCTGCCCAGAGAATCCATGCTTTACCCAGGAAGTTGGTATCCCAAAAAGTGCTTGTTCAGAGTAACTGGATAGAAATTTCATAGTTGTTATTAAAATACAAGGAAGGCATTCTCTCTTTCCATGGACTGTAGCCCATCAGGCTCCTCTGTCCATGGGAGCCTCTGTCCAGGCAAGAATACTAGAGTGGATTGCCATTCCTTTCTCCAGGGGATCTTCCCAACCCAGGAATCAAACCCGGGCCTCCTGCATTGCAGGCAGATTCTTTACCATCTGAGCCACCAGGGAAGCCCTTCTAATGGTTTAACTCATCTTAAACCTGGCACACCTCTTCCAGGATTTCCTACCAATATTTTGCTTAGAAACCTAATTTTTAATTTTTTTTTTTATTTTTAATTTTTTAGCTGTGCTGGGTGTTCATTGCAGTGCTGACTTCTCTAGTTGTGGCACATGGGCTTAGTTGTCCTACAGTGTGTGAGATCTTAACGCCCCGACCCATGTCCCCTGAATTAGAAGGCAGATTCTTAACCACAAGACCACCAGGGAACTCCCCCTTAGAAGCCTAATTTTTAATCAGAGCTCTAGCTTCAAACTATTGTCATGCTATCTTTTTTCCCAACAAATGAAGCTGTTAAAAGTAATAATGGCAGCAATGGTTGCCATTTATCGAGTGCTAACTAGGTGCCAGGTGCTTCTGAAAACTCTGAAGCAAAGTTACTAGTTGGGTTATTACTGGGTTATTCCAGTGCAGTGCTCAGTAGAGTCTGACTCTTTGCAACCCCATGGACTGTAGCTCGCCAGGCTCCTCTGTCCATGGAATTTTCCAGGCAAGAATATTGGAGTAGGTAACCATTTCTTACTCCAAGGATCTTCCAGATCCAGGGGTCAAACCCACGCCTCTTGTGTCTCCTGAATTAGCAGGCAGATTTTTTAACCATTGTGCCACCTGGGAAGCCCTAAAATAAATTATAATTTATAGATGAGGAAATTGAAATCTAAAGAAGTTAAACAACTCACCCAAGATTGCCCAGTAGGATCCCAACTTAGTTGCTTTATATTGTCCAGCTCCCAGCATTCACTCATTCCTTCCTTGCACAAACATCTGTGGCACCCTGACCTTCTGCTCTCTTGGAGCTCACACTCCACATTCTGCACATATATGTCAAATGCTGTCAAGTTCACCATGAACGAAGAAGAGAAAAGGGTAGACGTTGAGAGAGATGAACTCCTCATCATCTCTGCCCACCTCCCCAAATGCAGACAGACCTCTCAGTTACACTTTTTCCTTCCATATGGTTATGTCCAAGCTGGTGCTCTTTTCTTTTCTCTTAATTTTAAGTTTTTGTTTTTTTTTTTTTTAATTGGGATATAAGGCAAGAGGAGATGGGGGAGACAGAGGATGAGATGGTTGGGTGGCATCACCGACTCAATGGACATGAGTTTGAGCAAGCTCTGGGAGGTACTGAAGGACAGGAAAGACTGGCATGCTGCAGTCCATGGAGTTGAACATGACTTAGCAACTGAACAGCAGCATAGAAGATTAACAATGTAGCGATAGCTTCAGATGGACAGCAAAGTGACTCAGACATACATATATGTGCATCCATTCTCCCCCAAACTCCCTTCCCATCCAGGCTGCCACATAACTCTAAGCAGAGTTCCCTGTGCTATACAGTAGGTCCTTGTTGGCGACACCAAACCTTTGCTTCTCTAAATTCTTGTAAAAATATATCTGGCTATATCATGCCCCCCATATTTTTGTCCACTTCAGTCATCTAATTTCGTGTTTGGTTTAAAGCTCCCCTCTCTGCTCTAAGTTCTATCATAATAATTAGTGCTTTGCACATCCATGTGGAAACATCAGTTGGACAGTGTCTCCTCTCTGCTGCAGACACTCACCCCGCCTACCATGCACCACCCAGAGCTAACACACCTCTGAAATCTGAAAGTTCTATGTCCACTCTCTAAGCACAGTTTCCCATTTTTTTTTTTTTTTGCTTTCTTATTTGAACTATTAACATCTTTGTTTCTAGTCCATAATTAGATTTGAAATTTATTGACTATTCCATCTTGCCCAATAATCAGCCTCTTCCAGTTCCCTTTTCCCACATGAGCGATAATCCAGCATTTGAGTCACTCCTTTGTGTCTTGATTCTTTGCTTCCTTCTGCTGCATCTGCCCCCCTCAATCTGGCCAATGCCACAGTCCTCTCTACCTAAAATGGATGGGGATGGGAGAATGAAATATAAAACTGTGTAGATGTGCACCACTGTAAGTTAATAGTGTCCAATTGGCCCTTAATACTGTCTAAAAATCCTATAGTGTATTTTTTTAAATGTGATGGACTGCTTTATTTTTTCTAATTAATTTATTGACAGTGAGCTTTTTCTCTAGTGTGGCCAGTAGGGCTGCTCTTAATTGTGGTGTGCCAGCTTCTCATTGTGGTGATTGGCTTCTCTTGTTGTAGAGCACGGACTTCAGTAGTTGCAGCTCATGGGCTTAGTTGCCCGGCAGCATGTGGAATCTTCCTGGATCAGGAATCTAACCCATGTCCCTTGCACTGGCAGGTGGATTTTTAACCTCTGGACCACCAGGGAAGCCCCAGTAGTGTGTTTCTTATCAGCTTGTATCTTACGATACAGCATAACTATTATAAGTTTACCTGCTTTGCACAAGTCCCCTATCCCATAATTTCACCTTTCACTCTCAGACAAGGCCTCCTCTCAAATTCTACACAGAAAACACAATCAGGTGAAAATTTGTCCAACTTCACATGCACCTACCTACTCACTTTGCTATATTTGCTTTCTATCTATTTTTCTTTCTCCTATTTCTCTAGAAAAGAGATTGTCCTCTTTTCTGAAGTTAATCCTGTCATCCCCTCCAGCTTCCATACAGCAGTTGCTCAGTCATTTCTTCTCTCTTATGGCAAGTCCTCTGACTTCTCTCTTTCTCCACTAACATTTCCTCTCTTGTTTACAAGATGGCTCAAGCCTCTACCATGCAAAACACTCTCCTTTAACCTTCTACTCACTGCTAGCTCCCATCCAGTCTCTCCCATTTAAATACAAGCTAGTGCAAAAAGAAAAACTAGTCTGTACACAAGTAATTTAATTTCCTGTCATTCACCTCACTTCTTAACTCTCGCCTTCTGCAGCCTCTACTCCCATCACTTCATAGAAATAATTATTCCAAATGGAGGGTGATCATGCATCCTGGTTTGCCTTGAAAACTTCTAGTTTGTTTTTCTTATTGTAATTATTAGTTAACAATCCCCATATTAGTGTTTTTACAGAGAAACAGAACCAAAAGATTGTGTAGATAGATAGATGTGCACGCATGCTGAATAGTGTCTGATTTTTTGTGACCCCATGGACTGTAGGTCACCAGGCTCCTCTGTCTATGGAATTTTTGAGACAAGAATACTGGAGTGGGTAGCCATTCCTTTCTCCAGAGAATCTTTCTGACCCAAGGATTGAAACTGTATCTCTTGGGTCTCCTGCATTGGCAGGCAAATTCTTTACCAACTGTGCCACCTGGAAAGCCCCAGATATGTGATAAATAGACAGACAGATAGATAGATGATAGAGATAGAGAAAGAATGTATTATTATAAGGACTTAGTTCATATGATTATAGAGGCTGAAAAGATCTGTAATCTGTAATGTGGAGACTGAAGAAAGCTGGTGGTATAGTTTCAGTCCAAATCCAGGGTCCTGAGAACCAGGAGAACTAATGATGCAAATTACAATCCAAGTCTGAAGAGTTGTGAACCAAGAATGCCAATGTTGTAAGTCCCAGTCTGAAAGCCAGAGAGGCTGATGTTGCAGCTCAAGTAGTCAGGGAGTGTGCATCCTAAATGCTAAGTTGCTTCAATTGTGTTGACTCTTTGTGACCCTATGAACTATAGCCCTCCAGGCTCCACTGTCCATGGGATTCTCCAGGCAAGAATACTGGAGTGAATTGCCATGCTCTCCTCCAGAGAATCTTCCCGGTTTAGAGACTGAACCTGCATCTCTTACCTGCATTGGCAAGTGGGTTCTTTACCACTAGCACCACCTGGGAAAGAGCAAATTCTTTTTCCTCTGCTTTTTTGTTGCACTCAGGCCTTCAATAGATTGTATGATGCCCCTGGTGAGAACAATATCCTTTATTCACTCTAGTGATTCAAATGCTAATTTCATCTAGAAATATCTTCACAGACACATCCAGAATGTTTATCCAAAACACTAGGCATCAGTCAACTTGACACATGCACTCAACCATCAGTTCAGTTCAGTCGCTCAGTCGTGTCCGACACTTAGCGACCCCATGGACTGCAGCACGCCAGGCTTCCCTGTCCATCACCAACTCCCCGAGTTCACCCAAACTCATCTCCATTAAGTCGGTAATGCCATCCAACCATCTCATTCTCTGTCCTCCCCTTCTCTTCCTGCCCTCAATCTTTCCCATCATCAGGGTCTTTTCAAATGAGTCAGTTCTTCTCGTTAGGTGGCCAAATTATTGGAGTTTCAGCTTCAGCATCAGTCCTTCCAATGAATATTCAGGACTTATTTCCTTTAGGATGGACTGGTTGGATCTTCTTGCAGTCCAAGGGGCTCTCAAGAGTCTTCTTCAACATCACAGTTCAAAAGCATCAATTCATCGGCACTCAGCTTTCTTTATAGCCCAACTCTCACATCCATACATGACTACTGGAAAAACTATAGATTTGACTAGATGGACCTTTGTTGCCAAAGCAATGCCTCTGATTTTTTTTTAATTTAAATTTATTTATTTTAATAAGAATATGCTGTCTAGTTTGGTCATAACTTTTCTTCCAAGGATCACAATCCCTTTAATTCTCAAATGTAGTCAATGTTGAATAATAATTTATACCATAACTCTTTCCAATTTCTCTATCTGCTCCTTAAACCAATCCTCTTGGATTATATATTCATAATAATAGCATCAGCTATGATGATGATGATGATGATGATGATACTGCTGCTGCTGCTAAGTCGCTTCAGTCATGTCCAACTCTGTGCGACCCCATAGATGGCAGCCCACCAGGCTCCCCCGTCCCTGGGATTCTCCAGGCAATAACACTGGAGTGGGTTGCCATTTCCTTCTCCAATGCATGAAAGTGTAAAGGGAAAGTGAAGTCGCTCAGTAGTGTCTGACTCTTCACGATCCCGTGGACTGCAGCCTATCAGGCTTCTCCGTCCATGGGGTTTTCCAGGCAAGAGTACTGGAGTGGGGTACCATCATCTTCTCTGACAATAACTCCCAAATATACTTCTTCGAGCCCAGATTTCCCTCCTGACCTCTAGGCTTCATAAACAACAACTATGCGACTTTCCACTTGGATGCCTAAAAGAAAAACTGTAAAAAAAACCCTTCTCAAACTGAGCCCATTAGTTTCCCTGCATATTTGTTTCTCTTCCCAGACTACCCTATCTGGGTGAGTTGTGCTCAGTCACTAAGGTGTGTCTGACTTTTTGTGACCCCATGGATGGTAGCCCACCAGGCTCCTTTGCATGTGGAATTTTGTAGGCAAGAATACAGGAGTAGGAAATGGCAGGACCAAACCCATGGTTCATATCAGAGACCTGCACATCATCTTTGACCCACATCTTCTCCTACTCCTTTATCCTGACATATTCCTTATGTCATGATTTTCAGTTGATTCTACTTTTTAAAATATTTCTGAAATCTTGATATCTGCATATATCAACTGTGATTACCTTGGTTTAGAAACTTATTTGTTTTTACTCTACTTACTATAGTAGTCTTTTGGCTCTCTGTCTCCACTTGTAATCCTTTTAACCTACATGCCACACTATCATCAATTTGATCTTTCTAAATCTCACAATGGCACTTATCTAAGTTTACCTACCCAGTCTTTGTACCTTGTATACCAGTGTATCCAACTCAAAATAACTTATTTGGCCCAAGTCTCTCATGCTGTTATACATGCTTCTTCCTTTCCCCGAAGGCCCTCCCAATCTTTCTTCAAAATTAGTCTCACTCAGCCTCGGTATCAGCTCCCTCTTAGAGTCTTCTAGGCTGTTAGGTAGCCCTCCTTACACAGCATCCTTTGCCTCCTTCATCACAGAACTCATCACCCTGTAGCATAATTGTACAGTTGCTATTTGTGTCTACTTCTGGACTATGAACTTTGAGATGTCTTTGCATCTGTTGTGCCTTGCTTGAGGCATAACTGAATTAATGTTGTTGTTGTTTAGTCACTAAGTCGTATCCAACTCTGTGATCACATAGACTGCAGCACGGCCCTTCACCACCTCCTCCTCTGCCCTCCACAATCTCTAGAAGTTTGCTTGAATTCATGCCCACTGAGTTGGTGATGATATGTAAACATCTCATCCTCTGTCAACCCCTTCTCTTCATGCCCTCAGTCTTTCTCAGCATCAAGGTCTTTTCCAATAAGTCAGCTCTTCACATCAGATGGCCAAAGTATTGAACCTTCAGTTTTAGCATCAGTTCTTCCAATGACTATTCAGGGTTATTATCCTTTAGGATTGACTGGTTTGATCTCCTTGTAGTCAAAGGGACTCTCAAGAGTCTTCTCTAGCACCACAAATCAAAAGTATCAGTTCTTTAGCACTCAGCCTTCAACCTGACTGAATTAATGAGTATCCATTTTTTAATGCGTGCATAATCACTGTCACGTCTGACTCTTTGGGAGCCTTTAGACTGGAGCCCACCAGGGTCCTCTGTCCATGGGATTTTTTCAGGCAAGAATACTGCAATAGGTTGTCATTTTCCTCCTCCAGGGGATTTTTCTCGACCCAGGGATCAAACCTGTGTCTCCTGTGGATTCTTTACCTGCTGAGCCATCTGGGAAGCCTCCACCAACTAGAAATAATTTCTACCATAATAGACAGAATACATATTAAAAAAACATGTTTTAAAGATATAATGTTTATCTTCTTGAAAGGATTTTATTTCAATCCAGAGATCTTTATATCTTGGAGAAGTGCTAAAATTACTGAGTTCTGCTCCATAGTTCAGGGTTCCATTTCATGCTTTACCATACAACACCTGTAGCTTAATTTTCTTCTTTGAAATGTATTATTTGATCATCAAGTCACACTCTGCTGTCTGTTGTGGTTATTTTAAGGCTGTGCTTGTGCAGCATTTCAAGCTTCCAGCAATGAAGACAAGTCATTATAGAGATCCTTTTCTTGTGCCGCCTCCTGCTTGCTGAGACATATGTTTCTCTCTCTTCTAACACTTGTGTTTCTGAAATACTTTCAGGCTAGACACTATTGTAAAGACTCTTAGTATCAGATTATTACTCTGCTTTTACACCCAAAGGATGAGGAATAATTTCTTTTTTTTCTTGGCCCATTTGTGAAATACTATTTTAAATTTTGTTTCAAAGCAAAACAGTAAAAGAGAAATTCAATAGGGATCTATGATACAAATGGGGAAAAGAAAAGCTTCCAGATTTAGCCATGTCATCCCAATCATAAAGCATGAAATAGTCAATTACTAAGAATGGTCTGAACAAGCATCAGAGAGACTTGGTGGAATATTGGATAAAGGAATGTCTCATGATTATTAGTGTACAACAAAAAATTCATGAAAAACATGACATATTCAAGTTAGAAAATGAGAGAAGCTATCACTTATGGAAAATCTGACTCAGCTTACCCTTAAGAAGAGTTCTACTCAGTTTCCATTGGTAAGTGGTAGGAAATTTTTCCTAGCTCTCAATAGACTTAGAGTTTCTGAAACTCTACTCACCAAAAATTTCTACTGATGTAGAATTGCTCCTCTTCCATAACTCCACTCCATCCATACACAATGCTATAATTTGGGAGTGGGTATATCCTTTATATAAAATTAAGTCATATTTAAGACAATGAGAAATAATATTGTCTTATTTGTGTATAGTTGCTTTCCAATGTCATGTTAGTTTCTGCTGTACAATGAAATGAATCAGCTATATAATATGTATACATATATCCCCTCCCTCTTGGATCTCCCTCCCATCCCACCCCAATCACATCCCTCTAGGTCATCACAGAGAAGTGAGCTGAACTTTCTGTGCTTTACAGCAGGTTCCCACTATCTACCTGTTTTATACATGGAAGTGTACATTTGTCAATCCTAATCTCCCAATTCATTCTACTTCCCCCTTCGTATCTACCCACTGCATCCATACATCTGTTCTCAGAGTCTACGTCTCTTTCTTGCCTTGCAAATAGGTTCATCTGTACCATTTTTCTAGATTCTACATATATGCACTAGTATATGACATATATATCTTTAAATGTGTATCCAAAGAGCAGTAAGGCTGGAATGACCTCTGTAGTCTTCTGTCCAATCCAGTGGTCTCATTAAGTCTCCTTCCCTCTCTTTAGAATCCCTCAGAAAAAGGCATGCTTGAGTGAGTCTTACTTTCAAGGGTTCCTTCCTCATTTTGTCCTTGGTCTCTTGTATAGTCATTCGTGAACGTCCAAATGAATTTAATTAAAATTTTATCCAGAATTTGTTTAATTAAGATGAACATTTAGAATACCTAATCTTTCATATTTCTAGAAAGAAGTGTGTGTGTATTATCTCTTTAATATAAAAAGAAACCTGAAATTTGAGAAAAGACTCTAACATAAAAGGTAGAGGCTCAAAAAATAGATGAAAAGAAAACTTTACAATTAATATACAAAAGTAAGTATGGAGTTTGCAGCTATGCAATAAGAATATCAGAATAAATATAATACATTCAGATAATGGGAAAGTGCTTTTGGAATGTAAAAATACGAAAAATGAAATATACACAACCAAGAGGAATGTTGTAAAACAAAGCTAAAGAATTGACCCAGAAAGTAGAACCAAAAGACAAACAACTGGGGAAAAAAACAGAGAAAAGAATCAATCCATGAGATTAACATTCTGTTCACAGGAGTGCTAAAATTTTTTATTTTAAGTCAAAGAGGAAATTATTGAAGGAAGAATACAAGTATATTTCCTATTTTCTAAAACTTGGGAACATGTGTTTGTGAATTCAAAGTGAAAGATCTCAGTGAGAATACCAGGAAAAAAATGGAATAAAGAAAAGATTTTAAAGGCTTTCAGAGAGACAAAAACAAGTCATACAACAAGGACCAGTAATCAGAACAATATCAGATTTCTCAACAGCAGCACTGAGAAATAGAATATTTAAAAAAAATAGAATTTACAACACAGCATTCAAACATACCAATGATTGAAAAAGTAAAATAGAAATATTTTCAGACATGCAATGCTTCAAAACATCAATATCTCAGGCAACCTTTCTCAGAAAGCTACTGGAGGAGGTAGTCTAACAGAATGATCGGGTGAGTCATGAGACAGAACATGAGAGGAGCAGTCATGTGGGATCCAAGATAGAAAAGGACGAAATGGCAGTAAATCTAGTGGTTAGTAGTCAAGATGGGAACAAGAAAATTGAAAACACCAGGAGAAATATAGAAGACTAGGAGAAAAAAATAATTTAACTGATAGCTTATTTGCTGTGTTTAGTCAATTATTTCATAGTTTTATGAATTAATAATTTATAAGTAAATAAATTATAAAAGATAATTATTAATCTAGAAATAACAAAAAGGATACAAGAATGGAAGATACTTTATTATATCAAGTGGCTCAGCAGTAGACATATCTATGTTAAGAGCAATGTAAATATTGAATATTGACTTAAATAAAATGGTAGAACAACTATATTAGAATGAGAAAAGAAAGAAACATGTATGTCAATAGTTTGAGATGCCTGAGAGGGGGAGTGGGTATAAATATGGTTTGCAGCAAGAAATAAAACAATAATTTCTAAAATTTTTAAATTAAGAAATGACAATATTATTTAGCTATTTGGACAAATGTGGAGAAATTTCATCAGAAACAACTGAAAGGGTTCATGTTGGGCAGTAGAAGACAGGAATGGGGAATGAGTGTGATAGGGGAATACTTTTGTTTTAATTAAAATCTCTGTACATGGTTGAAATCAAATAAAATTAAGATGAATAGCTTAATGTATCAAAAGGAATATAAAGCTGAAAATTCTATGAACCCTCAAAAACTTCCAGCTTCTTCATGCAATAGTGGCTTTTCCAACAATGGCATACTTTTTGCCAACTCTACTGGAGAGAAAAAGAGTTTCGTCTGGCCCTTTACCTGAAACCCTACCCACCATTCTCTTATTCATAATCACAGGTTTGACTCCTTTAAAAATGGGTAATTTGTTTACACAGTGACACATGCCATTGCTTTGGTCACTAATTTGACCAGCACAGGTAATCCTCTTGATGCACGTTTTCTGTTTGCAATTCCAAATATTAACTGAGCTCATCTGAGGCTTCATCAGCTCTGAGTCACTGAATCAAACACACGTCTTGAACACTGGGGGAAGCACAAGTTTTTAGGACTTTACTCTCAGCAGGAGAATCTTTGAAGTTTACCCCCTCCACTAATAAGGAGGGCTTCCAACTAGCAAGTTGTAAAGTTCATCAATATACTTTTTAATCCCTTCCAATATTCATCCAGTTAACATTATGCCTATAGCCTTCCACTGTGGCTAAGAAGAATAAAACCTACAAGTCAAAAAACCACTACCATACAAAAATCCTATGATTATAAGATCAGTTTGATAATCCTTTGAAAGGATTATGCCATAGTACTCACAAGAACGTGTGACAAAAATACATTTCACAATACTGTAGCCAACAAAAGTCTGTCTAGTCAAAGTTATGATTTTTCCAGTAGTCATGAATGTTTGTGAGAGTTGGACCATAAAGAAAGCTGAGTGCCAAAGAATTAATGCTTTTGAACTACAGTGTTGGAGAAGACTCCTGAGAGTCCCTTGGACTGCAAGGAGATCAAACAAGTCCATCCTAAAGGAAATCAGTCCTGAATATTCATTGGAAGGACTGATGCTGAAGCTGAAGCTCCAATACTTTGGCCATCTGATGTGAAGAACTGACTCATTTGAAAAGACCCTAATGCTGGGAAAGATTGAAGACAGGAGGAGAGGGGAACAATAGAAGATGAGATGGTTAGATGGCATTACCAACTCGATGGATATGAGTTTGAGCAAGTTCTGGGAGCTGGTGATGGACAGGGAAGCCTGGCATGCTGCAGTCCATGGGGTCGCAAAGAGTTGGACATGTCTGAGCGACTGAATTGACTGAATGACTTAATTTTATCTAAACTCGGTGAGCCCTTCAGAGGATTTTGCTCCTGCAGTAATTTGCCTCTTTGTGAGCATGTCTGAAAGGCAGCATGTCTTGGCTTCTACTTAGATAATTTTCTCTTAGAATATAAGACCCAACCAGAACTAAAAATGTCTTAAAAATCTCTCGATGAAGTTTGTTTTTAAGAAGTTTCAAAGTGAATTACAATTGTATAAGCAGCCCTTAAGAACCTCAGTGAGAACAAAATGAAAACCTTTCCCAAATGTGATCCCAAAATGTAATAGGTGTAGGGCCCCAAGTCCATTAAGTAACTCTATTAGTCCTTGCAGAGTCAAGACATAAACCATATAGCATATTCCTCTCTAATTACAGACATCAGCTATCCATTCGTGGGGGTGTAGCTTATGTTGGCCAACACAGAAGCCACAAGGAGGTCAAAATCACCTTGTTTTCTGAAATCTGTTACCATCTGGTGAATTTCCAGCAAATTTTAGGAACATTCTGTCCCTCCTCAAGGAGGCTGAACCCCAGTAACCATTCATAGGGTCTCAAAAACGAAAGCAAATCTATGTCCAAGCTGGAAAAATGCCGGAACTCAAATAGCCTACTCCTCCCAAGGCAAGCTCCTCTTATGCCTGAGGAGAGGTTCCAAGTTCATTATCTATTTAAAAGATTCAAACAATTTAGCTTCATAAAAAAGTGAATTGTTACCTAATTAACTGTCATGTCAGAGTTGCTTTCCTTGTCAAACAAGCACTCAGTGCTGCTGATATGAATGACATTACAACCATATTATAGCTAAGAAAACACACAGACCTGTTGAGATATGGTTCCTCTCTCCAATCAGAAAGTTGGTACAAAGGAGATAGCAAGAAGAAAACCAAAGAGCTAGAGTCCAATCAAATTAATCACATTTTGCAAAGGGATTTTCTTATGAATCAGTGACCAGAAGAAAACTCAAACTGAATATAACTTTCAATGACTCATAGCCAAAGAAATCGGGAGCACAACTAGCTGAGAAGTGGAAATTTTCCCCACAAGACCCAGAGCCCAGAGTTAGTGACATTTCATCTCTATATCAGGAAAGGTCACCTTAAGATTTCCGTCATTCTGGCTACACAGGTCAGTGGCGGAGTGTTTACTGGGCCCCTCCACCAGCACCAGTTAGGTACAATCCACAAAGGTCTTGCTGGATTTCATTGCTTCTTCTCAGAAGACAGTTTTACATTCCTCTGAATGCCTTAAATTTACCTCTGGTGGGATATCATGACTGATTCCTTGACTTTTTTCTTTTTGCTTATAAATAATTCTTTATGTCTCCCCCATGCAATGGAGGGCAGAGCAGGGGGTTGTATCCCTGCCCTCATGCAGGGAATGGAGGTCAATGTATACTGGTCTTATTGCCAGCTGCCCTGTGGCCTTGGGGTGGGAAATGGTGGAGGGTGGTTTACAGCCCCCTTTCTTCTGACATTGGTCTCTCTTCACCACATCACCATAGTGGAGCTGAGGGGCTGGAGGTGCTAGGAGCTGAGGTAAGGATGCTTCTGTATGGAAAAAAAAAAAAAAAAATGTTCCCACCTACCTGCCCACTGGTTGTCCCAGGAAAGGGCTGGAATGTATCCATATGTCTCTGTCCAGTGGGCAGTAGAGGCTAGACAATGTCTCCAGATTGGGCTGCCCACAGAAATCCTCACTGGAGTGTGCCCCAAACATCTTGTCCAGGTGGTACCTCCAGCAGCGATGACAGTCATGAAAACATGACAGATTACTTGACTTTGAACCACATTTGTGTATTGATTTATACTTTTTGAATTTAAGACAAGGCATATTTGCTCAAAATAAACTATTCTCAGAAAGCATTCCAAAGATGATATCATGTCAAATCATATTTTGATGTTTGAAGCCCCCATGTAACAATGACAATAAGAAAGGAATATTGGGTGTCTACTGAATCCTGTTGTAATCATAAGGCTGTACTCATGAGTTTCTCTAGTCATTTCTGGATCTCCAGCCTAGTATCTTTCAACATTTTTTAAGTGAATGAGTGAACAGTTAAGACTATGATGATGTTTATACTTTAGCAATGAGTAACAACATCAAGGCTCTCTGGTCTTAATCTCAACATTTTAGCCCTAGTTGGTTAGATTTATGATAAAAAGTTGTTCAGTTGCTCAGTCATATCTAACTCTTTGCAAACCCATAGACTGCAGCTTGCCAGGCTTCCCTGTCCTTTACTATCTCCCAGTTTGCTCAAACTCCTGTCCACTGAGTCAATGATGCCATCCAACCATCTCATTCTCTGTTGCCCTCTTCTCCTCCTGCCCTCAATCTTTCCCAGCATCAGGGCCTTTTCCAATGAGTCAACTCTTTGCATCAGGTGGCCAAAGTATTGAAGCTTCAGCATTAGTCCTTCCAAAGAATATTCAAGGTTGATTTCCTTTAGAATTCACTGGTTTGATCTCCTTGCTATCCAAGAGACTCTCATGATAAAGGTGATGGATAACAACCTTAACAATGCTAGGCTCAGCTAATTTTAAGCATGTTCTCACTTTGCTCACCTCTAAAGAAGAGTGGATCTAAGGTCAAAGGAAACTTGGGGAGATGACTAATTTTCTGAAATATACAAGAGATTTTTCATCCTGATTTATAAATTCACTGGCACCTGTGACTAACAGTTTGCTATGGAACAAAATTCAGCATAAGGCAGGTCCATCTTGAACTCTTTCCAAAGAGGTTTAATTACTGAATCACATACACAAAAATCTTGTTATAAAATGGATTTACCCAAAAGGCAGCCAGATGGCCTAATTCCAATGCATTCATGAGGATAAAAAGAACGACAAACATGTGTTCCCCCACCCCCAAGATGTTTATTGTGTCACTGAACGGAGTCAAAACCCAGGTAATAAGACGTTGATGCCTGGAAAAGGAGATGATATGAGCTTTACAACGTCCCTACAGCAACTGAATAAGCTCCCTTGACTGGGGTCTCAGCAGGTTTGGGAGGAAGATAGTTCCTCTAGACCAAGATCACTGTTTCCAAAAACTGTGGGTGCTACTTGCCTCCATAAGCAACTGTATCTTAGGAACAGAAATTTTAATTGACTGAAACCCACTGTGTGAAACTTAGAATGGAAAGTGGGTTCTCCACCTCCGCAGCACCTTTATTTTGGGCTATGAAGCTTTGGAAGGACAGCAGGGAGTATAAACTGGCTAGTGGTTGTCTCCTGTATTATTCATTTATGTATCACGAGAAAAAAAAAAAGGAAAAGAAAAACCTTCTGGTCCTGAGGAAGTTGCATAAAAGGTAGAAACGCTGCTAGAATGACATGTGCCTTCTGGCTTATGAAATAAATGGACCTTTTGTATGTTTTTGTGATGAAAGGAAAAGCAGTTGTCATCTGTCATCTCTGGGAAGTTTGTCACCCATGAGAATTTCATTAGCCTTCTGTATAGTTTTATCCAATACTAAGCACAGATCTCTCTGAAGGCAGGCACTGTGTTTTATTTATCTTTATTGCACCTGAGTCAACATAGTTCCTGGCACTTAATAGGTTCTCAATAAATGTGGGGAGATGGAAAAAAAAGATGAGTACATGAAATAACGATGAATGCATGAAATGATAACTTACACGTATGTATGTTTAATTTAGAAAAAATGGTACAGATGAATTTATTTGCAGAGCAGGAATAGAGACACAGACATAGACAGCAGACATGTGGACTTGGTGGGGAAGGGGAAGGTGGGACGAATTGGGAGACTGGGATTGACATAGATAGACTACCATGTGTAAAACAGATAGCTAGTAGGAAGCTGTTATATAGCACAGGGAGCTCAACTCGGTGCTCTGTAGTGACCTAGAGGGGTGGGATTGTGGGTGGGTGGGAGGAAGTTCCAAGAGGGAGGGGATTTCTGTATAAATATAGCTGATTCACTTTGTTGTACAGCAGAAACTAACATTGTAAAGCGATTATACTCTAACAAAAAGAGTGGAATGTATACTTAAAAACTAAAATTTTCTCATAAATCAAAAATAAAAGTATATAGACACAGCTTATTATAATAGAGAGAAGATAAATGTGCTACAGGAAAATTTCTTAAAATTCAATAGATTCAATATCTCGACTTTAAAGATAAGGAAAATAAGGTTTAGGGAAATTTAATGTATTAATTGACTAGAAGAGTATTGAGGTTTCAAGATTTTGAAAAATATCTATTTAATATGTATGGATGCTACAATGTTTCGATTATATCCATACTGTCTGGTTCTATCTGGACCTCCAAGTCACTTCTGGGTTCCTTTCATGCATTGGAGAAGGCAATGGCAACCCACTCCAGTGTTCTTTGCCAAAGAATGTATACAATTTTAATACTAGCTTAAGTAAAACCTAATTAATTAAATCATACATGAAAATGGATTCCAAAGACACACTTAAAATCCCTTCTCTACAATACTTGCTGAAGCCGGATCACAATGAGCCACCTTGTTTGAACTGTCAAGAACAAATGGAAGGAAGAGTTAAATTTAGAAAATCTCAAGTGGTTGGAGTGGTAATGTGATGAAGTGACCAGGCAATTAAATGTCAAATGCCAAATGTAGATAGTAACCCCTGTATATCAAGCAGACACTGACTACCTGCCAGTGTGCACAGAAGACAGAGGTGGTCCCCAGGTCTCCATTGCTTTTGCTCCACATCTCAGCTCAGCACCAGCCTTACAAGAAGGGTAAAGAGGGACCTCCCTGATGGTTCGGTGGTTAGGAATCCTCATTCCAATACAGGGGATGTGGGTTAGATCCTTGGTCATGGAACTAAGATTCCACATGACAAAGGGCAACTAAGCCCATGCACCTCAACTAGAGAGCCCATGAGCCACAACTAAGATGCGATGCAGCCAAATAAATAAATATTAAAAAAAAAAAAAAAAGAAGAGGAGCAGGTGGCCTTTGTCCCACATGTATGGGTCTTCATCCCACACTGTCTTCCTCAATAATTTCCTCAGAAGCCCTAATAGTCACAGCTTGTGAGTTAGAAACTTACCTAAATACAAACAGGCCTGGGAAGAAATTTTATTGCTAAAATTCTGTCTCAGGTCGAAAGACTCATGGCCCTGGAGGCACAGCTGCTGCTGCTGCTGCTGCTGCTAAGTCACTTCAGTCGTGTCCGACTCTGTGCGACCCCATAGACGGCAGCCCACCAGGCTCCCCTGTCCCTGTGATTCTCCAGGCAAGAACACTGGAGTGAGTTGCCATTTCCTTCTCCAATGCATGAAAGTGAAAAGTGAAAGTGAAGTTGCTTAGTCTTGTCCGACTCTTCGAGACCCCATGGACTGCAGCCTCTGTCAGTCCATGGGATTTTCCAGGCAAGAGTACTGGAGTTGGTTGCCATTGCCTTCTCCCTTGAGGCAGAGACCGTTTCAAATACAGGCATCAGCAACACCTTCTAGACACACAAACTTGAGCAAATTAATCAACCTTTTGAACTTAATGTTTCTTGGTTTTCTTTTCTAAAAACTGTGAAGATGTTAAGTCCTACATTTGAAAGTCATTGTGAAGATTAAATTAGATATTATATGTAAAACACAAAGTTATACTGGAGGAAGGGGGAGCAAAGGAGGAGATGTCAGTAGCTCGTATGTTGTTTAGTTGCTCAGTCCTATTCGACTCTTTGTGACCCCATGGACTGTAGCTTGCCAGGCTCCTCTGTCTATAGGATTTTCCAGGCAAGAATACTGGAGTAGGTTGCTGTTTCCTTCTCCAGGGGATCAATCCCAACCCAGGGATTGAATTCATTTACTCCTGCTTTGCAGACAGATTCTTTACCACTGATCCAGCAGTAGCCTTACCTAGATGGTTAAGCATCCCATCTCTATCAGGTTGTCTGAGTTAAAATGCCTTCTGAGAGGCTATGTAATTTGAAGCAAGGTACTTACCTTCTCTGTGCCTTTTCTTTCATCTGTAAATAAGGGAAAATAATAGTACATACATTATAGGTTATTATATAGATTTAATGATATCATAGAGATATAATGCTAGTATTGGGGCTGAATAAATGGAGCGCTGAGCTGGAGATACAGCAGCTGTGAATTTTTGAGTAGATAGTAGGTGAAGGGGAAGCATGTCAGGGAAACAAGTAAAGGTAAAAGGCACTTTAAGAGGAATGTAAAATGGTATTAAGAAGAAGGTGCTTATTCAAATTTTTATCTGAGTCTGTGCAAAGTTAATCTTTATCTTCCCACATCACTATAGAAAAGCTGTAAATCTTTTAGTTCCATGTCTTGGACTTATTAATTTTAATTTGTCTCATTTTGATTTTGATTTTTAAAGCCGGTATTCAATCATTGGCCTTCTGCATGCACTTAAAATTAACAAGTAAGAGAATAAAATATTTGCATCCCCACCCATCCCAGAGGGACTAAAGCTGAAACGCCCTTCCCTTAGTAATGAGGCTGAACAGATGGGGCTTGCCCCAGGCCCCAAAGGTTAGTACTCTTCAAGCTGCAACAGAAAAACAACAGAAACAAGCTCAAAAGAGGCAGATTCTCCACCCTTCCAGCAGCCTTCAAACTCAGGACCAGATAAAAACAATAGATTCTGCTAATGGGAGGATTCATCAGTTCAGTTCAGTTGCTCAGTGTGTCCAACTCTTTGTGACCCCATGGACTATAGCACACCAGCCTTTCCTGTCCATCACCAACTCCCGGGGTTTACTCAAACTCATGTCCATTGAGTTAGTGATGCCATCAAGCCATCTCATCCTCTGTCATCCCCTTCTCCTCCTGCCTTCAATCTTTCCCATCATCAGGGTCTTTTCCAGTAAGTCAGTTCTTCCCATCAGGTGGCCAAAGTATTGGAGTTTCAGCTTCAGCATCAGTCCTTCCAATGAATATTTGGGGCTGATTCTCTTTAGGATGGACTGGTTGGATCTCCTTGCAGTCCAAGGGACTCTCAAGAGTCTTCTCCAACACCACAGTTCAAAAAGCATCAATTCTTTGGCGCTCCTATTGTCCAACTCTCACATCCATACATGACTACTCTTATTACTCATCACATTTTACTAGTAAATTTATTTTCGTTTTTATTTTATATATTTTACACACAGTAGACGGTGTAGAGCTTACATGAGTAGAGTTGGATGAATTTTGACAAATGACACCTGTGTAACCATCACTTAATTAAGATATATAAGAATTTTTTTCTTTACCCCTTGAAAGATCCCTTTCCAGTCAATACTGACCTCCTATCCACACTTCTCCCTGAAACATATTTTTACATTTTGATCAGTATAGACTAGTTTTGCTTGCACCTGAACTTCCTATAAATACAATCACACTATGTGCATTCTTTTGCATTGTTCAGTATAAAATTTTTGTGATTCATTCATGATGGTGAATGTATCATCATTTTTATTGCTGTTTTTCCATCAAAAAGAATAGAGCACAAGTTGATATCCATTTATTTATTGTTGTTGATGGACATTTGTTTCCAGTTATTGGTTGTTATAAATAAAGCTACCATGGGCATCATGAACAACTGTTTATTGGACGTGTGTTATCATATACCTTGGGTAAATACAAGGAGTGGCATTGCAGGGTTATGCAGTAGGCATAAGTTTAACTCTATTGTTGTTGTTCAAGTTATCACCAAGTTGTGTACAACTCTTTGCAATCCCATGGACTGCAGCATGTCAGGCATCCCTGTCCCTCCCCATCTCCCAGAATCTGCCCAAGTTCATGTCCATTGAATTGGTGATGCCATTCCACCATCTCAGGATATACTAAACTGCTTTTCCTAAGTGGTTATCAGTTTATGTCAGTTCAGTTCAGTTGCTCATTTGTGTCCGACTCTGTGACCCCATGGACTGCACCACACCAGGCTTCCCTGTCCAACACTAACTCCTGAAGCTTGCTCAAACTCATGTCCATTGAATCGGTGATGCCATCCAACCACCTCATTCTCTGTTATCCCCTTCTCCTCCTGCCTTCAATCTTTCCCAGCATCAGGGGCTTTTCAAATGAGTTAGTTCTTTGCATCAGGTGGCCAAAGATTTGGAGCTTCAGCCACAGTATCAGTCCTTCCAATACTTCCAAAGAATATTCAGGACTGATTTCCTTTAGGAATGACTGGTTGGATCTCCTTGCAGTCCCAGGGACTCTCAAGAGTCTTCTCCAACACCTCAGTTCAAAAGCATCAAATCTTTAGCACTCAGCTTCCTTTATAATCCAACTCTCATATCCATACATGATTACTGGAAAAAACAAAGCTTTGACTAGATGGACCTTTGACAGCAAAGCAATATCTCTGCTTTCTAATATGCTGTCTAGGTTGGTCATAACTTTTCTTCCAAGGAGCAAGCGTCTTTAAATTTCATGGCTGCAGTCACCATCTGCAATAATTTTGGAGAGGAAAAAATTAAGTCTTTCACTGTTTTCATTGTTTCCCCATCTATTTTTCATGAAGGGATGGGACCAGATGCCATAATCTTTGTTTTCTGAATGTTGAGTTTTAAGACAGCTTTTTCACTCTCTTCGTTCACTTTCATCAAGAGGCTTTTTAGTTAGTTTTAGTTAGTTTTAGAAGAGGAACTAACCTCTTCACTTTCTGCCATAAGGGTGGTGTCATCTGCATGTCTGAGGTTATTGATATTTCTCCTGGCAATCTTCATTCCAGCTTGTGCTTCATCCAGCCCGGCATTTTGCCTGACGTACTCTGCGTATAAGTTAAATAAGCCAGGTGACAATATACAACCTTGATGTACTCCTTTCCCTATATGGAACCGGTCTGTTGTTCCATGTCTGGTGCTAACTGTTGCTTCTTGACCTGAGTACAGATTTCTCAGGAGGCAGGTAAGGTGGTCTGGTATTCCCATCTCTTTAAGAATTTTCCACAGTTTGTTGTGATCCACATTGTCAAAGCCTTTTGTGTAGTCAATAAAGCAAAAGTAGATGTGTTTCTAGAACTCTCTTGCTTTTTTTGAGGATTCTACAGATGTTGGCAATTTGATCTCTGATTCCTCTGCCTTTTCTAAATCCAGCTTGAACATCTGGAGGTTCATGGCTCATGTACTGTTGAAGACTAACTTGGAGAGTTTTGAGCATTACTTTACTAGCGTGTGAGATGAGTTCAATTGTGTAGTAGTTTGGACATTCCTTGGCATTGCCTTTCTTTGGGATTGAAATGAAAACTGACCTTTTCCAGTCCTGTGGCCACTGCTGAGTTTTCCAAATTTGCTGACACATTGAGTGCAGCACTTTCACAGCATCATCTCTTAGGATTTGAAACAGCTCAACTGTAATTCCCTTACCTCCGCTAGCTTTGTTCATGGTAATGCTTCCTAAGGCTCACTTGACTTCGGACTCCAGGATGTCTGGCTCTAGGTGAGTGATCACACCATTGTGGTTATCTGGGTCATGAAGATCTTTTTATTTAGTTCTTCTGTGTATTCTTGCCACCTCTTCTTAATATCTTCTGCTTCTGTTAGGTCCATATCATTTCTGTCCTTTATTGTGCCCATCTTTGCATGAAATGTTCCCTATACCACTTTACAATTTCACTGGTAATGTGGAAGTTGACTTTCTCCATATTAACATCAACATTTGGTATCACCTGTATTTTGTTTTGTTTTGTTTTAGCAATGCTAGAGTGTACTGTAGTGTCTCTTTCTGGTTTTAAATTGCATTTCCTTGAATACTAATGATGTTGAACATACTCTCATGTGCTTATTGATCATTCATATATCACATATCTTTTTTTAAATGAAGTATCTGTTTGCCCATTTGTTATGAGCTGTCTTTTTAATATTCAAGTGTAAGGCATTTTGTAGATGCTGGATAGATAAGTCTTTTTCCAGATTAATGTTTGTATTGTGAATGCATTCTCTGAGTTTGCATTTACCTTTTCATTTTCTAACAGAGTTTTTTCATAAGCAAAAATTTTTATTAATCTTAATAAAGTACAATTTTCAATTATTGTATTATATTTTAATTATACTACATTATCTTGAACTGTAATACACATTGTAGTATATTGTATTATAATTGATTAACTATGCATTATATTATGCATGTTTTTTCTGACTAAAAACTCTCTGCCTACTCCAAAGTTATGAAGATATTGCCCAATGTTTACTTCTATAAGCCTTTGGCAGCTTTAGCCTTTACATTGAGGTCTATGATCTATCTCCAATTAATTTTTATATATGATGAGAAAGTGAAAGTGTTAATCACTTAGTCATATCTGACTCTTTGTGACCCCAGGCTCCTCTACCCATGGAATTCTCCAGGCAAGAATACTTGAGTGGGTTGCCATTTCCTACTCCAGGGAATCTTTCCAACTCAGGGACTGAACCCAGGCCTCCTGCATAGCAGGTAGTTTCTCTACCATCTGAGCCACCACGGTATATGCTGAGAGATAGGGGTCAAAGTTGTTCCCAAGCCCTTTGTTGAAAAGATTCTCCTTACTCATGAGTTTATCTTTTACCTGTGTGCTTCCTTAATTGTGAGCTTCTCAGAGGTCAGCTATGATTGTTTATCCTTGTAATCTTAGAATTTGGCCTCGTGTTTCTCTTATATAAAAACTTAATAAATGTCCCCTGGATGAATACATTTTCTAGAAGCTGAAAGAAAGCTGAGTTAGTACCTAAGGTTTCCCCATTTTTATATGCTTTCCCTTTGATCTTTAAAGCAACTTAAATTCCTTAACAGGTAATGCATGATATAGTCCACTTTTCTTTCTACCTTTATATTATAATATTTCCCTGCTATAGACTGTACTGTGTATCTCCACAATTGATATATTGAAGCCCAATATATCAACAGCCCAAGTCCCCAAGCCCCCAAGCCCTATCCCTAGTCCTAAATAGGACCTTGAGGGGGGAAATTTAAATGAAGTTATAGGGTGGGGTCCTAATCCCATAGGACTAGTGCCCTTATAAAGAAGAGGAAGAGAGGAAGATTCTCTTGCCCTCATTATGCACACATGCCAAGGGAAAAGATGTGAAGATATAGTGAGGAGATGGCCATGGGCAAGACAGGGAGAGCACTCTCACCAGAACTTGACCATGCTGGCTCCCTGACCTCAAACTTCCATTACAGCAGAGAGTTGAAAGGTTGTTGCTGAACCGCGAAAAGACTCCAGGATTCTTGGCCTCCGGAGGAGAGGAATTCAATCCAGGGCTTGATCACTCAGAGCTTTTGTGTAATAAAGTTTTATTAAAGTATAAAGGAGACAGAGAAAGCTTCTGACATAGGCATCAGAAGGGGGCAGAAAGAGTACCCCCTTGCTAGTGTTAGCAGTGGAGTTATGTACTCTCCAATGAATCAAAAGAATGTCTGGAGGTTGTAAAGACCTCACCAGACCTACTCCCATAATTTACATTTAAAGATAACAGGATTAGCCAGAAGATTTAATCCAGAGACTGTCCTCAGGCAGGAGACATTATTGTTATATAATCCTAAGAAATGTAGAGGAAAAAAAAGTTTGTCCTTTCTTCCTCCTTGAGAATTCCAGACCCCTCTCTCCTTGGGACCCCTAGACTTCTTATCAACTTGCCTAGGAAATGACTCTCTCAGAGTCCTATTGGAAAGCACCTCAAGAACTCACAAGTTGCTTTAGGAGGCAAAATATCCTTGAAATAACCTGAAAACACCCAACAGACACAGGAGACATGGGTTCAACCCTGGGTTGAGAAGATCCCCTGGAGAAGGAAATGGCAACCCTTCTCCAGTATTCTTGCCCGGGAAATCCGGTGGACAGAGGAACCTGGCCAGCTATGGTCTATGGGGTAGCAAAGAGTCAGACACACCTTAGCAACTCAACAACAACAGCAACAATACCTTCCAAGGAGCCAAGAATCTCAATGGAGTATGGTAGGTCCTTTGGAGAGGAAAGCAAAGTGCTTTGGAAGCACATTGGAGGGGGTATCTAGCCAAGTCTTCGGGGCAGTGAAAGCTACATTTAGAAAGTGATCTAGGGATGAATATGAAAAGATGAGTAGAGATGAGCCAGGCAAAGGGCAAGAATATCATTTTCAAGAAAAGGCAGAAACATGCAGAGATTCAAGAACAGAAGGGCATGTTGTATTGAATAATATTTCAGTTAGTTTGTAACTCTGAGTTTAAAGCAAGAGGTTTGGAGAGATGGTGCTGGAGAGGAAAGCAAGAACCTGGTCAGCAAGCCACTGGAGCCCACTTTCCACTGTTTAGACTCAGAAAATATTTAAAGATTTTTATCAAGGATGAGTCTAAATCAGAGTTTCACTTAGACTCTTAGAAGAGAGTTTCCCTTTCTTTTCATCCCCTGGCTTTCTCTCCCTCTTACTGCAATGTGGACTGGCAAGGAACAAGGTAAGCAGGAGGTCAGCTAGGAGGCTCCTGTAGCATGTTTAGATGAGAGACAATGCTGGTCAATGAGAGGGGTCATCATGTGATAGAAGTGGGATAGTGCAAAGAGATGCTTGCTTACATAATACAATGACAGGGCTGATGCTTGAATTCAGAGTTTGAAGGGAAGAGGGTTTCCCCCTTTGTTGCTGGCTTAGGCAAGATGTGTCAGTTCAGTTTTGAGCATGAGAGGGATAAGCTGACTCCAGACCTTCCCAAAGGTTGGTAGGAGACAGTTGGGTGCCCGAGTCTGGAGTGAGAAGAGAGCCCACATGGTAGGAAAAGATGTAGAACTCTGTAGCACATGGATGATACTGGAAAAGCTTCCAGGAAGTATGTGGCTCAAGGATTTTAGTATGTTTTTCTTTCTGTACTTTCTAACTGGCCTACCTCTTTGACAATGGAGCGACTCAATTTTCTTGGTATTGTGGTTATTGCCATGGCATTGCTTGAGACAACTTTCATTGTTTTCATGTAACTTCTCTGTAGAAAAAGATATCTAAAATCATCTTATACATGGAAAACAAAATGGCTATCACAATCTCAATCCTTCCATTTATTGCTTAATTTCTCCGGGGATATTCCTAGAAACTGCAGTTATTTCAGTATTGAAGGACCTTGGTTTGACTTTTGTGAAATAACCAGGCTTACGGTTGAAGAGGGGGCTTCCCATGTAACACTAGTAGTAAAGAACCTGCCTAAACGCAGGAGATGTAAGAGACGTGGGCTCAATCTCTGGCGGGCTACAGCCCATAGACTTGCAAAGAGCCGGACATGACTGAAGTGACTTAGCACACATGCACAGCTGGGGAGAGACTGTCAAAGACCTGCTCTTTGAAATAACCTTTTAAAACATTCTTTCATGGGATATAAATTATTTTCATGTGTGCCAGAAGATTTTCTTAATCATGAAAAATGTTTTTTCTTCAATATACATTAGGATTCTACAGACATCCTAATTTATAAATTTGCATTCAATTAAAAATACTCTGTGAATAGAAAAAAAAGTGAGAGTAAATGTTCTAAAATGATATTAATCCTCTAAGATTGTGAAGGATTTTATCCTTTACATTTTTTTGTGCTTTCATAATGTGTAAGCTTATTTTACAGCATAAAAAATACTATTGCTACAACGGTTTTACTACCATATTGCATTGTACTTGTACAAAATAATATTAGTATTGGTATTGTTTTTAGCATTTTGAATTTGATTATCCAACATTCTTTTAAATGTCTTTATTCCCTACAGACTCATTCTAATTTTATTATAAGCAAAATGTAGTCCAGGTACAGATGGTTTAAAAATGACTTAATAAGCAGTGAACAAATCTTTCAGCAATCTGGTTCTATATCCATCATGAGATTGTAGTATTAAAAATGGTTTTTATCATACAGATAAAGCTGAGAGAATCCATGGCTTTACAAGCTGCCAGTCAGTGGCAGAAATGAGATTAAAACTTTAGTTCTTTGCACAAAAAGCTGGGGAAAATCATTACCACTTTATATATTTTAAAAAGTCAACTCAATTGACCTTCCTATCTCCAGGCTCAGTATAATTGGCAAATCAATATTATCAACAGTAATTAAAACTGCCAGCAATATGAAAAAAATCAGATAAATTGCATACAATTAAACTCTTGTTTAAATGTTTTTCTCAAATTATCACAAATGATGGAACAAAAGACAGGAACGACATTTTTCTGAAAGTGGGACACGTGTTCCCCATTGGTAAGACAAAAATGCAGAGAATGCTTCTCTGTGTTTCTTCTCAATAACATTTGCTTTAAGAACTAAAACTAAGTGTCTCCTACATACGTTGTTCTTTATGGAAGTATTTTTTTCTTTCTTAAGAGAATAAAAGAAAGAGAGAAAGAAATGTTTTATGAACTAACCAGGAGTGTCAGGGAGAATGCTGCTGCTGCTGCTGCTAAGTCACTTCAGTTGTGTCCGACTCTGTGTGACCCCATAGACGGCAGCCCACCAGGCTCCCCCGTCCCTGGGATTCTCCAGGCAAGAACATTGGAGTGGGTTGCCATTTCCTTCTCCAATGCATGAAAATGAAAAGGGAAAGTGAAGTCTGAGTCTTTGCAACTCTATGGACTGTAGCCTACCAGGCTTCTCCGTCCATGGCATTTTCCAGGCATGAGTACTGGAGTGGATTGCCATTGCCTTCTCCATAGATAGTGTTTGACAAAATGTGCCATTTTAAATTGTTGAGTGCTTGAATATAAACTACATTACACATAAAGGAAATGCAATCTCCTGTAAGAGTTACCTAATAACAACTACAAGATTGTAAAAGGGCATGTAATTCATCTACTTCTACTGATTCTTTTTTTAAAATTCAATTTTGTATTGAAATATAGTTTATTTACAACATCATGCCAGTCTCTGCTGTACAGCAAAGTGACTCAGTTATACACATATATACATTATTTTTTTATATTCTTTTCCATTATGGTTTATCACAGGATATTAAATATAGCTCCCTGTGCTATACATTAGGACCTTGCTGTTCATCCATTCGATATGTAATAGTTTGCATCTACCAACTTCAAACTCCCAGGATATTCCTCTCCCTTCCCTACCCCCTCCTTGGTAACCACAGGTCTGTTCTCTATGTCTGTGAGTCTGTTTCTATTTTGCAGATAGGTTCATTTGTACCATATTTTAGATTCCACATATAGTGATATTGTATGGTATTTGTCTTTCTCACTTTGACTTACTTCACTTCGTATGATAATCTCTAGTTGCAACCTTGTTGCTGCAAGTGGCATTATTTTTGTTCTTTTTATGGCTCAGTAGTTTTCCATTGTATATATGTACCATCTCCTATATACATATGTCTTCTTTATTCATTCATCTCTTGATGGACATTTAAGTTGTTTCCATGTTTTGGCTATTGTGAAAGGTGTTGCTATGAACATAGAGATGCATGTATCTTTTTGAATTATAAATTTGCCTGAGTATATTCCCAGGAGTGAGACTGCTGGATCATATGGTAATTCTATTTTTGGTTTTTCTGAGGAACCTCCATACTGTTTTCCATAGTGGCTGCACCAACTTACATTCCCACCAACAGAATAAGAGACTTTCCTTCTCTCCACACTCTACTTTCAGTGATTCTTGAGTTTAAAAAAAAATAGAGTGATGACTCTTTTTATGCACTAAACTAATGAGAAGAAATGGCATGATTATAATATGTGATACCTAAAACAATCTTGTTTATTTCATCTCTTTCATACTAGCTTAACTTTTGTTCTGTTTTTGTTCTCTAATACAGTACAGTGTCAAATAACATCATTTCCTGTGTATTAGTCATAGCTCTCCTTTTTTCCACTTAAAATGTTGGTGGCCAGATGTATAACCTATTGGACCTATTATTGGTATCTTTGCCCTGGAGCATTTCAGAGACAGATGTGTTGGCTGTTTTCCAGTTAAGTTTAGTATTTCCTGAAGGAGAAAATTAAATCAAGATCATTTTATCTAAGATGCATTTCCAACATTGACTGACTCTAGACATGGAAGATTTTTTCCAAAGGCAAGTGCATCTAGCTTACTTTTAATATTATCTTCAACTTAAGAAATTGTAACTTACAAATAAATGTTTTTTTTTACAGGTATATAAATCTTTGTATATATTTTGCTCACTTTGACATTGCCTGAAAAAGAGTACAAGATAGGTTAGAGCTTGGAAACCTATAGGGAGGAGTATTAAAATCCCTGGGGAAAAAGGGCAACATTAAAGCTTCTCCTAAGATGTCCTCTGTGATGCGGGCATGAGACAGAACACTCTTGAATTGCTACTTCCTCTTGAGCAGGTGATTAATGTTGTTGGTAGAAAGACATGATCACAACATATAGCTCAGCAACTCAGTCTACTATACCAGATTTATGAAGCCTGGGTCAATATAAATTGTTGTAGGAAAGCTCACAACCTTGTAATTCACTAGGGAACAATGACCGAAATGAAAACATGGCCTTGATGTTGTCTTTGTTCACTATTTTCATTGGCAGATATATAATTGAATAAAAAACTATCTTGGCACTTAATGAGCAGGTAAAATATGAAGAATAGCCCTCTTTGAATCCTGTCTTTAATCTTCAGTGATGGCTCAGGCATTGGAGACAAAGGTGAGATTTAAAGGGGCAGAGTTGACTCCTTAATCCATTCAGAGGCTTCCACCAATTTCCCTGGTTAAATAAAAGTATTTATTTTTGTATTTTTACATTTCAAGTAAAAGAACTCTTTTAAAATAGGCACACATTGGGAAGATATTTTGTGTATGAAAATCATGCCTTTCAAAAGTATATAATTTGACACCTCAACATGATACAGAAAATTCTCTAACTTGTGAAGTTTATTTTAAAGTCAAAGAGAAACAACCATGTACACTATTGTCTTGGATAATATGTATCCATCCACCTAGATGATTTTTAAAGGACCTTTTTGATCATTAGACTAAAATAACAAAATAACTCATAAGCATAGCATCAAATTCTTATTATCACCCCATTGTCATCTAAAGGGCTTATTCTTTTTATTACATCTATTTCTTACATTATCCTCTTTTAAAAAAGCTTTCATGCTTTAGCAAAATTGTTTTCATCAGTAAAAGCCTTGTCTGAATTATACATTTCTTTGAATGTGGTATTTACTCTTGGTCGCAGCTCTATGGAATTAACTGAGAAAGAGCAGATATTCATTTGTTTTTCTAAGAGGCACATACTGGATCCTGAATGAGATGAACGGTATTTAATTTCAATTGAAGTTAGTGAAAGGAAAGGAGTAAATGAAAGAGGCTTAGATAAAACATGAAAGCGAAAAATAAACTGGAAATTTGGTAAATGATGGTGGTCATGTCAACTTAGTTTGAATTACAACTTGTCATGTGATTTTTAATGTGCTGCTCTGTTTACCAAACAATTTCCTGAGTTTGGTTTAAATTTTAATAAGACTATGTATGTATGACCTGAAAGTAAAATAACAATGCAAAATCAATATTTCCAGTTGATTGGAAATGAAAAAGTTGGATTCTAGAAACAAATGACAGGGCAAATTTATTTCTCACGTGCTATGTGAACTCAGTACCAAAAGTATGTGAACACATCATAATTTAAGTAGCATCCAAAGGATACCTGTTTAATTGTACTTCCATTACAGATATTTCTGGAATTCATGCAGTCATTCACTTTTTCAGAGGAAAGTATCAATAGTTCTTATTAGGATAAGAAAGTAATTCACTGAGATACAAAACCTCATGACAAACTAGTTTATAAGATTAACTAAATAGTAATCTGACAGTAATATTAGCAGCTAACATATATGATAGTTAAAAAGTGGCTCCCTAGGTGGCTCAGTGGTAAAGAATCTGCCTGCCAAGGAAGGAGATGCAAGAGGTGCAGGTTTGATCTCTGGGTTGGGAAGATCCCCTGGAGGAGGAAATGGCAACCCTCTCCAGTATTCTTGTTGGAAATCCCATCAACAGAGGAGCCAGGCAGGCTATAGTCCAGGGGGTTGCAAAGAGTCAGACACAACTGAGCACACACAGACACGTACTGAAATGATAGTTGAGAAACGGGGCACAGAAGATCCGGTGCACAAGGAAGCCGCCACAGGGCCAGTGATATTAGAAGATGGAGTGATTTCCCCCCACATACACACCCACAAAGAAAAATGCAATGCTTCACAACTTGCCAATGGTCAATGGCATGTAGATTGAGATGTAAAAACATGTTTATGCATGTACAAATATATCTATGTATACATATATAGGAATATGTACATACACACATGTATGCAGGCATACAAAACACAGGTTTATATAATTGATGTGAATATAGTTGAGACATCGATGGCAATGTGGACTAAAAAACAAGTGTTCTAAAACCTAAGACATAAGTCTATAACAAATTCCTAAGACTCATGTTCTGAGTACATCTTCCACAAAATAACATTTAATTAGGTTTACATAGGTATAGCTCATTTATAACATTTTTTTTTCAAATTTTGCCATCCTTTTCAGTTATTTTACCATTAATGATTATTTAGTGAGTAAATGCATGCTTATTTATTAAGGGACTCAATTAATTTTTATTTATTGATTGCTCACAATATGCCAGGGACGGCTGGCCGAGCATAAAGGGACACCATTCTGCCCTTGAAGAATTCCTCAGGTACAAAGAAAAGAGAAAAGCACTTGGCCTTAGCCATTATATGAGGTTATTAGTGCTTCTGTTACACCAAGAGAATGCTCACGTGTGTGAATATGCCTGTGCATGTCCGTGTGTGTCCAGCCAAAGACTGGACAATGTCCAACTTGACTTTTTCATTGGTCACCAATTCAAATAGGTTTGGCCCTCAGAAAGTTAAGATTAAAGTCACATGCACAGTAGCTGTGAAGTGCAATAAAGTGAAAAACAATTAAAAAGGTGAAAAAAAAATGTCACATATTATGTTGGATACTGGCCTGTAATAATTAGGAAAGGGTCTCCAATGATGTTTATTTAAAAAAAAAAAACATTTAGTATGAATGTTTTCAAACATACAACAACAACAACAAAAAGAAATTATATAACAGATACCAGTATGTACAAAAATAAAAATAAACATATGCTAACGCAGAGGATCGAAAAAGGCAATGGCACCCCACTCCAGTACTCTTGCCTGGACAATCCCATGGATAGACTGCAGCCTGGAAGGCTGCAGTCCGTGGGGTCGCTGGCGATCGGACACGACTGAGCGACTTCACTTTCACTTTTCACTTTCATGCGTTGGAGAAGGAAATGGCAACCCACTCCAGTGTTCTTGCCTGGAGAATCCCAGGGACGGCGGAGCCTGGTGGGCTGCCGTCTGTGGGGTCACACAGAGTCGGACACGACTGAAGTGACTTAGCAGCAGCAGCAGCAACGCAGAGGATGAGAAGGTTGGATGGCATTATCGCCTCAGTGGACATGAGTCTGAGCAAACTCCGGGAGATAGTGAAGGACAGGGAAGCCTGGCGTACTGCAGTCCATGGGGTTGCAAAGAGTTGGACACAACTGAGTAATTGAACAACAACATGTTTTATTATTATATTAGCTAACACCCATAGTGCTTACTATGCCTCGATCACAAGGCTTGACTCATTTGTCACACATAACCTCCTATTCCTTCACATTTTATCAGCTACCAGAGGTAACCAAGTTGATTTATATTAATATCATTTCCAGGAATGTTGTCATACTTTTACTCTCTATATTTATCCATGACATAAAATATATTACTGTTTTGTTTTTATAATTGACATAAATTTTATCATATGCTAGATAACTTCTGGCTGGTTGCTCTTTTCACTCGATGCTAAATTCCTGGGATTGATCTATATTGATACACTTATTTTAACTATATGAATGATCCACAGCTTATTCACCCAGTGGCCCACAAAAAAAATCATTCAATAGTTTCCACTCTTTCGTAGGTCATGATCCTGAATAAACATTCACATCCCAAGCTCCATCTCACTTCTAAGAAACCAGCCTGTGTAACTCAGGCAGTAACTCCCAGGTACTAGGAACAGTTTGGTAACAAGTGGGCTTCAGATTCCTGAAAACAGGTACCAGATGTCATCACTCTCATCAAGCTACCCATTCTCATCTGTCTCTGTCTCAGTGTCTCCTTCACTTTCTTGCTATGGCAGCAACCTCTAATTTTACCTCTAACCTTGTGTTCCCACCAAACACACACACAAAGAGAAAGCATGTCTTTTTATGACAAGGCTTCTATCTGCCTTCTGGATCTTGTTCTGCTCTTTGGGGCATTTGGTCTGGTGTTACAAGTCTTTCCTCTTTGCTTTTTCCCCCTTAATCTATAAATAAATTTAAGTTACCTTGCTTTGGAAGGAAACAGTAACAGAAGTATAAAAACTTCTATAATTTTGATCCTACAAAGACCAATTTCTGACCTTTCCAGCCATCCTCTCTCTCTCTCTCTCTCTCTCTATATATATATATATATATATATATACACACACACATATATACACACACACACACATATATATATACACACACACATATATAGGCTACGCTGTAGCATGTGGAATCTTAGTTCCCCAATGAGGGATAGAATCCATGCCCACTGCAGTGGAATCTCAGAGTCTTAACCATTGGACCAGGGAATTCTGCAGCCTCTCTATATTAACTTCTTATCCCAGTGGAAACTGGCTTCTACCACCACTGCTGCTGCTGCTAAGTCCCTTCAGTCGTGTCTGACTCTGTGCGACCCCATAGACGGCAGCCCACCAGGCTCCCCTGTCCCTAGGATTCTCCAGGCAAGAACACTGGAGGGGGTTGCCATTTCCTTCTCCAATGCATGAAAGTGAAAAGTGAAAGTGAAGTTGCTCAGTCGTGTCTAACTCTTAGCGACCCCATGGACTGCAGCCTACCAGGCTCCTCCATCCATGGGATTTTTCAGGCAAGAGTACTGGAGTGGGGTGCCATTGCCTAGGACCCTATTAACCACTTTATTACTAAATCCAGTGGACATTTTTCAATCCTTGCTTCCCTTAACCTTCTGTAGGATTTGGCAAAGTTAATCACTTCCTTTGAATTGTATTAATATAAGTATTTCAAATATATGTGTTCAAATATAAAATACATATAAAGATATGAGACATTTGTTACTTATTATTCAAATTAAACAGATATATATGTATATATTTTGCCATGTTTTCTTGAACACTATCTTATTGAAAATATTAAATAAAATATAAAATGTAACAGATAATTAAAAATCATCATCCTTTCCCCGAATCTTCCTCTCCAGGAGTAACATATAACCTAAAGTGACGTATTCTAGCCAATCCTTACTTTTCAAAAATACTATCACTCTTTCTTCATTCTCACACAGTTTGATTATAGTTTTTAAAATGATTTTTGGGCTCCACTTCCATCAGTATTTTCCTACTGCAAGTATTCCTTACAAAAGATTTCCTAGAAGAGGTTCTGTCTTTGGCTCTCTTCTGTTTCCACTCTCCAAAGTTTCTTTGAGTTATTTTCTTCCATCCCCATGGTTTCAAAAAGTATCTCTCCTGAGTTATAAATCATATACCTGAAACTCTACTTAAAATCTCCATTTATATAGTTTACATATAAGTGTAAGTGACTTTCTTTTCTAGACCTTTGGGAATTTGAATCTTCCCTATGCCTGAATACACAGGAGGTTTTCTCCAAAAGGTATTTTTAAATGACTAAACTCGTGTATGGATGAGCTGAGGTTATGAAGTCTTCAGTTCGTTTCATCTGATATAATAGACACTAGTCATAGCCTGTAGATAAATTAGATTAGAATTAAAATAAGCAAAACTGAACATTTATTTTCTCAGACTTTCTAGCTATGTTTCAAGTGTTCAACAGCCACATGTGGCTAGTGGCTACCCTATTGGACAGTGCAGATTCATAGACATTTCCCATGATCTCAGAGAGATCTGTGAAACAGTACTGCTTAAGATTAAACTGACAGGAGTATGAATAGCAAAGAAGAGAAAGGAAAAGGTAGTTCTAGTAAGAAATAGGAGAGGAGGAAGTTGCATTATGTTTTCTAGATGTAATGATTAATTGATAAATTGATGGCTGTAGGAAATGCCAAGCTATGCAGAGGTCAAGATGAGAGATTATAATTGTTGCTGTTGTTGTTGATGCTGTTGAGTGTGAGATTTTGCAGTGGTACATCCTAGAGGATATTTCTTAAGTCACTGCCACACTATCGAAAACTTGGTTCCATACCTTGATTTAATATCAGGAGATATTTCTTCATAAATTTTTCTTTTTCTGCAACTATTTAAAGAATAGCTCTAAATAATGTTGGATTCTTATTTTCTTTATGCTGCCTTATAATTAGAATAGATTAATTTTGTGAAAATCAATTGTTTCCATAGATTTTTTTTTTTACACCATTTAAAAGTGGGTTTTCCCCCTGTGGGTTAAATTTACCACTAAGAAAGAAACATAATGATAATGGGTAGATGTACAAAAGTTATCAATCATTTGAATTTTTCAAATGTTTCCCATAAAGACATCCAAGGAATTTTAAATTTCCTCCTAGAATGATATGACGCTGACTCCCACTTTAACAACACTGCTCCTTAACTGGGCTTCTGGTGGCTCAGACAATATAGAATCTGCCTGCAATGTCTCCTTAAATGCTTCAGTACATGTAAGACTACTATACTTTACACTATAAATGGTCATTCAGGGACTTGTACAAATATATATATTAAGAGTGATGGATTGTTAGGGCTCATATTTTGTTTTAATTGAGTTCAGCTGTTAGCACTTGTCCAGTAATTGACTAGTTAGGTCATATGAATATAAAGATGTTCTTCTCCTATACAACTAAGCCTGGCTTTAATGCTAAAATCTTGAGCAGGATATTGAATAAAGCTCTACTTTAAGAGATCTTTGATATCTCATGTTCACCCAAGAACATTAAATACAGAATTCTGTCCAATGACTTAAAACTGACTTGCATTTTTCTCTTTTATATATTAACCTCATATCACATACTAATCAACAAATATTTCTGAAATATTTAGCCATTTAACTTTTCTTCAAGTTTGAGAATTTTAACTAGTCATAGAACAACAGATTTCTTTAACTTCAGGTGGATATCTACTAGATATCTACTCCTCTATTATCACCTGTGTTTTCCTCACAAAACTTTATGCATTCTTTGGATTCTTTGGTAATTTTTTATGTCTTGTAGCATTTATATTGTTTGGTGGGTTTTATTTTTGTGTTATTTTTATTTTCACCCCCAAATTTATGTCATTGTTTTTTGGGAGTCAGTGAGTCTTTTGATTATTTTAATGAGCATAATTTAATCAGATACAAAAGTTTCTAAACCTTGGTTTATTGATGATTTGTTACACTTGTGTAAATACCACTGAAAGCAAGGAACTGATTCTCAAATATTTTCATATATCAAAAATCTATGGGAGGGCTTATTAAAACACAGTGGGTCCACTTTCAGAATTTCTATTTTTGTTTCAGTAGGTCTGAAGGTGGCCCCAAGGATTTGCATGTTCAACTCAACCTTTTTGTGTATATCTGTATTGATATCTAAATTGTATGTTTGTGAATCTTTATGTGCATTTATTTCTATTTTTATTTTTATGATGAAAATCATAGTGTATGTACATTTTATAACCTAACGTTTTACAACAAATACATATATATATATATATATATATATATATATATATATTTGTTGGCATGTACATTTTCCATTTGATCAAGTATTCTTCAATATATCATATGTACCAGAATTTATTTTACCAATATGCTATTATTGTTACTTAGGCAGGTTCCTTGGTCTATAAAGAAAGAAGAGTGCTGAAGAATTGATGCTTTTGAACTGTGGTGTTGGAGAAGACTCTTGAGAGTCCCTTGGACGCAAGGAGAGCAAACCAGTCAATCCTAAAGGAAATCAGTCCTGAATATTCATTGGAAGGTCTGATGCTGAAGCTGAAACTCCAATACTTTAGCCGCCTGATATGAACTGACTCATTGGCAAAGACCCTGATGCTGGGAAAGATTGAAGGCAGGAGGAGAAAGGGAGGACAGAGGATGAGATGGTTGGATGGCATCACCAACTCGCTGGACATGAGTTTGAGCAAGCTCAGGGAGTTGGTGATGGACAGGGAAGCCTGGTGTGCTGCAGTGCATGAGGATGCAAAGAGTTGGACATGACTGAGTGACTGAATTGAACTGAAGCAGGTTCCAATATTTTATTATTATTGACGGTTCTGCAATGTTCAATCACATGGCTATACATTTGTTCATACCTCTGATTTTTTTTTTTAAGGAAACATAAAACCTATCTGAGTCTAGAGAGTATACATGTAAGGATTTTATGCCAGATATCAAAATTGCCTTCCTGGAGAGTTATTTATTCTCAACTGCAGTAGAGAGATATATGATACTGGAAACTTGCACATATGTATGTGTAAATATATGTGTTTGTGTGTATATGTGTGTGTGTGTGTGTGTGTGTGTGTGTGTATATATATATATATATATAGTGCCAATTGGTGATTGACTCAAAATCCTCTAGCAGTGTCCTTCAGACTTGCAATGGGAAATTTGAAAGCTGCTGCTGCTGCTAAGTCACTTCAGTCGTGTCTGACTCTGTGCGACCCCATAGACAGAAGCCCACCAGGCTCCCCTGTCCCTGGGATTCTCCAGGCAAGAATACTGGAGTGGGTTGCCATTTCCTTCTCCAATGCATGAAAGTGAAAAGTGAAAGTGAAGTCGCTCTACAATTTAGAATTAGGAATTTGTATGGTGGGTGTGGCCAATTGACTAGAGACAAAGAATCTGAGAATGTTCAGCCATTCAAAATTATTAGAAAAGAGATCTCTATTGAGATGAGGAAAACAGAATTTTTTCATATGTGTTTCAATAAATTGGATTTATCTGAAATTAAAATAGAAATTTTCAAATGCCATCATGAGAATTAGTGTAATTTCAATTTAGTTCCATTCTCATAGTGTGTTGTTGCTCAGTCACTCAGTCGTTTCTAACTCTTTGCAACCCCATGGACTGCAGCACACCAGGCTTCCCTGTCCTTCACTATCTCCCAGAGTTTGCTCAAACTCGTGTCCATTGAATTGGTGATGCCATCCAAGTATCTCACCCTCTGTTGACCCCTTCTCCTCCTGCCTCAATTGTTCCCAGCATCAGGATCTTTTTAGTTTAAGCAGTTACTTGAAATAGATTTATTTTGAGAAAATATTTTCATAGGCCTAATTCCTAAATTCATTCTGTACATTATGGAGGGAAGAAGAATAGTGCTCTCCTCACCCACAGATATCTGGGAATGAATGAATATAGTACCCTACATGTCAAAAAAATTATAAATATCATTTAAGACTTAGATCTTTGAAATGAGATTATTTTGCATTTTCTAGGTGGCCTGGTCTAATCATTCATTAAAATGGAAGAGAAAGGCAAAAAGTAGGTCAAGAGATGTAAAGTGAAAAAACTCTGACCTGCCATTGCTGGCTTTGAAGATGGAAGAAGGGAGCCATGAACCAGGGTATGTGGGAGGTCCATGGAAACTGGGAATGACATCAGCCGACACACCAGGAATAAACCGAAACCTCAGTCCTGTAACTTCAGAGAAACAGATTCTCTCCTATACTCTCCTTAGGAATGCAGTCAGACTTCTGACGCCCCCAAACAGTAAGATAATGTTGGTGCATTTCTATTGCTTTAAGACGAGAGAGTTGTAATTTGTTACAATAGCATCAGAAAATTAGGGAGATAAGCTTCATGAAAGGTGAGGATAATGTTTCTGTCTTTTTCAGTGCAGTAAATAAGAGGCCAACAAAAGCCTGGTACGTAGACAGTAGTCAGCAAATATCTATAGATTTAACTAATTAAGCCCCATACATTATTCTCATTTATTTTGGCTTTACTCAGTAAGGGAAATCATCTCACTCGATTTTAGGAGAGAAATAGAATTTACTGATTAAATTCTGACTCTAACTAGCTTAAAAAATGCAAACAAAACCTTGGGAAAAAAGTAATTTCTTATGTAATTCGCTAAATATAACTGTATGAATGGGAAGGTTGGACCCTTCCAATGTAATGTTTTATCTCATTTTATTTGATTAGGCAAATTATGAAACAGCATGAAATGCATTACTATACTAATGTAGCCTCTAAACTGTGACTCTCATTGTAACTATGGCCTTGAGGTCTTTTAAGGTTGAACCTGAATGAACAAGTTAAAGTAGTTTAAAAGAATGCTCATTCACATTCACGTACACACACACACACACACACACACACTCATAAGTATGATAATTACAGTCTTGGAAAGGAAAGCTTAACCTTTGTGCTACAATCAGGATAAAAAAAGGAAATGGCACATCAGTCAATTTGTAAAAATGCTAAAAGTAGTCAAGCCACTTGAATGTTGCAGCAATTCCAAAAATGCTTAACTGTGTGATTTGGAAGATGGATGTTGGTGATGGTAGCACAACATTATGAATGTATTTAATACCAGTGAATTATATACTTTAAAATACTTAAGATGGTAAACTTTATCTTATGTGTATTTTAGCACAATAAAAAATAATTGAAAATATTTGTGGAGTAGAGTACCTGTTAGCAGTCCCACTAGAGGATTCTTAAACACTCTGCCCATTGCATTTTGGTATTGGAGATGCCAAGGAAAATACAATGCAGTCGAGTGCTGGGTGAAATAACTCTACTTACAGAGAAGAGCGAGAGCAAGATCGGTCTCAGTAGCGGTGTCAGTCTGCCAAGACGGCGGGTCTCTCCCTGAGGCACCCCCTTTGTGATAAGGCAACAGAGAAACCCAGGAGACTCACCTGCAAGCTTTTCATGTTCTAAGCAGTCTGCCTTCTTTCCACCTTTCAGAGGCTTTCAGAGGTTTTCTTTGTTGTTGTTGCTGTTATTGCTATTTGTTAGGTCCAGGGGCTTGTGATAAGGGGGACATGGGAGAAACGGGACCACTCAGTCTTAAAGGAGCTAGAAGTCTGAATAATCCTTATGAGAGCCTATTATTTGCCAGACAGTCTGTTATTTTATGTTCTCCTTATGGTGGCTCAGACAGTAAAGAATCCACCTGCAATGCAGGAGACCTGGGTTCAATCCCTGGGTCGGGAAGATCCCCTGGAGAAGGAATGGCAACCCACTCCAGTATTCTGTCCTGGAGAATTCCTTGGGCAGAGGAGCCTGGCAGGCTACAGTCCACGGGGTCACAAAGAGTCAGACACGGCTGAGGGACTAATGCTCAGTACTTTGTTGCTAAGCAATTAGGACTGAAGAAGAAAGGAGGGAGAAAGGGAGGGAGGAAGAGAAGGAGGGAAAGAGGGTAGGGATGGAGGGAGGATATTCTACTCATCTTCCCAGTCTCTGCAAGAACTTCACAGCTTTCCCTAACGACTCAGCCTAGGTTTGTTGTTGTTTAGTTGTGTCTGACTCTTTGCAACCTCATGGACTGTAGCCCACCAGGCTCCTCTGTCCTTGGGACTTCCCAGGCAAGAAAACTGGAGTGGGCTGCCATTTCCAGCCTAGGTTAGCCCCTTCCCATTACAAACTCTTCCAGCACTTTATATGACTCAAGACTCGCATCATTTTGTTCAGACCTGTCTCCTCTTGCCAATGAGATGGCTGAGACCAATTTGTCCTTCCCGCTGCAGTATCCCATCACCCAGCAGAGAGGCCAGCATGAGGTAGGCACCTACCCATCTTCATTAATTATGCTAATGAGTGTGCAATTTCCCTTCTCTCTGGCTTTGTTCTTATCATTGTTTTTCATCCCTGGTACAGTTGCTGTTGGAGTTCTGACTTTCCTGATCAGTTTTTGGCTCCTTTCTCTTGGCAACAGAACGATCTCCTGACCTCAGGCATGGTTTGCACTGATCTAGCAAGGGGTAGGGAGGGGGAAGTCTTTACATTTCTGACTGCTCAGTGCAACTAACCTCCTCTACTCCCAGGGACTCCACGATGTCATTTCTGCTATTCTCCAGGTGCTATCAGGACGTTATGAGCGTCTGGCTTCACCCGAAACAGCACTGTTCTTTCCCTGCTTTGTGTAGGTCAAGGGGTACAGTGAAGAGAAAAACATGGATATCAAAACAGAATAAATACCTGGAACAGTTTCGATATCACAGAGTCAAAATGCAAAATATAAATCTCGTTGCTCAGTTTTCCATTGTGAAGGGTCACTTCACATACAATCTTTAGAAATTAAAACCAAGACTCTGAATTAATTATCCTTTCACTGTGTTGGGTTTTCTTTCCTTTCTCGTTCAACATTAACTGCCTCTGAAATTATGTTAAAGCAATGATCTCTATCGTAATGTCCTTCAGCTGGCCCTGAAAGCAATTTCCTATGAAAACCTCCTTTTTTTTCCCCTAGGAAACATCTCAACCTTCTTAACCTCATCATTTTTATGTCATTTTGTTTTGTTTTGTTTATACTTAGAGGATATTACAATTTTATGTGGCTTCACTTATCTGTGACTTAGACTAAAGTCATGTTTTGCAACAAATAGAATGATTTAAAAGTATTTTGCTCCCTCAGGAAGGCCGTTAATGTACATGGGAAATTGTGTGGCAGCAAAATGAGATACTCTCCGTGGTACAGAGTTTATCTAGGGTTGCCCATATAAAACAGGCCTCATTTAGCATTAAATCTCATTTTATGTGATCAGGGTTTATTTTCCAATGGGCTACTCAGGATTCATGTGGTAAGACTGCTTTTTACTGAGCATCCTGAGAAGGCTGTCTCTATCTCGCTCCACTCAAGTTGCTTACACCTCAATTTCACACTTTAATTTGCTAAGTTTTGGCCCAATTAGCACTGAATATATTGTGTGCTGCCAGTACATATTTATTAAATAAAAACAATGAACAACACATGTCAAAGTACTTTGGAAAATTATAAAGTAATAAGTACACATTATTAATGTCTTCAGGTGATTTGCCTGGTTATCTTTAAACATGCTGAAAAATCATTATCTGATGTCATATTGCTTCACATGAATAATCAAGGATATCTTTAGGACTGTGGGGCACTTAAAAGTTCATATTATGAGTCATTTTTAGCATCTTTCCCTAGAAAGGATTGTGTGTGTTTGTGTATGTGCATAATTACATAAAGTAACAAAAATTATGAGCAACATGAAAATTATTCCTAGTTAATGTAAAGAATTTCATAATTTTTCCTAAAAACTCAAGATTTATTGGTATATAATGTTGTATTTTAGGGGAAATCCAGATGGAAAATCTGATCCCTTTTATTTCTAATATTTTAGAGTTTATTGATGTCATGTTCAAGATTACTACTCAAACAATATTTTAAGTAGATATTAGTTTTAATAACATTAAAATCATTCTCCTTTCTTAAAAAATTTTTTTTTATTCTGTGAAGAAAACAACTAACAGGTGAGGAGATCTATATATTTAAGATCTATAGATTAAGATCTATATATTTAGGTTGCTGCTACTGCTAAGTTCCATCAGTCATGTCCCACCAGGCTCCTCTGTCCCTGGGATTCTCCAGGCAAGTGGGTAGCCATTGCCTTCTCCAATATATTTAGGTTGGTGCAAATGTATTTCTGGTTTCAGACCATGAATTTTAAATCATTATAACTAGGCTCAAATATATCTTTATTAATCAAAATAGGAACCATTGCAATCAACACATTTTTGCCAATGAGAAATGTTTGTTTATTCCTGCAGCATAAAAATCTGTGCTTCAGGGTTTGATGAACTCTTGGAAAGCATTTTCTGCATTCTGCTGGTTGTGGAAGTGTTTTCCCTGTAAAAAGTTTTTGAGATTCTTGAAGAAGTGGTAGTTGGTTGTCAAGAGGTCAGGTGAATATGGCAGAATAGACAAAACTTTGTAACCCAATTTGTTCAACTTTTGAAGTGTTGAATGTGCCATGTGTGGTTGGGCATTGTCATGGAAAAGAATTGACATCTTTCTGTTGACCAATGCCGTCTGAAGGTACTGAAGTTTTTGGTGCATCTCATTGATTTGCTGAGCATACTTCTTAGATGTAATGGTTTCACTGGGATTCTGCAAGCTGTAGTGGATCAGACGGGCAGCAGACAACCAAACAATGACCATAACCTTTTTTTTTTGGTGCAAGTTTGGCTTCAGGAAGTGCTTTGGAGCTTCTTCTAGTCCAGCCACTGAGCAGGTCATCACCACTTGTTGTATAAAATCCACTTTTCATTGCATGTCACAATCATGTTGAGAAATGGTTCATTGTGTAGAATAAGAGAAGACACTTCAAAATATATATTTTTTTATTTTCAGTCAGCTCATGAGGCACCCGCTTATCAAGCTTTTTCACCTTTCCAATTTGCTTCAAATGCTAAATGACCATAGAATGGTCAACAATGAGTTCTGCAGCAACTTCTCATGTAGTTGTAAGAGGATCAGCTTCAATGATTGCTCTCAATTGGACATTGTCAACTTCTAATGGTCAGTATGCTCCTTGTCTTCAAGTCTCCTGTCTCCTTTGCAAAACTTCTTGAACCACCACTGCACTGTACATTCATTAGCAGTTCCAGGGCCAAATGTGTTGTTGATGTTGCAAGTTGTCTCTGGTGCTTTATGACCCATTTTAACTGGAAAAAGAAAATTGCTGGAATTTGCTTTTGTCTAACATTAATTCTCTAGTCTAAAATAAATATAAAATACAAAGCAAGTAATAAGTCACTAGCAAAAAAAAAACATAAAGTGGGAAATGTGCATTAAAATGATGTACAACATAACCACTTTATTTAAGATTGTATTCCAATATCAAAGGCAGATTTCAACAGTGCAAAAACCGCAATTACTTTTGCACCAACCTAATACTATTACCTCAAATCCATTCATCAGTTTTGGAATGGCCACTCCTCAATATTTCTGCTCATTTTCAGAGGCTTATTTTTTATACTAATTTGAGGGAACACTTTGCTTTTCTTGAGTTTGGCCAACTTCCTCAAGTGACAGAAAATGTGAATTAGTAGACACTTGAAATGGAAGGGTTTACATTGCAGGAATGCCTGCCATTTAAAGTGGAATAGCAAGGATTCTCAAAATAGCATTCTTAAAAAACATAAAAACTTCCTCTGTCATTTTCTCAATTGATCCTCTCAACTCCTGTAAAATTGCTCAGCCTCCTCTCTCTCTTCTTTTTTCTCTATTTTATTTCCCTTCAATTTGGGGTGGGAGGGGTAAGTGGAGATTCCCTCCAAGATTTGATTTAGGCAGAGAAACTCAGTGTTGTCCAGCCTCTATGGCAAAACTGAGATCTGAGATTCACTTCACATGGAGGAACTGAGCTGAAGCTATGAATGTATAACTTGCAAGAGCCCCTTCTGGTTGAACTACATTCTTAGACTAAGGCTGTCATGCTCTTTAGTTCTCTACAAAGAGTAGTGGAAAGGCAGTTTAATTTTCCAGCTACCCAGGTACCTAAGCAAATGAGTACAAGATATTTTTAATTTCCTGCTGTTTCTTTTAAGAATCTTATGATTGACTTGGAATATATCGATTCAATGGACATAAGTTTGAGCAACCTCCCAGAGATAGTGGAGCACATGGAAGCCTGATGTGCTGCAGTACACAGGGTTGCAAAGAGTCAGACACGACTCAGCAACTGAATGACAATATTATTCATCAGTGTTCCTTGAAAAATATGTGAACAATCTTACACAGATTAAAGAACAGAGGCTCTTTCTGTACTCTGCACAGGTCTACCTCCTTCCATTTTTGCCTTCTGAAGATTACTCTCCATCAAGAAGCTAGAGTCTTTTTTTTTTTTTTTTCAAGTATAAAGCAGAACATATCACTATTATGCTCAAATCCTCCAAGAGCTGGCTTCCCATCACAGAGTATAATCATACATCCATACATGTCCTTGCAAGCCCTGCATGCTGATTTCCCACTCCCCCATCTTCTTCTCTCACTCACTCTCTCTTCAGCCCCTCTACCTTTCTTCATTCAACTTCTTGTTCTTTGTTGTTGCTCAGTAGCCAAGTCATGTCCAGCTCTTTGTGACCCCATGGACAGCAGCAAATTGGGCTTCCCTGCCTTTCACTATCTCCAGGAGTTTGCTCAAACTCATGTCCATTGAGTTGGTGATGCCATCCAACCATCTCGTCCTTGTTCTTACCAAGCTCATTTCTGTCTCAGGACCTGGGAATGTGCTCTTTCTTGTGCCTGGAATCCTCACCCCCTCAGAGAGACTTTCAATGACCACCTCAACTATATATCTTTTTAACTGTTTTTGTGTCATTCTGTTTTATTTTCTTCCCAGCACATGATATATAAACACATGTATATACATAGATATATATCTATCTGTATATCATATCTATGATAGATATATCATATCTATCTATATATCTATATATGATATATATCATGTATATATATATCATATCTATGTATATATATTTGATACTTCACTGAGAGCATCTCTCTAGATGTCCCCTTGTTTATTTTCTATTTTCTCATTTGAATATACAGTAGGGAACTTTCTCTTTTCTTCTATTTCTCCAACACCCAGAATGGGCTTTTAATAAATTATAACATAATATTATACAGGGCTCTTTTGGTTTCAGTTGCAGCAGAAGCCTCAGAACTTCAGAATAACACTAGGCACGGCATCCTAGTGTGCATCGTAGCAGCTCTTCTGGACATGATACACTGATGTTGTGAAACTGGTTGCACAATAGTCCTTTGGTATGTGCTATGCTAAGTCGCTCAGTCGTGTCTGACTCTTTGCAATGCTATGGACTGTAGCCCACCAGGCTTCTCTGTCCATGGGATTCTCCAGGCAAGAATACTGAAGTGGGTTGCCATGCTCTCCTCCAGGGGATCTCCCCGATCCAGGGATCAAACTTGCATCTCTTATGTTTCTTGCATTGCCAGGTAGGTTCTTTACCACTAGCACCACCTGGGAAATCCAGTCCTTTGGTATGCACGGGGAATTGATACTAGGACACTCCACCCCCCATGGATACCAAACTTTACTTATACAATGACACAGTATTGTCATTGACCCTCCACATCTGCACTTCTGCATTTGCAGATTCAACCAGTGAGAATCTGTGAATATGAAGGGCCGATTATACTGACATTAGCTAATCATACCTAGACAGCATATTAAAAAGCAGAGACATTACTTTGCCAACAAAGGTCCATCTAGTAGTCAAAGCTATGTTTTTTCCAGTAGTCATGTATGGATGTGAGAGTTGGACTATAAAGAAAGCTGAGTGCTGAAGAATTGATGCTTTAGAACTGTGGTGTTGGAGAAGACTCTTGAGAGTCCCTTGGACAGCAAGATCAAACCAGTCCATCCTAAAGGAAATCAGTCCTGAATATTCATTGGAAAGGACTGATGCTGAAGCTGAAACTCTAATACATTGGATACCTCCAATACCTGATGCCGGGAAAGACTGAAGGTAGGAGGAGAAGGGGACGACAGAGGATGAGATGGTTGGTTGGCATCACTGGCTCAATGGACATGAGTTTGAGTAAACTCCGGGAGTTGGTGATGGACGAGGAGGCCTGGCATGCTGCAGTCCATGGGGTCACAAAGAGATGGACATGACTGAGCGACTGAACTGAACTGAACTGAATGTGAGGGTAAGGCTGAAGCATTCAGATTGGCAATGAGAGACTTGGGTAGAGGCCAGACCCCAGAGCTCTAGGCATAGGAGTGAGACACCCTGGAAAGACAGGGGGTACAGGGGAAGGGCAAAGTACTGTAACAAAATTATTCAAAATAGTACTCATTTGAATCTTTAAAAGTAACAGAAAAAAATAGAAGTGTGTATGGCTAGTTCTAGCCTTAAACACATGGCATCTGCTTAAAACTAAGGGGGAATATGTCTTAACTGAAGTAGTAGAAGATAAATGTTCCCATAATTCAAAGGAGTTTTGAATTGTGATAAATTCAGAAATGTAATATCTGGACAGTGCACAATGATGTGATATTTGAGATGAGATATTGAATTATCTACAATACATCCTTTCCTTTATGGTCTCCTCTGTAATCTGTGATTGCTTCAAAATGTCATTCTGATAATACAAGCTGCTTTCCTGCTTTAGACCTTCAAACCTTGGTTGAATGGCTTCTTTTCATCCTGAAGATAACAGTGAAAAATACTGAACACGGTTCTATGCTTTCTGATTTCTTTCTTTTTGTTTGGCTTTAAATTAATTTTTATTGGCATATAGTTGCTTTACAGTGTTGTGTTAGTTTCTACTCTGAACGAATGAATAATCATTAAAAAGAATCAGCCATGCATATACATATGTCCCCTCCCTTTTGGACTTTCTTCCCATTCAGGTCACTAGAGTGCATTAATTAGAGTTCCCTATATAATATGGCATTTTAAACAAAGCAACTGACAAAGGATTAATCTCCAAAATATACAAGCAGCTCATGCAGCTCAATATTAAAAAAACAAACATCCCAATCAAAAATTGGGCGGAAGACCTAAATAGACATCGCTCCAAAGAAGACACGCAGATGGCCAACAAATACATGAAAAGATGCTCAACATTGCTCATCATTAGAGAAATGAAAATCTGATTTCTTTCTAAATCATCCTGCCTCATCTTTTCCCACTCTTCCTGGCTCTCTATTCATAATTCCCAACTCTCCATCCTCAAAGATAGCCTTAGTTTTTATTACTTCTGGGGCACACTTGTCCACTGCTACAAGATTCTTCTTTCCTCCTCCCTTTGTGTCTTTATCCTTCAAAGTTTCTGCTTCTTTCAATTTTCCCCTGAAACCCTAGACCAAAGCTCACACACATTCAAAACGCCTGTCCCACTTGTTACCCATTTACTTAAAGTGTTATTTTTTTCCTCCACCAGAATGTGGGCTTAACTTATTCCTCACTAATTATTCCTAACTTACTTATTCCTTAACTTATTCCCTGCTAATCTGCATATTGCTTATCCCTCATTTGTTGCTCATGTTGGCATTAAAATGTCAACATATTTTTGTTCTTTGCCTCTAGTGATCTTTCAATACTTTCAGTATAACAGCAAAAAGTATTACAGTAACTAAATCTAGGTTAACTTTGGGGCTTATGCCAGATAGATCAGGTAAATACTCCGGAGGCAACAAAAACCTGCTCATATACTTCTCAGCCTCGTGTGAAGTTTATCATCTGGCAAGAATCTTCCAAGAATGTATCCCCTGGCATTTTTCCTTTTATGAGCGAAATCTCAAGTAAAATACAAAGCTACAAAATGAGGACAAATGGAATTCCTCCAAAAACAAAACCACTCATGTGATGACAAGATCTAAATAATTTGGGCAGGCAAAGATCTAATGTAGAAAGTTGTAGGATTGGCATATATATACCACCATGTATAAAGTAGATAGCTAGTGAGAAACTGCTGCATAGCACAAGGAGAGAAGCTTCTATACAGAGAAGCTCCTGTATAGCACAAGGAGCTCAGCTCAGGGCTCTGTGATGACCTAGAGGGGTGTGATGCATGGGTGGGAGGGAAGTTCAAGAGGGAGAGGGTATATGTACATATGCTCCTTAGTTGTTTCAGTCATGTCCAACTCTGTGCGATCCCATAGACAGCAGCCCACCAGACTCCCCCGTCCCTGGGATTCTCCAGGCAAGAACACTGGAGTGGGTTGCCATTTCCTTCTCCAATGCATGAAAGTGAAAAGTGAAAGTGAAGTTGCTCAGCCATGTCCGAATCTTAGCAACCCCATGGACTGTAGCCCACCAGGCTCCTCCATCCATGGGATTTTCTAGGCAAGAGTACTGGAGTGGGGTGCCATTGCCTTCTCCGGGGTATATGTATACATATAGCTGATTCAATTCATGGTGCAGCAGAAACTAACACAACATTGTGAAGTAATTACACTCCAATAAAAAAATAAACTCTGATAGACAGAGTGCCTGAAGAAGTATGGCTGGAGGTTCGTGACACTGTACTGGAGACAGGGATCAAAACCATCCCCAAGAAAAAGAAATGCAAAAAAAGCAAAATGGCTGTCTGAGGCAGCTTTACAAATAGCTGGGAAAAGAAGAGAAGTGAGAAGTAAAGGAGAAAAGGAAAGATATACCCATTTGAATGCTGAGTTCCAAAGAATAGCAAGGAGATACAAGAAAGCCTTCCTCAGTGATCAGTGCAAAGAAATAGAGGAAAACAATAGAATGGGAAACACTAGAGATCTCTTCAAAAAATTAGAGATAGCAAGGGAGCATTTCATGCAAAGATGGGCACAATAAAGGATGGAAATTATATGGATCTAACAGAAGCAGAAGATATTAAGAAGAGGTGGCAAGAATACACAGAAAAACTATACAAAAAAGATCCTCACAACCCAGATAATCACGATGGTGTGATCACTTACCTAGAACCAGACATCCTGGAATGTGAAGTCAAGTGGGCCTTAAGAAGCATTACTACAAACAAAGCTAGTGGAGGTGATGGAATCCCAGTTGAGCTATTTCAAATCCTAAAAGATGATGCTGTGAAAGTGCTGCACTCAATATTCCAGCAAATTTGGAAAGCTCAGCAGTGGCCACAGGACTGGAAAAGGTCAGTTTTCACTCAATTCCAAAGAAAGGCAATGCCAAAGAATGCTCAAACTACTGCACAATTGCACTCATCTCACACACTTGTAAAGTATTGCTCAAAACTCTCCAAGACAGGCTTCAACAGTATGTGAATGGTGAACTTCCAGACATTTAAGCTCATTTTAGAAAAGGCGGAGGAACCAGAGATCAAATTGCCAACATCTGTTGGATCATCAAAAAAGCAAGAGAGTTCCAGAAAAATATTGACTACTGCTTTATTGACTACACCAAAGCCTTTGACTGTGTGGATGACAACAAACTGTGGAAAATTCTGAAAGAGATGGGAATACCAGACCAGTTGACCTGTCTCTTGAGAAATCTGTATGCATGTCAGGAAGCAACAGTTAGAACTGGACATGGAACAACAGACTGGTTCCAAATAAGAAAAGGAGTACGTCAAGGCTGTATATTGTCACCCTGCTTATTTAACTTATATGCAGAGTACATCATGAGAAATGCTGGCCTGGATAAAGCACAAACTGGAATGAATCAAGATTGTCGAGAGAAATATCATACCTCAGATATGCAGAAGACACCACCATTATAGCAGAAAACAAAGAAGAACTAAAGACCCTCTTGATGAAAGTGAAAGAGGAGAGTGAAAAAGTTGGCTTAAAACTCAACATTCAGGAAACCAAGATCATGGCATCTTGTCCCATCACTTCATGGGAAACAGATGGGGAAACAGTGGAAACAGTGTCAGACTTTATTTTTGGGGGCTCCAAAATCACTGCAGCCATGAAATTAAAAGACACTTACTCCTTGGAAGAAAAGTTATGACCAACCTAGACAGCATACTAAAAAGCAGAGACATTACTTTGCCAACAAAGGTCTGTCTAGTCAAAGCTATGGTTTTTCCAGCAGTCATGTATGGATGTGAGAGATGGACTCCAAAGAAAGCTGAGCACCCAAGAATTGATGCTTTTGAACTGTGGTGTTGGAGAAGACTCTTGAGAGTCCCTTGGACTGCAAGGAGATCCAACCAGTCCATCCTTAAGCAAATCAGTCCTGAATATTCATTGGAAGGACTGATACTGAAACTGAAACTCTAATACTTTGGCCACCTGATTCTAAGAACTGACTCATTGGAAAAGACCCTGATGCTGGGAAAGGTTGAAGGCCGAAGGAGAAGGGGATGACAGAGGATGAGATGGTTGGATGGCATCAGCGACTCAATCGACCTGAGTTTGAGTCAACTCTGGGAGTTGGTGATGGACAGGGAGGCCTGGAGTGCTGTATTCCACAGGGTGCAAAGAGTTGAACGTGACTGAGCAAATGAACTGAACTAAACTGGACTGAAAAAACAAAATGTAAAAAAAAAAAAAAACAAAATTAAAGTTAACATATATTTTCTTATGGTGTCAGAAGGAAAATATTTACAAAAGGAAAAATATAAACTTCATGGTATGTTGAATAACAGCCTCCCAAGGTGTCCATGGGAATGGCTATCCACTCCAGTATTCTTGCCTGGAGAATCCCACAGACAGAGGAGCCTGGTGGGCTACAGTCCGAGGGGTCGTAAGAAGTAGAACAGGACTGAGCAACGAAGCACACAGCACAAGGTGTCCATGGCCAATCCCAGAACCCGTGATTGTTACCTTATATGGCAAAAGGAGCTCTGCAGATGTGCCTATGTTAAGGATTTTGAGATGACAAAGTTATCTGGATATCCAGGTGAGTCCGATGTAATCACAGTAGTCCTTTTAAAAAGGAAGAAGGAGACTAGAGACAAGAGGTGATGACTGAAGCAGAGGCTGAAGTGATACATTTTGAAATTGAAAGAAGGGTCCACCATCCAAGGAATACAGGTAGCCACTCGAAGCTGAAAAGGGCAAGGGAACAGCCTCCAAAAGGAACTAACCGCAATCAAACCTTAATTTTTTAGTTCAATGAATCTGATTTTGGACTTCTGACCTCCAGACCAGTCAGAGAATAAGTCTGTGTTCTTTTAAGACACTAAGTTTGTGGTAATTTGGGACAGCAGCATTAGAAAACTAATATAAGCCTTCTCTTCTCAATTGAATTGATACTAAAAGTGTCTTTTTCAAAGTTAGAAGTTATAAACATATGCAGACCTTGGGTTGAGAATTATTGGACTGATTTTTAAAGAGGTTGGGGGAAATATTTTTAAAAGCAGAGTCAGGGGCTTCCCTGGTACCTCAGTGGTGAAGAACCTACCTGCTAATGCAGGAGACCCAGGTTCTGTCCCTGGTCCAGGAAGTTCCTGTATGCCGAGAAGCAAATAAGCCCACATACCACAACTGAGCCTGTGTTCTACAGCCTGGGCACCGCAACTAATGAGCCCATGTAGCCCGACTACTGAAGTCCGCGTGCTCTAGAGCCCATCCTCCAGAACAGGAGAAGCCGCTGCAATGAGAAGTCCTCGCACCAAAACTAGAGTAGCCCCCTCTCGCCACAACTAGAGAAAAGCCCATGCGGCAACAAAGACCCAGCACAGCCAAAAATAAATAAACAAAAATCAGAGTCATCCCTTCCATTTTATCCATGAAGAAATAATTCGAGGAGTATACTATTGTTCTTCCACCAGATCAATAGATTCAGTGGTTCTGAAATCACTCATGAATTGGCCTTTATCATTTTGAATTAGAATTTTAAAAACCATGGCTACCACTACAGCATTTTAGTGCTTTCTGAGAATGACAGGAATACAGAGACACTGAGTATTTTCAATGCCAACATAATTTTCTTTTGTTTTTATTTTTTTATTTATTTTTACGAAAAATGTCCTACTATTTTTCGTATCAGAAAAAGTACATTGACTATTCCAAGTCATCACTTAATCTTGATATCCTTTATAAAGATTATTCTAAATCTTTTCAAATTTTCTATAATATCCAGCTCCCTCGGAAGAGACCCAAGACTTTAATTGCAGAAGCCCTGGAACTTTCTCCCATTTTTTTAAACATTAAGAATTTATTGAAGATTTTTTACACTTGAACATATTGTTTAAAATATAATCTTTCTTTCCATGTGACAGCCTCACACAAACAAAGTATTTAAAGAAGATGAAGGTCTGTCATTGCTCTGTTTAATTAACAAGAGACTTTTAGAATTAGAGAATGTTAAAAAAAGAATGCAGAAGAAAACTTAGTGTGATAATGATAATCATTTCATTTCACATCAGAATTTCAACTCGTAAAAATTCTATTTACAGGTGTCATCTGCTCGAACTAGTCAATCTTCTTTCATAATGTGAGCTTTTCTTTCCCTAGTTACTTATACAAATCAGATGGTGGAGTACAAAATCATGTGGAGAGGTTTAGATTTGCTTCTAATTTAGCACATGATGTAACAACTTCCTTTTTCTATCATCTATGACTTTGAAAGCTCCCAGATCCTTTGTTTTGCATCTAAATTATTTAAAATCGCCTTTCCTTTTAGTACATAAAGGCAATGCATATCTTTTTAATAGTCTACATTCTTGAAAATTAACTCAAGGTTTCTAACCAAACTACTTCAATGCACATTTCAGTAACTTTTCAATTTATTTTGGATTACCCAGTGACACTTATGATCTTGAAAATACAATTCACCTAAGATACAAATAACTTGACAGTAATTAGGAGACAATGTAAAGGGTCTGTACATGCTGTGCTAAGTCGCTTCAGTCATGTCTGATGCTTTGCGACCCTATGGACCATAGCCTGCCAGGCTCCTCTGTCCATGGGGTTCTCCAGCCAAGAATACTGGAGTGGATTGTCATTTCTTTCTCCAGGAATCAAACCCTCATCTCATATTTCCTGCATTAGGCAGGCTGGTTCTTTACCAGTTTTCTTTTACTATAAGACAGTGGTGACTTTGTAAAAGGTTAGCAATTTTAACATAGCACATATACTCAGCTGTGTTCACATTACTCAACAAAATGTTTTCCAATGAATACTTGTTGTGGGACGCACAAGCATAGTTATCATCAATTAAGATGTTTTTTTTTTCCAATTTTGACTAAGGAAAGAAGAGTTTAACTTTCTGCAGGGTGTGAAGCAGCTCAATCATTACAACCGTAGCATAAATATCTCCTAACGATTCTGTGTATGTTTATATATGCCTTTGAGACACTTGTTAAGTCTGTAAAGTCTAAGTGAAGCACATGAATATATTTTCCAATATTTTACACAACTTTTGAGAGGTTTCAGGAGATATAAAGTTTATTATCAGTTGTGTCTTTGACAAAGCATAGTTAAAAGAAATTTACTGAGAAATTACTCTATCATAGCTAATTACCAGATTTTGTACTATATAGTTCAATGCCTTTTTTATAATGAAATGGCAGTTTACAGAGCTAATATTATCACATTCTACAAATGAAGCCAGTCATTAAAATATGATATACATAAATACTAAAACATTAAATAAGATGTATATTCATAAAAATGTCAGAGTTGGAAGGAAATTTAGGTATTTCCAGTTCATCCATTTTCACTCTATGGTTGAGAAGCTAATCTGTTCAATTTCATCAAGCTACCTGTGGCTAGATCTAGGTCCAGAACCTCCATCATCTGATTCTTAAGCCAAGACAATTTGTAGTACATTTGGGCTCCCCCAATGGCTCAGCGGTAAAGGATCCACCTGCAAAGAATGAGGATAGGAAATGTGGGTTCGATCTCTGGATCGGAAGGATCTCCTGGATGAGGAAATGGTAAACATCCCTGGTATTCTTCCCTTGAAAAATCCAATGGACAGAGAAACCTGGCGGGCTAGAGTCAGACACGACTGAACAACTGAGCATGCATGCACTCTGAGTCAATTTCCACCTCTCTCCATGTCTCTCTCTTCCTCCCCTGCTTCATGCACACACACACACTTTACCTTAATATAGTTCTTGCAAAGCAATCTGAACAAGCACATTTTAATATAAATTTGCATATTATACTCCATACTTTCTTATCAGCATTTTCTTTTGGCAGAAGAGCCCCAAAATAAAATGCGTTAAAAAAACCCAGCACAGAGCTTGCTACACTATGAGAGAGAAGTTTTTCTATCTTTTGTCAAATTGACTGAATTAGATTCTGGTAAGAGTAGAAATATCCCCAAATTGAAGTGTTCTCTGAAATAAGCCATAGAAATTCACTTGGTAAAATATTAATCTAACTCTGAGTCTAGAGTACGCGGCCGCACTCACTCAATCACCTGCAAATAGACAACATGCTCCAGTCTCACCTGCTTGTTTCTTTACTTAAACATCCAAGAGATGAATCAGAGTTATTCGATGATTCTAGGATAGGTATTTCCTTTCATATTAAAATTATGTATTTTCTCCTGTGCAATACTAACATTTTTCCAGTAGCAACAGAGAAGTGATAAACTTCCTAAAGTAATGTGATGCTGAACAAAATCTAGTAAAAGTTAACCATAAGGCTTTGTGATAGAGGAAGTTATAATATTTACAATATTTGTAAATGTCACTCATTTATATTTTACCCTCTTAAAATTGAAAAATAATATATGTAAGCAGTTCAATTAAAAAAAACGATTTTAGACACCTTCTTGGCCACAATACAGGCTGTTTTAATTTTTAAAATAATCTAATTAAATGCCTCTGAGCAGTAAACAATGGTCAGTGATATCTAGATAATAAAGTTAAGTTCACAGAGACACCCAGATCTTGTATCCAGTAAGGATTTATTAGAAAAACAAATATTGAATAATTTATGATTTTAAATGGTTAGAATATAATTCAGAAAAAATATAAGCAAGTCATTTCCTTTCTAACAATTTAAAATGTAGAACGTTCAAACCTTATATATTTTTGCCAAAATAGTAATTATCCATAGATGACAGATGCTGCTCCCCACTTAATGGAGGGTCTCAAATTTTACTCTGCATCTCATTGGGAAGGAAATTTAAAAATTTAAAATAGAATTAACTTGGGGAAAGACATCAGTGCTGTAACTCTTAGCACCAAATGTTTCTTCTTGGAGCACCAAATGCTTTAAGGAAAACATTCCAAGTATCAAAGTTTTCAGATAGATAAATATTTATGGATCAAATCCATAAAGAACAGACATTGTTATGAAATATATATAGATGCCTTCAAAACTTTCTTTCCAGGCAGAGTAGACACATAAGTTAGGAGTCATTTCCCACTTAATTGTTTTTGCAACCTTATGCAACACAAATGGATTGTGGATAAAGACTTAAACTGGCTTATTCACAGAAAGTAGATCTTGACTGACATTATGTCCAGAAAATTAAACAGGAGCTGTTTCTCAATATAAAACACTATTAAACTTAAAGAAATGGCTTTATTTTAACCTTTTATATTCTTAATTGAAAGGCATCGAGGTTTTCAATTTTGTCCTTTTGTGAGAAAACAACACTCCTTAAGCAAATTATTCTCAATTTGCTAGTTAGCAAAATCAGAGAAAATCATTAACCTCGATCTAGTTTGTATCTTCAAGTGCAATAAAATTCCATCTGTCTTTGAACTTTATGAACAATACGTTTTCAGTCTGTATATAGACCACAGCCTCTTCCTCTTCACTGAAAGTTCTTCATAGTGATATTAGAACCGGAAATCCATTTTCCTTACAATCTACAGAAACCTACTTTGCCACGTAAGGGCAAAGGTCTACTTACATTGCTCAGGTAAAAAATAAAAGTGTCATAGAAATGCCATATGATACTAGATGAATTCAAAGGAACTACCAAAGAAGCAGACTTAGCTTCTGCATGTACTCTTGATGCTCTTTGATACCATTTAGGGGTGTGCACTGATCAGAAGGGCTTCCCTGATAGTTCAGTGGTAAAGAATCCACCTGCCAATGCAGGAAGCATGGGTCAATCCCTGGGTCTGGAAGATCCTCTGGAGAAGAAAATGACAACCCACTCCAGTATTCTGGCCTGGGAAATCCCGTAGACAGGGGACCCTGATGGACTACAGTCCATGGGGTCCCAAGAGTTGGACATGACTTAGTGACTAAACAACAACTGATCAGAAATGAAATGCCAAATTAAGAAAACAGCATCTGCCCCAGATGCAAATGTAGAACAATGGTCTCCAAGAACTCGGTAGGGATGTATGTGGTTTCCAAGTTACACTTGCACACATGGATAATTACTACCAACACTATCATTTGTGAACATAACAGACATTTTGGAACTGGATACAATTCTGTCCCTGCAACTAGCCAAGACAATTCAATATTCAACCAAACAAGGCTTGAGTGTATGTGGGCTTAAAGAAAATGGTAGCCAAAGCACAGGTAAAATTTTATTTATGAATATGGAGACACATGACTTTGGATCCAGCCAGCCAGTGACATAAATAAACTTGAGCAAAAGATTCAAGCTAGAGGATATATATGTATATCTATATATAAAAATTTGTGTGTCTGAGTAAGGCTTCTTGGAACAGTGCCACAAATCTGAACACCAACCATCAGAATCATTCCCGTCCTTTGAAATTTCCATTAACAGCACAATGGGGGTAATTATACTGGGATGCTCCAAATCTCTGTTTCCATCTTGTGCACTCACATGCCCGCCAAACATGAAATGTTCGCCTTCTCCCTTCCAACATGATGGTTGTTGAACTTATTTTTAGTGTCATTTGATAAGCCTTTGTGCTCGCAGAGAGACATCCCACTGACCCGGCCACTGGTCATTGTCTATACCAGTTCACATCAAAGCAGGCGCGCTTTGTCAGGTTTCCAGTCGAATATCCATTTCGCATCTGAAGTACAGTATCGAAAGTGACTAGATCATTTGAGCTTTTTCTTCAGCTGCTGCCTCCTTCCTCCCCCACAGTCTTTCCGCTCACGCTAACATAATCTGGCATCGTCGACGTGACACGATGGTGGTTTTTCTAAAAAAAAATTATAATACAGACATTTTCGATGTTTTGAGATGGTAGGCCCTCCTGATATTTTCATTTATAATTTGATGAGAGGAGGTCTTTTTGTTTTTTCTCAACTGAATCACAACCAAGGTAGAGTGCCCCTCAAAAATCCAAGAAATACGCATACAGTAATAGGTCATTCAATGTCAAAAGGCATAAAAAAGATGAGCAAAATCTTCACAGGCTGCTGCTTGCTGTTGCCTTTAATTATATTAATTAAACTTTGAAATTTTCATGCAAAGAGAGTTGCTGGCTTGTGACGCTGAAGAGCCCTTGGAGACTTGGAGGAAGAAAAAAACCCTGAGCGGAAGCTTTGTGGTTGCTGCTTCCTTTAAATTAAAAGCAAAACAAACTCCTAGGTATGTTTACAGATATTAATGCTTTATGCACTACTAAGCCCTAAACATAGCAAGAGGGGTAAATCGACCCATCACAGGGACAAGTTCTCAAATCATGAGTCCATTAAACTCCACTCAAGATCTCTGGTGAGAGGTTGTCTTCCTGTGGAATAATGCACTATTAATTTTCTTCTTTTCCCAAGTGCATAATGAAAGGAAGGTGTCTTCAAAAACTAAAGGGCAAAATCTTGCTTGCTACCAGTACCTTGAGGCATCCTGTCTACACTTTGTCATGCGTGTGCACTTTTCAGTGTTAGAATGACAAGATTTTCCAGTCAGAAGCTTCCCGGAAGGCACATTGTGGTATGGGGGACTTGGAAGGCTTTCGTGATCTGACATAGCTATAAGCCAATAGACTCCATTATTTGCTGAGCCTGGTGGGAGATTTCGCACTCTGCCTTTGGCTAACAATCTTGCCATGTAAACACACAAGTGCCGTGTTTCCATGTAAAACATTCCTTTCTCCATTCAGGATCCACCACAGCCAATTGTTTTTTTTCCTCTCTATTTTGACATCATCCTCACACTTTTGTTTTCCCTTTGTCCTCTTCTACACATTCAAGCAGACTTTCTTGTATAAACCACAGCATGTCCATTAATGTTCCTCTTTATTTTCAATGTCCTGAATCATGAGTTACCACTGAGTTTCATCAACTCCCATGTAGATGGCAGAACAAGTGTTTGAAAATGTTTGGTGCAAGCAAAGCAGAAGGCAGAGAAAACATTTCCTGACTGAGAGGAATAAAGCTGCTCTTCCAAAAACTTCTGAAATGCACTTTTTTCATTTGGTTGGAAATCGGCGTTGTGAACGTGTGCCATCTTCGTACCTCTTGGCCTTCTCGTTTTCCTTTTACTGAGATGGAACACGAGAGAAGTTTATGCACCGGCCCTAGGAAAGAAACAAATACTTATTGAAATACTGAAATAATTATTTTAAAAGCCTGAGAACACCTAGTTTTTCTACTATGATATAACAAACAATTACCCAAGGTAAGGTCGACATTAAGATGAAACATGGTCATAATTTTTTTCCCCAGGGTCAAAGCATGATGGTTTATTCAGATCTTTACCATAGCAAGTTCATCTACACAATGGCATGATAGAATTAGAGCGGAAAAAAAAACAAACAACTATGAGAAATAGAACTTGGGTATTGTTATTTAAAGAACAGTATTACTATCCTAGCAATAAAAATATAAAAGCCACAAACTCATATTTTCTATAAGGAAATAAAAGTATCCCTTTATGCAAGCTGGTGTTTTTAAAGCTGATATAAAATTGGTGCTTCGAAAATGCATACATGAGGACTGTATAGAAGAGATTGAGAATAAGAAGTCAGGGAGAAAGGGAGAGATGCCATTTCTTTGTGATTCCATTTTATAATAGGCTTTCACAAGAGACTTATTAGCATTCCTGTCCACTACTCTCAACCATTTCTCACAAGTGCACACCACTGTTACATGGTCTCTACACGTAGTCACTCTATTTGCACTCCACATTTCCAAAGAGAGTCTGCCATTCCAGTTCCTTGGCACTTCAATAAAGCTTATAGAGAAACATTGTTTCATATGTAACTATAAACAATCCAAGAATTAGTTGAAATTAAATTTCCAGTTAGTAATAAAAGATCCCCTTCTTCCCCTCCTTGGTGTGACAGTGTTGATGTCTTGTACTGTCTAAATCATATCCAGATTCCTTAGTCCAAAGCTACCACACTGCTTTCTACTTTAGGGTTCAGATCATCATCTTATGGAGATTGTCCTATTTCTCTTAATATCTGCTCTCTAACTTCATATTTTAGACTGTCTTTTCATTTCCCTTTAAATGTGAAAAATACATTTATTTCAAGTGTACATCCTTTGTACATGGTATATTAAAAAGGAAACAAGATTTTTGTCTGTTTTCCTCTCAAAAATCACTGTACAACAAGTTGGCAATTTCAGAAATCAATGAAGAAATATTAAAGCAAGGTAGTTTACATTTGCTCTTGCCTATGGTTTTTCCAGTGGTCATGTTTGGATGTGAGAGTTGGACTGTGAAGAAAACTGAGGGCCGAAGAATTGATGCTTTTGAACTGTGGTGCTGGAGAAGACTCTTGAGAGTCCCTTGGACTGCAAGGAGATTCAACCAGTCCATTCTAAAGGAGATCAGCCCTGGGTGTTCTTTGGAAGGAATGATGCTAAAGCTGAAACTCCAGTACTTTGGCCACCTCATGCGAAGAGTTGACTCATTGGAAAAGACTCTGATGCTGGGGGGGATTGGGGGCTGGAGGAAAAGGGTATGACAGGGGATGAGATGGCTGGATGGCATCACCAACTCAATCGACGTGAGTTTGAGTGAACTCCGGGAGATGGTGATGGACAGGGAGGCCTGGCGTGCTGTGATTCATGGGGTCGCAAAGAGTCAGACACGACTGAGTGACTGAACTGAACTGAAGAGGCAAATATTCATCAAATTACCTGCTTTCTAAATAATTTTGGAGGTAACGTTATTACTATGATTGTCGACTTTATTCCTTACTTTGTGCCTAATGTCTACAGATAATATCTGTGCAAAAGGAAGTGGCAGAAAATCCTGGAGAAGACTACTTTAGAATGAGATCAAAATTTCTTGATAATGAAATGATCACAGGTCATGTACTTAGACTGTATTTTTGTATTATCTAGAACTTTCAAACAAGATTTTCAGAATGAATATTAAGGGAAAAGATGCTTATTCTCCAGATTAGCTACATTTGGCATCATGTGCCCAGAAAAACATTTTTAAATGTTATTTTCATTATATATCCCTCTTGAAAAAATTTTTTTCAGGGGGGTAGGAAGGAAAATGACATAATTAATAAATATTTGGGCAAAGCAGTAAATCAGTCCTTCTGAGCCATGACAGTATAAATAGTATAAATACATACAATGAAAAATAGATTTTAACTGTGCATATTAAAACAATGATGTATATTAAAAATATTATTTTCTGGCAGTTTTCCAAAACCAAACAAAAGGAAATATATGAGGAATGGCATTTAGAGAGCAAAGATACAAATTAATGACATCTTTTCTTGTGTATTTATTGGACCAAAAATGTAAAAGTTTTCTCTCTTTTATATCATTTCAAAAAAGAAGTTTTCATGAATTTCTACTTTTATTTGCATTTTATCACTAGTTAACTAGATTTAAGTGTAAAGTTCTTTCTCTGACCATTTCTATTCTACAAATCAAATTAACCTTAGTGATGCTGACTCATTTATTTTAAGCAATTGGAGGGTTTAAACAGAGAAATTCACAGTACACTTGAATTTTCAAAATCATGTTATCTTCTAAACTATTCCAGACTAAATTATTTTCTATTTCATTTGGTGTGGTTTAATTAAAGACCTAGAAACTAAAATGAAGAAAGCCCTATTGATTTTCACCCTGAGGTCCTTACTCCAACTCTTCCCAACCTTGGGATTAAGTAGTGATCATCAGTCTATTGATTTAAGTACCTCAAAACCCTGGTGAATACCATATATACCCTGGATTTTAGCACACACATTGATAAAAACAATCAAATACCTCCTCTACTTCTAATCATGGACTCAGTGTTTTTCACTTTTATCAAGATCTGATCATGTTTTAATTTATAGGAATTCAGAAATTGGTAACAGAGGAGTTTTGCTCAGAAGTTACTTCCTCTGTTTAAGCCTTCCTCAGCTCACCCAGTCATGTGGCTCTTTCCCCGAAATTGCATCTCTATAATGGCCAAACCACATTGCACCCTAATTGCTTGCTCCAAGACCAAAAGAAAAGATAGTGCTCAAATCTGAGTGCTCCAAAGCTTGAATATGTATCCAGTTCTGTTATTTATTAACTGTGGGATCATGAGCAACTTATGGTTTCTTCATCAATAAAATGTGGATTAAAAATTGAATGTTTATACTATTAAGTCTGTTAATATATATCTATAAAGCACTTAGAATAGTACCTGGCATATAGTAAACTCTCATTTAAAAAACAGTCACTATCCATCTCCTGTCTATGATGTTATTGCACAATGTCTAACATAGAACAGACATGTAATAAATACTTGCTTAGAAACAACTGGACAAATGGATGGTGTATTAAAAAAAGAATACCTTTACTTGGGGATGAGAAGACCTTGAAAATGGGAAGACAGAAAAAGTACGAATTTGAGAGAGGAAAAAAAATGGATTACAAAGGAGAAAAATACAACAGTGTAAAGGAGAGAAGATAATATGGAAAAACATAGAATAGAGTAGTTCTAAAAAGAAAAGACAGATAAAGAATAATCAAGAAAAAAATAAACTATTGGCCAAAGGAAATTTTTATTTAGTATTCTATCAGTTATCTTACTCCCAGGGGATTATTTCATGCTAGCTACTACTATTCACTTACCAGAATATTCTAAAATCAAGGCAACAAATCCTGGTTGCAAGTGGCTGTAATTAAGAGTCTGTGGGCCTCAACCACTACTCAATACTAAGCTTACAAAACCTGTTAATATCATGCTAATTATGTTTAAGGTCAAGAATGTTTGGGCTGCCATTGATATCATGGCAAAGCAAGCACTCTAGGCCAGAAAACTGCAGAGCAATTTTTGTTCACAGGAAATGGGATATGACAGGGCTTATAGGTCTGCTATATCCTCATGCTTACAATGCCTATACAATAAAGGTTTGTTACCAAGGTAACAAGGAAAGCAATATAAAATAATTTGAGCAAATGACTCATCACTGAATGGTTCAGAATGGAAAATATTAGTAGTAAAAAGCGATTCTTTTCCTGAGACTATTTCACTTAGCGTGCATGTGCGTGTTCAGTCTCTGTCGTGTGTGACTGTTTGCGACTCTATAGACTGTAGCCTGGCAGGCTCCTCTGTTTGTGGAATTTTCCAGGCAAGAATACTGGAGTGGGTTGCCATTTCCACCTCCAGGGATCTTTCTGACCCAAGGATTGAACATGCATCTCCTGCATTGTGGGCAGATTCTTTACTGCTAAGCCACCAGGGAAGCCCCCCTATTTCACTGTAATTATAAACAATCAAGCTCTGAAAAATTTTTAAAAAGTTAGTTGAACTAACCTAAATATACAGAAATATACATAGATACATAATTTTAATACTTTATTCTCTAAATAGAGGTTAATACTAGTACCAGGTAAAGGACTATAGACTCTCTAAAATAAACCACTAAAATTGTAATATGCTAAAACAAATGAACGCAAGGTTTCTGCTAGCAAGAGTTAAAACAGATGTGGCTTCCTAAGGCAGCTCAGTGGTAAAGAATCCGCCTGCCAATGCAAGAGACGCAAGAGATGCGAGTTTAATCCCTGGGTCAGGAAGATCCTCTGGAGTAGGAAATGGCAACCCACTCCAGTATTCTTGCCTGGAAAATTTCACGGACAGAGTAGCAACAATCCATGGGGCTGCAGAGTTGGACACAACTGAGCACGCTATATTATATTTATGCTATATTTTACAAAATAATAAAAGAAGCTTGAATTCAGGTGACACAGTGTTTAGAGAATAATATATAATAACGTGTAATATTGTATTATGCATGAATGCTAAGTTGCTTCAGCTGTGCCTGACTTTGAGACCCTATGGACCCCATCAGGCTCTTCTCCAGACAAGAATGCTGGAGTGGGTTGCCATGCCCTGTCCTTCTCCAGGGGATTGTCCTGACCCAGGGATTGAACCTGGGTCTCCTGCATTGCAGGCAGAAAAAAAACCCATTAATTTTCTCTATATTTCTAAATTTTTATTGAATATTTAAAAAATAATTTTCCTGACTTAAAATCATGCTCTAATCATGCATCTAAATAATGGGTGAAATCAAAGTATACTGTTGTTGTGATGATTTAGGTAACACCATATTATTTATTCAATTAGTCAATCACTACAACCAATCTGAATGTTGTACCATGCTTTGTAAATCACCAGTTCATAAGTTTCAACAGTAACAACATATAGTCAATATGAAACTGAATTAAAATAGTATCCTTAGGACTACATTTGTTTAAAAATGAACTATGAATATATTCTATTCTTTTGCCTTGGGAGTATAGAATTCTTTGGATGCAATGAAATAATTGTTAAATTTATTCATTTTGCATAAATTAGGAGCAAAACTACTTAAACATTTTAAAAAATTAAGGTTAGGTAGAACAAATAGAATAACTACTGACTTTAGATTATAGCCAAATACATTTAAAGTACATTAATTTCAAAACTATGATAATTCAGATAATGACTGGCCAGGTTATAATTTACCTTCTTAATATGCTAAACAATCAATGAGGCAAATAAACTATAAACAATATTTTTATTGGCATATTTACCAACTTAAAATAAGTTGTAGTATATTAGAAAGGCATTTATATATTAATAATTGAAACCATGGTATTATGATCTGGGAATGACATTTTATTTACCTAATAAAAATTATGGCTTAAAAGGAATAAAACTGCCTCACTTTGAACGTAAAACTGTTTTATGCAACTTTATATTGAGCACATTACCTAATTAGTGAGCTTCTGTGGCAAGAGAACTCATGCATTGCTAGTGAAAGCATAAATTGGCAAAAATTATATAGTAAGCCACATGTGTAATAAGTCTTTAAAAGCTTATATTCCTTGACTCAGTAATTTCATGTTGGGAATTCAGCCCAGTAAAGTATCTAGGCAAAGATTTCAAAATGTTTACCATTGCGTTTTTATAATATGAAAAATATAACAGTTAATTTATATTTATTTCTATCAGAGGAAAATTAAATTATGATTCATCTATCATATATGTAGCCATTAAAATAGAAAAAATTTTAAATATTTAAAGATGTAGGGAAATAATAAGTGAAAAAAATCCAATTTGTATATATATATATATATTTATTATTGGGCTTCCCTTGTAGCTCAGTCGGTAAAAATCTGCCTGCAGTGCAGGAGACCTGGGTTTGATCCCTGGGTTGGGAAGATCCCCTGGAGAAGGAAATGGCAACCCACTCCAGTATCCTTGTCTGGAAAATCTCATGGACAGAGGAGCTCGGTGGGCTGCAGTCCATGGGTTCGCAAAGAGTCAGGCATGACTGAGTGATTAACACTTACTTACTATATTTATTACTATGCAATGAGTATGTCTGGCGGGCTTCCCTAGTGGTTCAGATGGTAAAGAATCTGCCTGCAGTGCAGGAGACCCAGGTCAGGAAGATCCCCTGGAGAAGGGAACAGCTACCAACTCCAGTATTCTTGCCTGGAGAATTCCATGGACAGAAGAGTCTGGAGGGCTCATATAGTCCATGGGGCCACAAAGAGTCAGACACAACTGAGCAACTAACAGTGTATGTCTAAAGAGTAAAAGACAAGACTAACAGACTGCACCAAACATACTATGAGGAGTGGAACTGTATGATTTCTTACATTCTATTTTATATCTTTTCTGTATATTTATACATTTGATAGTTAAAAAAAAATAGTTTTCAAAGAGTAAATTCAATCAGCAAAAATGTGATCCTTTCTAACGATCTATATGTATGTTTCTAAAAATCAGCCCAGGAACCCACTGACTGCTCTCAGGAATCACCATCATCTACCATCTATGCCAAAGTTCTTCAGCATTCATGTTCCCATAGGTCACCTCATTTACTTGCCTGAAGGTTGTCTTTTACAGTCAATACCCTGATGAACTCATGTGAGTGCAGTTCTACTCAAGAGGGTATGAGTATGGCAGAAGATGATGATTAATAAATTGTATAGTCCACAGTCAATATTTTCATTTTTATGGTATATAATACTAAGAGTTTCTATAAAAGGCCTGTTCAAGCATTTGTCCAGGTCACAATCAGCAATCTAACTTCTTTAAATGTCTGTATGTATGTGCATGTTCACACTCATGAGTGTGTACATGTGCACACATAGCCTACGTCAAACCCTATGCATACAGGAGTTGATTACCTTTAAATGAAAATATAAGATAAAACTTTCATACAACATCAGACTTTCCAATAACATGCATAGTATCCAGGGCATATGTAGGCACGTGTGCTCTGTCACGCAGTTGTGTCCAACTCTTTTGTGACCCTGGGGACTGTAGCTTGCCAGGCTCCTCTGTCTATGGGATTCTCCAGGCAAGAACACTGGAGTGGGTTGCCATCTCCTCCTCCAGGGGATCTTCCTGACCCAGGGATCAAATCTATGTCTCCTGTGGTTCCTGCATTGGCAGGCAGATTCTTTATCACTGAGGCACAAAGAAGCAGGGTGTGTGTGTGTGTGTGTGTGTGTGTGTGTGTGTATCCACTCAATCAACAACATAGAATATGTATACTCATCAATAATAATTTTGGAATCCTTCCTCCCCAGATCTGTTGGCAAAACTATCTTTCAAAAGTGAGGTTCTAAGTGAAATGCTAGCCACTGATTTCTCTAGGTCAGTCTGGTTCCTCATACTGTAGTCTATGATGTCCCATGGGTTCACTACAGCTGGAATAGTGCACAAGAATGGCGGAAACAGACACATACAAGCTCTCCTAATTCAAATCAAGAAGCTGTACTCTTATCTATGCTTTAAAATTGCAATTCATATAAGATTTTGTTTTTGCTTAAACTAAAATTATAGTTTGATAACTATTATTCAAGCTATTCGTACCTATGTAAAACCAGATCACCAGTAAACTATCAATATATCTGGACTTAGTGTCTTTACTTCTCTTTAGAAATATAATGCCTTCCTAAATATATTTATGAAAACATTAAAGCATTATCCCTTCAACATTTGGTCATATCAAGACCCCATATGAACTTTGATCATATATAGAGAATTTCGCATTTTGGAAAATTGCTATTGAGGATGATGATATTAAGGGATCAATTTTTGGAGTTCAGAGCTAGGTAGGAAAAAGCTTGTCATTTCTGGTAAGCTCATGCGTTTCCCTTGTATTATGTAATGCCAACTGTATAACTCAGCCTTTCTCTTTGCGCCTTGACTTCCAAAAGCTCAGACTTACATCATGTTCTAAGGCATTGCTATTCTTAGTGTACATTTTCTGGTATAGCTAATACTTTGGCCCATGATTATTTCTCTATTTTTATCCTTAAGTTTTATACACATTTTCCTCAATATTTCTTTACAAGTGGATTAGGTATAAGTAATTGTAAACTAATATATTTCTCTCTTAATTCTCAACTTTCTTAATTATGAAGACTCCACACTCCTCTAAACCTTTAAAATTCTCCAACAAATCTATTACACCTCAACCTCTATCTTACACAAAAGATCAAATCTTGTCTAATTCCCTTCTTTGTTGCCTTTTCTTATTCTGGCATGACTTATTGAAGTACCATGGAGATAGCTGATGTCAATTTAATCTTAACTAATATGAATTTGAAGCTTAAACATGCAAACATGTTGAAACTATACTATTCCATAAAATTCCAAAAATTCTCCTACAAAAATAAATCTCTTAGGTCTAAAGACTAAACGTTTAACTTCCTTTTCTTTGATTGCTAGAAAAAATAAGCGCAATATGATGCTTTATAAACTTTAAACATACTTATATGCCAATTCATCTCTTAGAGCTCAGGTCTGTGCAGAGGCTTTACTCTGTTATTCAATTTCCCTCAGTATAAGAAGGAACAGAATGTACCATGGATATATTACAAACCAGCATATCACTTAACTCCATTTAGGTGATTTTCAGGAAACACCAAGTTTCTATTAGAGTAAGAAGTTCATTGACATTTCATCGTTGGCAATACCTTCTCTTGGGTCACATAATAAGTAGGAGTAGAAAGTTGAGACCCAAAATAAAAATGTCCAGTGCCGTGACTGTTCTTCAGCTAATGAAACCAGGAGATTAAAATTAGACAGCAGTAAGAACCAATATATTTACTGTTGGTTACTCCAGTACTCTTGCCTGGAAAATCCCATGGATGGAGGAGCCTGGCAGGCTGCAGTCCATGGGGTCGCTGAGGGTCAGACACGACTGAGCGACTTCACTTTCACTTTTCACTTTCATGCATTGGAGAAGGAAATGGCAACCCACTCCAGTGTTCTTGCCTGGAGAATCCCAGGGACGGGGGAGCCTGGTGGGCTGCCGTCTATGGGGTTGCACAGAGTCGGACACAACTGAAGTGACTTAGCAGCAAATACATAGACCCCCAACTCTGTTGCAATATTTGAAAATTGATTTTGCCAATTGATTGTTACTGTGACCAGAGTAGCATTAAGCAGAGCAAGTGCCACATTTCCCATCTCTTGAGCATTAAAATTCTGCTGGCATTAACACCTGCAAGCTCCTTTACTAGCTATCTGCACAGGATATATTTCACTGTTATAACCGTTATAGTATTATGCTCACCTCATAAATATCCATTGACAAGCTGAAGCATACAACTGCACTTTAGTTTAGACTTTTCAAACACAGATAGCTGATTTATTTATATCTGCACTTCAAAAAAGACTTTACTAAACCTTCATGCTTTGTGCAACAGTGAACAGTGACTCAAATTTAAAATTGTGTACTAAGCAGAGATACACAAGGAAACAGACCCAAGACAACTGAAGAGGTCTAGGAAATCACAAATGTCAGGAAAGAATATTGACTTGAGAACACAATAGGCTCTTTGAGTGAAAATTTCCTGCAGCAACAGGAGGTACAGAGTGAGGAAAGGGCACCTAGTATTGTCTCTCTCTCTGTCAGAACTTCCTGAGAGCTTTATTTCATTTTTTTAGTAAAAGGGCAAGTTAGTGAAGCTTACATATCTAATACTAATAGTATAATAAGACTACATTCAACTATCAGGTATATATACACACTATATATGTATATAAAAACATATACATATATACGCTATAGACACACATAATGAGAAAAATATATATACACATAGTTAAGTGTTAGTTGCTCAGTTGTGTCTGACTCTTTGTGACCCCATGAGTGTAGCCTGTCAGGATCCTCTGTCCAAGGGATTCATTCTCCAGGCAAGAATACTGGAGGGGGTTGCCATTTCCTTCTCCAGTATATACACAAATGTATATGTATAAAATGTATACATAATTATATATGTAAATATATTATGATATATATTATATATGTAAGAATCTGTGTTATCCTCTTTAAAATCTGTGTTATCCTGCTTTAAAAAAAACTGAAATATACTGAGCCAAAATATAAGTTCCATATACTTTTGTTCTAACAGAAGCCCAACCTATACCATATGTGCCATTTATAGTGGAGACAACACACCATATAGAGATTCAGTTAATGTCATGAAGGGAAGTATTGAGTTTGCCTGATGAATTCACCTTTCGATTTTTTTCTCTTCCTTCTGTTATGGCACCTGCAAACTTTTAGTGACTCTACATGTACTGCTAACATTTACTTTTGCAAATACCTATGTATCTTTATTTTTCTGAGATTCAGGCATATAGCTGGCAGTTAATGAAACAACTAATTCATACCTCATAATAGTAAGACACGAAGCTAACATAGCCTTCACTAAATGCAAGGCAGAACCCCCCCAAAAGCTGGGGACATAGCAGGAAACCTGAGAGAGATCCCTACATAGTACATAACATTTTCCTTGAAAGCCAAGCAATCAAGTGAAAGCTAGGGAGAAAAACAGGAGGGGAGTGAAATAATTACCTTTTCAAAGACACACAGGACTTTCCCTAAGAAAAAGGAAGCAGCCCTTGAAGGTTTGGGGAATGGGAAAAGGAAGGAGAAAAACAGCCCTGAGGGACTCAGGACATTCTTGATGTACATGGCAATAACCTGTTGAAACCTGGAAGAGGAGAACTGAGAAAGATCCCTCGAGGATTCATGGGGCCTTCTGACAGTGCAGGGAATATGGCCAATCAAAGGATGTAGGGCAAGGAATCAATATGGAAATGGGTCTTTCAGTACAGAAAGTGGTAATTGGTGGGGATGGGAGAGGTGTGGTCCTGGACGCTGGAGAGCAAAGAGAACTCCCCAACCACTAGGAAGCTCACAGGTGGGTGGTAAAGGAGAGAGACAGAGATAGATATGAGATGGAGCAGGGGTGGGGTGGAAGGAGAGCTCTACTAAAGGAAAGTCCTTGAACCTGCCCTCAAATGTCTGGAAGCCAGTAGTACACTAAATTTAAGATGGCAACAAACTGAGACCAGCTCAACCTTAAATCAGCAACATGACAGAGGAACTGTATACACGTTTCCAGAGGTAAATATTATCTAGGTTAGTTTTTATTTTTTAATGACAGTGTCCAGCATAAAATCACAAATTATGGTATTCACAAGGAAGTAGGACAATATGACCTGAAAATGCAGGTCATATTTCCTGCAACAGAAAATACAGTTAATACAGGCAAATCTATGCTTAAGAGACAAGGACTTTAAAATATGTATGATAAAATATTATTAATAAAATTTCTAGTGAGAAAGATGGATAGCATGCATAAAAATATGGTGAAATTCAGCAGAAATATGCAAACTTTCAATAAGAGCAAAATGAAAAAACTAGAAATAACAAAGTAGTAGCAGATATAAAGAATGTTTTTGATTCATGTAAAAGTAGGCTAAAATAACAGAAGAAAAATGCATTGAACTTGAATGTAAGAGAATATAAATTGTTCAAATTGAAAAAAAAAGAGAAAAAAATAACTAATAATCTGAGACCATTGGGACAATACCTAATGGTTTGTCACATGAGTAATTGGTGTCTCAGAAGAGAGAAGAAGGAATGGGGCAGAAAAATTTGAAACAAAAATAATGGCTAAGAATTTCCTACACTTGATGAAAGGCATGAACCTACATATCAAAGAAACTCAGTGGTCTTCAAGCCGGATAAATACATGGGAAACTTTACCAGAGAATATATAATGAAACTTACAAAAATCAAAGAATATCATAAGAGGTATCTCTCTGCCCCTCATCATTCCAGCCAAAGATAGTCTATATAGAGAAAACATTTGTAAGCACAACAATTAACATTTTATCAGAAACAATGGAAAATATAAGACAGCAGAATTCTCTCAAATGCTCAATGGGGAGGAAAAAAGTCAACCTCTGGAAGGTAAGCAAAATAAAGACATTTTAAGACAAGCAAAGCCTGACATAATTTATCTACAATAGACTGCAAAAACCACAAGTGTTAAATGAAATTTCTTGAAACTGAAAGAAAAGACACTAGATGGAAGCCTGGATGTGCAGGAAGAAACAAAGAGAAACAGGAGTAAATATGTGCATAAATGTGAAATATAAATATATAAAAAATAAAAATTTTATGATACTATTTATTACTTACAGCAAAAATAATAAGAATATATTACTGAATTCATAACATCTGTACGATATATGATAATAAGAACACATAGAAACAGAAGTTAATAAATGAAAGTTAGGCCACGGTAATGTTTTTATATTACTTTAAATTTGTATACAATTATTAGATTGTAGATTAAGAAAAGTTATCTCTAGAGCAACTACTGAAAAACAGCACAGAGGTATACCTTAATATATTACATAAAATACTATATTAATCCAAAAGAGGTCAGAAAAAGAGAAACAGGAATAAAGAATGGATAGGACAAATACAAATAAAATGCAGTAGATGCAAGAACTGAAAATAAATGGAAACCAACAAACTGGATACATAATCACATTTATAAAACAACTATTTCAGGTGACTTAACTCAGTATTTTCTTTGTGTATCTACTACAGAAAATAATTTAAGAATAAACAGACCAACAAAAAATGTTTTATTTCATTCACTAGTCTTAATTTTGCTAATGCTACTTTATTATTAATTTGTAGCTAATATATAGGAGAAGGCAATGGCACCCCACTCCAGTACTCTTGCCTGGAAAATCCCATGGATGGAGGAGCCTGGTAAGCTGCAGTCCAAGGGGGTCGTTAAGAGCTGGATACAACTGAGCGACTTCACTTTCACTTTTCACTTTCATGCATTGGAGAAGGAAATGGCAACCCACTCCAGTGTTCTTGCCTGGAGAACCCCAGGGACGGGGAAGCCTGGTGGGCTGCCGTCTATGGGGTCACACAGAGTCGGACACGACTGAAGTGACTTAGCAGCAGCTAATATATAATAATATATATTATAGCACAGGGCAGATAAGTATTTAAATATTGGTAAGGCAAAGGTTTTTAATGTAAGAGAAAAGAGGTACAAGTATGATTTCAAAAATATTTAGTAAGAGCCTTTAATTCCAAATTAGAATTGAAAATATACCATAAACTCATGATTTTCTCAAAACTATTGATTTTCTAGTTCTACCTGCTGAAAATGCTTAGAAGCAATGAATACCCGAAACAACTAGCACCCCTATATACAAACGTGCTTTATCTAAATAATATTATATACCAAAAACATCTAAATCTCCTTGGAATTGAATGATTTATTTCAGTTTTGAAACAAAAATATAAATGATGAGTATGGGACATATTTTGACAAAACTAAAGAAAATTTATCAAAGACTAATGTAGGCCATGTCAAAAAGATAATAATCAACATGAATTAGGTTTTTGCAATATGGTTTCTCTGATCAAACTTCTCATCACAAATAGTAGAACAATTGATATGGTCTATTACCAAGAGCATAGCACCACTTATTAATAATCCATGCCATAAAAAGGTGAATTTGAATTGGAGTAAATGGTTACAGAATGCCAGTATATATAAGCGTGTGTGTTGCAGACCAGTGCTGGAGGAGCTGTACTTTATAGAAATGTTCAGATGGCACAGAGATTCCAAGGAAGTCAATGAAACTACGACTACCTGGGGAAGAATAATTCTGGTAGAGAAATCAACAAGTGGAAAGTGTAACTGGCATTTCTACAGAAAAGTAATACAGACAGTGTGGCAAGAGCAGACTGAGCAATGAAGGGTGGAAGATAAGGTCAGAGAGGAAAGCAGAGACCTTATGATGTAAAGTCCTGTAGCAGTAACAGTTATAAATTCTTTTTTTTAAAAGCCAAGTTACTAATTACACAAAGTTAACACCCAAAGCCTTTGACTGTATGGATCACAACAAACTGTGGGAAAATCTTAAAAAGATGGGAATACCAGACCACCTGACCTGCCTCCTGAGAAATCTGCATGCAGGTCAAGAAGCAACAGTTAGAATTGGACATGGAACAACAACATGTCCCAATTTGGACATGGTTCCAAATTGGGAAAGGAGTATGTCAAGCCTGTATATTGTCACCCTGCTTATTTAACTGATATGCAGAGTACATCATGAGAAACGCTGGACTGGATGAAGAACAAGCTGGAATTAAGAGTGCCAATAGAAATATCAATAACCTCAGGTATGCAAATTACACCACACTTATGGCAGAAAGTGAAGAGGAACTAATGAGCCTTTTGATGAAAGTGAAAGAGAAGAGTGAAAAAGTTGGCTTAAAACTCAACATTCAGAAAACTAAGATCATGGCATCTGGTCCCATCACTTCAGGGCAAATAGATGGGGAAACAATGGAAACAGTGATAGACTTTTCTTGGGCTCCAAAATCACTGCAGATGGTGATTGCAGCCATGAAATTAAAAGGTGCTTGCTCCTTGGAAGAAAAGTTATGACCAACCTAGACAGCTTATTAAAAAGCAGAGATATTACTTTGCCAACAAAGGTCCATCTAGTCAAAGCTATGGTTTTTCCAGTAGTCATGTATGGATGTGAGAGTTGGACCATAAAGAAAGCTAAGTATCAAAGAATTGATGCTTTTGAACTGTGGTATTGGAGAAGACTCTTGAGAGTCCCTTGGACAGCAAGAAGATCTAACCAGTCCATCCTAAAGGAGATCAGTCCTGAATATTCACTGGAAGGACTGATGCTGAAGCTGAAACTCCAATACTTTGGCTACCTGATGTGAAGAACTGACTCATTTGAAAAGACCCTAATGCTGGGAAAGATTGAAAGTGGGAAAAGAAGGGGATAACAGAGGATGAGATGGTTGGATGGCATCACTGACTCAGTGGACATGAGTTTGAGTATGCTCTAGGAGTTGGTGATGGACAGGGAAGCCTGGCATGCTGCAGTCCACGGGGTCACAAAGAGTTGGACAGGACTGAGCAAATGAACTGAACTGAACTGACTAAACACCTGTATTCCTCATCTCTTTTACAACAGACTAAGCCTAGATGTTAAGTGATTTCCTTTTCAAAGTTTTTAAGACCAATACACACACACACACACACATACACACACACACACACACACACACACACACACACTTTCTCTCTTTTCCACATACACTCAACAAACAACATCAGGATAAAAACCCCAAACTCCAACCACTATGTCAAATAATAGCTAATTGAAAACTCAACCCACATTTGAATTATGTATTTATATAAATGTTAAACAAATCCAAATGAAAAGTATGTTATATCAAAACTCTTCAATCAGGTGGAAAATAAAATAAATTAATTCAGTCAGTGTGGAAGAATGATGCATGAAAATATTAATTTTCACCTGAGTATTTATAGACTTAAAATTTTAACCTCTAGTTGTTAATATCACAGAGCAAAAATTTTACATGCAATTTGTGTATTTTTTTCCTAGAAAATTAGGCATCAAGATAATTCATTTGTCTTATCAAACTGATTTTGGCATATTAAAAGAGAAACCCCAAATGCTTATACATCATTGTCACTGAAAAACATTTATTGGGAGATTTTGTTAATGTATACAATCCTAGTAATACAATGATTTATTCCTAGCTAAGTTTAGATTCTAAGAATTACATCCTCACTTTTGGGACAGTGTATGTTGTCCCATTTAAAAAGATTAATAACTAAAAATGTGTTGATGAATTCAGCCTATCAGAATGATCCCCTAAAGAAGAAAATGGTTTCATTAGCTGTCTCTACTTTAAAGTATTCACAGCTCTTCGGGTCATTTGTCAGAGAGCTAAATTACTAGCTAATCTGAAACAAACTCCAATGATTTAACAGGTTCTTTCAAAGAAAAACAAACATTAAAAACTGCACTTTAAGTTTTAAAATCAATACTTAATGGATAATACCAATTAAAAATACCTTAAAAGATTTACAGTTTTAAAGCTTCATTCTGAAGGGAAATTATAAATTACTTTCTAGATGATAAATGAAAAAAATTTTAGAGAAAAATCTTCCTAAAGCTTTAGCTGGAAAATTAGTCACTCTTATGCTGTTTCCCTTCAGTGCTGCAAATATTTAATGAACTCATTCCAGACATTCAATTTGAACACAGGACATAAGTATATCTTCAATTTATGGACAAAAAAAAATATGCTTTAGATATTTTTATTACATTTGGGAAAAACAATTTTGAACAATTGCTAAAGTCATTTTTATATTTAATGCTGCTGCTGCGGCTGCTAAGTCGCTTAAGTTGTGTCCGACTCTGTGTGACCCCACAGACGGCAGCCCACCAGGCTCCCCCATCCCTGGGGTTCTCCAGGCAAGAACACTGGACTGGGTTGCCATTTCCTTCTCCAATGCAGGAAAATGAGAGTGACAACGCTCAGTCATGTCCGACTCTTAGCAACCCCATGGACTGCAGCCTACCACGCTCCTCCATCCATGGGATTTTCCAGGCAAGAGTACTGGAGTGGGTTGCCATTGCCTTCTCCATTTAAAAATGGTATCCAAATCCCCAAAGTCAGGATTTCATTTTTAACATTTATTACTGACTAATATTAAGACATGAAATGATATATACTTTTTTATAACACATAAGTAATGTGGATTAAAATTATTCACAATACACTTAAACATTCTAAACTGCCAGGGCAGCAGCCAAATGATTACATTTACTGCTAAATTTATACCAGGGAGAACAAAACTTCAAGCAGCACCTTAAATCGTTGATATGAAAATTAGGCTGATAACAGTGTGAAGACTATCCTCGCTTTTATGTGCAGATGCAAGTCTGAACAGACCTTTCAGATACAGCCACCAGGATTCATATCGCAAAGATAGATGCCACTGTGACCCAGATGTCACTTCACTTATCAATGAGTATACAATGGCACTTAATGGGAAACCCTTGGTTTTCACATTATGAAAAGAAACTAAACATGAATTTTGTCCCTTGATCGATAGAGGCATTCCTTGCTTAAATAACATATCAACTAACAAGATAAGTCTTAAAATAACTGAGGTAATATTAAACCATCCCAAGAGATATAATCTCCCTCAGAAGGAAAGGACAGACTTTCAAAGCGTAAACATTTATACAAAGATAAGCATATAGATACACTCAAATAAGGAGACAAACATGATTGTGATACTGTTTCAGAAAAGTAATGACCTAGTCATGGGTAATAATTTACCTCTATATACAAAGGACATTTATACTTCAGTCACAGACTCAAAACTGCTGAAGACATGTACATTTGAGTCAAATAATTAAGTGATTGACTTTGATTATTTAATCTCCATTTGATTGTTACATGTAATTATCCAACATAAATCGCAAAACCAGAAACTGGAGTTTAGGTCTATCTACAACTCAAAAGGGGAAACAGTGGAAACAGTGTCAGACTTTATTTTTTTGGGCTCCAAAATCACTGCAGATGGTGACTGCAGCCATGAAATTAAAAGACGCTTACTCCTTGGAAGGAAAGTTATGACCAACCTAGACAGCATATTGAAAAGCAGAGACATTACTTTGCCAACAAAGGTCTGGCTAGCCAAGGCTATGGTTTTTCCTGTGGTCATGTATGGTTGTGAGAGTTGGACTATGAAGAAGGCTGAGCACCAAAGAATTGATGCTTTTGAACTGTGGTGTTGGAGAAGACTCTTAAGAGTCCCTTGGACTGCAAGGAGATCCAACCAGTCCATTCTGAAGGAGATCAGCCCTGGGATTTCTTTGGAAGGAATGATGCTAAAGCTGAAACTCCAGTACTTTGGCCACCTCATGTGAAGAGTTGACTCATTGCAAAAGACTCTGATGCTGGGAGGGATTGGGGGCAGAAGGAGAAGGGGACGACAGAGGATGAGATGGCTGGATGGCATCACTGACTTGATGAACATGAGTCTGAGTGAACTCCGGGAGTTGGTGATGGACAGGGAGGCCTGGCGTGCTGCGATTCATGGGTTGCAAAGAGTCGGACACAGCTGAGCAACTGAACTGAACTGAACAACTCAAATACTGGGTCTAGTGTTAGTGTAAATAGATGATTTATGGATGGATGGATAGATGGATGGATGGATACATAGAAAGATAGATATTGATACACATATTGATAAATAAATAGGAAGATATATAGGTAGTCAGATGTGGATATAAAAATCAATTTTCAGTTAGTTCAGAAAAGTAAATTCTGTTATTCTAAACCAAAAATAATATAATAGGCCTAATATTCTACTTGGAGAAGGAAATGGCAACCCACTCCAGTATTCTTGCCAGCAGAATCTCAAGGACAGAGGAGCCTGGTGGGCTACAGCCCATAGGGTTGCAGAGAGTTGGACATGACTGAGTGACCAATACTCATATTCTACTATGAAAGATATAATTAGATTTCAGATGATAGCAAAGTTTGTTCAGCAGTATAACAACTCTTCTAATTTTTTAACAAAAAAAAATTTGTTCAAACTCTATCTTCCTTCCCAGACTTAAAGTTTCATGAGGGCTTCCCTGGTGTCTTGGATGGTAAAGCATCTACCTGTTATGCAGAAGACCTGGGTTCAATACCTGGGTCAGGAAGATCCCCTGAGGAAGGAAATGGCAACCCACTCCAGTATTCTTGCCTGGAGAATTCCATAGACAGAAGAGCCTGGTGGTCTACAGTCCATGGGATTGCAAAGAGTTGGACACGATTGAGCAACTAACACACAAGAGCTTCATGATCATTTTTTTACTAACATTTTGTAAATGCTTAAAACAGTGTTCACCCTACAGTCTGTGTTTAAAACATATTTGCTGAATTACTGATAACTACTGAGTATGAAATATTAAATTTGATCTATGCAGCTACTGTCTCTCTAAAACATATAATTGATATTGATATAGATATTTATGTGAATATTGAGGTAGTTCAATCTAACCACACAATGATTAGGAAGTATAAAATAAGACAGTGGTTCACTTGCATATACGCACAAACACAAAACTATGAAACTACATTTCAATTTTTGCTGACTTAAACAATAGTGGCATCATTCCATGGCCAAAGTCTTCCTGGCTTTTTTTGTGATGTGGATATTCAAAGCAATCCTTAGAGGTCTCCTTTCCTATGTGTCAGCCCAGTGCTAGGCATAATAGAGAAAGAGCTGAACTGGAGGATAGAAGTATTCTAAGCTGGAAAGCAAGTAGGCATCAGGGAGGAACTGAACTTGATGTCAATTTTAAATAGAGAACAGATGGTAGGAAGTGAGGTCTGCTTCAGGCTTGAAATCACCAACAGACAGAGAAGATAATCGTACATATTCCAAATCCATTATGATACTTAGATCTAAATACAACACATGTTTGACAAGCAGGAAGTGGTCATTACGAGCAACCTAACCACATGTAAACATGTCATGAAGTACTGAAATATTAAACCTGTGCCCAATTAATCAATTTTGTGGGTGTTTATTTTCCTTTATGACTCTGCTATTCCCTGTCAAAGAAATCAATATTTGAAGAAACATGGTACTTCTTAATATAAGGGGCATGTCTTGATGTATGTCAATAAAAATTCTAGAGACGAAGTCATTCATCAGGAAAAATTATTCTATATTTTCTATTGTTAACATGAGATTTGAAAACAATATAGCATAATTCATGCAGCCTTCCCAAAACATATTTTTTCAAAACTCTCTTAAAATTAAAGATATTTGCTGACAAATGTGAAAGTTTAATATTTAATATATACTGTGCTGCGGTTAGTTGTCCAGTCATGTCCAACTGTCCACAACCCCATGGACTGTAGCCCACCAGGCTCCACTGTTCATGGGGATTCTCCAGGTAAGAATACTGGAGCGGGTTGCCAAGCCTTTGTCTAGGAGATCTTCCCAACTCAGGTGTCAAACCCAGATCTGCCATATTATAGGTGGATTCTTTACCATCTGAGCCACCAGGAAAGCCCAAGAATACTGGAGTGGGTAGCCTATCCCTTCTCTAGGGGATCTTCTGGGTCATGAAGATCTTTTTTTGAATAGTTCTTCTGTGTATTCCTGCCATCTTTTCTTAATATCTTCTGCTTCTGTTAGGTCCATATCATTTCTTTCCTTTATTGTCTCCATTTTTGCATGAAATGTTCCTTTGGTATCTCTAATTTTCTTGAGGAGATCTCTAGTCTTTCCCATTCTACTGTTTTCCTCTATTTCTTTGCATTGATCACTGAGGAAGGCTTTCATACCTCGCCATGCAATTCACTGTAATTCTGCACTCAAATGGGTATATCTTTCCTTTTCCCCTTTGTCTTTAGCTTCTCTTCTTTTCGCAGCTATTTGTAAGGCCTCCTCAGACAACCATTTTGCCTTTTAGAATTTCTTTTTCTTGGGGATGGTCTTGATCACTGCCTCCTGAACAATGTCATGAACCTCCATCCAGAGTTCATAGTTCCATCCATAGGTGGTGTGATTACTCACCCAGAGCCAGACATCCTGGAATGCAAAGTCAAGTGGGTTTTAGGAAACATCACTACAAAAAAAGCTAGCGGAGGTGATGGAATTCCAGTTGAACTATTTCAAATCCTAAAAGATGATGCTGTGAAAGTGATGCACTCAATATGCCAGCAAATTTGGAGAACTCAGCAGTGGCAAAAGGACTGGAAAAGTTTTTTCAGTTTTCATTCCAATCTCAAAGAAAGGCAATGCCAAAGAATATGCAAACTACCACACAATTGCACTCATCTCACATGCTAGCAAAGTAATACTCAAAATTCTCCAAGCCAGGCTCTGACAGTATGTGAACTGTGAACTTTCAGATGTTCAAGCTGTATTTAGAAAAGGCAGAGGAACCAGAGATCAAATTGCCAACATCCATTGGATGGATCTTGCTCTCATCGAAAAAGCAAGAGAGTTCCAGAAAAACATCTACTTCTGCTTTATTGATTACACCAAAGCCTTTAACTGTGTAGATCACAACAAACTGGAAAATTCTTAAAGAGACAGGAATACCAGACCACCTGACCTGCCTCCTGAGAAATCTGTATGCAGGTCAGGAAGCAACAATTAGCACTGGACATGGAACAACCGATTGGTTCCAAATCAGGAAAGGAGTACGTCAAGGCTGTACATTGTCACCCTGCCTATTTAATTTATATGCAGAATATATCATGTGGAATGCTGGCTGAATGAAGCACAAGCTGGAATCAAGACTGCGGGGAGAAATATCAATAACCTCAGATACACAGATGACACCACCCTTATGGCAGAAAGTGAAGAACTAAAGAGCCTCTTGATGAAAGTGAAAGAGGAGAGTGAAAAAGCTGGCTTAAAACTCAACATTCAGAAAACTTAAGATCATGGCATCTGGTCCCATCACTTCATGGCAGATAGACTGGGAAACAAAAGAAACAGTGACAGACTTTATTTTCTTGGGCTCCAAAATCACTGCAGATGGTGAGTGCTGCCATGAAATTAAAAGACACTTGCTCCTTGGAAGAAAAGCTATGACCAACCTAGACAGCATATTAAAAAGCAAAGACTTTGCCGACAAAGGTCCATCTAGTCAAAGCTATGGTTTTTCCAGTAGCATGTATGGATATGAGAGTTGGACTATAAATAAAGCTGAGCACAGAAGAATTGATGCTTTTGAACTGTGGTGTTGGAGAAGACGCTTGAGTACCTTGACTGTAAGGAGATCCAACTAGTCCATTCTAAAAGAAATCAGTCCTGAATATTCATTAGAAGGACTGATGCTGAAGCTGAAACTCCAGCCTGATGAAACTTTGGCCACCTGATGAGATGAACTGACTCATTTGAAAAGACCCTGATGCTGGGAAAGACTGAAGGCAGGAGGAGAAGGGGACAACAGACGATGAGATGTTTGGATGGCATCACCGACTCAATGGACATGAGTTTGAGCAAGCTCTGAGAGTTGGTGATGGACAGGGAAGCCTGGTGTGTTGCACTCCATGGGGTTGCAAAAGTCGGACATGACTGAGTGGCTGAACTGAACTGACTGAGGGGTTCTTCCCAACCCAGGAATTGAACCAGGGTCTTCTGCATTGCAGGCAGATTCTTACCAGTTGAGCTACACTAACTCTATCAAAAAAGTAAAGATTTGAGCTTAAAAAGAATGAAAACCTGCTTAAAAGGAATAAAATATAACTTGATAAATCAATTCCGGTGACTCCTTATTTAAAATGAAAGAGTGTTTAATCTACAATGCATTATTGGAGTTGTCCTCTCTTTGATAAAACATTATTAGAAAAGTATCAATTCTGTGGCAGGTCTGGTACTCAGAACATTTTTCCGAGTCAGGAACATGAAAGAACATGGCCAGAAACTGCCTTTTGCAATTGCAAAAAAAAAAAAATATATATATATATATATATATATATATATATATAGTGTTCATAAAGCTTGCTTTCTTTGAATTCAGTCTTTCGTCACACTTTTAAAATATGACAATGAAAATTCAATTCCAAAAACTTGCCACTGGAAAATGTCTCTTTGACTGAAATGAAGAGAGGTGTAGTCGTGCATCAGTACTACACCACAATGAAAGCTGTACCGAGCTGTCATATTCTAACCTAGCATCCCATCACCACAGATAGAAAGGCTATGTGAGATGACAATGTAACGTGTGATTTGAGTGGCATCCCTGAGAAAAATCCAACTGCCGCAGCACATTTTTAGATTTAAATGTGGAAGATGGGTCATACTAAATATATATCATTGTATTTTTTCATCAAAGTCAACATCTATCTTTGGGATGCAGAGAAAACTGAATGAATAAAATATGCTCGTACTGGCAAAACCCAAACCTGGACAATTGTATCACTATTTTTATTCAGTCTCTTCTGACAACACCAATGCACCTTGCAAAAAGAAAGCCAGATGTTCCTTCTACTCAGTGCTATTAAAAGTCTGTTTTAGAGACTTAAATTATATTCACTGTTTCTCTTTTTTTTTCCAAATGATGATGGCATTGAAGCCTTTGATAATGAACAAAACATATTTTTATGTGGGTTTTTTAGTACTTCTAGATTTAAATATACAGCTTAACATATGTTTAAGACAGAGCATATGGAAATAAGAAAAAGCAAATCTGAAATCCAGGCACAAATATTACTTTATAGTCATTTCAAATCATGCAGGTTACTGAGACTCAGAAACAACAAAAATATAATCTCTTTTGCTATAATCATACTAACCTACAGGAATTAAAATTTCCATGGTTAGTATCTCATTGTTCAGATTCTACAGAATTCATCCTAGATTTTAAAAGGATGAAACCAAGAGAGTTCTTCCCTTCGTGTGACTTGGGCTCATTTCTTACTGAGCGATATTAAAAACAACACCTTTACAAATCAGCCAGTGAATAAATTAATTAGCAGCAACCAGTGACTACTTCTAGTGTAACAACTTCAATCTATTCACTTAACTGCATTATTACAGAGGTGATGCCCATGAAGAAGTCAGTAGAAAAATATACAAAGAAAAATGTACAAAGCAGAGACATCACTTTGCCTACAAAGTACTCATGTTTGGATGTGAGAGCTGGACCATAAAGAAGACAGAGCCAAAGAATTAATGCTTTCAAATTGTGGTGCCAGAGAAGACTCTTCAGAGTCCCTTGGACAGCAAGGAGATCAAACCAGTCAGTCTGAAAGGAAATCAACCCTGAATATTCATTGGAAGGACTATTGCTGAAGCCTAAGCTCCAATACTTAGGACATGTGATTCAAAGAGCGACTCATTGGAAAAGACTCTGATGCTGGGAAAGATTGAAGGCAAAAGAAGGTGGTGGCAGCAGATGAGATGGTTAGATAGCATCAACTGACACAACGGACATGAATTTTGAGCAAACTCTGGTAGATAGTAGAGGACAGAGGAGCCTGACATGCTGCAATCCATGAGTTTCAAAGAGTTGGATACATCTTAGCGACTGAACAACAGCAACAACATTGTATGATTTCACTTTTATGTGGTACCTAGAATAGTCAAATTAATAACGATAGAATAATAAATAATGGTTCTCAGGGACTAGAGGAGAGGAAACAGAGAGAGTTATTGTCTACTAGGTACACAGTTTCAGTTTGCTTTGCCAAAAAGTTCCAGAGATGAAGTGATAACGGCTGCACAACAATCTTGACGCACTTCACGCTACTGAATTGGACACTTAAAAATGGTTAAACCTGTAAATCTTATGTGATACGTATTTTACCACAATAAAGAATTATTATTTACAGAATTTATAAGTCAACTGAGATTATTACCATAATTTACAGATTAAATTGTAGAATTTAATTCATGATAGATGAACTCGAGATCTAAAAAATCAAAAGTTCTCATATACCAGTAATGATTAAGTTAGGAATATTTTGGAAGATATGTTATATGTAAAGAAAAATATTTCATTTATTCTAAAAGATATAACAGACGTTTATACATTACTCATATTCCTCATAGCTCATTGGGTAAAGAATCTGCCTGCAATGCAGGAGACGCAGGTTCAATCCCTGGGTTAGGAAGATCCACCGGAGAAGGAAATGGCAACCCATTCTAGTAGTACTCTTGCCTGGAGAATCCCATGGATAGAGGAGCCTGGCAGGCTACAGTCCATGGGGTTGTAAGAGTCGGACATGACTCAGCAACTAAACCACCACCGTATATTACTCATGTGTGGTTATCTATCTATATATATATTAATCATAATTATTTCATGTCATGATAGTCAATTTACTTTAATGTAATAAAACCAATGACAGCATGAAAAAATAATTATTGCTTAATAAGTATTTTGTAAGACACAGAGCCAAGAAAATATCTGATATGTCAAAAGTTAACTCAAAATTCTATTTTAAATATAATTTACTATCTTAATCTCAGTAACATAGTAACAGAGTCAAATAAAGTCTTGACTGTATGCAGTAGTTGGGAATAAGTAATTCAGAGTGGAAAAACTATCATGATAATTGAAAACGAAAGGCAAAAATGCTGCTGGCTTTCCCCCAGCCTCCGTTCTCTTCCTTCAGTCATTCAAGTAGGCCCTAACAGGAGTCCTCTCCCCTATTTACTATCATCTGGTGGACATAGGTGACAACCACTGGGCTCACAGACTCAGCTACCAAAGACAAAAATGTAAAGATTCTAACTAATAATGGACGAATAAACTTTTTGTGAGTTTTCCTTCATGTTTCTGCCACCACTATTTTCTCCAAATAAGACAGGACCCAGGGCCTAGGAGAAGAGCAAACATTATGGCATTTCTCTCTTCTAGTGCTAACTTGGCAATACCGCTGTGATTCTGAAGATCTTTCCAAACTGATACATGGTTAAACATATGCAAAATTATCAAAGAAACCAATTAAAATCACTTTTAATAAAATAATTTGAGCCATAACCCACTATATTCCTCAGGAATACAACCAATAGTTTTCTGACAACAACAGCAATAATAATTATGACCAACCATTATACAATTTAGTCCATATATATCAAGTGCTTTTCTAAGGGTTATGTAAGGACTTGACTGTGTGCATAACAATAAACTGTGGAAAATTCTGAAAGAGATGGGAATACCAGACCACCTGACCTGCCTCTTGAGAAACCTGTATACAGGTCAGGAAGCAACAGTTAGAACTGGACATGGAACAACAGGCTGGTCCCAAATAGGAAAAGGAGTACATCAAGGCTGTATATTGTCACCCTGCTTATTTAACTTATATGCAGAGTACATCATGAGAAATGCTGGGCTGGAGGAAGCACAAGCTGGAATCAAGATTGCTGGGAGAAATATCAATAACCTCAGATAAGCAGATGACACCACCCTTATGGCAGAAAGTAAAGAAGAAACTAAAGAGTCTGTTGATGAAAGTGAAAGAAGAGAGTGAAAAAGTTGGCTTAAAGCTCAACATTTAGAAAACTAAGATCATGGCATCCGTTCCCATCACTTTATGGCAAATAGATGGGGAAACAGTGGAGACAGTGGCTGACTTTATTTTGCGGGGCTCCAAAATCACTGCAGATGGTGATTGCAGCCATGAAATTAAAAGACACTTGCTCCTTGGAAGCAAAGTTATGACCAACCTAGACAATATATTCAAAAGTAGAGACATTACTTTGCCAACAAAGGTCTGTCTTGTCAAGGCTATAGTTTTTCCAGTAGTCATGTATGGAAGAGTTGACTCATTGGAAAAGACTCTGATGCTGGGAGGGATTGGGGGCAAGAGGAGAAGGGGATGACAGAGGATGAGATGGCTGGATGGCATCACTGACTCGATGGACGTGAGTCTCAGTGAACTCCAGGAGTTGGTGATGCACAGGGAGGCCTGGCGTGCTGCGATTCATGGGGTCGCAAAGAGTCGGACACGACTGAGCAACTGATCTGATCTGATCTTATGTATGGACGTGAGAGTTGGACTATAAAGAAAGCTGAGCACCGAAGAATTGATGCTTTTGAACTGTGGTGTTGGAGAAGACTCTTGAGAGTCCCTTGGACTGCAAGGAGATCCAACCAGTCCGTCCTAGAGGAGATTAGTCCTGGGTGTTCATTGGAGGGACTGATGTTGAAGCTGAAACTCCAATACTTTGGCCACCTGATGCGGAGAGCTGACTCACTGGAAAAGATCCTGATGCTGGGAAAGATTGAGGACAGGGGGAGAAGGGGATCACAGAGGATGAGATGGTTGGATGGCATCACTGACACAATGGACATGGGTTTGGGTGGACTCCAGGAGTTGGTGATGGACAGGGAGGCCTGGTGTGCTGTGGTTCGTGGGGTCGCAAAGAGTCGGACAAGACTGAGCGACTAAACTGAACTGAATTGGGGTTGTTTACCCATCACTTCTATGTGGTGCATATTGATATCCTGAATTTACAGATGAGGAAACTGATGCTTGGAGAAAGCAAATCCTTTACTCAAAAAAGTTCATTACAAGTAAGCAACAGCTCCAGGATATGGACCCAGGAGAGTCAACCTCCAACACCCATAATCATCATGGGTGTTGATTATGAATGAATAAAATTCTTTATTTTGTATATATGTATGCTGCTGCTGCTGCTGCTAAGTCACTTCTGTCGTGTCCGACTCTGTGAGATCCCATAGATGGCAGCCCACCAGGCTCCCCCGTCCCTGGGATTCTCCAGCCAAGAACACTGGAGTGGGCTGCCATTTCCTTCTCCAATGCATGAAAGTGAAAAGTGAAAGTAAGTTGCTCAAGTTGTGTCCGACTCTTCAAGACCCCATGGACTGCAGCCTACCAGGCTCCTCTGTCCATGGGATTTTCCAGGCAAGAGTACTGGAGTGGGCTGCCATTGCCTTCTCTGGTGTATATATATATATATATTTTTTTTTAATTACATTAAAGATGATCAAATATTACTGGATGGGAATATAGGAAAATGCCTATCAGGTGGCACTAGTGGTAAAGAACCCGCCTGCCAATGCAGGAGAGCTAAGAGATGCCGGTTCAATCCCTGGGTCAGGAATATACCCCGGAGGACGTCATGGCAACCCACTCCACTATTCTTTCCTGGGAAATCCCATGGAGAAAAGGGCATGGTGGGCTACAGACCAAAGGGTCCCAAAGAGTCTGACTGAAGGACTTGGCACACATGAAACTTACATCTAGTGAGAATTCAGAAATTATTAAATACATTATAAATTAAATCTGCAGAATGTTATGAAAAGAATTATAAAATTTATAAAAGGAACGTACATGAGAGAGACCTTACCTATTTACAGCCAAATAAAATGAACTCAGTATTAGCACAACACAAACTAGTAATGTAAGGATAGGTGTGAATTGACTACATTAAGGCCCCAGACTTTACATACTTTCCATTTAGGATGGAACTCTTTTCAATAAATAACATACGCACACTCTATCTTCCTAGACTCAGTTGTCTGACATGTTCTCATATCCAAGAGAAAGCTTTGCAATGATGGAAATTGATAATTATACTAGGATGTAGTCCAGCAAGATCCTTAGGGCATTCTGGGGAATATGAAGTTTCTTAATACATTAAACAACTCGAGATTGCAGCATCTGAGTCTTGTGTCCATTCCTTTTTTCATTCTCTTTCTTGCAAATCTTACCTCTCATTACTGTGATACATGTATCTTTTACACTCCAGTTTTATTATATTGCTTCTAACTTGCCACAGGTATGGAAACCAGAGAGTGAAGCCCACTAAAAGTAGGTATAAGATAAAAGTAGATAATAGTGTAAAGAGCTGGGACTCTTCAAAATCTATTTTTACTGATTGGAGAATTATTTATCCATTTAGAGCTCTAGAGTATGCTCTAGGTATGAAAGTTGCTGATCTGTTTTGCAATACCATATATTTTAATATATATAATTTCACAAAGATTCTACAAAATAAATTCAGTTGATTATATGTTCAGTACAGAGCCATACTTTCCCTACATATGACGGTAATATTCTTAAGTCTCAATTTCAACACATTTACCAAAATAGAGTTGAAATCAAGAAGTCTACCAGATCTAATCAACAAAACCAAACTTACTTTATGTATATTCACCGTCATAGAAGAAGTGCACATATATTCGAATTGTACATAATTTCTCTCAACTTGAAAATTTTGCAAATGTGCTTTGTTATATTTCGTTATTTAAATGCTTGGTTTTAATCTCATTTGCATATTACAGGCTGAAAGTAAATAGCTATTTCATATATATATATGTATGTGTGTGTGTATATATATATGCTTTCTCTTAAAAAAAGATATATATTTATCAAATTAATAGTTTATTTTATAAGGGTTGCAGTCAGGGACAACAGCTGCAAATATTTTATCCTTTTCTAAATTGCATTTGTGCCAATGGTGAGTAAAATAAATGCCCTAAGATCTCTCTTTCTCTCTCTTCTCCCTCTCTCCTCCTCTTCCTCTCCCTCTCTCTCCCTCTCTCCACTTTCAGATAAATGCCAGTCATTTGGCCAGGGCTCACTCACAGAAGGTGCAGCAGGCACAGATGGCACTAATGCATAAATGTAATCTAGCAAAAGAATGCCAACGCCAACCCAGAAAAGGTTCCAAAGAACTGCAGTGCCCTTACAGGAAGCCTGTGATCGGCAAGGTTAAAGCTGCAGCTGTGAGAGCTCACTATTTGCTCCCAGATCAACAATGGATACTCTTGAGCAAATGAGCATGTTTAATTTGTTTTATTTGCCACCAAAGTATTAATTTAGATGGTATTTAGATAAGTGATATAGCCTTACAAATAACACTAAATGAGGATCATCTAATTCCTGCAACTGAACATATTCATAGATTCATGTCCATCTGAGTATCTGTAGACTCTTTACAGCCACCCTCTATTTGCTTACCTCATTTTGTTTTCTTTATAGCTCTTGCTACCTGAAATTATATTTTGCCTATTAATATACCAACATATGCCTCCCCTACTTACTTTTACTCAATCATTCTTCAAAGGATTTCACATTTCATGATTAACTTTATTTCCTCTCTGTCTCCCGAACTCAACTCCACCAGAAGAGAGTCTTGATCTGCCTTGTTTACCTCTCTCAGTGCAAAGTAATAAACTATTGACTGAATATTAAAAAAGGGGTGAATAAAGGCACTCACATGTAACACATGCTTACATGTTAAGTAACAGTATTCTGATGTCCATTCAAACTTACTGTAAACTGCTGATATAATGCTACTCTGAGGATAGTTTCTCTTTTTTTTCCCTCAAAATCAAGTCATCTCACCATACTATAAATTTAGAATGCTCACAAAATATTCATTATTTTGTAAATTAACTAAGGCCATCAATATTCATACTTGGGTAAGTATAAAAATATGAGCAAAACATTAATATAATAATATTAACTGTGTTTAGTAATCCCACCGCTGCCTACTTAGAGTTCTGTTTATTTCATGAAAAATGCCACCTGATTGTCTAGCCTAGGAAAAGCAGGAAGATGAGTGAAGGAGATATTCCAGGAGAAGTGCGACATCAGGGCAGAAAGGATTTCCTTGTATCGTGATTAAAATGGTTTACAATAACTCTCAATAAAGGAATGATTGGCTTCCTTAGCAAAAGATACTGCTTCTGAGTTCTTCATTAGAGACCGATTTATTTTCGTCTCAAAAATACCCAGCTTGCAATAAAATCAATCATTGCTGCATTAGTTATAATGCTACCATTCACATCATGAAAAACTATTAAGTATTCAAATGCATGAACAGTATGAAAAGGCAAAAAGGTAGGACACTGAAAGAGGAACTCCCCAGGTTGGTAGGTGCCCGATATGCTACTGGAGATCAGTGGAGAAATAACTCCAGAAAGAATGAAGAGATGGAGCCAAAGCAAAATCAACACCCAGTTGTGGATGTGACTGGCCATAAAAGTAAAGTCCGATGCTATAAAAAGCATATTGCATAGGAACCTAGGAGTGTCAGGTCCATGAATCAAGGCAAATTGGAGTAGTCAAACAGGAGATGGCAAGAGTGAACAGTGACATTTTAGGAATCAGTAAACTAAAATGGACTGGAATGGGTGAATTTAACTCAGATGACCATTATATCTACTACTGTGGGCAAGAATCTCCTAGAAGAAATGGAGTAGCCATCATAGTCAACAAGAGTCTGAAATGCAGTACTTGGACACAATCTCAAAAACAGAGTGATCTCTGTTCGTTTCCAAGGCTAACCACTCAATATCACAATAATCCAAGTCTATGCCCCAACCGGTAATGCTGAAGAAGCTGAACGGTTCTATGAAGACCTATAAGACCTTCCAGAACTAACACCCAAAAAAAGATGTCCTTTTCATTATAGGGGACTGGAACGTAAAAGTAGGAAGTTAAGAAACACCTGGAGTAACAGACAAATTTGGCCTTGGAGTACAGAATGAAGCAGGGCAAAGGCTAATAGAGTTTTGCCAAGAGAACGCACTGGTCATAGCAAAAACCCTCTTCCAACAACACAAGAGAAGACTCTACACATGGACATCACCAGATGGTCAACACTGAAATCAGATTGATTATATTCTTTGCAGCCAAAGATGGAGAAACTCTATACAGTCAGCAAAAACAAGACCAGGAGCTGACAGTGGCTTGGATTATGAACTCCTTATTGCCAAATTCAGATTTAAATTGAAGAAAGTCAGGAAAATCACTAGACCATTCAGGTATGACCTAAATCAAATCCCTTACTATTATACAGTGGAAGTAAGAAATAGATTTAAGGGATTAGATCTGATAGACAGAGTGCCTGAAGAACTACGGACGGAGGTTCATGACATTGTACAGGAGACAGGGATCAAGACAATCCTCAAGAAAATAAACGAAAAAAGGCAAAATGGTTGCCTGAGGAGGTCTTACAAATAGCTGAGAAAAGAAGACAAGTGAAAGGCAAAGGGGAAAAGGAAAGATATACCCATTTGAATGCTGAGTTCCAAAGAATAGCAAGGAGAGATAAGAAAAAGCCTCCTCAGTGATCAGTGCAAAGAAATAGAGAAAAACAATAGAATGGGAAAAACTAGGGATCTCTTCAAGAAAATTAGAGATACAAAGGGAACATTTCATGCAAAGATGGGCACAATAAAGCACAGAAACAGTATGGACCTAACAGAAGCAGAAGATACTAAGAAGAGGTGGCAAGAATACACAGAAGAACTGTACAAAAAAGATCTTCACAACCCAGATAATCAAGATGGTGCCAGACATCCTGGAATGTGAAGTCAAGTGGGCCTTAGGAAGCATCACTACAAACAAAGCTGGTGGAGGTGATGGAATTCCAATTGAGCTGTTTTAAATCCTAGAAGCTAATGCTGTGAAAGTGCTGCACTCAATATACCAGCAAATTTGGAAAACTCAGGAGTGGCCACAGGACTGGAAAACATTAGTTTTCATTCCAATCCCAAAGAAAGGCAATGCCAAAGAATGCTCAAACTACTGCACATCTGTACTCATCTCACACAAGAGTAAAGTAATTCTCAAAATTCTCAAGCCAGGCTTCAACAGTACATGAACCCTGAACTTCCAGATGTTCAAGCTGGATTTTTAAAAGGCAGAGGAATCAGACATCAAATTGCCAACATCCACTGGATCACTGAAAAAGCCAGAGAGTTCCCGAAAAACATCTACTTCTGCTTTATTGACTATGCTAAATCCTTTGACTGTGTGGATCACAACAAACTATGGAAACTTCTTAAAGAGATGGGAATACCAGAGCACCTGACCTGCCTCTTGAGAAATCTGTATGCAGGTCAGGAAGCAACAGTTAGAACTGGACATGGAACAGCAGACTGGTTCCAAATAGGAAAAGGAGTACGACGTCAAGGCTGTATATTGTCACCCTGCTTATTAAACTTATATGCAGTGACAGACTTTATTTTCTTGGGCTCCAAAATCACTGCAGACAGTGACTGCAAGCCATGAATTAAAAGACGCTTGCTCCTTGGAAGGAAAGTTATGACTAACCTAGACAGCATATTAAAAAGCAGAGACATTACTTAGCCAACAAAGGTCCATCTAATCAAAGCTATGGTTTTTCCAGTAGTCATGTATGGATGTGAGAGTTGGACTATAAAGAAAGCTGAGTATCAAAGAATTGATGCTTTTGAACTATGGTGATGGAGAAGACTCTTGAGAGTCCCTTGGACTGCAAAGAGATCCAAGCAGTCCATCCTAAAGGAAATCAGTCCTAAATAGTCATTGGAAGGACTGATGCTGAAGCTGAAACTCCAATACTTTGGCCGCTGATGCGAAGAACTAACTCATTGGGAAAGACCCTGATACTGGGAAAGACTGAAGGCAGGAGAAGGGGACGACAGAGGATGGGATGGTTGGATGGCATCACCAACCTCATGGACATGAGTTTGAGCAAGCTCCGGGAGTTGGTGATGGACAGGGAGGCCTGGCGTGCTGCAGTCCATGGGTTTGCAAAGAGTAGGACATGACTAAGCAACTGAACTGAACTGATGCCAACTCAGGGTGTGCCTACATTTACCATGGGAAAATGCTTGGTAAAATGTTATGTGAATGTTATCATAAAATCCGTGTAACAATATAAAAAACAAAAATGATATAATTTTAAAGCAGGATGGAAATTAGTATTTATATAGTATGATTTCACCTATATTTAAAAAAGAAGTTCAGAAAAATTTTGAAGTAATATATTCTTTAATAGTTTTGTTTTCTGTGATACTTAAAAGAAGATTTCTGGGCTTCTCTGGTGGCTCAGACAGTAAAGAATCTGCTTGCAATGCCGGAGACCTGGGTTCGATCCCTGGGTTAGGAAGATTCTATGGAGAAGGGAACGGCTACTCACTATTGTATTCTTGCTTGGACAATCCCCACGGACAGAGCAGCCTGGTGGGCTACAGTCCATGGGGTAGCAAAGAGTCGGATGACTGAGCAGATTTCACTTTCACTTTTTTCCATAAGAAGATACTGTTTTCTTCTCTTCCTAAAACTTTTGCAGTTTTTCTTTAGTAACTGCTTGCTTTATAATAACAAAGAGTTGAAAGATAACTTACCACTTTAGTTACTTACGTATTTTACCCCACCTTATTCCACACACACACACACACACACACACACACACACACACAAATTGAAGTTAACTGTAAACTCTAATCTCACCTTGAATCAAATTACTGGAAGAAACTAAGTAGCTGTTAATATTTTGAGTGTTCTCTCAGATACAAATTGTGGCATATGAAAAATGTGTACAAAAAACAGTAGAACAGAATTTTTGGAACAAAGAATATCAATAAATGACCATCAATGCTTCTGAGGAAGATGAAAGGAGTAGGTGGGCTCTTTCTATCTTTGAAAACCAAGTCTACAATGAGAGTCACTCGACTTGGAGTAATGTATCTTTTTTTTTTGGAGTAATGTGTCTTTTCCACTATAATGTCCTCATTTATAAATTTTGGACAATAGCATGGCCTCATGGAGTAAGTGGGAGAACGGTAGGCATCCCCTGAAGTTCAATGCCTGACACAGGATGACTACTAATAAATGCCATGTGTTCCTACCACTGTTTCCATCTAACAGAGAGGAACTGGCAAATAGTATGGTGCATAAAACTTCAAAGCAGATATTGGAGCAAAAAAAAAGTCTTCATTAGTCAAGTTCCAATCCAAAGAAATACTATCTATTCAGCGGTTCTTTCATGAAGAACCTCAAGAACACAGTCATCAGAGTGAGATCCTGTCTGCTTTCAAGGGATTGACTCTGGACATTCTATTAAGAAAACAACTATATACTGTCAGACATAGCTAAGGACAAACAGGTTTGTAATATGCTCCTAAGATTAAAATGCATGCCCTCTATCAATGTGGAGAGTTTAAAATTTTTATGTTCCTTTTTTTGAAAAAAAAAAAAAAAAAAAAAAAAAAAGACACTGCATCTGCCAGTCAAAACAAGCACCCTCTCCTCCATGCTAACCCAACTTCTCAGCACAAATGGGCTGGATTTCAGTGACCACACCTCATTCTTCCCTCAGTTTTCACCTTTACACAAGATACGACTTGGTGTTGGTGGTTTAGTGGCTAAGTTGTGTCCAATTCTTTGTGACCTTATGGAGAGTAGCCCACTAGGTTCCTCTGTCCACAGAATTTCCCAGGCAAGGTGGGTTGCCATTTTCTTCTCCAGGGATTGTCCCAATCCAGGGATCAAACCACATCTCCTGCACTGAAGGTGCATTCTTCACTGACTGCATCACCATGGAATCCCCAGGACATAATTTACTCAACTGGAAACAGCACTGCTGAAATTATACATAGCTCATGGCAACACAACATGAACCACAAATATAAAAATGAAGTAGTGGCAAGGAGTGACATTGAACACAAAAAGAAGAGCTCAAAAGTGAGCTGGACTGGGAAAAAAGAGGATCTACAACTGGAGAAAATGCCACAAGGAACAGTAACTTGAGTGAGGGTGAGGTCAAACACGAATATGAGGAAGCAAAGTAGAAACCAAAGAGCAAGACACCACATCAATTATTTAGGCTTACATGCCTATGATGTGTGGTGCAAAATGGGAAGGAAGTCTTCTTTCCCTTGGCTGCAGAAATTGCAACATGAAGAAATTTCAAGATGTCTTGAATTCAATCAAAAGACCAGCTCTAAGGTGACTTAGAGTGAAAATGCTGTGTCCACCCTTGTGTATGCTGGCCACCTGTTTTTGGAAGGAACATTTACTATTTCACTTACTCGTAGGAGATGACTTGGCTTCTAGCAGAATCTATCTTCTTAAATGATAAATGAATGTTAAACACCAAGAACTATGATCTCATTCTAAAGTTGTAAGAAATTGGGACTTATCAGTATTTGACATATGTACAACCTGATTACAGGCTTCCTGGTGGTGCCAGTGGGAAAGAACCCACCTGCCAATGCAGGAGAGGTAAGAGATGCGGGTTCAATTTCTGGGTTGGGAAGATCCCCTGGAAGAGGGCATAGCAACCCACTCCAGTATTCTTGCCTGGAAAATTTCATGAACAGAGGAGCCTGGCGGCTACAGTCCATGGGGGTATCAGAGTGCAACACAACTGAAGTGACTTATCACACATGCACGCACAACCTAATTACAGGCCATATATTCTAAAACTAAAATATTATTCATAGTCCTAAAGGTAGGGAGTAATCATACCATTTTCAGAACCATTATGATTCTTCTCTTTAAAGGAATTTAAAGTAGTTTCAATCATTGCTCTTAAACAAGTATACAATAAATGACCTAAATATTTAGTCAGAGGCGCATTCTTTTGCTGGATTTTTAACTGATCTCTATTCAGATACATTTCAGGTTCAGTTAGAACTGGACATGGAGCAACAGACTCATTCCAAATTGGGAAAGGAGTATGTCAAGCCTGTATATTGTCACCCAGCTTATTTAACTTACATGCAGAGTACATCATGAGAAATGCTGGGCTGGATGAAGCACAAGCTGGAATCAAGATTGCTAGGAGAAATATCAATAACCTCAGATATGCAGATGACACCACCTTTAAGGCGGAAAGCAAACAGGAACTAAAGAGCCTCTTGATGAAGGTGAAAGATGAGAGTGAAAAAGCTGGCTTAAAACCCCACTTTCAAAAAACAAAGTTCATGGCATCCAGTCCCATCACTTCATGGCAAACAGATGGGGAAATAATGGAAACAGTAGCATTGGGCTCTGTTGGGCTCCAAAATCTTGGGCTCCAAAATCACTGCAGATGGTGAGTGCAGCCATGAAATTGAAAGATGCTTGCTCCTTGGAAGAAAAGCTATGACTAACATAGACAGCATATTAAAAAGGAGAGACATTATTTTGCTAACAAAGGTCCATCTAGTCAAAGCTATGGCTTTTCCAGTAGTCATGTATGGATGTGAGAGTTGGATCATAAAGAAAGCTGATCATCGAAGATGAACACTGAAGCTTTTGAACTGTGGTGTTAGAGAAGACTCTTGAGAGTCTCTTGGACTGCATGGAGATCAAACAAGTTAATCCTAAAGGAAATCAATTCTGAATAAACATTGGAGGGACTAATGCTGAGACTGAAGTTCCAATACTTTGGGCACCTGATACGAAGAGCCGACTAGCCGACTTATTGGAAAAGACCCTAATGCTGGGAAAGATTGAAGGCAGGAGAAGGGAATGACAGAGGGCAAGATGGTTGGATGGCATCACCAACTTGGTGAACATGAGTCTGAGCAAACTCATGAGGACAGGAGACAGTGAAGGACAGGAAGCCTGGCGTGCTGCAGTCCATGGGGTCACAAAGAGTTGGACATGACTGAGCGACTGAAGGACAACATTCAGATACATTTTTAGATGACACAATGCTCTTCAACTGCTATTTTCGGATCTTCTGTCATCAAAACTTGGCTACTCTCTTTCAAAACTATTACCATTCTCTTTCCTAAATTAGTACTATAATTGGTAGCATTGTAATCAACCTTTCCTATCTACAATTTCTCTATCTATGGATTCTGCATTGGCAAAATTCAAACAACCTCAGACTGAAAATATTAAAAAAAAAAATCCAGAAATTTCCATAAAGTGAAACTTGAATTTTCCATGCACTGGCAGCTATTTAGATAGCATTTACATTGTATTAGGTATAATAAGGAATCTGGAGATGACTTAAGATATACAGGAGGATATGTGTAGGCTATATGCAAATACTACTACCATTTTACATAAAAGACTTGAGCGTCCACGGATTTTGTATTCTGGAACCAATGCTCTGGATACTGGATACTGGAGGACAAATGTACTTAAAATCCTGCTTCGATGAGTCCCACACAAGTTTTCCCCTTAATCACACATCTAAAACTTAAACAAACAGCCAAAATGTTCTCACATTTTTCTAATTCAACAAATGCTTCTTTTCCTTTTAAGAAAATGTATTTTCTCATAAAAGTTCAAGCATAACTGCTGATGGAAAGAAGTAAGAAATATTTCAACAGTATTCAAATTGGTCTCAGGGATTGGAGAATGATGCAAAAGAAATAAAAATCTCATATTAAAACTAAAAGATAGTGAAAAAAAAACTAACATGTGAAATAATCAGAGGGCAATTAATTTAAAAATTATTGCACAATATTTAAAATAATTCACTTTAAGCTCTGGTTATTTATTGCACTCTGACATATAATGGCTTTTGCACTTACACACATTCCTACCCACTACTATACAAGAATAAGAGCCACCTTTCTATTTTCTATTTTTCTGTCTCTTGCACAATTCTAGACACAAAGTCAGCAAGTAATGAATAACTTCACTATGCACTCATTCAATCATGTGGAGGCAGTTTTCATTTAAATCTTTGTTGCAAAGAAGAAAAAGTGTGTTGGTGACTTTTTTCTTTATTTTAAAAAATTAATAAATGGAGAAGCCTTAATTTTATAAAACTTAAAAATATCAGAAATTTAATTAAGCTTTTAATTCAGTGATAAAGAATAGGAATCAATCACTATAGTCTCAACAGTAGTAGTATTAAGAAAACAAGGTGCCCATTTCAGTTCCTTAATGAGGCAATTACCAGTAATAGGAAAAGCTCAAAAGATTCAGATTTGGCTCAATTAAATTTCTTGAAAACTAATCGCATATAACCATCTAAAATAGCACAAAGCAAAGCAGAAGAAATTCTCTGGAAGATTATTTTCAATATCCATAAAAGTTTAGGCTAAGGCAGCCAGTTTCTGATTATATGTGTTCAGACATATCTTTATCGACAACCTCACTATAGTAAATTCATAGAAAACTGTCTATCTGCAAGTGACTTTTTGCCATTCACTTGGGCCACTTTTTTCCAATTCTAGTTTGCAACTCATATTTACCCTGACAGAGATACTGCCTGGAATGTGACATTATTAAACAACAGATATGTTTCATTATCTGAACCAGAAATCAAGAAATCCCAAAATCAATGACAAAGTACAACTTGAGGACTTAAGTATCTATTAAGCCAATATTTGTACTGAACATCAACCATGCTGCCTAGCCTTGTGTTGGTGTTTCAAAAATGCCTAATATTTTTGAATAGTTCATTGCTTTTGAGTGAAAACAAGAAATGATATTTGACAGCTAGTTACTATTTTATTCTAGTTTTCACTAAACAATGATGCCTTATCCATTCCTTATTTTTAGGAATTTGTTGCTTGAACATCTCACGAAAAAATTTCATGAGGTTGGTAACACACATTATTGCTGTCTACTTAGAGATGGTCAGAAGGAAAGTTCAGTTCAGTCACTCAGTCGTGTCTTACTCTTTGCGACCCCATGGACCGCAGCACGCTGGGCCTCCCTGTCCATCACCAACTCCCAGAGTTCACCCAAACCCATGTCCATCGAGTCGGTGATGCCATCCAACCATCTCATCCTCTGTCGTCCCCTTCTCTTCCTGCCCCTAATCTTTCCCAGCATCAGGGTCTTTTCAAATGAGTCAGCTCTTCACATCAGTTGGCCAAAGTATTGGGGTTTCAGCTTAAACATCAGTCCTTCCAATGAACACCCAGGACTGATCTCCTTTAGGATGGACTGGTTGGATCTCCTTGCAGTCCAAGGGACTCTCAAGAGCCTTCTCCAACACCACAGTTCAAAAGCATCAATTTTTCTTTGGCGCTCAGCTTTCTTCACAGTCCAACTCTCACATCCATACATGACTACTGGAAAAAGCCTTGACTAGACAGACCTTTGTTGGCAAAGTAATGTCTCTGCTTTTTAATATGCTATCTAGGTTGGTCATAACTTTCCTTCCAAGGAGTAAGCATCTTTTAATTTCATGGCTGCAATCACCATCTGCAGTGATTTTGAAGCCCAGAAAAATAAAGTTAGCCACTGTCTCCACTGTTTCCCCATCTATTTCCCATGAAGTGATAGGAACGGATGCCATGATCTTAGTTTTCTTAATGCTGAGTTTTAAGCCAACTTTTTCACTCTCCTCTTTCACTTTCATCAAGAGGCTCTTTAGTTCTTCTTTACTTTCTGCCATAAGGATGGCCTTACAAATAGCTGTGAAAAGAAGGGAAGTGAAAAGCAAAGGAGCAAAGGAAAGATATACCTATTTGAATGCAGAGTTCCAAAGAATAGCAAGGAGAGATAAGAACACCTTCTTCAGCGATCAATCCAAAGAAATAGAGGAAAACAATAGAATGGGAAAGACTAGAGATCTCTTCAAGAAAATTAGAGATACCAAGGGAACATTTCATGCAAAGATGGGCTTGATAAAGGACAGAAAGGGTATGGACCTAATAGAAGCAGAAGATATTAAGAAGAGGTGGCAAGAATACACAGAACTGTACAAAAAAGATCTTCATGACCCAGATAATCACAATGGTGTGATCACTCACCTAGAGCCAGACATCCTGGAATGTGAAGTGAAGTGGGCCTTAGGAAGCATCACTACAAACAAAGCTAATGGAAGTGATGGAATTCCAGTTGAGCTATTTCAAATCCTGAAAGATGATGCTGTGAAAGTGCTGCACTCAATATGCCAGCAAATTTGGAAAGCTCAGCAGTGGCCACAGGACTGGAAAAGGTCAGTTTTCATTCCAATCCCAAAGAAAGGCAATGCCAAAGAATGCTCAAACTACCAGATGGAAAGAACACTGAACAAAATGGTAAGTTCTCTTGCTAAGTATGAAAGCATAGTGTCATTCACTTCTGAGTTTGAATCAAGTCAATTAAAACCTGCCAGAGGCTTTGCAAAGCCTACCACCGCTAGTGCTACTCATACAAATTACAAAATATTTCACTCCAGAGGATATCTCTGTGAGCCACAGAACAGTAACAGAAAAGCAAGAAAGACAAGAGAGGTCTAGAATTCAAGCTCATTAAATGTATCCAAACTGTTTCTGCCTTTTCATGCCAAGCTCTCTATAAGCAATTCAGTCCCTACAGAAAAATGCGAATGATGCTGAAAAAGGAGGACATTACCTTAAGGATTGCTACTTTGTTATTCATGGTGGTTAATATATTGTATTATATATAGGAATAATTACTACAGTTATACTCATTAAAAGCCACTAAATCACAAGACCATTTTAAACTGCTGCAGTAGGAGAAAAACGTTCAGATTTTTACAGTATCCAATTCTGGCACCACACCAAAAAAATGATGTACTGTACTACTTGGGAAATACAAAAAAAAATGTGAACATGAGTTCTGGTACTTACATGTATATTTCTAATTTGTGTAACAAATAAAAGGTATTTCTTTCAGCCTTCGGAATTAAGAAGTCCTACTCTATGGCTGTCACAACAGAAAAGCAAGCCACTGGCCTAATGCTGGTGCCCATATGGTTGTCACACATACATTTGTGAGTTTGGAACAGCGTGCTTTGTGTTGGCCATTTTAATTTCAATAGGCTATTAATCTTTTAAATACATTAAGCATGACCAACCCTGCTGCCAGGGTCTCCTGCCCCTCCGATTCTCCTTCCTTCTAGCTCAGGGTTTTTGCCCTGGATCTGGAGGTTTCAGCAGAGTGACTCCTGCCAACAGGAAGGCAGAGAAGTTCATTTAAAATTACAGAGTTGTTTTGAAATTGCCTAGTGACACTATAATTTTCTATTCTTAAACTTCATAAAATGAAGCCCAAGTGCTTTTCAAATAGATAATGCTGCTTTTTACAAACATGACTTGAATTATTTGAACTCAAATCTAGGCTTAGTTTCAAGCAGCTTCATTGGAGACAGATTCGTCCATGACAGAGCTACCTTGGTGATGAGTGTGGGGTTCCCTCGGCCCTCTTCACATTTATACTACAGAGAATTGCCCACAGAAAGGAAAGATGAGAAAGCAAACAGGTGGCGATTTCTTGCCCAATGAGAAAACTCGGTATGTTAAAAAATATGTACACAAGTCCAATATGACAATCCCTTTAGGAATATACTCCCCAATTATTTTACATAGTAGTTGTTAACCTCAATATGGAATAATCATATTCCTCAAAATTCCCATTACAGTTTAGACTTCCAGATTTGTAAGTCAACCACCATCCATCTTATATCATTTTATTGGGAGAAGTGCACTGATTTCCTATGTACTGTTACTGTTACTAATGGCTCAAACACATGTTAACACTAATTGAACACTGACTTCATGCCAGGCAATGTTCTAAGTGTTTTACATGTAATAAGTCGTACAGTCTTCACAAAATTAATCAGGGTATTTATATGACTGAATGCCAAGGAGGCAATTTTATGTTTTCCTTTTTATGAAGAAAGATACTGCTTATTTTAGAACCCTGGGGCATTTATGGAAATACAGAAACCTTTTATTCAGCATTTGAGAAGTACTTAATTTGATGGGCTTCCCTGGTGGTTCAAACAGTAAAGAATCTGTCTGCAATGCAGGAGACCTTGGTTCAGTCCCTAGGTCAGGAAGATCCCCTGGAGAAGAAATGGCAACTCACTCCAGTATTCTTGCCTGGAGAATCACAGGGACGGAGGAGACTGGTGGGCTACAGTCCATGGGATTGCAAAAAGCAGGACACGACTGAGCGACTAACACACTACTTCTGCTACTGGTTTGATGTAATACAGATATTTTGGATTCGTCCAGAAAAGCATACGTTATTTCTAAGCTTATACTATACACTGAATTATAAATTTTTTAAAGGCCAAGAAAGAAGTGCTTAGGTCCTTCTGCTTATCCATTTAGCAAATCAAAATATGATTATTTGATAGCAATTAACATAAGAAAATTTACCATCTGAATTCTGTAACTATATAGAAAGATTTTAATACAGATATCTTTAATGTTTGGAAAATATTTTATAGGGGAGATTTGTTTTTATTTTATTTTCGTTTCAAATTTTTATTTTATATTGGAGTCTTGATGTTTTTCATCTTAATAAACCTACTATCTATTGATCTGAGATTCTCAATACAAGTTGAAATCAAAATACTCAGTTTTCACTAGATCCCTTTGAATCACAGCCACTTCAGACTCGCTTTTGTGGAGCTCACTTGGCACTCTTCCAGGAGCCTCAGCCATCAAACTTCTGGTAGAAGGAGAATGAGTGAAGAAGCCCCATGTAGTCAGAAAGGTCTGAATTATACAGACTGGACCCCAATTTATTTTGATCATCACAAATAGGCCCTATCTTAACATATTTGTTCTTACATATAAATATATACTCAGATTTATCCACTAAAATTTTTAAAAATAAAAATTCTAAAAGCTGAAAGCAGGGAAAGTAAGCTCTTCTAGAGCAGAATATATGAAGTGGTAAAAATGTAGAGTGAGAACAAAACTGAGAAGCAGAGGCTGCCAAATTTGGAAATATAATAAGTATATAACAGCAAATATTTATTAAGAACTTCCTGGATTTCAGTCACTGGGCTATGTGCTTCACTATCTCATCTAATCTTCAGTAACCAGGGGTGGTAAGTGCTATTATGAAATAATTTTTGTTTTAAATATTTTTTAAAAAGGAAAATGAGCTTTAGAGAGCCCGAGAATGTGCTTAAGGGCACAGAGTAAACCATACAACCAAGAATGGAACCCAGGTATCATAAATCAGTTAAGTCATATGCCCCTGTGAACAGACTAAGATGAATATCTGTGTGCAAAATGTTTACTGGGCAGCACTGTCAGAAACAACCCTTGCTTCTGTTGAAGAACACAGGATTGGACAAAGAGAGAATTTATTTTGTGTTTCAGTTTCAACAGAGGCCTCAACCAATTCCATGAAATTTCTGGAGCTTCAGGTTAAAAAGCCTTTGCACACTTTGGTGTGCAATTTGGTGGGAATGTAAATTGGTACAGCCATTGTGGAAAACAGTATGAAAATTTCTCTGAATTTTCACTGAATGTGGGCTGTCCTATTCTATTACTACGGAAACTTCAAAGGAAATCCAGTCCTCACGAACTGTCCATCATTTAAAAAAAAAAAAAAAAAAGAGTGACTTCCCTGGTGGTCCAGTTGTCAAGAATCCGCGCGCCAATGCAGCGGCCGTGGGTTCAGTCCCTCATCTGGGAAGATTTCACAGGCCAAGCAGCTAATAAGCTCGCGTGCCTAGAGCCTATGCTTGACGAGGAGAGAAGCTACTACCATGACAAGCCCACACACAGCAACTAGAGAAAGCCCGGAGTAGCAACACAGATCCAACGCAGACAGAAATTAATAAGTAAATAAAGATTGTGAAATGGTAATAGGCATAGCCAACCTCTGTTTTTGTTTTATAATTGAAGGCATTCCTTTTTTAGAATATTAATACTATCTGAAGATCTATACCAGACAGTTTATGTCCTGTCAGCGAAAGTCCTTATCCCTAAACCTTAGGATCTAGATATCATATAAAATAAAAAAGGCACAATGCTTTCTCTTTTCTCAGTAAAGTAAGGATTTATATAGCCATGTGAGACAATATTCGAAATTGCTATGAGCCTCTTCTATATGTGAGATGCCTACTTATTCCGCCAGAAGCAAATAGGAACCAACTATAATAACTGACTTGTAATCTCTACTTCTCAGCTAGATGGGGCTATTTTAAGACTAACGAGAATGGCCACCCTAAGGTAAAGTGATTCTTCCCATTAGAATTGTTCTCTCTCCAAATTTCAAGCCAAGTAGATTATTCACGTTTGTTTTATTCTATTTTTATTTAAAATTTCTTTATTGAAATATAGTCAAAGTACTATATACTGCAGGTGTGCAAAATATAGTGATTCACAATTTTTAAGGTTATTTAGCCCCTTTAAGTTATTATAAAATGTTGTACAATATGTCTTTATACCTTATTTATTTTATACAAGAGGTAGTTTGCGCCTCTTAATTTCCTACCCCAATATTGCTCTTTCCATCTCCCCACTGTAACCACTAGTTTGTTCTCTATTTCTGTGAGTCAGCTAACTTTTTATTATATTCACTAGGCTATTGTCTTTTAGATTCCACATATAAGTGATATCATACAGTATTTGTCGTTCTCTGACTTATTTCACTTAGTACAACACCCCTCCAAGTCTCTTCATGTTGCTGCATATGCAAAATTCCATTCTTTTTTATGGCTGAGTAGTATTTCACTGGATATACACACCACATTTTTATCCATTCATCTGTCGATGAACATTTAGGTTGCTTCCACACCTTGGAAATTGTAAACAGTGCTTCTATGAACACTGGGGTATGTATATCTTTTCAAATTAGTTTTTTTTTCCAGATTTATACCTGGGAGTGGAATTGCTGGCTCATATAGTAGTTCTACTTTTAGTTTTTTTGAGAAATTTTCATACTGTTTTCCACAATGGCTGTACCAATTTACATTCCCACCAACAGTGTACAAGAGTTTCTTTATTCTACATCCTCACCATTTGTTATTTGTGTTCTTTTTGACAACAGCTATTCTGACAGGTGTGAAATGACATTTCATTGTGATTTTGATTTGCATTTCCCTGTTGATTAGTGGCATTTGGTATCTTTTCATGTGCCTGTTGGCTATCTGCGTTTCCTCTTTGGAAAAATGTTTATTCAGTTTTTCAGTCCATTTTTTAATTGGGTTGTTTGGTTTTTTGATATTGAGTTTGTTTATTGTGTGTGTGTGTGTGTGTGTGTGTGTGTATATATACATATATATATAATAACCCTTTATTGGTCATATAATTTGCAAGTATTTTCTCTCATTCAGTAGGTTGTCTTTTCATTTTATCGATGCTCTCCTTTGCTGTGCAAAAGTTTTTAAGTATAATTAGTCCCATTTGTTTATTTTTGCTTTTATTTACTTTGCTTTAGGAGACAGATCCAAAAAATATTGCTACGGTTTATGTCAAAGAGTATTCTATGTTTTCCTCTAGGAATTTTAGTCTTACATTTAGGTTTTTAATCCATTTTGAGTTTATTTTTTTGTATTAGAGAATGCTCTGATTTCCTTCTTTTACTTGCAGCTGTCCACATTTGCCTTATTTTAAACTAGCATATGTAAACAGGGAAGAACGTACTCATAAGCAAAATATGAAATTGGAAGAAAAAATAACAACCACACTGCTCTGCGTTGCTACCTCCTCTCATAACCAAATCTGCTCCAGCATATTGATTCAATTAGGTAAATCTGATTATGTAGGTAGCAAGGTCCTATTTAAAACAAGGATTGGTTTAGCATGACCATCATTCATGTTTTCAGTGCCACAGAGACTAAATAGGAAGACAAACTCATAATAAAAACAATGACCTAAAAATATTTATTATTGTGCTCCAGCAGAACATTTTCTAACCTACAACTTCCAATCACCTTTTACTGTGGGCGATGTCAAAAACACTTATTGCACAAGCAGAGATCTGTGTTTCCTTTGCCACAGACAATAAATCTTTAGTGTCTGCTCCTGATACGCATCACTCCACTTGTTCTCAAGAGGCACTGGATGTCTCTCTTGCCTTCCCCCTCACCTAACAAGGTCACTTTTGAGTGATGATATACTTACTGCAAAAATGTATAGGCATGCACAATAATTATTTAAATATCTTATCAGCAAATATTACAAAGCTCTAAACACTGTTGCTTTCCAAACTTAATATAATGTATACATAACCTTGGTATCACTAATATATCAAAATATAAGACCATCTAAAAACAGATATCTGTCCTGTCCTCTTTGTTTATTATTGCTATACAGTTATACTTTATCCAGAAAGTACATATTTGAGGAATTAATTTTAGCTTCAGAGAAATCTCCTTTTCATTGAGTGGTAATCTGGGAATTAAAGAAAATAAATTGCTACTTGACTGCATTCACCTCTAGCTTACAAATCCAAAGCTTTTTTCTCAATAAGTGAGAAAAGTAGTGGCAAAAATATGTAGAGTGCAATTTATTTTTTATCTTTGTTAGCCTTTCTCAACCAGGATTCTATAAGTGCATTAACACCTTTGGAGGCATCTATTGTATACGATAAGCTAACTTCTCACCCGAGCCTGATGTGAGTTGTGTAGCATCCTTGGAAGAATGAGAAAATAATTCTTTAAATTATTTTCTCTGTTCTCTGCTTCAGATCAAAACCTTCAGTTGAAAAGTTCTATTAATAAAAAGGTTCAGAGATTATACAACTTGCTGAGGGCCAATCAGTTGGTAAATTCAAAAGCTGATATTTGAACCTGGTCTTTTGACAATAAGCTGGGGCATATCATATAATGAATACAAGACATGTGTTATTCCAAATTTCAGGCATGACATTTTGCTTTCTTTAAGTCAAGTTAAGATACATAAAAATTCAGAAGCACATTTTAGATTAACTCTCCTAAGTAAAATAAGCCAAAACAGATACCTATGCGTCTAAAGCAAAACAAAGATAATACAGGTTGAAAAAAGAAAGTAAAAGTCTTCAATCTCTGAGACAAAAGAATTTCTAAACATATTCAAATAAATATGTAATAATATTTTGAGGACGTAAAATCATGATGGAAAACCTTTCTATTTTAGTAAGATAGTGAATCGCCCGTGTGTTCTCAAACTAAATGTGAAGACAAAAGGGAGGAAGAGAGGGAGGAAACTATCCTGGCAAATAACTCAGAGCTTTGAAGCAAAGTTTTTAATATAGGCACTATAATACCTTCTGTACATGATCTATACCCTTTAAATTTGGTCATCATCCTTTCTTTGAGTCAGCACTACCATTCCTTTCCCTGACTTCTACCTAGCTCTCCAGTATTTTTAGTAGGACAAATAGCCACTCTAAATCCCTTGGCCATGTTTTATGTTCAGGAAATATTATCCCTTCACAAAAAAAAACTAAGGAGATGAATCCTTTCCATGTGAGTGAAAGAATGAAAATACTTCAACTGAGGTATAAAATGTATTTAAATATCATGAGAAAAAAGGAAATACAGAGGACACAGGTATCCACAAACAAGATGAGAACACAGGAGCTAAGACGGGTTTGGCATATTATCACATGACACTTACATGTCTGCGATGACTAAGAGCTGTCTGTTAAATAGAGGATGACAGGTAGCAATTATTCTAATGCAATACATTGTACACTAAACAAGGATGGCTGGGACCAAGTGTCAAGTGCAGGTCATTAATGATGACAAGGGCTGGGCTCGGCTGCGGCAGCTGTCACCGTCCCAGGGGGGTGACCACACTGCCATAATCCCTGTCCCTACAGAGGTCCTTCCTGGGAAAGTACACGCCAACACTGCAGGTTAAAGAATACAAGTAATAATATACACAGTAACATGCACATAAAATCTCGGTACCCCCAAGAATTTACTTCTTGGTAGATTATACTTCTACAAGTCACTAACTCCAGTGTAATTTACATGAGAGCTTTGATATCATCAAACTCTGAGTTTAAACTTTACCACTTGCCAGCTGTTGAATCTTTTTTTAACATCCTGTGTGTGTGCATAATGGAGAATTTATTTTTTATGAGGACTCTAGTGAAAAATGAATGTTACATAGTAGGCACATAGACATTATAAATTAAGTGTTAGTTATCTCCTAAGCCATTGAACAAGTTGGTCAAATCTAAATTGCTTTCTGTTAGTGAACATGTACCATTCCTACCAAGACTTGTTGAAAAGACATCAATTTTACACACACTATAATTTATGAATTATGGTCTGATATTTAAAAATGAGGCACAAAACTGATGATTATATTCAAAATTCTAGGATAAGGAAAGGACTAGAACAGCTATCATATCACTGCTGTTCTCTAAATATGCATGATTACAACTAAGTCTGTAAAACTACTAGAAAACTTCCATTCTTAAAAAATCCCCACTCAATATTCATTACTTTATTCAGTATCACTTCACATTCTTTTAAGCTAAATGATCATGCTAAAACTCTCTGTTGATCATCAATCTTATAAACAGTTGCAGAAAATAATAAAAAATTCCATTATTATATCTTCATTCATACTCTTCCCCTACTCTAAGACTTCAGAAGTTACTATCTGCACTATTCCTTTCAAAACATCCAATATCATCATTCACATCATTCTTTAACACTACTTTCAGATACACTGGTTTACAAGAACCCACAGACTCTCATCTCTCAGTTATTTCCTCATTGATTTATGAAACTCCCACTGCTTCAAGAGAAAAAGGGTTACATGGCTAGTAGCTACCAATCTATTGACATATGTCTTCGTAACTAATGAGAACACACTCGGTAGCACAGGGAACTCTACTTAATGCACTGTGGCGACCTGAATGGAAAGTCCAAAAGGGTATATGTACGTCTGATTCATTCTGCCAGTACAGTAGAAAGTAACACAGCATTGTAAAGCAACTACACTCCAATAAAAATTAATAATAAAAAAGAACTAAGCTGCTGAAAATAGCTGGAGCAAGTTAATAGCTTCAGAATTTTTCAAACCAAATCCCATATTTCTTCTCCCTTTTTCTCTCATTCCTTCTGCTGACCTACCCTCCACTGTAAATTATTCCAACAGTACCTCAGTTTCTGTATATTTCATGTTATCAAAAATGCTGAAGATTTGGAAAATACAAACCTATACCAAGGAGAGGTTGGGATGCTAATTCTAATTTTTAAAAATTAAACCAGATGCCAGTTTTGATTCACAAGAAAGAAAATACCCAATATTAAAGGAGGAGAAAACCGATCCTCCGTCTCTTAAACACAGTTTCAGCTATGTAAGGAACCTCTCCAATCTTCATGCCTAGGTCTGATTTTTTTTTTTCCCCAAGCCAGTATTTCTAACTTTCCACTGTTAGAAAGTGGAAGCTCAGTTCCATGGCACCATCCTCAGGGCCTTCCTCTTCTTTATTCTCCTTGTCACATATCTAGCTCCCCTAGTGATCAAGTCCTATTAGAAGCCCATTTTCCACTCTATTTCCATTCTGTTGGAATCCCACTGTCCCTTGCCCCACTTGCTGCCCTCACTTGGTGGTTCCTGCATCAGTCCAGCCTCCTGATCTTTCCCTCAATCTATCCAAGAGTATACTGTCTGTCATGAACCTAATACTCTTTATTAAAAAAAAAAAAAGAATTTCTTTACAATGTTGTGTTAGTTTCTGCTACACAATGAAGTGAACCACATACGTGTGTGTGTGTGTGTGTGTGTGTGTGTGTATCTCCACTTCCTACCTCCACCCCGATTCCTCCCCTGTAGGTCATCACAGGGTAGGGAGCTGAGCTCCTGCACTGTTCGGCAGCTTCCCACTAGCTATCTATTTTATCATGGTAGTGTATATATGTCAGTCCCACTTTCCCAATTAGTCCCACCTGCCCCTTCCCCTGTATCCACACATCTGTTCTCTATGTCTACACCTCTATTTCTTCCCTGCAAATAAGTTCATCTGTACCATTTTTCTAGATTCCATATATATATATATATATGTGTATTAATATACAATATTTGTTTTTCTCTTTCTGACTTACTTCACTAGGTATGACAGACTCTAGGTCCATCCACATCTCTACAAATAACCCAATTGTGTTCCTTTTTATGACTGAGTAATATTTCATCACAGTCACCATCTTCTTTATCCATTCATCTGTCAATGAACATTTAGGTTGTGAAGCTAATCCTCCTTAAAAAAATTTTTTTCCATGAGGTCCTAATACAGAACTAGAAAGCAAAATTCAATAAAAACGTTTTTGTCTGGAGGGGTAAAACTTTAAAAAGCTTGAGGGGATTTCCCTGGAAGTCCAGTGATTAAGACAAAGTTGTGGGTTCAAATCCTGGTTGGGGAGCTAAGATCCCCTATGCCTTGTGGTTGAAAAACTAAAACATAAAAGAGAAGCAATATGGAAACAAATTCAGTAAAGACTTAAAATGTGTGTGCGTGTGTACGTGTGTGTGTGCACACACACACGTGTGCTCAGTCCTGTCCAACTCTTTGAGACTCCATTGACTGTAGCCCACCAGGCTCCTCTCTATAGGATTTCATATGGTCCACATAAAAAAAAATCTAAAAAAAATGTAAAAATGAAAAGCTTAAGAAACAGCACAATGAAATACTTGCTGGATATTGAGTGCTAAATGTTAATCTAATATACTGGAACCCTCAGAAATGGATATGACATATATTTAGTCCCCATTATTTCCCACCATGTAACTTGGAAGTGACTAAAGCATATAGTTGAGCCACTGTGAACACATGTGAACTTTTTTGTCTTCTCTACCTGTACAAATCCTTCAAGGTTAATTCGAACCTCTCTTCCTCTATAAACTGTCATCTTATCTCCTCATCTGAAGTGCTCTTCCCTGATAACTCAAATAGCAATTAAAGTCTAGACCATTCATTTGGAAATTAATTAGGCAACACATTAGCTACATCTCTTGTTACTGCCTTGAACTGATATTTAAATACCTCAGTATTTTATTTTCTATATATGTATTCTTGATCTGTTGAATAGATAAAAAAATTTACTGAAGACTATGTACCAAATATTTTGGGAGCTCAAAGACTGCTTAAAAACACAAGGTGCTCAAGAAAAAAGTTACTATTTTTATGCCTCTTACATTCTAATTCTAGCTCATTTTGTCAAACTACCATTTGATGTGAAATTATAACTGTGTGGATATAAAGACCCTGATGCTGGGAAAGACTGAAGGCAGGAGGAGAAGGGGACGACAGAGGATGAGATGGTTCGATGGCATCACCGACTTGATGGATATGAGTTTGAGCAAGCTCTGGGAGATGGTGATGGACAGGGAAGCCTGGCGTGCTGCAGTCCATGGGGTTGCAAAAAATCGGACACGACTGAGCGACAGAACTGAACTGATATATATTTTACACTTTTATTTGCTGCATTAATATATAGTATAGATTATCTGTAATATCTTTGTGCATGTATTACTAAGAATTAATTCTCCAAATATAGTATTTATCAAAAGCATCACTATCATATATCTCAAGGCCATACAAAAATTGGAGTAGAAAGCTGGAGTAGAAATTAGAATCCATCCAGAATGTACATGGGCTTTATTTTTTTATATTTGTTTTTAAATGAATTCTTTTTTTGCTTGCTTTGCTTCAAATTATAATTTTTGAGGCTTTACTTTATCCTCTACTCCAAACAGATCATAAATTTCTAGAAGATTAGGGACAAGAAGTAATTTTTAAGTCATAATTAATTTTTTTAATGTTTCTCTTAATTAAGATAAAAGAGTCTATTGACAATATTATAGTTCATTTTCTTTTCAGCCTAATTTTACTGAAAAGCATTTCAACCAAAAATGAGAAACATGTTTAAATGCATGTTTTCCAACACATAAAAAGGAAAAATTCTAGCATTAATAATTTTTAAATTCAAAGATATCCACCAGCAATCTTATAGACCATATAGTTTCATTAATGCCATTAATTATTCCATTGTTTTCCCTATTTCTTATTCTTAAAAAAAGATTTAAGAAACAAATCAATAAATTTTATAAAGCATTAGAAGAACTGCTTACTATAAATATAATAAACTAGGCTTTATAACCTAGCTTAGGGCTTCCCTGGTGGCTCAGTGGGAAAGAATCTGCCTGTTAAGGCAGAAGACAGGGGTTCGATCCATCATCCGGGAAGATCCCACATGTCATAGAGCAACTACACCCAGGAGCCACGACTACTGAGCCTGTGCTTAGAGCCCAGGAGCCACAACTGAAGAGCCCACGTGCTGCAACCACTGAAGTCCACATGCCCTAGAGCCTGTGCTCCACAAGAGTCACCGCAGTGAGAAGCCCGTGCACCACAAGAGTAGCCCCTGCTCTCTGCAACTAGAGAAAAGCCTGAGCAGCAATGAAGACCCAGCTCAGCCAAAAATAAATAAATACAATTATTTTTTAAAAAAACAGAGTTTATAAGGACATTGTTCTTATGCCTTCAGTTACATAAATTTTCATTACTATTAATTTTAATATTAATAGTTTATAAGAGAGGGAGCACATAGAATGGTGTCTGGGAAATACGGGAAACAGTATTTCTCATAATTTGTTAAAAAGGTATTTTTCTCAGCAAAATAACAACAACGGTTGTAATGATAATATCAGCAAGCCATGTCATGAAAGTCTTTCTAGGTGCCTCATCAAAGACAGTTTTATGACAAGGAAACCCTGGCCTCACCATGTGAAGTGGAAGGTACGTAAAAACAACTTACACCATTACACTATAGCTATCAACCTACAAACGTCAACCTTCAGTTCCTGCTACTTACACGCTAGGATCTGCCTTAAAAGTAGTGGTTGACAGCCTGTTTGCTTCAATTTTCACTAATGTACCTTAGAAGACACTTTAAAAACCATTTCAGTGGGCTCTTGTAGGATGATTTGGGGCACGCTACTTGCAGCTAGATCAAGGGATAAATTTGACAAGTGGAATCCGTTGCTCCATAGATCAAAATGAGAGCTCAAGCAAGAGAAAATGATCGAGGAAATAAACAGTAGACTCAATAAATATTTAACTGAAGTCGAAAATGATGATGAAATATTCCGAAAGCAAGATTTTAAGAGGGATTCTAAACAATAAATTATATGACTGTGCCAACAGCATCCTAAACTAAAAATTATGGCCTTTCTTTAGTGAATATGAGTTTTGATATGAAGCACATTTGGAAAACATAACTTGGAATTGTGTCATAATTTCTGTATGGAACTTTTCTTTTTAGTTTGATTTTATAGATTAGAAATAACCATTGATTTGTAAAAGTTTAATATTAAGATTAACCTGTCAATATATTTTCTACCATTAATCATATCTCACTTCTTTTTGAAAAGAAAATGTTTTATAATTATTCCTTATTCTTGGCCCCTCCATAATACCTGCAAGTGCCCCCAAATAAATCCACACATAATTTTCTGACCCCAATATTTTAAAAATGTGATTAAAATACATATACATGCTGGGTATACTGTATCTAAATAGTCACTAGTGATTCCTATGTTATTTAAACAGTTGACTAGTAATTCCCATTTCTATATTGGACTTTGCAATTTAATTTCATCCGTTCAACGCATGGGTCTATAAATTGTAATCAAAACACTGAATGCCTGTTTGTATAACTGGCCAATTAACTTTTAAAACATAAAGTAGAATTTAAATGGCACACTAATTTTTCCTATAACCTAAAGTTCAAACAAAGTCAACACCCCTTACTCACTACTCCTCTGTGTGATGCTAACAGCTCATCGGACCTTTCTGATCCTCAGTTTCCTTATTCATAAGCATGGGGATAAGGAAAGTGAGTTGCTCTGAGAATTATGGTGACACACACAAGGTCACTGGCACAGTGCCTGGCACATAGCTGCTTCTCTATAGATTATGCTGTTTTTTCATTACTGATGATGACATTAGATGATGACATTACTGATGATGGCCATGTACACTGACTTCCATAGAACTAGCTTAATTTTTTAGTTAAGTATATTCTTCAAGTTTTGACTTTCTATACCAGCCATCACAGTTTTGGATCCTGACACTGTCCCAACATCAATGTAGTCAATCTAAGGCATATGTTACATTGGGGTCTTTCCTGATTTATCTTTTCTTTTCTTTTTTTTATCTTTTATTTATTTATTTTTATTTTTTTAATTTTATTTTATTTATCTTTACAATATTGTATTGGTTTTGCCATATATCAAAATGAATCTGCCACAGGTATACACGTGTTCCCCATCCTGAACGCTCCTCCCTCCTCCCTCCCCATTATCTTTTCTAGTTGCAAATATGAAATTAAAAATTACTGTTTCCAAGTCTTTCTCAGTCAGTTCAGTTCAGTAGCTCAGTAGTGTCCAACTCTTTGTGACCCTATGGACTGCAGCATGCCACGCCTCCTTGTCCATCACCAACAATCAAAGCTTGCTCAAACTCATGTCTATCGAGCTGGTGATGCCATCCAACCATCTTATCCTCTGTCGTCCCCTTCTCCTCCTACCTTCAATTATCCCAGCATCAGGGTCTTTTCCAGTGGGTCAGTTCTTCACATCAAGTGGCCCAAGTATTGGAGCTTAAGCTTCAGCATCAGTCCTTCCAATGAATATTCAGGACTGATTTCCTTTAGGATGGACTGGTTTGATCTCCTTGCAGTCCAAGGGACTCTCAAGAGTCTTATTCAACACCACAGTTCAAAAGCATCAATTCTTCAGCACTCAGCCTTCTTTATGATCCAGCTCGCACATCCATACATGACTACTGGAAAAATCATGTCTTGCTACATCCTAGTATTTCCCATTAACATGTTACTATTTATATCCATGTTGTATTCATAATGAGATATTTCTGATATAGATTTGAAATATTAAAAGTCTAAGAAATTGGTGGTTAAATAATATTAATTAAGAATTTTCTATTTATAAATATCTAAAACATTTATCTAACTAATCAAGAATAAGATAATTTTAATATTAGAATAAAATTGCAATCAAACCATTGTCCTCAGAGTTTTATGTTAAAAGTGTTCAAAGGCTAAAGATCAAAACAAATGTTATTTGTCTTCTAGTTAGCTGTAGGGGAAAAGACCACTTAATAAAAGGAGTGTATTTAGCTTATTTAAATCAAAGTGATTGATTTTCATTTAACATTTGTCCACTGTTGTTAGCCTAAGGTAGAAAATCAATTTCAGAATGACCCAATGGGAGAACAGTCCCATGTAGCCATATATATTTAATGACAAAAACACATTAGTACTTCAATGCTTATAATAGTATTAAATAAAAGAAACTTTTGTGTTCAAATTATTCTGTAGTTGCGACATAAGACAGAAAACTGCCGCATATCAAAATGACAATGGAGATAAATCCAAGATCACACATTAATATCTTCTCTTTTTGTTTTGAAATAAGCAGCAAAAAATAGATGTCTTATAGAAAGACAGAAAACTGGCATAAAATTTAAATACACTGCTCTCTTAAATCTGTATTCTCTTTACTTTCTTCCATGTGCACTTATTACCAATTTATTTAAAGCATAATAGTAGTAAAATATCCGTTATGGATCTAGAATCATAGCATTGTCATAGTTATTCAAGTGTATTTCAGAATATTGAGATACATATGCCACTTTTAATTCTTGTAGTAACCTGGAATATGGTTATATGTATTAATTATTGATGATATCATTAAAGGTCTAATTACTAAAAATGTATGAATTTAACAGCTTTGTAAACAACGAACCAAACATTCTAACGACATAAAATTTTTTCATTCCTCAAAGATTATCAAAGCCTGCTGTCCAAGAGCCAATGCATAAGCTTCTGGGGTTATACTAGGAGCATGACAGGGCAAGTGACATGTTCATGCGGAGCTGGCTTGGTTGGAATTAAATAAAAATCAAGATTTTGAGAATTCAAAGTTACCTTTGTAATCATTTATTTCTCTTAATACAAATGACAAAACTGAGGACCAGAGAGAGGAGGAAATTTGTGGCAGTTTTCAAGACAATGTCTTCTGACTCCTAACGCAGTAATCTTTCCAATATGCCACCAAGGGCTTTAGGAATTGCTGTAACTCTGCCCTCCTCTCGGAACTTATCTCTCCATCTCCCAGTTTGTTGCTCCAGCCAAGGAAACTACCTGCAATTCCTGGAATATAAAAGTTATTTCATCCCTTGTGCCTTTGAACATCCTCTTCCTTTGGAGCCCAGAATTGAGATAGCAGTAGAAGTTGCAGTGTAAGAAGGTATTGAATTACCTAACTTCTGAGGTCCGTTATGATGCAAAAGTTCTGTATTCCACGCAGCTCATAAAATTTCTGTACAGTTTACTGCCACTTCTACTATCAGCTTTTATTTATAGATGCATGCAAAGCTAACTTATTTTTATATATATATATATATATATGTAACAGGGTAATATGCATGCCAAAGAATGCTCAAACTATCACACAATTTCACTCATCTCATATGCTAGTAAAGTAATGCTCAAAATTCTCCAAGCCAGGCTTCAACAGTATGTGAACTGTGAACTTCCAGATGGTCAAGCTGGATTCAGAAAAGGCAGAGGAACCAGAGATCAAATTGCCAACATCCGATGGACTATCGAAAAAGCAAGAGAGTTCCAGAAAAATATCTACTCCTGCTTTATTGACTATGCCAAAGCCTATGACTGTGTGGATCACAACAAACTGTGGAAAATTCTGAAAGAGATGGGAATACCAGACCACCTGACCTACCTCCCGAGAAATCTGTGTGCAGATCAAGAACCAACAGTTAGAACTGGACATGGAACAACAGACTGGTTACAAATCAGGAAAGGAGTACATCAAGGCTGTATACTGTCACCCTGCTTATTTAACTTATATGCAGAATACATCATGAGAAATGCAGGGCTGGATGAAGCACAAGCCGGAATCAAGATTGCCAGCAGAAATGTCAATAACCTCAGATATGCAGATGACACCACCCTTATGGCAGAAAGTGAAGAACTAAAGAGCCTCTTGATGAAAGTGAAAAAAGAGAGTGAAAAAGTTGCCTTAAAACTCAACATTCAGAAAACTAAGATCATGGCATCTGGTCCCATCACTTCATGGCAAATAGTTGGGGAAACAATAGAAATAGTGACAGACTTTCTTTTTTGGGCTCCAAAATCACTGAAGATGGTGACTACAGCCATGAAATTAAAAGACGCTTGCTCCTTAGAAGAAAAGTTATGACCAACACAGACAGCATATTAAGAAGCAGAGACATTACTTTGCCAACAAAGGTCCGTCTAGTCAAAGCAATGTTTTTTCCAGTAGTCATGTAAGGATGTGAGAGTTGGACTATAAATAAAAGCTGAGTGCCGAAGAATTGATGCTTTTGAACTATGGTGTTAGAGAAGACTCTTGAGAGTCCCTTGGATTGCAAGGAGGTCCAACCAGTCCATCCTAAAGGAAATCAGTCCTGAACATTCATTGGAAGGACTGATGCTAAAGCTGAAACTCCAATACTTTGGCCACCTGATGTGAAGAACTGACTCACTGGAAAAGACCCTGATGCTGGGAAAGACTGAAGGAGGAAGGAGAAGGGGATGACAGAGGATGAGATAGTTGGATAGCATCACCGACTAAATGGACGTAAGTCTGAGTAAACTCCAAGAGTTGGTGATGAACAGGGAGGCCTGGCATGCTGCAGTCCATGGGGTTGCTATGAGTTGGACACAACTGAGCAACTGAACTGAACTGATGTATTCTGAATACACAGTCTCTCTGTCCTCAGTATCCACAGTGGATTTTCTCCAAGACCTCTCAATCCACTGACGTTCAAGTCCTTCATCTGAAATGGTTCTACCCACTGTTTTCACATCCACAGATTCAACCAATAGTGGACTCAATTTCAACTCTACATGCTAAAAAAATTTATGAATACAGACACAGATACAAAATTGATCATTTTGGCCCAAGAGAATCAGACTCAAAATTGGAAATTTTAAAAAGCACTTCTCTACGTGTATAAAAGCCCTAGTTCACTGAGTTATTGACTGAATAGGAAGAAGAATAAAGAGCAGCACTGGACAATGATAGTATGGCATAATGGGGCACTCACTGAACTGGAAATAAATAAAACCTGGGTTTGAATTGAAGCTCTGTTATTTTTCAGCAATGTAACCTTGGCAAATGCAATAAATTTCTCTGAGTCCCATGTTCTTCATATATAAAATGGAAATGAAATGACACCTAATTCTAAGCACTAACAGCTGAACACACCTAACTGAACATACCTAAGACATTTGCAGTAGTTTAGTCGCTAAATCATGTCTGACTCTTTTGTAACCATCTGGACCATAACCCTCTAGGCTCCTCTGTCCATGGGATTTCCCAGGCAAGAATACTGGATCGACTGGCCATTTCCTTCTCCAGGGGATCTTCCTGACTCAGGGATCAAACCCTTGTCTCCTGAATTGGCAGATTCTTTACCATTGAACCACGAGCCACCAGGGAAGCACCTAAGACATAGTAAGTGCTCAGCGATTAGCTGAAATTGAGTCCTAAATCCTTCCCATTAAGAGAAAGTGTGCCCTCTTTCCCGAAATTATGATGCCCTCAACAACCATGATGCCCTGTTGTCACCCCCATCAGATGCATAAACACACTCCACATGCATGCCTGCATGCACATATGAAAAAATATATGTATTTATGTACATCTGATCTGCTAGTCTGAGCTTTAACTATCTATCTAAATATTACTAAGAAGCAAGAAAGACCTCTAGACCTCTGACAAATCAGGAAAAATATATGAAAGCCATGAAATATCAGATTTTTAGCTAATTAACCTAAGTTGGTATTTTTTAAAAATGCGATGTCTATTAGAAAAAAAGTGTTATTTTATCCAAAAGCCACTTAGTCATTTGACAATCCATCAGGTCGCCTATATTATAATGTTCATGTGATTCTTTCTACAACTCATGATGAAAGACTACACATAAATATAAAAGCATTGATACTAGATTATCACACGCAAAAAAATTATCTCCACTCCTGTCCCAAATTTCTTTTGGTCACATTATTAGCCAGCTCCAAAACTTTACTGGCTCTCCACTACCTATAAATTAAATTAAAATCTAAACTCTTGATATCTTCAGATTTTTGCATTGTCTCTCCAATAATTAGTGTGCGAAATAGGTAGACAGATAAATACTATGTTTTATCTTATTTATATTTAAAGCTAATAATAAAAGGAAGAAAACACTTCTGTAAAGAATAAACATTATATATCTCAAAACCTAATTTGGGATTTTAAATTCGTGGACAACAATATTCAAGTCACTGGCTATAACCTGCTACTGCAATTCAGTTCAGAGTCATCAAAACAAAGATACACATGTAAAAATTAACTTAGTGCGTTATATACTTTCGTTATAGACCTTTTCATTTGTCCAAATACATGGAGAATTTGAAATATAATTCTGAATTCATAATTCAGAAGCTTTAAGCCATACCTGATTTTTAGTGATTTTCCCTGGAAGTACTGCAAGCCTTATTCCATAGCCTCCTTGGCCAAAATATTAACAATTAATACAGTTAGTTGCAATTTCACACTGAAAAGTATCATGGAATAATAATGGAGGTTTAATAGCAAAGTAGGGTAAACCTGGCAAACATGAGTAGAACAGCCAAGTGGGGAGAAAAAAAGAATTTTAAAGGAAAGGCTGCTTAGTCATTTCAAGGTTCAATTTAATTCTAATTGATTAGGGCTGCAATAGAGGAATATGGAACTATACAAATGTATAATTTGTAGTTTAATATTTAAGTAAACACTAATTCTATTGCCTGGAAGTTTTTCAGAAGAATAATCTCTTTCTCATTCATTTCTTTTTCATCTGCTTCTTTTCCCACTTCTGCTCATGATCTTTCCTCCTTCTACTTCAGCCTATAATCTGACATTTCCTCTTCAGTGAAGTATTTTGTATGCTGGTAAACATGAAAGTAATATTATTCAGATTTACTGCTGTTGCTATACCTAGAAATTTTATTTGGATTTACTGTTACTTGTCTATAATTCCTAACTGCCCTACAGTAACTGTCAAAAGGTGAAGGCCTGAATATTAACCCAGGGAAATCTTTGAAAGATGTAAATGAAAATATTTATGTAAGATACACACACACACACACACACACACACACACACACTTCTCTCCCTCCTAAAACTTTTATCTTATAAAAGAGCATCTGATGCCAAAGCATGAACAGTATATTAAGGGCTTAATTTCAGTATTAATAACTCAGATTTAAAACTTGGCAATTAATTAAGATTAATGACAGAAGTCATCCCTTTCTCCCTAATGTAACACTTCCTCCCATCTCTTCAATTCTCCACTCCACTGACCCTTCCATGCTCATTTCAGGCTGTGAAAACCTCAGGTCCTGAAACTCTGATCCTGTTATGTGCTGCCTTTTTACCTGAGATTAACGAAGTAGACATTAGCAAATTTACAACCAACAGCTCAGACAGCTGCCCTACTTTAAGCAGTTAATGGAAAAGGAACTAATCTAGTTAAGAGCATAGGACTAGTTCATAAATCTGGATTCAGAGAATAGATAAAGCCATCATGCTTCTTCTGGAGAGTAGGGACTGAGTTCAGTTGTCAGCTTTCTGGTCATTTTGTTGAGAAGAGCCAGTGTTTCTATAAACTGGACTAATGAGACTCAGAGCTAGCATAAGCCGCATGTATGCTTGCAGAGAAGATGATAATAATGCAAGAGACTGACATCATAATGTATGATTTCACTGGGATAAACATACATCCTACAAGAATTCCAGTCATTGAAAATTTCTCTTGGATCAAATATGAAACAAAGACTAAATCTGTTTAAAAAAAAAACAAGAACAATGCAACTGCAAACAAGAAAAAAATAAACATATCCCAATAAAGAGAATTAATAAAAATTGTAAGCCTTCATCTATTCAGAATTCAACCTGAGGAGAAATAATTGTATCATGCTCTTATAACTCAGAAAATGTTCAACAGATTTAATTATGAATTAAAAATTAATCATCACCGCCAAATGATAAACCTTAGCTCCAGAGAAATAGCATGTTTATGTATCAGCATCCTCAGTCATACTATTATAAGAGACAATTCATATTTGCTCTGATGTCATATTTAAGAATTTAAGAATTTAAGAATTGCTCTGATGTCATAATTTTCTCAGTAGCTTAGTTTCAGGGTGGAAACATGAAGGTAAAATTATAAGTCCTGCTTACAAAAAACTTTAAGTTCCACAAAAATCAAAATATGTATCTCTCCAGAATCAGTAGAGTTTACTACATAAATTCATCAAGAATTCATCTTAATCAATTACAATAAAGCTAAAGGGGACATTAAATCACATAATTCTGTTCATTCAATCAGTACCTTGTATGCATTATAGGGTAATATTATGATTTTTTGGCATGAGACATCACACTCAGAATAAGTTAAGGTCTTGTCTCTGCTCACTGAATTGTGGGAACCATGAGGTCTGTTCAGCTTCAGCTTAGGTGCAGCAGGGGAAGGGTAGCTAGAATAACGGAAATAAAGTTAATATATGAAAAACATACATAAGGAATATGCTAATCCAGTTAAACACAGAGAATGTGGTAATAAGACAGCATTATACACGTTTTAAGAGACAAGGAAGAGGAATTGAGGAAGGAGGCCAGAACTGTCTAAAATGGTGTGTATCGTGATGAGAGCAAAGCAGTGAAAATCTACATGGTCTCTAGAGAAAGACCACGTAGAAAAAAGAAAGTTTTCTCTCTAGGAAGAGAGAAAACTTAAGATCAAAGGTTAAACTGTAGGAATCAACCAATGTTAGGCGATAGGAGAAGGGAGAGAAATCAAAGTGTTAGGCAAAGGTAATTGGAGAGTAATCATTCTTTACTATTGACCTCTAATCTGTTTACTATGTATATAGATGTTATTTGAATTTTTTATTGAAGTATGTTACAGATTTACTGTCAATCAAGATAGGATATAATATGATATGATATGATGTATGTGTGTGTGATTGCAAACCAAACTGTGCTTAATACTGGTCAGGATTATGAAAAAAATATATACTATATATTATTTTCAATACAGTAACCTGCTTTGAAGAAGCATTATGGGAATCTAAAGTTTAGAAAATTAGAACCACCTTTTTCCCACATATTTTCTAAGTGAAAAAAGTTCTCTAGGGTGAGAAATATGAAGTATATCAGTGAACAAAATTATTTTGAAATGGGAAAGAGTTTGTAAACTATTCCAATTTCATTAACTGAAAAAAGAAAAGCATTAGGAGAAAAAAATTCCTTATAAGTCTTTGAAATAAAAGGAGTTAATTTTTAATCCAAAGTCGGATAAATAAAAATGGTAAACAAGTAAATGGCCATTGGCATTCTTAAACATAATTTTTGCAAAGTCTGAATAGTAAATCATTTTTATTTTTTACCTCAAAGTTTGCAACAGTTTCAAATTCCTCATATATTAGAGGCTGTGATTTGATTCAGAGTGGAATTAGGGAAGAATATAAGATTATATGAAGCAATTTTAAAGATGATTTACTTAGATTATAAATGCATATTATAAAAATTATAGTGTTTTATTTAGAAGTAGAAAAAGAAGTGAAAGCTATTTAGCCAAAAATGTCATTTATTTCTCCTTAAAAGTATACATTTATACAATGTATTAGTATAAATTCATTTTTAAAAGAAGGGGACAATGAAAGCTTCCTACTCAAGCCAATTTCCTTAACTGAGTTACAAAGGTTTCCTTAAATTGAACTTATAAATAGGGGCCTGGTAGACATAAAGGCACCATCATTAGGCTCTCTGTTAAAGTAATAAACTGTCTACAAAACAATGTACTTTTTTCCCTCATTGGACTATATCCTTTGGGCTCTAAATTGAAAGCAATATTTAAGATATACAGAATAATATAAATTTCTGTAAATTATCAGAAATTGTTAAGGTGACATTTAAATAAATATAAATTTAATCTATTGTAATTAAAATTACATAAGGGCTACAGAAAAAGTAAACACAGAAAAAGAAAGGTTAAAAATCTACCTTTGCTGACATTTCTACTCCCAACTGGATGATTTAATTAATGTTCTCCAGGCGCTTAACAACAAAACTGTATATACGCCTAAGAAAATAATGTACTTGGCCAGAGGAGGAGCAGAAGACGATGGTGGAAGAGTAAGACAGGGAGATCGCCAGCCTCCCCACAAATACAATAATGCATTTGGCCATGGAACCAATGTTAACAAAGTTGATATTTTTAAAGTATTCTTTTAATGTGCCAAAGCTCACTGGTGACAAAAAAAAAAAAAAAAAAAAAAAAAAAACACAGAGATAGAGACTTATTTTTAAACTCAGTGCATTAATTCAAGAAGAGGATATTTATATTAATTTAATAATTTTTGTCTCATGATTTTCTAAAGGTTGCTGATCAATTCTAACAAAGAAATATCTCTACCTAAACTTACAAATTAATATATAACATATATATGAGGCCACTAAATACATTCTGGATCAGAGGGGTAAGAAGCCAATTAAATATCTAAGTTCTACTTATACTTTGGTTGAAAAAATAAACCTTTTTGGGTAATTTAAATGATTAAAATTTGCATATTCTGTTTTTCACTTTGGGGAACCAAATTGAATCAACACTTTCGCCAGCTTATATGCATAATTAAGCAACAATTTTATTTAAGCTATGAAATAGTATCAAAAAAGCACTCTATTTTCTGAACTTGCTATTTTCCACTGAAACAGACATTAGTCAAAGACATATACACTGAAAAATATGTTCTGTAGGACTATATATACACATACATTTATATTAAACATTACACACACACATATATATACACACATGCACACACGCATAAATCAGACAGTGGAAATTGTAACAATGGCATGTTCACGACATGAGTTATTCTAGTAAAAATTTGTCTTTCAAATATATGTAAACCAAAGTTAATTCTTTCTGCTAATTTAAGTGGGATATTTAACGTATTTTAAGGACGCCCTGAAATGTAATGACAAGAAGTAATAAGAACTGGGGCTTTCCTGATGGTCCAGTGGTTAAGACTCCATGCTGCCAGTACATGGGGTAAGAGTTCAATCCCTGCTGCTGCTGCTGCTAAGTCACTTCAGTCGTGTCCAACTCTGTGTGACCCCACAGACAGCAGCCCACCAGGCTCTGCCGTCCCTGGGATTCTCCAGGCAAGAACACTGGAGTGGGTTGCCATTTCCTTCCCCAATGCATGAAAGTGAAAAGTGAAAGTGAAGTCGCTCAGTCATATCCGACTCTTTGTGACCCCATGGACTGCAGCCTTCTAGGCTCCTCCATTCATGCGATTTTCCAGGCAAGAGCACTGGAGTGGGCTGCCATTGCCTTCTCCAAGTTCAATCCCTAGTCAGGGAATTAAGATCCTCATGCATGCCATGCAGTACAGCCAAAAGATTAAATAAATAAATCTGCCTACTAAATCTGTTTTCCGGGGGGGGGAGGGGGGAACGGGAGAGAAAGATAGTAAGAATGGAAAGATACTGGTGGTAACAAAAAGGATAGAAACAACTACTGGTATTCTTTCCAAGTGCTGTCGCATCCTACTTGGCCTAAAGGACCATACAAAATTTCAGATCTTATAGAAACAAAATGCAAGCAATCACTTAGGAGTTTTTACAAATGATATTTTTCTCTACTCTTTCATTTAAGTATAAAAAGGGAAAAGTGAAAGCATTGCAGGCATTTTGTGTTCAGTAGGACTGACTCAATAAAGCTGAAGTACAGTCCCTAAAATCTACGTTTGGCTATATGACACAAAGTATTTACATGGAATCTAAAAACGAAGTTTAAGAATGCAGTTATTAGCCGCACAGTTCCAAGCACTGAAGACATCTTGCACATCAAATCGTCTGAGTGAAAGCTTCAATCTGCTCAGAAACATCCACAAGTGGTTTACGTCTTGCAGATGTGATGCAGAATTTAAAGCCATCCTGGTACAAAATCGCTGCCTTCCAGATGCTTCTTCGATCTGAAGATGAAGTGGTTTGATAGTACAGAGCGCTGCTTTGAAAGCATGAGTGTTCAGAGTGATCCTTGGGAGGGTTAAGAATCCTTGAAAAACCAACCACTGAAGAGGTGAGGCTGTTAGTTTGGAGCTCAAGAATTCAGAAGCAGGACTGACAAAGGACTGAACCTAAATCTAGATCTGGAGATGGAAGCCAGAGGTCCAGCCGGAATCCTCTACCACTGAGGTTCTCAGTCTTCTCTGCTGCTACTGCTGCTAAATCACTTCAGTCGTGTCCAACTCTGTGCGACCCCATAGATGGCAGCCCACCAGGCTCCCCAATCCCTGGGATTCTCCAGGCAAGAACACTGGAGTGGGTTGCCATTTCCTTCTCCAATGCATGAAAGTGAAAAGTCAAAGTGAAGTCTTTCAGTCGTGTCTGACTCGCAGCAATCCCATGGACTGCAGCCTACCAGGCTCCTCCGTCCATGGGATTTTCCAGGCAAGAGTACTGGAGTGGGGTGCCATTGCCTTCTCCACAGGCTTCTCTGGTGCCTTCTAAATAAACCAGTGCTACCTATGTTCTCAGACTGGGATTTGGTGGGAGAGTTTGTCTGTAGATTTTTTTTAAAATCAGAGGACTAGCACTGAGTTCTGTTATAATGAACTTTTTTTTTAAGCAGCTACCATCAATCATTTTTAAAAATGAAAATATCTGCACAATTAATGGAAGTCCTCTCCATGGAATAAACTTAGCTTAACTGGAAACTCGCTATGTACCTATATTGTTTATTTCACCACCGACTGATGAAAACTTTGCCAAGTGCTAGCATTTCTCCTCAGGTCATTGCACCCTGGCTGCCCTCACTCCAAAGGCCACTTTGGATCAGCTCCTTTATCTTCGCGGCCGCCCAGCTAGTTCCTCAGGTGAGTCTGCCTAAATATTATTAACCATAACAGTTTATATTACCATAGAATCCTTGTTACCTTACCATACCCCAAAGCTTTACTTGTCAGACTAATTTTTTAACAAATCTGTTGTGTCAATACTGTGTGCACACAATTATAAGTTGTTGCAATAATCTCAGCGAATTATACAAATCCTTAAGATTTTTTTCTGGCTGAATCTAGGTAGTAGAGGAGAAAACTTCTTTAAAAGGAAAAAAAAAAACACTTCCATTAACATGTTATTCTTACTTTTGATTTTTAATACCCAACTATCGCTACGCAGCCTTTATAAATGAGAAGAAAATTAAAGTCAGTGCAATTTTCTCAGTTTCGTCTTACTAAAATTTAAACACATCTGGCAAGAAAACCTAATTCTCTTTCATCTCCGTGTAATAAAAAGCCCTAAGTTTAAAAAACAAAGACATAGTGTGCATACTTCACCACGGGTGTTACTACCACCAGCATTCTTTTCTGGCCGTGTTTCAATTTCTGTCTGCTTACTGGTGAAGGAGGGACTGCGGTCTGAAGGTTAACATAACCTCGATGACAGACAAGAAGCTCCTTGGAGATTGGGTTTGTGGAACAGCTCCCTAACCAGGACTGCGCTTTCTTCTTTGCTTTGCTGCTTCTCTACCTCTCTTTTCAAATAGAAATAGAAAAAAAGAGAGAGAGAACGCCTGCTAATGCATCATTTATAAATTACCTTGTTATGGCAAAAACAAAACACCGCTTTGAAAACCAAACAAACGCCTGCTGCAGACCCCAGCCCGTTTGATGGAGACCCTTCAAAAGAGTCCCCGGCTTCACGGAGGCTGTTTATGTGGAGACTTCGATGGGTACCTGCTGTCCCCCGTCACTCCCTGGAAACTTGGCGGCAGATGTTGCCGCGTTAAGTTGCCTCTGAAGTGGCTTTCCGTCCTCGTCTCCCCACCGCCACGGAGTCAAACTGCATTAGATCTCTTTATTCGCGCCTAAGGCAAGTTCGGGAGCGCAGCTGTGTCCACCCCCTGCTCCTACCTTTGGTGTTTCAGGCCTCCAGGCAGCGAGAGGGAGACCAAAACGGTCCTGCCGCTCTCAACTACCTCCGCTGACAATCCGGCCGCTCGCTGCGGGCCGGGGGAGGCCGCCGCCGCCGCGGCAAACAGATGTCGGCGACAACCTGCGAGCTCACACCTGGACGCGCCGCCCGCACCTCGCGCCCGCGCGCTGAAACATTCATGACTCCGAGGACCGGCGGCCGCCATCAAAGCCCGGCCCCCCGGCCGCTCGCAGCCCCGCAGCCTAGCCGTCCCGCCGCTTGGCGGGGGCTGGCGGCGCCCACAGGTAGCCGGAGGGCGGGGGCCGAGCAAGAGGTGTCTGGCGTCCCTTTGATACTTGACGCCTGAACTTCAGTTACTTGATCAAGGACTTCAGTTCGGCCGCGGTTGCTGCCGCTGAGCCCGCTGCGGCCTCGGAGCCATGAAAAGAGAGCCATTTGGTTGGAAATTCAGCGTGACGGGCCTTGCAGGGGAAATGTGCGTGACTCCGGGTTTGGTTCTATGGACGCTGATGTGTTTATGAAACTAGACTCTCAGGAGGCAGAATCTGAAGTAAACAATTTATAAAGCCAAGACAGGATGGGTTTTCGAGGTGGAAAACCGCGCTTTTGACTAAGGGGAGGTGGTGTTATTTTGGAACCATCAGCCACAATCTGAAAACAATGATGTTTTATTGTCTCTCAAGCAGTTATGTTGTGTCTCCCCCACCCCCAAAGAAAGAGCATGACTATTACTTTCTTTAAAATTGAGAAATGAGAAAGCGTTCTCATTTGTTTATTGACAATATACAGCAAAACTGCATCCATGCCCAACGAAATGAAAATGTTTGCAAAAGTCCTCCTAATCTCTGCAATGTACAAATTGCTTTAAACACACACACACACACACACACACACACACCTCATACCATTATGCACACATTTCACAAGAAGCATAGTCAAAAGTAAATACACTCAAGCCTTTACAAGCACAGAAAAATAACAAAATTATTTGCAAAATTTATTCACCAGTTGATAAGATTAAGTTTTTCTTAAAAAGAACTGGCCTTGAACAGCTAGTAACATATATTCCAATGAACTATTTGATATGCAGAGACAAATCTTTTTAGTGGGAATCAATATTGATACATATATATACCTATATACATTGTATATGTTCAGTTCAGTTCAGTACACACATATTTAAGAAATCTTTCATCAGTTGTCTGAGTAGTCAGATATCTATATTTTAACTTAGTTTTATCAAGTACTGATTGGTTTCAGGGGAGTCAAGTTGAAGTTAGAATTTTATCCTTCCTTATGCTGGCGGAGCCTAGTCATAGGTAAATCTGGCTATCTAAATGTGTCCAAAAAACCCTCCAAGACTAATTTTCTCATTCAGTGATTATGCCCCAGCTTGCCTAGGAAATCCAAAACAAAGAATAGGCAGAGAACTAGAGGACACTGCTACTTGGACATCTTTGTCTTCTAAATTTAAATTTTCCTCTACTCCATGTAATCCTATGAGATAAACCATATCTATATAAACTAAGTTGATAAAAACCTTGGGATTCAGACAGTTTAATTTCTGAGAGCTTACCTAACTAGCCACAATAAATAGAAGGTAACAGTGAGCCATGGTCTTCTTCTCCTGCTTAGATAATTACGAAAGCAAAGCATCCCATCTTACTAACATATATAAAAATTAGCTGTGCCAAATATGTTCTGTATCACTTATTATCCTATCTCTGGGTCCTCAATTTCTTACTAGGTAAATTAAGTTTCTCGAAAGCTATTCTAAAGCAAAAGAAAAGTATTGGAAATTTTATATGGTCTTTTTTTAAAAATAAAATTTGTGGGATGCTGGCATATCAGCACAGATTACGCCATGTACCATGCAAACAATTTTATTTAGAGAAATAATTAAATATTACTTTTTGGATAATAATATTTGATGTATTCCAGTCATTGTAAAGTTTTTAAAAATAAAACCCACCAAACATTTACTAAGATGAAGTGTCCTATGTTTGATGCAGATTCTTTGGGGCATAAGTACCAAAGTCCCATGAGTGGGCCTTATCAATAACAGTATTTACTATGCTCATGAGGAAAAGAATAGAGCAATTAAAAGACTTCAGAAGAAGAAGAAGCCAGAAAGAAAATTAGCATAGTGTATAAGAAATGCATAAATTAGTATAAGAAATTAGCATATGGACGATGGGAAGTTAATATTGGAATTAACTATCAAATTAACTCTATTAACTCTATCAAAGAGGTCCTGGTAGATGATACAAAGGTGACAGAAACTCAGATATTCTTAATAATCTTTGTGAAACATGAAAAACAGGGAAATGAAAAATAAAAAGAGGGGAAGGCAAAGATTTCCCAGGCTGTCTAAAGGGAAAAAGTTATATGCTGTAAACTATAGGTCTGACATCAAACCCTAGTCTAAAAAAATAATAAATATTATAAAAGATCATAGCAAGAATTAGAAGCAAGAAAAAAAATCATGTCATAATTACTTGATTTCCAGAACCAAATAATTTTGCATCACTGATTCAGTTGAATGGGTGAATACATAAATATACATTATACCTTAAATACAGAAAACTAATAAAATTTATTAAATATCCTTGTGAATAAGATGGTAAACTGAGTTAATACTATTGGTGGGCTTCTACCTTTACCATATTCATTTCAATTAACAGTGTGGAGTGTCAATCTGTGCAGAAGGTGCTCATGGAGTACCCCACTGAGGTCTGAATTTGAAATAAGGGACAAAAATTTGCAGTTGACAAAATTTTGGAAGCAGCAAAGCCATCAAGAATAGGTATTATGAATAAAGATTAAATCAGACTGTGTCAGACACACATAGACTCATAATATATACCTGATGGAAAAGCAAATCAATTAACTGAACCAACAATTGATATTTACTAAGTTAAAAATCCTGCATTTAAACAAAAACAAATTTAAAAATCGTAAGTCATATATATAGGTGAAGAGTGAAAAAAGTGGTAAACAAAAAACTGGGAAACAATAAAAGTTTACTATCTTTTGTCTATATTTTTTAAATACAAAATCTTTTAAAACTGAAAGTTTCGTGTTAACTGTGTCACTAAAATACACTTGGAAGAAAAAACTGACCTGGACTAACTGAAGAGTATTTATGGTCTATTATTATCCACCTGTACTAATCAATATTTCTGTAACAGAATGTCTCAACACTGAGCTCAGGAGATGATGCTTTCCACAGTATATAAACAGATACATGGACTGTATCAGATTCCTAAAATCTGAAAAATTCTGAGTTTTGAAACAATTTAACCTCAAGAGTTAGGATAAAGTTTCTAGGATTATATCAGACAGAAGAATGAGCAAATTCTCAAAAAACAAAGGAAATTTTGGTCAAAATAATGAAAGCATTATTCTCCAATCATGGAAAAATAAATGATGCTTTAACCTGCTGGGGCAATGTGTAAACTATTCTAGCACTATAATCTAAGAAGAATGTTAGATTTACTTGGTATCTAACACAGTGTTTGGTACATTTTAGACATTAGATAGATATTTGTTTGAATTAATGAAAGAATGATTATAATGCATCATTCAGAAGCACAAATATATCAATTTATCCAAACTCAAAGATTTCTTCTATTCCCAATTCATCATTCTGGCTTGAATCCCCAACCCCCAGACTATCTTTTAATCCACACATCACTGTTCTTGGCTACCTCAGAGATTTTGCTCATGATGCTTCATCTGTGGAAATACTCATTCCACCTAGCTTCACCTGATGAAATCTTATGCATTTTTAAAACTAGCAAGCCTCTATTTTTGATGAAACATTCCCAGATTCCTCCAGGAAGAGTTAATATCTCTTCCTCCATGTACTCAAGAGTACTTGATGCTTATCTATATATGGCTTAGATCATGTTCTGGAATAAATTGTATTTTTGTGTGTATCCCAAAGTTTAGATTTCTTAAGAGCAAGTCTATCATCTGTACCCCCCAATATTACCAGATGCTATTACTTGTGCATATTTATAATCTATAAATTATTGAATTAAGTCAAAATTAGTACAAATGAGAAAAGGCCATAAAACTAAATTTTAATCATGAGAGTTAAAGGAATATAGAAGGTTACTGAAAAGAGTGTTGGAACCACTCTCTTGTTTTTGCTAATACATCTTCAGTGCTACCACTATACCCAACACTTAAAATGTTGAAAATTAATGTCTAAGTTAGGGGACAGAAAACTAAGATGATGCATGAAAACAATTTTAAAACCTATAAAGTGAAAGTCTAGCATATTGAAGAAGAGAGTTGTTACATGTCGTTTGAGAAGCAGAACTCTAGATTATGCATTAATTTGAACAGAGGCACAAACTTCTTAAATACAAGAACTTTGTATTAACCACAGTGGTTTGGTAATGAAAAAGCCTGCTTCACAAACCACCTAATTCTCTCTACCTATGGTCACAGCAAAGGGTAAATGATCTGTTAGGAATATTCCAGGAATATTTTCTCAAATTGGTTTTCTAAATGGTTGAACTCAGATGTTTTTAAAATTATCTCCATCTCATAGAAGTAAAATCTTAAGATTTAGATGTTTTGATAGTTTAAACACCACTCTAGAATCATATAACATTAAATATAGCTTGGCACTGAAAATATTAATCTCATCAATTATTTCATCCTTAAAAGAATAATCCAGCTTTTTTCCCAACACATCCCAGGTACAAACCTCATCTCCTTCCTGAGGTCGCATCAAGGAAACTCGGTCGTACTGCCTCCGCAACAAAGCCCAGAGCGCGTCCAGCCGGCCCTAAAGGGAAACATGATCTGTAAATCTCTGGGAAATGTACTCAACCTCTGCTTGCTAGATAAATGAACTAAAATGAAGAAGATAAAGTCTTTTCCTCTACTCTCATTTCTTTCATAAATTAAATGAATAAATAACAAAAACAGAGTTTCTTGTTGCTGAGAAATGACTCAGTTAGTCATTAGAAGGTAAATTGAATGTCTGTTGTTTGATATACCTTGGTCCTCCTACGGGGAGACTAAAAGGATTACACTTTAGGAAGCTGCAGTTAAATCCCACAAAGTTTGAACAGTCACCTTAATTGGTGTGTACCACTTTGTCTGAGGAGGCTGGTGTGTGGGTTTAGATGGCGGTGGTCTCGGTCTGACGGGTTCCTCTGGTTCTTCAGGAAGGGTTACCACAGCATTTTTGGCTTTCTCCAGCCTCGCACCTTCTTCTGTAGATCCTTTATCACCCCAACGAACCTTTAAAACAAAGGGAAATATTGCTATCAGACATACAGTGGCCTAGGAGAACAGACTCTTGTTCAGCTGGTTCTTGCCTCATCACCTCAGAGTCAAAAGATGAGTAAGTAAGCTAACTCCAAATTTCTCTTCTGAGATTTAACAGATTTTTCACCACTCCTTATGTATTTAATATCAAGATTCTAGAAATAAAGACCCTTTATAAAAATTTGGCATCGATTAAATTTGATACAGCCAACCATTTCTCCATTGTTTCAAATAAGGAGTTAATTTGTATTTTACAAGGGAAATGTGTAATTCTATTCTCTAGGTATGTTCTCCTTCTAGCTAAACACACACACCTATATACTGATGACAATGGTTGAAATAGATGGTAATGACGATGATAATTAGCATTTACTGAATAATTATCATGGGCCAAGCTGCATTTAATCCATACAAAAAATGCTATGAGGTAGATACTGTGTTTTTTGCTTCCCATGGAGGAAACAAAGATACAGAGAGGTTAAGTGATGAGCCCAAAGCCACGCAGTAAGTAGCAAGACAGGGATTTGAACATGTTAGTCTGAAGTGGACAAGATGTTTCAACTAGGTTCAAATTTTACAAATATATTTTATAAAAGAAGTTAATTTTTCCTTCCAAAGTTTCCATCAAGTTTGACTAAAGACAAAAGTATGACTAAACTTTCGCCTTTGGAAGTAAAAATAATTATGTATGTTTTATCTTCATTTTGTAAAGCAGTTCTCAGTCTTCAGTTCCTCTGTTCATATGGATATGGTTATTTGACATACACATTTTTCATTAAGGAAGACAAATTTGAAAAGACTCTGAAGAAAAGAATTCAGAGACTTGAGAGATTTCCACAAATTTGGGGGAATTCCTTTCTCTGAAAACCCTGGATACTGAAAACAACTGCAAGGTCAAGTGATGTTTTCTTCATTTTTCAATGAAAATTGGCTAAATCTGAGCCAAATTTTTTTCCAGTGTGGGGATGTGAAGAGGATGCGGCCCCTGGAGGAAGGTTTTGTTCATCCAAGAGCAGCAGAGAAGTCTAAAAAGCAAGGATGTTACCAAAGAAGACAAAGATAAGTGAAGCTCTAAAAAGAAACAGGAAGGCCTGTCCTGAGCACACAGTGACTCACCAGTGTTAAGTAATTTCTACAAAGAAAAAATGATTAATAAGCTTTTTAAAAGCATTTTAATGACCTGAATTAGCAGACAGGAATACAGATGATTACTGTTCATAGAAAGATCTATTCATAGCTTTTTGATAAGGCTTACTTAGATGTTTTTACCATTTTTTAACTACAATTTTAGAATAGGTTTTCAATTTCAAGTGGACCCTGTTGAGTCATTAAAATGTATCTGTATCTTTCAGTGTGATCAGTGGTACTAGAATGTTCTTTATGAGGTTGTTAAAATTGTTTTAAACACCATTAAACCTTTAGAGCTAGATAGTTGGCTTTCTTTCCAGAGAAATGACCTTCTCTTTCAAATCAGTGTCTTTGCCTAGATTAATTAAAACTTTAAAAATCTTTAGATATATCTAAATTGAACTAAAAAATTCTAAACCCAGGACCCATCTCCTGCAGTTGTACAGTCTCAATTCTAAGAGAAAAACAAACAAACAAACAAACAAAATAAGATACATAGTCAAATAGTATCATAACATAAAGAAGTAATTCCGAGTAGAAGTATAAGTAGGTAAAATTTAGGACCATTCAGAAGTTATAGATTTTTAACTCAGACTTTAACTAGTGCAGCATTCAGTTGATATCACAGAGGTAATGGTAATTGTATCCTTCCTCTAAATAACATTGGCACCATTCTCAGATAAAGAACATGAAGATAGTTGAACTTGAGTTCTCACCCAACATGGCATTTCTAAGGACTCAACTATTAAACAACTAAATGTATGATACTAGATTAGTGGGAAAGTCCATTTTACAACATCTTATGGAAAAAACTGAATGAACTTTTTGGCCAACACAATATATAATTGTTGTTGCTGTTGTTTAATCACTAAATTGCATCCAATTCTTTTGCGACCCATGGATTGTAGCCTGCCAACCTCCTCTGTCCATGGGATTTTCTAGGCAAGAACACTGGAGTGGGTTGCTGTTTCTCCAGGGAATCTTCCCAAGCCAGGGAATGAACCCATGTCTCCATTGGCAGGCAGATTCTTTACCTCTGAACCACCAGGGAAGCCCCAATTACAGTTGCTGAGGTCTAAAATAAATGCATTACATAAATCCATTATTCTTAGTTCATCATAGCTGTTTCATCATTATCATCATCACCACAAACAACAGCACAATCCTTTCTCACTCAACTTCAAATTCTAAAGCTAGGAAACACTATATAGAGTTTTCCTTAAACTCTTAAAAACAATTAAATATATATGCATACTTACATGTATAAATTTTAATATTTTAGTTTGACCACATTGAGATAGCAAAAAAGGATAAAAGAATAATAAGAATAGATTGCTAAAGGCAGCCTTAACAAAATTGATATATCTGACTTTTGAATATTTTTTTTAAAAGTTCAAATTTGATAGCTAAATGTTTCCAATTCTATTTGGTTTTCATGATAAACAATGAAATTCCATAATTTCTGAGCATATTCAGAGGTTGTATCATAAAGGAGCAATTTCAGAACTGAGAAAAGAAACAAAAACAGTTTCCTGCTGAACTGCCAGAAACACACATGTGAAGTCATCAGGTACTGTGGCTCAGTTGTGCTAACAGCTATTATTAACATCAGTTCAGCTCCAGCTTTCTGCAAATAATCATTACCATAGTGTTTAAGTATTTAATGTAAAGGAGAAGGAAGAAAGAGTTTCTACTAAAATTCCTATCCTGGCTTAAAACAACATTTAATTACAAAGACTTATTTTTTAATTCAGATGTACCATGATTTCTATAATTCTATTTACTTTCCCTTTAAGGTATTTTTTTAAAGGAAAATACTTTCCAGATTTGAATAGGCATGATTTTAAAACAAGGTATGTTTTCTATTTTTCCTCTCCAAGTTTAAATAAATTCATACTTGAAAAAGTCTAATGGTGCTTAATTCTCAGTATATTTTTATTGTGTATTTTTATGTATTGTGTTTCCCCCTTGTGATGCCCATATTTACTTGCTCATTTTTTTCATCATTCCCATCCTTATTTCCACCTCACTGATGGAGTAGTCCATAAAATGTAGCCAAAATTATCCATGGTTAGGGAACCTCCCCAGTGGTCCATTGGTTAAGACTTTGCTTTCCAATGCAGGGGGAGCGGAGGGTTCAGGGTGGGGAACACATGTATGCCTGTGGCAGATTCATTTTGATATTTGGCAAAACTAATATAATTATGTAAAGTTTAAAAATAAAATAAAATTAAAAAAAAAAAAGATCCCACATGCCTCGCAGCCAAAAAAACCAAAATGTAAAATAGAAACAAACAATATTGTTTTGAGAAACAAAAATGTAAAACAAATTGAACAAATTTAATAAAGACTTTAAAAATGGTCCACATTAAAGAAAAAACTTAAAAAAAATTATCTATGACTAAAATGGACTCTGATTTATTAACAGTAAGTGAGTCCTTCTCATAAATTTTCTTCAGCTAAAAAGAAAGGGCAATGTAATTTCATATTAATTAAGTCAAAACTAAAACACAAATTAATAAATTTCACTAATAAATTTAACTAAACTTTAAATAAAAGAGTCAATAACTCTTAAAACTTCAAATGTGAGTTACTCAAGGATGTTCATGGCCCCATGGCTTTCCTGACCATATTCCAGTAATATGCCTTTTAACGTGGAACCCATTCAGGAGCTCATGCATATGCTTTTATTTTCTGTAGAAAGAGACTCCTAATCTCTGGAATACTAGAATATTGGAATAACAAAAATCTGCCACAATTCCTTGTGTTTTCAATAAGAACAGATATACCAGGTGGCTCAGATGGTAAAGGACCACCTGCAATGCAGGAGACCTGGATTTCATCACTGGGTTGAGAAGATCCCCTGGAGAAGGGAGGCGCTACCTACTTCAGTACTCCTGCCTGGAGAATCCCATAGACAGAGCTGCCCGGCGGGCTACAGTCCATAGGGTTGCAGAGTTGGACACGACTGAGCAACCGAGCACGCGTGCAGTGTATTTGAACCCCACTGTCATGTGGCATTCTAGATGTGTGGATTTCAAAGTGGAATCAGGCTTATTATTCTGATATAAATTAGTACATGCTCACTGACAAATAGGTCATGAACAAGCAGGGAAATACATAACACAAATTGAAAATCACTCCATTCAAAGACAACTACTAACACATTGTGCTAATTCCTGTCTAACCGCTTTCCCGCTGCATACATCTTCTTATATACATGCTTTGCCAGGATCTGTGATTAATAATAAAGTCATGATATCAATGAGAAGATCCCTCCAATTGCTCCCTTGGATTGGAAGCTGGCTTATCTCTGCCACTGTTAAGGGGTCAGTGCTGACAGGGCTTGCTTATTATTAATTATTTCATCACATTGAAAAATATGTCTGTGGTGATAAGAAGACCTCATTTGATATGTAAGATATAATATTTAAGTTCTATTTTAATCCACACTTTTTGCCAGTCTAAAAATTTAATACATTCTATAAATGATATTTAATATTAATTATGATTATTCATAAGTGGCAACTAAAACCTATTTTTATTTTTATTTTCATGTTTTAATATAAGTTTATTTTCATTGGAGGCTAATTACTTTATAATATAAAACCTATTTTTAAAAAGCCTTAAGGGTACTTCCTCTACATTTATGATAGGGTCATATCCACTCTACTGAATAGTTTAACATTTTTTTCTCCCCAAACAGTACTTAACTACTGAATCTTTTCAAAGACAATCATTGTTACAACTTTAAGTAGTTGGCTTCTTCAAAGTTGATGTTCTCTGTAGTCATTTTTTCCAAAACAGTGAGGAAAATCCCTAATTTTGTTTTGCCCTTTAGAATTCAGGCGTCTTATCAATGCAATCCATTGGCTAATGAAGTCAGTTCTTGCACAGTTTTGAAATGGTTAGAATTATTCCATGGAAAAAAAAATTGCCCAAAAAAATATCACATGTTAAGAAAAATTGGATGGTATTAGGAAATTGAGCTGTGAAAAGTAGTTTCCATGGCTTAATAGTTCTAAAAATATATATTCCAGACTAGCAGCTTCTATATTTTTTAAGAGATACCAACCTCCATTCTTTTAATTCCTCCAACACCTCGACCACCATAATAGGAAGCATCCACAGTTGGCCATTTCTTGGTAGGCAGAGGTTCTTCTTCCTCCTATGCAGATACAAGTTTTGAAAAGGTGTTTAATAATTTCTTAAAATGTTACTTAGTCAGAACTGGCTCACATTTAGATATTTTTCTGAATAATACCACTGATATGGAAGAAATATAGTAAAAATTACACATAGCACATGTGTATGTACTTCTGCTTACGTGTATAAATTTCTAGTGAAGCTCTACGGAATATAAGAGCTCCTTTCATTTCACAATTCATGGAATCTACCTTATTTTCCCATCACTTCATGGGAAATAGATGGGGAAACAGTGGAAACAGTGTCAGATTTTATTTTTCTGGGCTCCAAAATCACTGCAGATGGTGACTGCAGCCATGAAATTAAAAGACGCTTACTCCTTGGAAGGAAAGTTATGACCAACCTAGATAGCATATTCAAAAGCAGAGACATTACTTTGCCAACAAAGGTTGGTCTAGTCAAGGCTATGGTTTTTCCTGTGGTCAGGTATGGATGTGAGAGTTGGACTGTGAAGAAGGCTGAGCGCTGAAGAATTGATGCTTTTGAACTGTGGTGTTGGAGAAGACTCTTGAGAGTCCCTTGGACTGCAAGGAGATCCAACCAGTCCATTCTGAAGGAGATCAGCCCTGGGATTTCTTTGGAGGGAATGATACTGAAGCTGAAACTCCAGTACTTTGGCCACCTCATGAGAAGAGTTGACTCATTGGAAAAGACTGTGATGCTGGGAGGGATTGGGGGCAGGAGGAGAAGGGGACGACAGAGGATGAGATGGCTGGATGGCATCACTGACTCGATGGACGTGAGTCTGGGTGAACTCCGGGAGTTGGTGATGGACAGGGAGGCCTGGCGTGCTGCGATTCATGGGGTCGCAAAGAGTCGGATACGACTGAGCGACTGAACTGAACTGAACTGAAAGTCTCAACATGTGTGTAAATTTGAACCCTGCAAAATTGGTACTAAAAAGGTAGTTGAGAAGCTTTGAAAATGCACAATGCCATGTTTCTTCTTGCTAACACAATATTACTAGTATATGCTATATACTAGTAATATAATATTTAATATATACTATACTAATAGTATGATAATACAGCATATAGCAATAATATAAAAGTAATAATAATTTTGAAGAAAGTAATAATATCTTTAAACTGCAAGCTTAGATCTTCCAACTTTTTGTAAATAAGGTAAGTAACAGCAAATTATTCACATATTGGTATAAAAAGTAAATTAAATCTCTATGTACTATTGCTCCTGATAGCAAGTCTATGTTTATCAATGTATGAAGGTCCTATCTTCTAACATGTAAAAGAAACCACAAGGTTTGAAAAATAACAAGTGACTTAGTCATAAACTCAAAAGTCAATATATCAGAGTTACCTAACAACAGCATAATTGATCAGATCTGGCATAATATCTAAATACAAAAAAAAAAAAATACCCACATCACTTATTAAGCACTCATTTACCTCTTTTGGTGCAGAAGGTGGTGGTGGAGGAGGATCCTTGATAACCTGTACCAAAAAAAAAAAAAAAAAAATTTAAATGTAAGAACTTCAGTGGCATCGAGAAGAGACAATAAGAATGTATAAAATAATTAGATTAGTAAAATACTGTGGTGGTGACAAAGATGTCCCTGATCAACTTAGCTTCTCAATACTTATCCCCCTATCGCCCTTTAAAACTAGGTTTTTTTTTTAACTAGCTTTTGACTAACTAGCAACTACTAGTCGTTTTTTTTTTTTTTTTTAACTAACTAGCTAACCAACCAGCACATTCACTCATTTTATCTTTATGGTATAGATACATTATAGCTTCATTTTTCAGGTGAATAACAAGAAAACTGTCAAATACCTTTCACTAGGTGTTTCTTCTAATGTTAAAATGCAAACATTTTTCACTAGATTACAGCTTGTTCCCTCAAATGGAGAGGGTATTTACTAGCAAAGTCTTCCTGCTGATTCTTTTCAAATTAATGATATAAAAATCAGTTTGCATTGGATGAGATAAGGGAAATGAATATAGTCTTTCCTCACTTTTTTTTTCCTAGAAACAAATCAACCTCTTAGCTAAGATTCCTTTCCTCAGTGGATTATTTCATGAAGTCTGATATGGTTAATTCTTTATGTGAGAGGAATATAGACTGAAATCTGATTTAAATGGTCTTCACTGGTATTGGGGTGTCTGGACTTTCATACCACCCTGATAGAAAATGACTGACCAAGTGCCAATGGCTTCTGATAATTTGGGTACACATCCAAGTCTGTATACTAAGAAGGAAAACTTTGAAAATATAACTGCTCCACTTCATTTAAGGTCAAATGTTTCAATTCTGTTATTAGATGCTTAAAATTTTAAAAGAGTAGCTTTGAAAATAAATATCATCAAAGAATTCTTTTACTGTACCGGTATCTATTATCATGAATATGTTTTTTTTTTAACTCTTTATTTTGTATTGGGGTATAGCCAATTAACAAACAATGTTATAATAGTTTTAGGTGAACAGTGAAGGGACTCAATCATGCATATACATGTATCCATTTTCCCCCAAACTCTCCTCGCATCCAGGCTGCCACGTAACATTGAGGAGAGTCCCATGTGCTATACAGTAAGTCCTTGTTGGCTATCCAATTTAAATATAGCAGTGCGTACATAGTCCATCCCAAACTCCCTAACTATCCCTGAATATGTTTTTTACAGACTGCTTATATTTTAAAGATATATACCAAATCACTTCCAGGTTAATGATATAATTCTGATATTTTCACCAAAATAATTTGAGGTGGGAAGTGAGTAGGGTTACAGATGAAATAAGATTAGCCATAATTGAGAATCACTGAAGCTGTGTGAAGAAGACATGGAGGATTCATTATTTTACTCTTTCTCTTTGCATATGTTTGAAATTTTCCATAATGAAAGGTTTTTAAAAAATATTTAGAGAACTGACTCATAATCTTTTTTATAATTATTTTCATCATTCTAATTTTGGCTTAGATCTAAATCTCAGGAAGAAAAAAAAAGGTAGTAACCACAATCACATGGATATAACTGGACAGTAATTTAATCTGACTGAATCTCAAACTAATTCATCATAGCATTTGAATGCTACAAGAAATGCTGTTATTTTTACTTAACCCTTTTATTATCCAAGTTAATTTTATCAATAAACATAAAATTCCAGTTCATTTTGGTAATATTGAAGGATAGAAATCTGTGAATTTTGAGATTTAGCCCAGAAATAAACGCCAAGAGAGGATAAAGATTTAAAATACTGTAGTAAAATAAGGCAAAGGTTATCATGCTACAGATGCATTTCCTTTATAAAAAGGAAGCACTCAGCTTATTTTCAAGGCAGGAATAGGGATGCAAATGTAGAGAATGGATATGTGGACAAGGCGAGGGGAAAGGAGAGAGTGGGGCAGACCGAGAGAGTGGCACTGACATATGTAACTGGCATGCGTAAAATAGCTAGCTAGTGGGAGACGCACCGGGAGCTAAGCTCACTGCTCTGTGATGACCTAGAGGGGAGGGATGGGAGTGGAGGGTGGAAGGGAAGCTCAGGAGAAAGGGGATATATGTATACATGGAGCTGATTCACTTTGCTGTACAGCAGAAACGAGCACAACCCTGTAAAGCACTTATACTTCAATAATAAAACAAAATTTAAAAATAAAATAACATTAATCTAGAAAATAAATAAATAAAAGTATGGCAAATCAAAAAAAAAGAAGCACACATGTCATTATCAACGTGCATGTCCAAAATAAATGAAAACCAGATCAGTCAATATTTCACACTCAACAGAGTCAAAACCAACCTAATTACCTTCATTTAAAAGCTAATTCTTCCTGTCTTCCGTTTCTTTCAAGTAAATCATTTTCTTTAAAATTGCAGCCTTAAAATTTTCTCATATCTATAATTTATTCCCACCTCTTAATGACTTCACCAAATCATTTACCATGTCCAACAGACTTTTTGAAATATTCTAGTCTCTGCAGTGTGTATGTGTGTGTCTGTCTCTCTTTCTCCCCACATTCCTATCTTTTTCTCTCCTTTCCCCACCATGAATTCCCCAGTCTTCTCAAAGTAGTTCAGATTTCCTTAATATGCATGGATGCCTGTTTGTTCTCCCCTAGCATTGATCACGGAGAAGGCAATGGCATCCCACTCCAGTACTCCTGCCTGGAAAATCCCATGGACAGAGGAGCCTGGTTGGCTGCACTCCATGGGGTCGCTAAGAGTCAGATACGACTGAGCGACTTCACTTTCACTTTTCACTTTCATGCATTGGAGAAGGAAATGGCAACCCACTCCAGTGTTCTTGCCTGGAGAATCCCAGGGACGGGGGAGCCTGGTGGGCTGCCGTCTATGGGGTCGCACAGAGTCGGACACGACTGAAGCGACTTAGCAGCAGCAGTAGCAGCACTGATCACAATTGATAATTTTATCCAACTCCAAAGCACTGTAACTTCTATGAGAATGAATTTTATGTCTGCTTTGTTCCTAATTATATTCCCAGAACTTAGCCAAGTGTCTAGCAGAAAAGCAGGGAAGGAAGGAAGTTAGAAAGAGAAAAGGGAGTAAGGCAGGAAAGAGAAAAGAAAATGGAACAAGATAGAATGAGGAAGGAAGAAGGGAAGAAAGAAAGGAAGAAAGGAGAGAGGAGAAGAATAAGGAAGGTGGGAGGTAAAGGAAGGAAGCGAGGGGAAAAGAAGGAGGGAGGACAGGGGGAGAGGAAGATGGCAGGAAGAAGGAAGGATTCTTTACATTCCATTGCCATTCAGTTCAGTTCAGTCACTCAGTCGTGTCCAACTCTTTGCGACACCATGGACTGTAGGATGCCAGGCTCCCCTGTCCATCACCAACTCTTAGAGCTTGCTCAAACTCATGTCCATTGAGTCGGTGATGCCATCCAACCATCTCATCCTCTGTCGTCCCCTTCTCCTCCTGCCTTCAATCTTTCCCAGCATCAGTCTTTTCCAATGACTCCGTTCTTCGCATCAGGTGGCCAAAGTATTGGAGCTTCAGCTTCAGCATCAGTCCTTTCAATGAATATTCAGGACTGATTTCCTTTAGGATGGACTGGTTGGATCTCCTTGCTGTCCAAGGGATTCTCAAGAGTCTTCTCCAACACCACAGTTCAAAAGTATTAATTATTCGGCGCTCAGCTTTCTTTATAATCCAACTCTCACATCCATTCCCATTATCACTACCTAAAATCATGAACTCGAGAGTCTTTGGACCTTAAAATTATCTAGTACAATATTTTTCAACTTCCCCAATGCATCCAACCAGAACTTCATTATTCTGAAAAATCCCCACCTAGTTGTCATCCAACTATGTCTGAATTCCTGCAATAAAGAGAAATTCACTACTTCACTAAGCAATTCATTCCACTGGCAAGGAACCCACATCATTTGAAAAATTTTCCCCTAAATGAAGCCAAAGCTTCCCTCTTCGTAGTTTCCACTTTTTAGCCCTGATCCTACAGTGTGAAATGTACACACACACACACAGACAACTATTTTTAATTCCAGAAGAGAGGGTTTCCTGTTTTTGAATACGAACCATATGTCATCTGAGAGCTAAACCTCACAATCATTTTTCATGTAATGGTCTGAGATATTGGGTGATCTTGGTCAGTTTCTTTAGTATGTATTCATTTGTACAATGTCTCAAAGGTGGATTCTAGAACTGATAAATAGCATTTTAAGTGTGGCCAAGCCATTAATTAAAGGCATGGTACTCAGGAAAAACAGATGCACCCCTGGCAGTCCTCACCTTCATTCCATGCATTTTAATTAATAACATATTGAATACTAGGATTGATCTATAATTACCATCGCTTTATTTTGGCATTAATGTCTACATGCTTTGCATGTGTGTGTGTGTAAAGTCACTTTAGTAGTGTCCGACTCTTTGCAACCCTATGAACAGCAGCCTGCTAGGCTCCTCTGTCCATGGGATTCTCCAAGAAAGAATACTGCAGTGGATTGTCATGCCCTCCTCCAGAGGATCTTCCTGACACAGGGATTGAACCTGTCTCTCATTATGTCTCCTGCATTGGCAGGCAGGTTCTTTACCACTAGAGCCACTTGGGAAGCCCCTACATGCTTTACTTGTAGCTAAATTATACATGCAGCTTGCTTCTCTATCTCTAACTCATCCTTCATTCTAATCTATGCAGCCAGGTCAATATTTTTCTAAGCTTGTTGTTGTTTGGTGTTCAGTCTCTTAAGTTGTGTCCAACTCTTTGCAACCCCGTGGACTGCTCCTCTTTCCTTCCCCATCTCCCAGAGTTTGCTTAGATCCGTGTCCATTGAGTCGGTGCTGCTATTCAATCATCTCATCCTCCACTGCCCTCTTCTCCTCTAGCCTATAATCTTTCCCAGCGTCAGGGTCTTTTCCAGTGAGTCAGTTCTTCACATCAGGTGGCCAAAGTATTTGAGCTTCAGCTTCAGCATCATTCCTTATAATGAATATTCAGGGTTGATTTCCTTTAGAATTGACTGGTGTGATCTTCTTGCAGTTCAAGGGACTCTGAAGAAGTTTAATTGATTGCAATAGGAGCTTAATTGGTCATTTCTCTAGTCAAAATGGATCAAATGTTCCAGTGACCACAACTGAAATCAAGGAATTACTGAATTTTGGGAAGAACCTTACACATTGTGCTTCTACTCAGTTTTGCAAATTATCATAAAGCGCTCTAGAGTTCTTTCACTGGAAAGAGGCTAAGGTACCTCCATTCCGCTAAGTCTAATTTCATTTCCTTGTGAGGATTTTAAATTTACTCTGGTTACTACATGTACACCTTGTAGAGTGTATGAATTTCTGAGAACTGAAACAGTATCCCCAGCCCTATATTAGACTATGTGCATGTGAGTGCTCAGTTGCTTCAGTTGTGTCTCTTCGTGACCCCATGGACTGTAGCCCACCAGGCTCCTCTGTCCATGGGATTCTCCAGGCCAGAATACTGGACTGGGTTGTCATGCCCTCCTCCAGGGGATTTTCCCAACCCAGGGATGCAACCCACATCTCTCATGTCTCCTGCACTGGCAGGCAGGTTCTTCACACTAGTGCCGCCTATATCCCCTTGAGAATTACTGAACATCCACCTCCATAACACCTCTTTTTTTATGTCATATTTATCATGCTCATTATCCTGCACAGCATCGAGTTTTAGCATGGATATGGGCAAATCAAGTTTCAGTTTAAAATCCTCATCTGATGCTGCTGACAACCTCACAACAGGATAATGAGAGGCATTTTTACCTTCTTTATCAGAGACTCTATCTGTTATCATAAGCCAGAACCCAGAAAACAAAAAGTCCTTTTTCAGTGCATGAGTCCTCTTGCACTCTCATTGTTCAAATGCCTTAGCATGGCCCTCAATTCAGCCCTAACACTCTATCTACAAAATCTCTGTTTGTGTACCTCTAACTCCAGACTGGCTGAAGACCCCTTTGCTACCCCAGATAAAATGACCATTTCCATATTAAGTCCCTTCTGTCCTTCATAGAGTAGTTTACCAACTTTCCATTCCATTATCTAGAAACTTTAAAACTTTTAACAATATAAACATTACCACCCAGTTGAACCATTCATGCTTCATCAATTTGGGTTTATATGTTTATTTTCGAATTTTTCAACTACCCCTCAGAAGTGTTGATTTCTTAGGGGCAATATCATTTCTCCCTCTTTAAAAATATCACAGTGCCTAATAAAGTGCTGTGAAAACAACAGATACTAAAGACATGATTGAAAGTGAGTTGAAGGAACTAGTTGAGAATGTTTGCAAAGGCTCATAGCCAACCTCTAAATTTATTTTTTTAATGGAGAAAAAAGATGTAAATGATGACTGATAAAGATTTCCATGAAAATAAAATATTGCTAGTTCCAAAGAAAATGAAGTTTCAAATTTCTCTTTTGACCAACAAAGTCCAAGAGCTAATGAACTCAAAGACAGATGGGAAAATATAAGCCCATGCTAAGTTTCTTCATCTGGGAAATAAACTTGATTCACTATAGGTCCTTTCCAAAATGAAAATTCTAATAGAATGATAAAGACAAAATATGTATCACAATATTTCCAACAGGTCTTTTGCTTCTATGCCTTTACGTAATTAAGTAGGCCATATGTCTACATGTATTTGTGTTCACCTTATTTCAGAAAAGAACATTAGGGTTTGTTTTTCCAATAATGTGTAATTAATTGTATGTATGACTAAATGCATGACTTATTATAAATTTAAATTGACTTTGAAATCCTGGCAAGTATACTTTCTACATTGTTAACAATGGAAAAAAAAAAAAAACCTTAAAATTCTGCATAAATAAAAATTTGATCTTGTAGATTAAGAGACACAACCACCACCACAACAAATAACAGCACTTTCAGAAACTGAAACAGACCCAAGGCTCATCTGTGTGCTGTTAATACCATTAACAATAACCACATTTTATTGGTGCTGGCATATGTCACACACTCTATATTTCTTTCATTTTCATAATAATGCTATGCAGTTACTATGCTTATTTTAAATATAAGGAGAGGGAGGCTCTGAATTCAGTAACTTGTCTAAGGATATACAGAGAAAACATTAGAATTAGTATTTAAACCCAGAACGCTGGTCCACCTACCTCCAAACTCTGGGTTCAACTTTCTCTGGCACATGACATTCTCTTAAAATAAGGTTTGGATTGCCAAGGGAAAGGGTACAGGAGAAAAGGTTTAAGATGTGTTGAGAAGTACATTACTTGGTGGGATGGATGGATGGTTAGATAGATGAATAGGTAGATAAGATAGAGATAGACAAACAGATACAAATCAATATTTATGGTAACTGTATGAGACAGATGCTATCATTCTCATTTTATAGGGATATAACATATTCATTCATATGCCCAACATAATTGCCCTAGAAATGTTGGAACAGGAAATAAATGTTGTGTGTATTTGATGTTTGTAAATGCTCCGTCTGGCCATTGTACCACACAGGCTCATAAGTAACAAAGGAGAGTGAAAATAATCTGAAGTCATTCAGTCCAAAAGCCAAAAATGGCAAAAGTCTGTGTCCACTGATGTCCCTACATTTCAGTAAAATTAGTGCAGGAGAAAAGGAAACCTGATTGTTGTCCAAATACATTAAAAATAACAGTCATGAGAATCCCATTCTTGTATTAAATAGTGCAAGAACACTCATCTCAGAAAAGGATGTATTCGTATGCACCATATTTTATGAGAATTTGCAGATTTTAAAAGGCATAATATTGCCTAGTTGCCAGGATTTTTTCTACTTAGCATCCTTCAACTCGATATTGAAGATTCTGGAAAACACTTTCACCACTTTATGAACCATATGCAGAGTTTGATTCTTCTCCAATTTTTTTTTCATTTGTTATTATCATCATCAGAGAGGATTATATCTCATCTACTTAGCTGCTAGAATGAAGATTTCAGTTTGGAGGAGAGCCGATTTTAAAAAAAAGAAAAAGTTAGCTGCTTCAGGCAACAGTCCTTTTGATCTGCTCATTAACACTTTTCAAATGTTCGAGTGATGTGGGCATTCTTTGCGCTAGAAAATGTCAGCACTGGAGCCTGCAGCCAGCTTGATGCAATCATATGTTCCGATATTCAGAAAAGAGTGAAAAGAACTGTCAACAGTGAACTGCCTTGGATTAAAAAAAAAAAAGATACTGTGTAATGAGTGTAGATCAAGTAGTATTTCAGAAGTGACTCTTGCCAGGGACAGAAACAAATGCCCAATATTTCAGCAATGTCATCTAAGTACCTAAGGGTCCACAGACTTCAAGAACTCATTCTTAGCGTGTACAAAAACTTGTTTAAAATACATGTGGGATTTCCTTTCACTCTTCCCTTTCTTTCTGGATAAGATCATAGAACAAGTGCAATGCCTTTCCTCTCATGAATACAAAGTTCTCTGACATTAATGTTTGGGAAGTCCTTTTCCAAATCCCACAAAGTGAGTCGGGTTATCTGCCTCCCTTTCCTTTCCTCCCTGACAGACTCACCAATGTTCAAAGAGACTGCTTTGAATAAACAAATAATAGTGGGAAGTCTGGACAATAAATATAATTTTAAATGCCTAATGCGGACTGGGAAGAACAATGTAAGAGTGTGCTTTGAAGGGTTGGGGAACACGCATGCTCAGTCGTGCCTGCAACCCCATGGACTGTAGCCAGCCAGACTCCTCTTTCCATGGAATTCTCCAGGCAAGAATACTGGAGTGGGTTGCCATTTCCTCCTCCAGGGCATCTTCCCGACCCAGGGATCGAACCTGCGTCTTCTCTATCAGCAAGCATATTCTTTACTACTGGGCCACCTGGGAAGCCCCATGAGTGTATTCTCCTGGAGTTAAGTAAAGGTACTACCGTCAAGATAAATAAACTAAGGCTGGGAAGAGTGTGATAACCTGTTTTGTAATGATGCTCTGTTGGAAAACATCACCATAGAACCAATAAGTACTAACATCACATTCTATTTCAAACGGGCAACCAAACATAAATCATCTTAATTAATGGTGCAAGGAAGGCATATTAAAATTTAAATTCCTTCTGTTTTATTGTGCATTCTTTAAAAAAAAAAATCAGGCTGCTCTCAAAGTAACTCAATAAAGGCACCAAGAGCCCTCCTCAACAATAAAAAACAAGTGCAATGTGGAAGCATTATTACTATTTAGAAAGAACAGCACAGCTGTTGCTGGCTAAGAAAATGATTCTATATAGCTCTAGTCAGATATATCCTCGTCATGAAAGCCCAGCTTACTTGTTAGTAAATTGGGCTTTAAAAAGATAAGTTTTTAAAATGGTTTTTTAAAAAGATTTATGAGATCTTTATGCAATGTCTTAAATGGACTGAGGAAAAATGAGCTTGCAGTTTTCCCTTGTGGATGCAGAACTTTGGCCAAGGACACTAGAGCAAAGTGAACATTTATCATTTCCAGCATATTCAGATATTTATTTGCAGCTGGATAACACACTCTAATTGACAACACTCCAGAAAGTCTTTGTCTGCCACCTCATTAGCCTTACATCTGTAATTTTGCAGAATGCCCAGTTCTTCCAAATGATGCAACTGAAGGACGGTCAGTTCTGCTATCCTGGTACTGAAACAAACCTGCCGTAAACACCACACATCTTATGAGTTAAACAGTGATGCAAAGAGCCGTATCTTCTCATATTTCCCTCATGATTCAATACATGATTGTGTTTAACTTCTCCCCTTTTTTAATCTAAGGAAAAAGGAAGGATGCTGCTGACATCTTTGTTATAGAAAAGCAGTTGTAAAGGATGATGTGAAGTTATTCAATGAGTAGGAAACAGAATCATAAACAGGTTGTGAGAAATTACTTTACACAAAAATGAGAACCTCCCCCTTGATGGAATAGTTTGCAAACTCAACATACTCTATAGTTCACTAATGATAGTGCCTAAAAGTTCCAGCTTTGCATGAGGGTTCCACTATTATTACTACAAGATAAAGTTCTCCAAAGTTCATTGATTTAGATCCTATTTGCCATGGAAAACCTAGGAACACAGAGGACACAAATCTGCAACATTTTAATCTGTCTTTAATGATATCACCTGTCTCTTTTATCCTTGAATATACTCATTAAATGAATCGAAAGATTAACATTTCAAAATAATCTCCTATTAAAAGTATCATTGGTAGCCAGACATTCTATTTGGGGAGTTTTTTTCTAACCTTTTTTATTCTATGTTCCTCTTTGGCAATCTGATTATAGGGGACCAATGAACCCCTTCCTAGACTAAACAAGTGAAATTAAAATACACAGGATTAAAAGAACTCCAATTGTATTGAAATGTAACTGTCAAATCTACTTTTAAAAACAAGAAACCAGATCTGTGAAACAGAAATACTATGTGCTTCTTTATTAATTCATCAAATAATGAAATATAATAGTAGGTCTAGGAACTATCATGATTTCTTAAAGTTTAATTGACTTACAATAGTTTTGCATGTATAGCATAGTGGGTCAATATTTTTATATCATAGAAAGTTATAACAATACAACTATTTTGTCTGTTCCATACATTATATCCTCATGACTAATTTATCTTATAACTTGTATTCTGGATGCCTTAATCCCCTTCACTCATCCCTCACCCCTTCCCCTCTGGCAACCACTTGTGTGTTCTCTGTATCCATGTCTTCTGTTTGGTTATATTTGTTCCTTTGTTTTGTTTTCTAGGTTGCACAAATAAGTGGAAACATATAGTATTTGTCTTTCTCTCTCATAATTTTGAAATAGTGGATATCGGAATATGAATGGGACTATACTGGTTTCTACCATCAAATAACAAGCACCCTGAGAAAGCTGACCACGGATCTTTGCTGTCAATGGGTTCTAATATCATATATGTCTTGGATACTTCTTAAAATAGGAAACCTCTTTCTTCGACAAATCCCTGTCACTCTGAAACAGTGAGTAAATTCTACTCCGTATATAAAGCATTACACGTATTTACTTGACAGTTGACCCAAAACAAAACAGAATGGTAACTCTAATTTTAAAGAACGCACATGGGTTTTAACTGCCACAGAATCACTGCAAACATTTTAAGAATATTTCCTTATCTCCCATCTTACAACTTCCTGCACTCCATAGGCAGGTTTTGTAATGAGTTGATCCAAAAACATATTCCATAAGAATTCCCCAAAATCAATAGCCCTGAGCAGTGATCCCCAGCTCTGGAGAATATCAGAATCATGTAGGGAATCTGTTAGATCTTTAATGCTGCAATAACAAATTACCACACACTTAGTGGCTTAACACAACAGAAATTCATATTCCTACAGTTCCAGATGCCAGGAGTCCAAACTGAGTCTTATAACTAAAGTCTGGTGTCATCAGAGCCAGTTCCTTCTGCAGACTCCAGGGGTTTATCACTCCTTGCCTCTTCCAGCTCCTGGTGACCAGCATTCCCTGCCTAGAAGCTGCATCACTTTGGTCTCTGCCTCCATGGTCACACTGCCTTCTTCCCATCTATGGTCTTATCTCCTCTGTCACCCTCTTATATGGGCACAGTGATGGTATTTAGAGCCAGCTAGGTCATTCTGGATGATCTCCCTATTTGAAGATCCTGAATTTAATCATATCTGTAAAGTCTCTTTTGCCATAGAAGACAACGATCACAGACACCTTACCATAGGGGCTATCCTAAACCACACTGATCCTTGGAGATGTTTCACCCAACTACCCTTTCCCCTCAGAGAGAGACACCACAGATGGAAATCTGAGAGCAGCTACTCTGAAAGCCTTCCAGTTACTAGGAGCAGAAAAAAAAAAAAATCCAGTCTAAGACATAGGTAACACTGTCATCTCTGAGTCATTAATTAGATATCTGTGAAATTTTAATCTCTGAAAAATGAATGGTTACATTATTTCACAAGATATTTTTTAAAAATATGAAATGATTCAATGAAGAACCCTCTGTTCAGGGTTTTTTTTCCATTCCAGTATTTCTATCTCGATAAGAGCTTCTAAGCATATGATTCCCAAGGAGGTGATGGCTGACATAGTCTAAATGTGCCTGAAAACAGACATTTTAAGCTGTTTAATCATATTTCAGTTGAAAGACTAAATGTTTGTCCCAGTACTTAAAAGACACTCAAACAAAAGAAATTTACACAACACCAAGCTGAAATAAGGACTTCTCTGGTGACTCAGACAGTAAAGAATCAACCGGCAATGAGGGAAACCCAGGTTCGATCCCTAGGTTGGGAAGATCCTCTGGAGGAGGGAATTGCAACCCACTCTAGTATTCTTGCTTGGAGAATTCCATGGACAGAGGCTACAGTCCATGGGGTTGCAAAGAGTTAAACACAACTGAGTGACTAACACTAAGCTGAAATAAATGCATTTCATTTCCTATTAAAAAGAATTATTACCGGTAATAGCTGATAGTCAAAGTTCAAAATAATCCCTAATAACCGAACGCTGTTAACAATTAACTAATCATATTCTAATACCAGCATTGTGGAAATATGTTCTCTAAACATAATCAAATAAATAAATATCCTGCAATTGTACCATCATGGTACACCTTCTGTTATACTCAAGATCTTGTTTTTCATAAGGTATGGTTTCCTTTGACCCTTCCTTTTCACATCACCTTCTCATCTTTCTCTAATTGATTTAGCTTACTTGTTATATTCCAACTCTCTATACTTCATTAGAGATACTTTGCTCAGGCTATATCTTTTTTTTAAATACAAATGTTAAAGGTTACACTCCATTTACAGTTATTACAAAATAATGGCCATATTCCTTGAGTTGTGTAATACATCCTTGTAGCCTAACTTATACCCAATAGTTTGTACTCCCCACTCCCCCAATCCCTACTTTGCCCCTCCCCTGCCCACTGTCATGTCTAAGGCTCACTGTCTATTACTGGCTTGTATTTCAATAGCTGATGGGTCTTCATTGGATAAGACTTAATCCCCACCGGGACCAGATCTCAGCACCATGTACAGCAAGTAAAGCTTCTTTCAGGGGATCAGTGATCAAATCTTTCCAGTGTATGCTCCTCACCCCTGGGGTGAGTTCAAACGTCCTCAAAGACATAGGAGGTTCATGCCTAGATCCTAAACCATCTTTCACCACTCCTCTCCCTGGCATGCTAGACCTCAGCCTAGGACATCTCAAAGCCTGTCTGAATAACTTGTAATTCCACACACACTTCATAGGAAATGTCCCTCATCAACTGCCAAAGTCTTGTTCAATATTCAAAATCAGTTTAGAATCGGCAGCTCCACCCAGTTTCCCTGAAACAATCCCTCAATTCTGGCAAATCCCTCTTTCCTTTGTGTTCCTGACATGTGTTGCTCCTGGCGTACTCATGAACCTCCATTCTCACTTTCTCTACCATTCTGTGCTTCATGCTAAAATATGAGTTTCCATATCACATGGTAGTCATTTCTGAACCCCTAATTCCAAGCCCAGCACTGGCTCAGATTACTAAGGGCTGAATGCAGAATGTTGCCTCGACTTTCTCTCTGCTTTTAAATCTGTGTTTTTAGGGAACATTTGTTCTGATTCATTTACGTGCTCAGTCGCTCAGTAACGTCTGATTCTTTGTGGCCCTGTGAACTGTAGCCCACCAGACTCCTCTGTCTATAGGATTTTCCAGGCAAGAATACTGGAGTGGGTTGCCATTTCTTACATTTTCTTCCTGACCCAGGGATTGAAGCAGCATCTCTTATATCTCCTGCACTGGCATCAGATTATTTACTACTAGCACCACCTGGAAAGCCCAATTCATTTATTTTTAGATCTAAATGCAAGTTCATACTCAAGGCTATGTAGTCTATATTTCTAAATGTAAAATATGGATGATTCTATTAAATAAGTTTCAGAAATTAGTAAGCATTCATGATGTTTCTGTAAATAGGAAGCCCTCCTGACAGCCTAAAAACACACCTTAATGGTGTCCCTCTGCACCCTGCATAAAGAAATATAATTCCTGATTTCCAATCTGCAGAGTTTCAGGGATGGAATGGATCTATTCTCACTACCTGATGATCGAATCCCCTGTATACACCCCATGTGACGGTGAAGACTTCATTTGATTACATCAACTGTTGTGGTAAAGAAACTGCCTGCCAAGCAGGAGACTTGGGTTTGATCCCTGGGTTAGGAAAATCCTCTGGAGAAGGAGATGGCAACCCACTCCAGTGTTCTTGCCTGGGAAATTCCACCGACAGAGGAGCCTGGCAGGCTACAGTCCAGGGGGTTGCAAAAGAGTCAGACACAACTTAGCAAATAAGCAGGCATGCAGCAACCTCACAAAGAAGCCCAGTTCATTCTTCTCAAGTGTCCTTTTAAAAAACCACATACTTTGACACTTTTGAGCCCTCTGGTCAATAGTAGATGAAAATGCAAAGTAACAAAAGAATGAAAACCACCCCTGTGAATTTTAAATTAAAAAAGTAAGGAGTACAAATCACATTAAGGCACCTTTTTGCTTTTTAATTTGAGACTCAAGAAAGTTAGCTCGTCTAAAAATCACCAAATCTAAGATAATCAAGGTTACAACAGGAAACTGAGCAGAAATTGCTATGCAGGAAACTGATTAGTTCAGCAAAGAGACAGGATGCTTCATGTCTCTGCTGTTGTCTAAATTAATTCCATGCCTCCTCCGTGGCCAACTGCTCTGAGATAAAGGACTGCAAAGTTGCCTCATGAAAGTGGACTGAAGTACAATGAATAATAAATGCAGAAGTAATACAAGGCACTGCCTGAAGTTGCAAGGAGTGGAAATCAGTCAGCAAGGGTGAGAGGGGGAAAGAGTCAGTCTAGTAATATTACGTAAAACACCACTGTGATCCACAAAACATAAAATTCAACATAAGGTGCTGATAAGAAGAGGATATCAAAATAGGTGGTAGGCATGCTTTGAAGGAGCGCTTCTTCAGAATAACCTTTTCTATGAAGCCTGAACAATCCAAGTTATATTGCTTGAACTGTGCTGATGTTTGTTACTCAGAGTTCCACCTTGTGACAGGCAGAATAATGGCCCCATAAAGATGTCCACCTGCCAAAGCGGGAGATGCAAGAGATGTGGGTTCAATCCCTGGGACAGGATGGTCCACTGGTGAAGGATATGGCAACCCACTCCTGTATGTTTGCCTGGAGAACCCCATAGACAGAGGTGCCTGGAAGGCTACAGTCCATGGTGTCACAGAGAGTCACACACAACTGAGCACACACACACATGCAAGGATATCCACACTCTAATTCCTTGGAACTGAATAAGCTGTCTTCCAGGACCACAGAGACCTTGCAGATGTGATTAGCATGAAGGATCTTGAGATGGGAGATTAGGCATGCATGCATGCGTGCATCAAGGTGGGTCTAACCTAATCACATGGTTCCTTGATACTGGAGGTCCTTTCCCAGCTGGGTTTGGAGTCAGAAAGACAAGTGACTACAGAAGAATGGTGACAGAGATGCAACATGCCTGGCTCTGAAGCTGGAGGAAGGGGCTTACTAGGCAAGAATGGAAGGAGCCCCTGCAAGCTGCAAAAAGCAAGGGAGCAGATTCTCCTCTAGAGCATTAAGAGAGGAATGTATCACTGTCGATACTTTTCAGCTTAGTTTAGCCCAGCAAGACCCATGTTGGATCTGTGATTACATAACTGTTAGGGAATAAATTCGTGTTGCTTTAAGCCAGCAAATGTATGGCAATTTGCTACAGTAGCACCAGAGAGCTTGTGTATATCCATGTTCTTTCAGAGCTTTTACTCAAGCATGAAAAAGGACACAACCTCAAACCAACTGTCATAACTTCAAAGTGACTGTTTCACAGATACCTAACATTTGCATATGACTTATTTCTAAAATGATTTTCCCAAGAGGCAAACAGAAAAAGTCCTGAAATAGTGTATCTTTCAAAGAGATAATGAAACATTCAATAAGCAATGAAAACAAAACAAACCCCAAACCTGACAGATTATCAATCCCTCTCAATGAATCCAGTAGAAAATATCATTCAATTTACTTGAAATTCTTTTGTACTTGAGTGGGAAACCCTTTATCTCTATCATTATTCCTACCTTCTTCTCTTCTTCCCCTAAACCTGATTTTGAAGTACTTCCTAGATTAAGTTTTATAGTAAACATTTATTAGCAGGCATGAACTGAATTTCTTACAATGATTAAAATATATAACTATTAAAATTCAATTTTCTAATTGAAACTTTGCTGTTGTTGAGCAATGTGGCACTGATTCATATTTCAGCCTTAATTTACACCTTGATGTTTAAAAAAAAAAAAAGGAGGACTGCAAATCCTTCTTACTTACCACTTTGCAGCAAAGGGGCCAAAACCACCACATCAGTCCAATACCCAAGAGCAGCAGTAACACCAAAATAGCAATGAGGGCTGCAATCCCAGTAGACTGGAGGAAGCCGAAAACAAAAACAAGGCAGTTAGCAAAGTTGACAGTCAAATCCCAAATATGTACTTTTTAAGGAAACACCAGAAAAACTGATAGGAAGCATCATAATGTTAAACCAGATTGCTAATATATTCCTTTACATTCTTAAATTGTATAAATTATCTTACTACTTATATTATATACTACCTATATTATATTCCATTTTATTACATTTATATAATATACTAAATATAATCTATTTGTATTAAATTCCCTCATATTATACCTCATATATATTATGTTAAGACAGGCAAGGATAAGTATAAAACCCTCCCAAAGTGTCTGAAATTATACCTTAAAGAAAAATAGGAAAAAAAATCACAATTTGGAGTTGTGCGAATGATCCTGTGCTGTGTGTGCTAAGTCACTTCAGTTGTGTCCAACTCTTTGCGACCCACCAGGCTCCTCTGTCCATGGGATTCTCCAGGCAAGAATATTGGAGTGGGTTGCCTTTTCGTACTCCAGGGATCAAACCATGTACTTTCCCCTCTTGCCTTGGCAGGCAGGTTCTCTGCCACTAGCACCACCTGGGAAGCCCTATGAACAGTCCCTATGGTCCCTATCTTTCGTCTCTGGGAAAAGATTATTGTGGCTACAAGCATGATTACCTCTAGGCAGAATTTAAGCAGAATTTCCCCAGACCTTTTGATGATGGGCATTATTTCTTCATATACTTAAATGGTAGGACAAGATGAATACCAAGACTCACCAAATAGGTGACAAACCAAAAACTGTTCTTGTTGGCAAGTGGTGCACAGCTATCAATGAAAGGATGCAATTTTATGCATTCGTATATCAGAGGATCACCCATACCAGTTCAAGTGCTACCCACTCTCAACCACAAACCACACTGGTGTTCTTTCACTTCCTAATGACGAGCTCCTCCAGCCCTAACACCTCTGTCCTGGGCTCAGCCTCTACCTGCTTCATCTACCAACTACCTATTTATCCTACAGGGCGTAGCTAAAGCCACTTCCTCAGGAAGCCTTCCTCGTACCTTCTGGCTAGAAAATACCCCTTCTTACTGTACATGGCATAGTTCTCTGAACCTTAAACTTGAGCACTTAGCACAATTTATTTATTTGATTTGCTTATTTATTTATGATGAACTACAATTATTTAATTTGTCTTTTCTGTATTCACTAAGTTCTAGGAAGGCAGGGCCTATTCCCAATCTACTTATCCAGGTATATTCCAGGCCTGGAATGTAAAACTATTTACTAAGAGAATGAACTCCAAAGAAATGAGATGGCAAGAGCCACAAACACAAAGTGAAGGTCGCTCAGTGTTTCCGACTCTGCAACCTCATGGGACTCCATGGAATACAGTCCTTGGGATTGTCCAGGCCAGAATACTGGAATGGGTTGCCTTTCCCTTCTTCAGGGGATCTTCCCAACCCAGGAATCGAACCCAGGTCTCCCACATTGCAGGCAGATTCTTTACCAGCTGAGCCACAAGGGAAGCCCAAGAATACTGGAGTGGGTAGCCTATCCCTTCTCCAGATCTTCCCAACCCAGGAATCGAACCAGGGTCTCCTGCATTGTGGGCAAATTCTTTACCAACTGAGCTATGACACAAAGAAGAATACTTAATTTTTAGCAAAGAGATCAATTTTCCAAGAGAACAAGGTGTCTGTTTGAAATGCTTACTCTCTGAGATCCCCAGTAATCATGTTTTGCTTGTGTTTTTATTTTTTTTAAGAAAAGACTTCAAGGAAGGAAAAAAAAAATCAAAAAATAAATCAATACATTCTCTCTGGGTGGGAATTTGGGTCTTCAAAGGCAGGTTTTCAGAGATACACACCCTGTCATTCAAAACAAATAAGAAGTACGAGCCCAGAAATCAAGGCAAGAGTCACATTTATCCCAAGAGCTGACAGAGAGAGAGCCTGGAGCTGAAAGAACCTACCAATACTCATCTTAGAATGGCCTTGCCTTACAAGTGTTAGTCTGGTGGTCTAATTTTAAGCAAGCTGTTTAATTCTTAGGGGACTCTGTTTTCTAATCTACACAATAATAAAGTCAGTTGTTCCCAAAGCATGAAATTATTTGTGGCAAAGTGATAACCAGGATATCTCTCTTAGAAAAGCACTGTGCCCATTAACATATTTTTAAAGCTCTGAAGGGTTTTGTAGTAGGAAAAACTAGGATCCCCCAGTATCCATTTGAGGAAATGTTAGGATTGATCAAAAAGCTAAAAGACTTTTGGATGTTGAAGTAACAATTTTTCTTAGTAATTAGAACATTTTATGATGGAATTTGAATTGTAATGCATAATAACTTATGCACAAAGAGATAATGATCTTTATGTAGACATGCTTGACTACTCACTCTCTCAGTTGTGTCTGATTCTTTGCAACCCCATAGAGTGTAGTCTTCCAGGCTCCTCTGTCCATGGAAGTTTCCAGGCAAAAGAATACTGGAATGGGTTGCCATTTCCTACTCCAGGGGATATTCCCGACCTAGGGATTAAACTTATGTCTCCTGCATTGCTAGGTGGGTTCTTTACTACTGAGCCACCAGAGAAGCTTCTTTATGTAGATAGTTATTTGTAAATAACTGAAGAAGAGAAGGTAGTTTTCAAAAGTATTAGTTTAAAGAGCATTAGCAAAATATTCTTTGTACAGCTTATCAGAAAAATCTTGAAATGTGAGTCATAGTTTCCCTGTATCATCTGTTAGTATATCATAGTGTAAAAAAAAAAAAAAGAGAGAGAGAGATTACCATGCAGTGACTTGGAAACTATCTCCAAACAATCAGTTTTCAAAAACATTGATTATTAACTGCGTTTCAATTTTAATAAATCCACTAAAAATAACTTTTAAAATAATTCTCAGGGCAACATAGACCATAAAACATGCACTGACTTCAGAAATTTTAGAAGATTAACAATCAAGTATATACATGAATAATGAAAGCCATCCTTTACTTTCTAATTTTGCATCTGGATATAAGAGGGAATAACCATACAAGCTATTTATATAACTGATGTTGCTGCTGCTGCTGCTAAGTCGCTTCAGTTGTGTCCGACTCTGTGCGACCCCATAGACAGCAGCCCACCAGGCTGCCCTGTCCCTGGGATTCTCCAGGCAAGAACACTGGAGTTGGTTGCCATTTCCTTTTCCAACGAATGAAAGTGAAGGTTGCAAATTAACCAAAACAGACAGCACCAAAATATTACCTAGAATCTTTGCCCTGTCCTGTAATCTATTTTCAGAAGACAACAAAAATAAGTACAGAAACTTCACACACACATACAATCTTCATAAAGCTCTATTATTTACTATTAGCCCACTCTTAAGGCACTTGAAGATTACCATAAAACATTAATTTTAAGAAATGAAAAGACATGCAGTCATCTGGCAGCTTCTTTATGTACAGTTTGATATAATTAAAGTGTAAACTCAAAATGTATTTATTGATGTAGCCTAAACATCTAAGTCAGTGTCTTGCAGACAGAAATTTGTGTGTGTATATGTGTGTGTATTAGTGAGAGAGAGAAGATAAATACATTATAGAAAATGTTCAGGTAATTATCTAAGTTCTCTGTCCTCAAAACCAAAGGAAGTAATTCATAGCACACATCAGGATTCTTATGAAAGCACTCAAAGGGCATCTTTCTACATGGAATTCCAAACATTCATGAACAAATCATGCAATGATTACGCTAAGCTCTGAAATCAAACAAGAATACAACAGGAAAAGAATGTCAACGGAATACATAAAAACTATGATATCCTATGGGAGAAACGTTGTCAAATGTGTTAAATTCATGATCCCACCTTTAAGCTCTTACATAAGACACCCCTGATCTGTGACTGTTCATGTATGGAGTGAACACAACGTTCCCCCCAGACCTTTCCCACAAGAGGATCGAGCCACAGTGTCCATGGAAATGGCTCACCATTTGGCTCTGCTCACAAATTCCAAAAGGGTACTATGAACATTTGTTTTCCCCTTTTCTTAGAATTCAAATCCTATGTTCAGAAATAAAGACACGAAACTAGAGGGTGTGAATATGCTACAAGTTTAGTGGTTAGTGTTTTTTTTTTCTTCTTTCTACAAATGTGTCACGAGCAGGAAATTCAGAAAATCATACTGACAGAATATAAAGTAGATGGGCTAGCCATGACAGGCAGTCAAAATTCTTGCATTTTCTTTCAAAAATGTCCCTGTGAGGAATACTCACAAAACACTGTACACATCCAGATGTAAATATCATTTTGTATAATAATATTATCATCTCAACTGATTCTGAAGATTAGTATACAAGAAAACTATGAAAATACACACTTTCCACAGACCTACAGACTTACTCTTGATCATATTTAAGTTAAGCATGGTGGAGAACAGGTCACAGTAAACAAAGAATTGAATGCAACTGGAACTTGCCATAAACACTTCCCTGGATGCCCCAGTCCCAGACATTAGCTCACTTAACTGGATACAAATCCAGGCTTCCACAGTTCCTTTGTTTTGATTTGCCAGAGCCATTATCAGAACATGAAAGACCTCAGCAATGAAAGGGAAATAATTTCATAATTCAGATAACTTTATAAACAAATTAAGAAAAAAAGCCAAACACATAGACTTCAGTTCTATGAGCAGACACTGTGCTGCGAAGTGCAAACTTCAAAGTCAGATGAAACCAGATCTGATTACACAGAGATCTGTATCATAGGGAGAAACTAAAAGCCTCTCACTTCTGTTTAGGTGTGATACTCTTTAAACAGTAGAGAGCTAAAAAGCTGCCAAAGCTATGTTGTGCAAGTCTTCATGAAGCCCACAGGTTAGTTACAGGGACAACTCTTGAACACACAATCAAAAATGTGAGGAGGATGGAAAGATGGTACAATAGAAACGGGGCAAAGAAGGAACTAGCCTGCACTGGGGTTCTCAGAGGACCTCCTGGGGAAGTATAAGAAAGCCCGGGAAGAAGTGGGGGTCTAACAAGTGGCTTCTTGCAAGCACAAGAAAAGACAACTTTTGGCTGGAAAACAGAATCTGAGGGGACCTGAAGCAACTGAAGAAACTAACGAAACACAAATTTCTGGAAAGCAGGAATCCTCTTTATTACACAGAGAATTGGGTTGTTGGGTTGTTTGGGTTAATACCTAACAAATTTGTCGGACGACCTTCCAAGTAGCCATCTGTTGGATCAATTCTTCCTAACTATAGTTCTGAACAAGTAGCATTTTCAGATGTCTATAAACACAAGTTAGCCGAGGAGACCAATTAGAGACAGTACTTTGGGGCTTCCCTGGTGGCTCAGATGGTAAGAAATCCGTTTGCAGTGCAGGAGACCCAGGTTTGATCCCTGAGTTGGGAAGATCCCCTGCAGAAATGAATGGCAATCCACTCCAGTACTGTTGCCTGGAGAATTCCATGAAGAGAGGAGCCTGGCTGGCCACAGTCCATAGGGTCACAAAGAGTTGAACACAACTGAACGACTAACACTAACTAACTCAGGTGTTGGTCAAGGCTGTGAAGCCAAAACTTTTTAAAGTTTCAGTTGGGGACAGAACCCTGAGCTTGATTTGGGGGTAAAAGGAATATATTTTCTAGTTGTCCTGGACGCATTCAGTCTTTGAACTTTATCTGCATCTAATTTCCTTTTCTTTATTCAAAGCAAGCTATAACGTAACAATGAAAAACTGTACTCTGCCAAACAGATGTGAAATTCTAGTCATTAAAGAAGTATAAAAACAAATCAGAGTTATTACTGTACTTGAAAAATAACTACAAGAAAAGATGAATCACTCAAAAATTTCAAAACTTCGTGACTAGTATGTTGCAATTTATCTAGAAAATAATTAATCACAACAACCACATTAGAATAAAACAGAAACAGAAAAGGGGAACTAGATCTCCACAGCTTCATTGCCATGAGTTGAGAGCTTGGGAAAGAAAAAAAAAAGAGTCATAAAATAAGTGATGATTTCATTTACTGGATTCTTTTGAAATATTCCATATCAGGCCAAATCAGCTCATCAATTTCATAAGATACCAAGCAAGCTAAAACAAATATTTTACATTACTATATATCGGGGAAAATTGAAAGAAAAATATATTACGTGAAATTCAAAGGTTAGTGTACATAGTTGGTTGAACACAGCCATGCCCGTTTGTTTATATATCTATACCTGCCTTTGCGCTAATGGAAGGGTTGAGTAGTGCAACTGTATTGCCACCAAAGCTGAAAATAATTACTATCTGACCTTTTACAAAAAAAAAAAATTGCCAACCTTTATCTTACATAAATCAGATCAGGACCTGGTAATGAATGGAAGATTATGCAATAGGGGCAGACAGACAAGTTCAATTCTCACTTCTAGCATTTACTCAACTATGAAACTGAGCAAATAATTTAACCTCCAGAGTCTCCAGGCTCCCAGTCTCCCCTTTCTTGGGGGCGGTGAAGGCTGAAATCATTTAATATTCTGTGCATCAAGCTGTGTGTACCCTACTGAGAGTTAGATCCACTTACGAGAGGAAGCACCTTCTACTGTGTTTGCATATATGGGCACTAAAGATTGGAGGTGGCTCTCTGTGTTCCTAGGTTTTCTCATCTGTAAAATTAAGATCATAATAACAGCCTTCTCTTCAGTGGTGAGAATTACATCATAAAGTGCTGAGCACATGTGCAAGGCTTAGCACAGTGTCTGGAACATATCTCTTGCTCAGAGAATACATTCTTAGTATATTATTCTAAAAGAATCAGAAGAGCAGTGGTTCCAAAGGGGAGAACAAATATCTCTCACTGCATTTTTATAAACAGAGACACATTTAGGAGACCTTCTGAGACAAATGAAGAGAATGGACTCCCTGAGGGCTTCCCTGGCTGTCCAGTAGTTAAGACTCTGTGCTTCCAAAGCAGGGGACACGGGTTTGATCCCTAGTCAGGGAACTAAAATCCCACATGCTGCCTGTTCATGGCCAAAATTTAAAAAAAGAGAGAGAGAGAGAACAGACAGCCTAAGTCTAAGCCCTCCTCAGACCCTAAACTTAAATCTCTTAAATCTAAACCTTAGTATCCCCACTTCAAATATATAGGTACTGTCATTCAACAGTTTTTTTTAACAAATAATTTGGAGCACCTGCCTTGTGTAAGCACCAGGCACCAAAAGGGAGGCAGTGAGCAAGCCACAGACTGCAGAGAGAGGCAGAGAAGTAAACAGGAAATTACAGACCAGTGACATAAGTGCCTTAGTAGGACTGAGCCCAGATGCTCCTGGAGAACAGAGGGGATTCTTTATTTGTGGGATTTCCACAAGGATTAATCAACTGCTAAGGCAATGGCATTTTATTTGGTGTGACTTTCAAATGCCTATGAGGAGCCAAAAACATCATCCTAGAATGAATAAGATTACTAACCTAATTAACAATAACTGAATATTTCAAAACATTCCCTAATTATCATATCCAAATATGCCTGAAAGGCTAGGTATCACATAAATACAATGCCCACTATTTATTATATCATAGACATTACTTTGCCAATAAAGGTCCGTCTAGTCAAGGCTATGGTTTTTCCAGTGGTCATGTATGGATGTGAGAGTTAGACTGTGAAGAAAGCTGAGCGCCGAAGAATTGATGCTTTTGAACTGTGGTGTTGGAGAAGACTCTTGAGAGTCCCTTGGACTGCAAGGAGATCCAACCAGTCCATTCTAAAGGAGATCAGTCCTGGGTGTTCTTTGGAAAGAATGATGCTAAAGCTGAAACTCCAATACTTTGGCCACCTCATGAGAAGAGTTGATTCATTGGAAAAGATTCTGATGCTGGGAGGGATTGAGAGCAGGAGGAGAAGGGGACGACAGAGGATGAGATGGCTGGATGGCATCACTGACTCGATGGACGTGAGTCTGAGTGAACTCCTGGAGTTGGTGATGGAGAGGGAGGCCTGGCGTGCTGCGATTCATGGGGTCACAAAGAGTTGGACACGACTGAGCGACCTGAACTGAACTGAGTATTACCCACTGTCCTCTTCTATTCTGAATAGAGATGTAATGCACACATCCACTGGTCCTTTCTCATCAGCTCCAGTCTCACTTTCCATATCAATAAAATGGTAATATTACTACCATCCACAAGGAGAAGAGGGCAGCAGAGGATGAGATGGTTAGATAGCATTACTGACTCAATGGACATGAATATGAGCAAACTCCAGGAGAGAGTGAAGGACAGGGGAGGCTGGCGTGCTGCAGTCCGTGGGGTTGCAAAGAGTCGGACATGACTTAGTAACAACAAAACCAGACATATTTGAGCTTGAATAAAAATAATGATTAAATCTAATGAGAAAAAAAAAGAATCATCCCATGGTTATGTAAGTAAATACTTATGTTGTACATCTTAAACTTATACAGTGCTATATGTCAATTATATTAATAAAACTGGAAAGAAAAAACTCTAAACTTTGTCTCTACAGAGTTAAGCTCAACCTCTCATGAACATAGAACATTTTCTTTCCTTCATTCATTTTTAATATGACAGCTCTGTGTACTAAAGCTGAGGAACCACAGACTTGTAGGATGAACTCTAAGCTCTTTTTTTTCTGGGTTGTTGATAATCTGATCTAAATGTTCTATTTTTAAGCTTTCCTTCCATTGTTTTTACTCCAACCAGAATGATCCTGAGACAGACATGGAACCCAAGACCCTCTGCTGCACAGTGCTGCAATGCTTGGACCTAAGCCTCTCCTCCATAGAAGGCAGTGGCGCCCCACTCCAGTACTCTTGCCTGGAAAATCCCATGAACAGAGGAGCCTGGTGGGCTGCAGTCCATGGGCTCGTTAAGAGTCGGGCACGACTGAGCGACTTCACTTTCACTTTTCACTTTCCTGCATTGGAGAAGGAAATGGCAACCCACTCTAGTGTTCTTGCCTGGAGAATCCCAGGGACGGGGGAGCCTGGTGGGCTGCCGTCTATGGGATCACACAGAGTCGGACATGACTGAAGCGACTTAGCAGCAGTAGCAAGCCTCTCCTCCAACAACAAAATACAAAGAAACTGTGAAGGACTAAAAATAACTGTGTGCATGCACAGTTAGGGCAAATTTTGGACAAAAGATACAAAGAGACCAAAAAACCGAACTGCCACTTCTGAAGAGTTGGAACAAAAGCAGGGTACTGCCCATGCCCCCTGCACACAACACCACCTAAGGGGTGGGCAACCACCTAAGCCACCCCACTGGCCCAAGCCCTGGACACACCACTACCCTCACCCCATAAAAGGGACAAACTCCCTGCCCAGCAAGCAGGAAAGCAGAGGAACTTCTTGTGTGTTCTCGTTCCCCCTTGCTGCAACAGGGTCCCCAATAAAACCTGTCCTGAATTTCTTGTCTAGCCTCTGATCAATTTCTATTGATGAAGGAGGCCAAGAACCCTGGTGAGTAATAATCCTTTTCAAACACTGTCATACAATGTCATCACTGAGGATGGTGGCTGCAGCCATGAAATTAGAAGATGATTACTTCTTGGAAGGCAAGCTATGCAAACTGAATGTATTAAAAAGCAAAGACATCACTTTGACAACAAAGGTCCATATAATCAAAGCTATGGTCTTTCCAGTAGGCATGTATGGATGTGAGAGTTGGATCATAAAGAAGGCAGAGTTCCAAAGAATTGATGCTTTTGAACTGTGATGCTGGAGAATACTCTTGAGAATCCCTTGGACAGCAAGATCAAATCAGTCAATCCTAAAGGAAATCAATCCTGAATATTCTTTGGAAGGACTGACATTGAAGCTGAAGTTCCAATACTCTGGCCACCTGATGCGAACAGCTGACTCACTGGAGAAGAACCTGATGCTGGGAAAGATGGAAGGCAGAAGGAGAAGACGGCGACAGAGGATGAGATGGTTGGATGGTATCACTGATTCAATGGACATAAACTTGGGCAAACTCCAGAGATGGTGAGGGATGGGGTAGCCTGACGTGCTGCAGTCCATGGGGTCACAAAGACTCAGAAAGACTTGGCATTGAACAACAACAACCATGTCACCTTCCAATGGCTCCCTGCTTCATTCAGAAGAAAAACTCAAGTCCTTACAATGACTTATAAAACCCACTATGATCTCTCCCCTCCCTCTACTCTCTTCTACTCATCTCAAGCCTCCTTCTCCCCTAACTGCCTTTACCCTGCACATGGGCTGCCTGTTCCTCTTTAAGCCAGCCAGCTACAGTCCCACCTTAGGCTCTGTTTTAGCTGCTCCCTCCACATAAACACTGTTCCCTCACATGGTCTTCAGGGCTTACTCCCTCCCCTTCCTCAAGTCTTCCCTCAAATCTCTTCTCAGTGGAAATGACTGAGATCCCTTGTTTAATATTACAACATGTCCCCACACTCTCTCACCATCTTCAATACAACTAGCGTCCCTTTTTTCTGAAATCACCTTACTGTTAAACCACCTCTAGTCACATTCAGTTCAGTCACTCAGTCACGTCCAACTCTTTGCAACCCTATGGACTGCAGCACACCAGGCCTCCCTGTCCATCACCAACTCCTGGAGTTTACTCAAATTCATGTCCATTGAGTTGGTGATGCCATCCAACCATCTCATCCTCTGACGTCCCATTCTCCTCCCACCTTCAATCTTTCCCAGCATCAGGGTCTTATTTCCAATGAGTCAGTTCTTCACATCAGGTGGCCAAAGTATTGGAGTTTCAGCTTCAGCATCAGTCCTTCCAATGAATGTTCAGGACTGATTTCCTTTAGGATGGACTGGTTGGATATCCTCGAAGTCCAAGGGACTCTCAAGAGTCTTCTCCAACACTACAGTTCAAAAGCATCAATTCTTCAGCGCTCATCTTTCTTTATAGTCCAACTTTCACATCCATACATGACTACTAGAAAAACCATTGCCTTGACTAGACAGACATTGGTTGGCAAAGTAATGTCTCTGCTTTTTAATATGCTGTCTAGATTAGTCATAACTTTTCTTCATCTTTTAATTTCATGGCTGCAGTCACCATTTGCAGTGATTTGGGAGCCTAAAAAAATAGTCTATCACTGTTTCCACTCTTTCCCCATCTATTTGCCATGAAGTGATGGGACCAGATGCCATGATCTTGACTCCCCTGAAAACACGCAAGACCTAGAAAGACTTCCTCTTTCTAGGAAGTACACAACCTATAAATTCCAAACAGGTCATATAACTTCAGCATCCCTGTACATGGAAACTGTGTATGGTTATAGGATCCAGATAAAGATCCTATAACCACATTTGAGTGGAAGAGAGGTAAACAAACAAACAAACAAAACAAAACAAAAAAAAAAAACAGCTCGAGGTGCAGAATAGGAGGGATGGAGAAATAATGCCATTTCAGTGAGAGAACACTGAGAAACCATAAACCACAAATGTTTGTAATCTCAACCACATCCTGAGGGACCAGAAAATATATAAACTGCAACATCCACAAAATCTACAAATTGCAACATGAATTGAAGATGAAAAGGCAGTGGTAGGGGTGGGGAGGGCCTAGCTATTAAAAAAAAAAAAATGAAAACAAGTGTTGAAAAAGAGGTATCCAGGGAATTCAATAATGACCCAAGAGTCCATATGGATGCTGTTTTCCCTGCAATGTTTTCTTACAAGAAGAAATAAACTATCTCTATACAGATAATATTAAGTTGCCGTTTTTTTTTTTCCTGTAGGAAAGATGTCTCTCAAAGTAAAAGATCAAAATGTAAAACCATCTCATGAAATCATGAGATGTGGGACAATGTTTAGGTTTGGGATTTTGGTCTTTTGAAGGGCAGGAATTTTTTTTTTTTTTTGCTCTGATTTATTTATTTTTTACAAAGAAAATGCAATCATAAGACCAACAGCCATGTGATCAGTTCCTTTTAATGCTTTGTGTTTTCATGTTCAACAATCTAATATCAAGACTTAAACCAAAAAGATTAAGGAAAACATTGTCTTATCAATGGAGTTTACATATCAAAATACTGCATTTTAGGTTCACTATGATCTATGATACAAAACTATCACCTCAATTAAATTATAACTTCAATATAGTTTTAAGCCAAGATATTATCAAGCTTTCAAAATCAAATTCCTTACTCATGCGAAAATACCAATATTAAAATGGACAAAACAATAAGCTCACTCATTGAGATGCACTAATAATTTCAAAAACATGATAAATGTCTTAGATACTACAGTGCAACCTTCATTAAGAGAAGACACTACTTTCTTTATAGTTATTGTTTTAATAAAAAAAATAGCTTCATTTGGAAATCATTCTCCTACCTTATTCTGATATGACTTTCCAATTTTATAAATATCAAAACACAACCTATACTCGCTTAAAATCCCTTTTAAAATGAAAGTAAAGGAAAATGCAAAACAGTCTACAAGGGCAAGTGTTTTCTCACGACGATCTTCAGGGTTACCGTTGTACTTCACTGTAGTACGCAGCAACACTGAAAGACCATAAATTATTTCTGGGTAGAGTTATTTTTAAAAGGTAACTTTATGCAAATTGTGACTTACACATTCTGTGGCTGTGACTATTAGCGAACTGGAGATGACAGACTTTCCTTCGTTAAAACTCACTGAAACATGAAGAGTTCTGAAAGAAAATGAAGAAACAATAATTAACAATGAATTAAAAAGTAGAGCTTTGTGGGAGATTTTTCTTTCTTTAAATAATTCAAAAGTAACCAGAAAGTCTACTTTAAAAGTCAAGTGCCTGGTCAGTTAGCTTTTTTCTTTCTTAGTCCCGGCCCTTACTCAGTAGCTAGAGGCAAATTCCTTAAGTGATTCAATTGTTTCCAAAAGAGGCACTAATGTAAACAGAAACATGAAAAATTCCTATAGTGGTCCTTTTAGTTTAAAAATGCTATTTTTCGGACAAAAATTTAATTTAGAAGAATTCCTTAATGCAGAAAAATGCTGAGATTTTTCAGGTTCACAAAAATCTTTTTAAAAAGGAGAAAAATCGTTCCATCCCATTTCGCTTTTCCCTGTCTGTAGATTTCCAATTATTACAAGATCTTTGTTTAAGAATATAAAAATAACCAACCATTCAAAGATAAAATACAGAGAAAGTGATAATGAAAGACAGAGATAAGCTGAATGGAAAAAATAATACATGTAAATATCTGTAGGCATTTGTTGCAAATACCCAAGATTTTAACATATCCTGAAAAAGGCAGAGAAAAGAGAGAAATAATTTTTGTCCATTGCTGAGAACTACTATAATTAAAATATAGCTCTCATTTTGAAAATATGATTTCAAATTATAATTAAAAATAATTAAAATTTCATTAATTCAGGTTTTATTATAGTAATTCATTAATTGGGATCAGTTGGTAATTTTTTTTTTTTTCATAGCTTTAAGAAAATGGCAACCCACTCCAGTATTCTTGTCTGAGAAATCCCATGGACAAAGTAGCCTGGTGGGTTAAAGTCCATGGGGTCACAAGAGCCAGACAAGACTTAGCGACTAAACCACCACAAGAAGATATCAAAGGGGGAATAGTGACAAGGAGATTTTAAAGGAAACAGCTCTTTTCCAAAAGAGTTTACAAAGTATATTAAAGTAATCAGTATACCAAGAAAACAAAGCTATCCATTCACTAAAGTGAAATAGGCAACATTTTGTTAATCTAGCTTCTATACCACACCATGCTCCAGTGTTCACAAAATATTCTCTAAAGTCCAAGAATTAAGAGCCAGAAACTTTGCCTTAATTACTCTGGATTAGTAGAATCTTATTAAATTTATTAGAGTTCTACTCTAGGCCTTGAATTGTGTGTCAAACACTATAGTTATAGACAGTTAGAATAAAACAGAAGCAATCTCAAGCCACTGGTAAGATTTTCAATAATGATGGCAGAGATGACAACTATTATTCAGTTCCTGCCAGATGCTATCCTGGGCATTTTATGATATTATCTCATTTAATTCTTATAACTCTTAAAGTAAGGAGTTTCACAGTTTTATAGCTGAGGTACGTAAGGCCCCAAAATGCTAATTACCTTGTCCAAAGTGGTAAAGACAGGATTCTTACAAATTTCGAGTTCTTTCCATAATACCACTGAGGCTTGAAGAAATGAAAGCTCTTATTGTGTTTTTCTTTTTTATTATTCTCTCAATGTGATATGTAGCTTGGGTTTTTACAGTGCTAGAGTATCCAGGAAAGATAAAACTAGTAAACTTCTAGCTAAACTCTTCTTCAAAATTCAGGATAACTCCTATTAAAAATATTCCCTGTAAATTATTCCCTTCAAAACATTTTGTTTTTAAAAATATGTTTAACTAAATCCAGAAACAAGCAAGAACTTAGAGTGTTTATGTCAACTTTACTGAACTTCTATGAACTTCCAACACAGAATGAGAAGTGGCTTATTTAAGACGGTAAATTTAAAATTACTTGCTTATTCTGCAGAATTGAGTGCCTTGTTTTGTTTTGCTTTTTTGAAGACTAAGCATAGTTGAATCCAAAAATAATATTTCCTAGATCTTAATTCCTACACTCTAAAGCAAGCATCCGGAAAGCATATGACACAGAAGGCATGGTTTTGGTTTTGGGCAAGATTTATTTGAGTCATAACATTGCGTGATTGTTGCAGATAATCTTATTGATTCAACTTTGAAGGGTTCAGTAGACATTGACATAAATTGTTCATAATCTGGCAGGTAGAACTCACCAGACATGAACCAGTTCTCTAATTAACAAAGGAAACATTCAAAACATTTAATGATTATCTAAATGGAATAAAAACAGAAGATATTTTTACAACAAAGTTCACTCTTTTCTATAGTTTCCCATAGCATGCTGATGAGCTCTTGTAGGCAACCAAAACAACTGCATATTATTCCTAAAATCTGTCCAGTATCATGTGGTTGGTGAAATAAAACTGAGTTAAGTCTCCACAGACATGGAAATCCACCTGATGATTCTTTGGACACATGGACTCAGTTGAAACAATATAACCTTCCCCTTCCTGAGAGCAGTAGTAGCATTATCAAACTATTACCATTAACAAGAATATTAATAATGATGGCATTTGTCGATTCCTTACTATGAACCTGAGAGAGTTAATTCTTAGGTAGGTTGATAAGGAGTCTGGGGCCCTCAAGGAGGAGAAAGGGATCCAAAGCCCTTGGGGAGGAAAAAGGGGTCTGGAGTTCTCCAGGAGGAGAAAAGGACAAATCAGTTTTTTCTACATTCCTTCATCTTAGTCACATAAAATGTTTTTTTCTTTAAACCCAGAGTTGATGACTCAAGGTTATGTTTTTCCTTAAGCTCTGTACTAAGGATTATATAACAATAATAACTAACGATGTATCTTGCTCAACGACATGCTTCTCTCTTTAACAAGGACCTTCTGACTAATCTTGTTATCTTTAGATGTATGCTGTGGGAGTGGGTCAAGATCTCTGTTGTGGGAGTGGGTCTGGTAAAAGTATGTAAGACCTCCATTAGACTAGCAAGGGGGGCACTCTCCATCCCCCTTTTGATGTCTATGTCAGAAGCTTTCTATGTCCCTTTTTATACTTTAATAAAACTCTGCTATACAAAAGCTATTGAGTGATCAAGCCTTGTCCTTGGCCCCGAAGCTAAATCTTCGGAGATTGTGAATCTGACATTGTTCACCATAAGCTGTCAAACCCAACACATTAACTCGTCTTCTCATTTAATTCTCACAACAATCCACTGAGGGAGGCTGTACCATAATCTGCATTTTCCAAATAAGGAACATAAAGCTTAAAAAGGTAACCTGCCCAAAACTGGACTTCTCTTGACTCTGTAGTCAAACGCTTTCACTTCTATTGCACATTACCTTAATCCTCGATAAATGCTTTAGGGTCTGATATCTAATTTTTGCTCACTGGCAAAACTGTCACTCCTCCAACTTTTTACAACATTCATGTTATTTCTCATGGTTAATTACATTGGCATTCACTATACAATGAAGAGGGAAATGGCAACCCACTCCAGTATTCTTGCCTAGAGAATCCCATGGACAGAGGAGCCTGGCAGGGCTATAGTACATGTGGTCGCAAAGAGTCAGACATGACTGAGCAACTAACAGTTACTATATAAAATACTTATTTGTGAATATATCTGTATATTTTTATATGGATATATATTTGCTGGTAGTTTTTTTCAGAAATGTTGCAAGCATGAAAAACATACTCTAAAATTTATTTCTGCTTTTACATTTTGTTGTTTCTTTAGAAAAATATTTTGAGATTATTGGTATGATAATGGCACTGTTTGATCAAACCAGTCAAACCTAAAGGAAATCAGTCCTGAATATTCATTGGAAGGACTGATGCTGAAGCTGAAACTCCAATATTTTGGCCACCTGATATGAAGAACTGACTTATTGGAAAAGACCATGATGCTGGGAAAGATTGAAGGCAGAAGGAGAAGGGGACGACAGAGGATGAGATGGTCGGATGGCATCATCAACTCGATGGACATGAGTTTGAGCAAGCTTCAGGAGCTGGTGATGGATAGGAAGCCTGGAGTGCTGCAGTCCATGGGGTCGCAAAGAGTCAGATGTGACTGAGCGACTGAACTGAATGGCACTGTTATGAGTTGGTACCTTTGTCCAAAGCTCTGCCCCTTTATTGATGGCACAGAGATTGATAAAGCCACCTCATCCTTTAACCCAGACTCAATACCTTGACCTTTCTTTGCCCTGAGACTCCAATATATGCATATCATGTTTTGCCATATTTTATGTAATTCTGCTAGAATTTATGGATTTCTCATTCTGATTGCTATATAACCTCTGTTGCTGGTTAGTAATGTTTAGAACAGTAGAACTCATACTCTAAGTTACAGAAACTTAATTATGGACAAAAATGTATTAAAGTCATTGTTTTTATGTAATTCCACACATCAGTGAGAGGTGAGTCAAGAATTCATCTTTATTTGTCCCAAGAATAAAATAAAATTGTAAAAGAGGACAGATTCTGCCCACATGTTGGGGAATCAGGAGTTCTAGGTTTGAACCCTAGTCACTATACTCTCAATCTTGCATTCCTTAATCTGTAAAATGGGGATACTTGTACCTACTTCAGAGTTTGGGGGAAAAAAGCTTGATAAAATAATGTCCTCAAAATGTCCAACACAGTGCTTAGAACGCAGCAGATACTCTATACATTACTGTAACATCAGACTACTTGTCAAAAAAATTATTCAGAATATCAAGATACTTTTATACCAAGTTAAAAAGCAACATAGATAATACTGAAGAATGTATTGCAGCAATGAGATAATTGCCCAATAGTTTTTTGTTTAAAGAATTTCTCTTCCCCTTACTTCCATATAAAAATAGAGAAAGCCAAATTGTTCAAAAAATGCCTAGAATATAATATCATGCAAGTTCATTTAAAGAAATTTTTCAGAGCTATTTCCTTCCTGTTACAAAATGTTATCTTGACAAAACCCAACATTACAACTGTGTAGACTGTGTGCTTGAACTTGACACTTAAAACTACACTCCAAATTCGTTTCTGAATGTCTGCCAATAAGTTCAATCAATCGCTCAGCCAGTCTATTGTTCTAATATTTATAAATTACCTACAATAGGCCAAACAAGGATGTGCTTGGTAATAGGACTGCAAAAACAAGTAAAACACCGAATTACAATGTAACTGAAAAGAAGTCACATAAAACAATTACAGTAGAATGTGATATTAACTAAAATAGGTACCAGCAGAAAGGTACTAGAGCACAATGTAGGAAATACAAGTAATTGAGCCTTGCATGAGGGCATCAACAAAGGTTTCCTGCAGGAAGTCATCTCTATGATGAATCCTGAAGAATGATCAAGAATTAGTTGGAAACAAGATGAGAAAGGAATCTAAAGACGGAGCACTATTTGACAAGCTAGAAGATAAGAAAGACACAGAATAGTCAAGGAACTAAAAAGTCATTCAATATGGCAGCAACACAGAATATGACAGTGAGAATATATGGTTTGAAGCTGTAAAGGAGAATAGGATAAGGATCATGAAGAACCCAGGATGCTACATTTAGATGTTTGGGATTAGTCTTATGAACTTCTAAGACAGGTAGAAATCTGGTCATAATTGTGTTTTACAAATATCACATGTGTTGCATCATAGAGTAACAGTTGGAAGAGTAATAATTTCTACAGTAGAAGACTAGTTAAGAAAGTCATGGTGTATTCCACTCTTGGAAGGAATGTAAATTGGTGCAGCTACTTTGAAAAACAATATGGAGGTTTCTTAAAAAGTTAAGAATGGAACTACCAAAATAAAATAAAATTAAACTAAAAAAAAAAAAAAGAATGGAACTACCATAAAATCCAGTTATTCCACTTCTGGGTATTTATCTAAAGAATGCAAAAACACTAACTCAAAAGATTTATGCACCTTGATGTTAACTGCAGCATTATTTAGAATTGCCAATATATGGAAGCAACCTAAGTGTCCACTGATCTATGAATGGCTAAAGATGTACAGTGTACATGTACAATGGAATAGTATTCAGCCTAAAGGAGATAGAATCTTGTTATCATGACAACATGGATGGATCTTGAGAGTACTAAGTGAAATACATCAGATGGATAAAAACAAGTATGTATGATTTCACTCATATGTGGAATATAAAAGCAAGCGAACAAAACAAAAGCAGCACATAGATACAGAGAACAGACTGATGACTCCCAAAGAAGAGGGGGAGGGTGAAATGGATAAATGGAGTTACTTGTATGCTAACGGATGGAAACTAGACTTCTGGTGGTAAACACGCTGTAGTGTATACAGAAGTCAAAAGTTAACATTGCACACATGAAGCATATATAATATTATAAACCAATGTTATCTTAATTAAAAAAAAATTTTTTTAAAGAATTTTTTAGTGCATTTCAAATAAAAACCAAAGTAGAATTGAGTCAAATAGTGTCAATGGGGGTAGGGCAAAAATGAAAACTGAGCGATATTAAGGAGTTAAAAATAGAAAGGACTTGGACATTTATAGGATGCAGGAAGTGAGGAAGAAGGGAGTAGTTAAAGATGACTTCAGAGTTTCTGTCTTGCACAGGAAGGTGGGTAATCCTGAATAGGAATCATGAAAGGAATAGGTTTGAATGGAAGTACATGAGTTTAATTTGGGAACTTCAGGTTTAAGGTGCCTAGGGGAAATACAAGTGAGTGAGGTGACATCTGGATAGTAGACACCTGAATAATTGGCTTAAAGCTAAGGGAAAGATCTTGTTTGGAGATTGGGAGCTCATCAGCACGAAAAGGAAGCCTTCGAGAAGGCGAGTTTATGGGTTAGGAGTCCAGTCATGGTGAAAACTGACAAGGAGCCACAAGAAGAGGAAGCACAGGTGACATCAGAGAAGAAACAGCCAGGGAGGTCGGACTATGAAGTCGGGAAAGATAAGGGAGAACATTCTGAGACAGGACCGGCCCACCATGCAGATAATTCTGGGTGTTAAGGGAAGGTGGGGCTCAGAACCCACCACTCTTTCAACTTTGTTTTCTACAAATTGGTGCTACATTGTTTAGAATTGTATACAAATGTTCGTTTTCTCGTTGCTCCATCCTCAGAATATTTTTAAGTAGAAGGATAGAAGAAACCTAAACATCTTAACAAAAAGACTGTTGGAAGTGCGTTTTAATGTCAATTGCTTCTCAAATTAATAGCAATAAAACTAAATTCAAATGTACTAAATTTTTTCCACATGACAAATTATTCAATAGTATTGGGATATTTAATGAAGTAAATAAAATTCAAGGTCCTAACAGTCACAGTGCTTTTATTTAATGTTAAAGATGTATGAAAATTCCAAAACAGTAGAACAGCTCAGTGCCATATGTTATGGTTACTCTGATCTGACAAATTTCATACTCCATGAAATATGGTTGACAATCCACAGTAACCTATTTGCAAAGTATTCATTTGCTGTTTACTTTATGCAGAACCAATAAAAGACTGCCATTTTATGATCCATTAAAAAAGATGAAAAAATTAAATAAAATTGTGAAAGACATTTGCTGAAATAAATAATTTACCTCCAATTTGCATATACTGAAAATTAAACTGGTAACTACTCAAAAAGTTATTAAAATTATGTCAACTGAAGATATTTTGAAACCAAGTGCTACTATTTAATACTCTGAAGAGTTTTTTAAAAGTTAGCTTTATGCATAATAAATTATGAGTTGAAAGTCAAATTTCATATTTGTGAATAAAGATTCAATTTCTAGTTATGAATATAGATGTAAATTAATGTTTCATCTAAGAATATTTTCTTCAAAGGGTAAAAGGATAAAATAATTAAATAAAATAATTTCTTTTTGAGATACTCAATATAGTTATATAAAACTGAAACAAATACACTGCAGTCAGGAAGACTGCTAGATTTTAGAAGAAAAAAATGCTGTATCAGAGAAGTACTGGATCACATCTAAAGTTGTATTGGAAATGTTTTCAGTATTACACTGAAAATAACCCCTTTTTAACTGCATTGTGTATTTTTTAAAAGTGCTCAAATGATGCTTGGAAAAGATCACTCGATTTTTAGTGTCTTTCATCCAAAAATGTCAAATGTCTTAATAATAGTAAAATCTTTAATAATATAAAATTTAGAAGTAGATCTATATGAGGATTTAAATACATATTAACTTCCCCAGAGGCTTAGTTGGTAAAGAATCTGCCTGCAATGCAGGAGACCTGGGTTCGATCCCTGGCTCAGGAAGATTCCTTGGAGAAGGAAATGGCAACCCACTCCAACATTTTTGCGTAGAGAATCCCATGGACAGGGGAGTCTGGCAGGCTACAGTCCATGGGGTTGAAAGAGCTGGACACAACTTGGCGACCGAACTACCACATCTTCCGTATCATCACATGGCTGTCCCTCCTGGAACACTTTTAGTTACCAAAACACTCACTAAATGATTCTAATTTTTACAGAACTCTTCCTTATACTGAGCTAAAATGTGCCTCCCTTTACCTTTCATTCTTCTCTTGTTCTTGGAGCAATACAGAATAAATCAAATCTATCTTTCACACAACAGACCTGAAGTTTGAAGGAAGCTGAGGTGTCACATCTAGATTATGTCTTTTTCAGTATTTTAACTGCATCCTATTTAACATTTTAATACTTGACCACATTCTGTTAGCCACCCCTGGATGTACGTGAATTAATTATTGTTTCTCTTAAAAGGTAATTTCCAGAACTGAAAATCATATTTAGGATCAAGATTCAATGCAGATTAGGTGAATTTATCACATTTACAGGGCTTCCCTGTGGCTCTGGCTGCCAGTGCAGGAGACATGGGTCCATCCCTGGGTTGGGAAGATCCCCTAAGGAAATGGGACCTCACTCCAGTATTCTTGCCTTGGAAATCCCCTGGGCAGAGGACACTGGCTGGTTACAGTTCATGTGGTCACAAAAGAGTCCAACATGACTTAGTGACTAAAAACAACAACAACATATGTATAAAAATGTACAACAATTGGCCACCATGTGACCTAGTGCTCTTGAAATGAGTGGCTGAGCTCCCCTACAGACATTCACCCCAGCACAAGAGGCTGTCAAGGTTGTAGCTTGGTGTCTCTGGCAGGCCAATGTCCTGGCAACTGGAAGGAAACCCACTGATGGACACATTCACATCTAGAATGTCTGCTATGGGGCCTGAGTGCTGTGGATGCTTCTGGGCATGCTCCATCCTCTGGTAGCCTACTATACGGAGTTCATCTCAGGCCACGGCTTTGCTCAGAACCAGCTTGTTATTTGGAAGCACTCAACCACGGGCTTCCCTGGTGGCTTAGCCGGTAAAGATTCCTCCTGCAATGCAGGTGACATGGGTTCAGTCCCTGGGTCGGGAAGATCCCCTGGAGAAGGGAATGGCAACCCCCTCCAGTGTTCTTGCCTGGAGAATCCTATGGACAGAGGAGCCTGGAGGGCTACAGTCCATGCGGTCGCAAAGAGTTGAACACGACTGAAGTGACTCAGCACACATACTGAGAACAACCATGGCCAAGGTGGCTAAGGTCACACAATTCAGGTCTTCGGTCCAACCATGAGCTCAGCAGGGGCCCTGCAGCTATGGCATGGCTCTGATTGGACCCTGAACAAGGGAGGACGTGGAAAACCAGTGCAGCAAAGCCACCTCATCTGCCACGTCACCTGTTGAGGACCAATTCATCACCTCAGTTTTGAGTGCTTTTTAAAGAGTTTTTCTGATTAAAAAATTGTGTGAAGTCTCCTTCTCAAAAAAAAAAAAAAACTGACAAGATAAAATTCACCTAACCATACAAATATATTAAAACTGTTCATGTGAGAAGCTAGGCTAAAGGCAGAATTTGTCAAACCAGGAAAGGGAAATGGAATCAATTTCATTCCAGGCAAAATTAATTATACTGAAAAAATAACAACACTGAAGAAAATAAGATTCTATCACCAAGTCAGGCTCTAACCCCAAGTCTGCCACACACGCATCTCCGTGATCCTTCAGTATCAGCTGCTTCAAATTTTCCCTATACACTGATGCCCCACCTCCTCTTACTCAAAACACTCTGTCAACTGTCTTTCCGCACAGCCTTTTAAGAGGACTAATACTATCAGTTTCATCTGATTGAGATATTTATTTCATATTTGCCAGAAGATTCTGGCCAATGTTTTTGAAAGCACATTTAACTATACCATATGCCTCCTTAAATCATCTCTATCAAACAAGCTGTAGGATAAGGCTCTGGTTCATTCTGTTCTGTTTTTCTTTCTTCACAATGTGTTTATGTATATTTACCCAATTTGCTCTGTTCTTCTTGCCAAATTACAGGTTTGAGATCTCAACTAGTGCAGAGCAGCTGTGCTATTGTTGATGTCTCACCAAACAAGGGTCAGCAAATAAGCCCGTTCTGCGAGAATGGCGACACTGCAAATTCCACTCGAAAGGCAACTGCCCTCGACAGGGTGGGATCCGCAGGGCTTCACAGAGCCCTTCCTACTTAAGACATTTTGGTACAAATAAACCACTGGCAGAAACTACCTTCCAATCTATACATCTTTCTAGGTAAGACAATATGTTTAACCATAGGACATTTTTTAAAATTAAATTGTGTCCAATGGGGAAAAAAATAGAAAAGAACTACCTCCTTTACATTCTTTCTGTTTAATGACTAAGAATCTGTGCATTTTGGTGTAAAATTCTCTACCAAACAAAGAAATGTAATACATAGATATCCCCTCAAAGAAAGGACTCTAAAGACCCATTCCAGCAATACTAAGCAATGATATACCCGGAAAAGATTTGCCCAGATAGCTTTAACTTTTGGTTTCTCCCTGACACGCTGCTGTACATGCGTGCAAAGTCACATCAGTTGCAACCCCATGGACTGTAAGCCCACCAGGCTACTCTATGCATGGGATTCTCTATGACATCAATTTCCAAATGCAAACTTATGTCCTAGCTACCCTGCTGCATTCTTAATTCCCGTCGCCAAGAAAACATCTTCATGTGAAGCCTCTTTCAAACCAAAATTCATGAGCCCTGGATTTTTAAAGGGATCATCCTCAAAGAAAATGTATTTCAGGAAGTAACATAAAGATAAGAAAGGGACTGAGGGAGCACTCTAATGAGATGAGGCACATGTCCGTGGCTCCAGCTCTGAGACTGTGCATCTGGCTTTGAGGCTGTCTGTCTAGGGTTACTTCACCAGCATGTTGTTAATTATTTAAGTGAGAGAACAGGGGGATCCATCACCACATCTGTCACCCTCACACAGGAAAAACCTTCATTCATTGTTGGGCCAGATGTGTTTATTTGAAACACGGACTAACTAGCGACTTAATGGGTTTGAATCCTCAGCCAAAAGCTAATTAGACAAACATAGTAAAGCATCAGTCACCTTACAAGGCTAAACTGTTTCAGTGGTGTTGATTTTAATCCAATCTCATAAGAGGCCTCATCACCTACAAAAATATCTGAAGGAAATGCAAGGCAGAGGAAAGGTCCAAATGACTTGCAAAGTACTTAGTGGAACACACAATGATGTCGCCAAATGTCCAACACAGTAACAAACAAAATCTTCTCCAATTTTGCCTCAGTGGTATCATGTACTTGATACAAAACAGAGGAAAGCAAAAATTATTTTAGACAGATCTCCTTCCAAAACACTCTCAGCTAGCTTATAGGTGAAATAGTAACATCCAAAAGCCAAACAAAGGATGATTTCTCATGCCTGATATTTTTTAAAAATCATATAAGACATAATAAATATCAGGCACAAGAAACCATCATTTGTCTGGCTTTTGACATTAATATTTCACCCACAAGCAAGCTGAGAAGAAGATTTGTCTACAAATCACTAAAAAATTCAGGCAGTATGTGTGGCAGCCTATTCAAATGGGGACTGTGCCCCAAGGCAAGTTCTACAGAAAACGAATTCAGTGTTGGACAGAACAGGCATATTGCATTTTATAAGTACTTTGGAGAAGAAAGTAAGCTGTCTTACCTTACTAGTCATTACTATGAAAAATCCAACTTAGTTTTCTGCTCTCTTAAATGGTATGACCCCCAAAACAGAATTCTGATCATCTTTCTCCTACCTAAAATACCCAGTAACCAAATGCACTATTTTAGTCCATACATAAATAATGAATCAAAACGTTTGAGAAACATGTAACAAATATTTCACAAATCTATTATGTGTCCAGCATCATGTCCACCAAGAAACAAAACAAATTCATTCTAGCAGGAAGGAGACACAATAACAAACAAACAAATGCTTTGGAGAAAAAGTAAACCAAGAAAAGGAAATGGAGAGTGTTCGACTCAAAGGAGGGAGTAGACTGTATGATTAAATAGGGTAACTGGGAAGGGCTTACTGAGAAGATAATATATAAACAAAACTTGAAGAAGTTGGGCAAGTGAGACAAGAGGGGAGGAGCCTCTTAGGCAGCGAGAACAGCAAGTGTAAAAGATGCTGGAGTGGGAGTAAGCTCACATGGTTAACGAAGAGCAAAGAGGCCAGGGTGCCCATAACAAAGGGGCAAAAGAGGATAAAGTCAGAGATGCAGCAAGGGCCAGATCCTGTAGAACCTTGTAGAACACTGACTGCAGTGATTAGACTTTTAGTGTAATGGAGAACTCATTATCAAGGATAAGTGAAGGGGTGATATCAATTGATCTATTTTAATAGAATCACTGTTGCCAAAGTCAGAAGCAGAAAGAGTCTCTGAGACGCTAATAACCTAACCAAGAACTGACAGTGGCTTGGTTTAGGATATATCAGTGGAGGTGGTGGGGAAGGACTGGATTCTGAATATATTTTGAAATCCGAGCTGAGATTTGCTGATGGCCTACATCAGTTCAGTTCAGTTCAGTTCAGTCACTCAGTTGTGTCCGACTCTGCAACCCCATGAATTGCAGCACGCCAGGCCTCCCTGTCCATCACCAACTCCCTGAGTTCACTCAGACTCACGTCCATCGAGTCAGTGATGCCATCCAGCCATCTCATCCTCTGTCCTCCCCTTCTCCTCCTGCCTTCAATCCCTCCCAGCATCAGAGTCTTTTCCAATGAGTCAACTCTTCTCATGAGGTGGCCAAAGTACTGGAGTTTCAGCTTTAGCAAAATTCCTTCCAAAGAAATCCCAGGGCTGATCTCCTTCAGAAAGAACTGGTTGGATCTCCTTGCAGCCCAAGGGACTCTCAAGAGCCTTCTCCAAAGAGATCAATAATGACTCAAAGTTTTTTTTTTTTTATTACCTGAACAACAAAAAAGGATGGAGCTGCCAATGACTAAGATAGAGAGGACAGCTCTGAAAGCAGACTGGGGGAACAATCAGGGGAACCAATATGGAGTCAGAGATTCAATAAAATAAGACCAAACTTTAAGGCAATAGATTTACCATTGTTAATACAGGACAGTATTGTTCAGAAAGACACTGAGCCCCACTGTGCCCTTGGGGTAAAGATGGCTCAATGTAAAATGGACAGGCCTTAAATCCCAAAGCAGTCTAATTTGATATAAGCACGTTACCAGTAATGCTAAATTATTATATAACAAAGAAAACAAATACTTTTTTATAGAAAGAAAAAAGATTCTTATAGTCTTGCTTTTATAAGTTATACAGCCCTTTATAACCAATTTAAAATAGAAAGCTGATACCACTCCAGTTCACTCAGTTGACCAGAACCAATGTCCAATAGATATCCTGCATATTTAAGTATCCACATAATTCAAGTGCTCAAGTCAACTTCAAACTGCTAAAATAACTTTCTTAGGTTCCACAAAGGAAAATATAATCCTCCCTCTCTGAACTGTATCCTATTCATTATCCTAAATGTTGGAGAAGACTCTTGAGAGTCCCTTGGACTGCAAGGAGATCCAACCAGTCCATTCTGAAGGAGATCAGCCCTGGGATTTCTTTGGAAGGAATGATGCTAAAGCGGAAACTCCAGTCCTTTGGCCACCTCATACGAAGAGTTGACTCATTGGAAAAGACTCTGATGCTGGGAGGGATTGGGAGCAGGAGGAGAAGGGGATGACAGAGGATGAGATGGCTGGATGGCATCACTGACTCGATGGACATGAGTCTGAGTGAACTCTGGGAGTTGGTGATGGACAGGGAGGCCTGGCGTGCTGCGATTCGTGGGGTCCCAAAAAGTTGGACTCGACTGAGCAACTGAACTGAACTGAACCGAACTGTTGAACAACAGAACATGTGAACTATTCATGGTCATTTTCTGCACAATAAAGAGAGCAGAGGGAAAAGTCACAGATGAAAATATTAAGATACTGATAAAATTATCTGTGTATTTTAAGTGACTAAAATAATAGCCCTTCCTCTAAACTAAACAGCTTTTAGTTTATCCAGGTATCATGGTTTATTGCCACACCAAAGAACATAAAAATATAGACCTTAACAGGACGGGGACACAACTTAAAGAACAAATATTTCCTAGTCTAAGTTGTGCCTTACTGAGCCACATTCCTTTTGCTCTTCAATCTTAATATTTAAATACTATAGTAATTAGTCAAAATCCCACTTTTGAAATTTGTGTGTGTGTGTGTAAATTCAATACACTAAAATTCAAAACACTGGCCATGGCTTTACTATTTAAAGACTCTAACAACAGATCTCCAACCTACCCAGATAAATATTTATAGAGTCTTTTAATCAATATTTAAGAAACAAGATAAAAAAGACTTTACCAATTTCAAATCTACTAAGAAACATATAAAGTACTAACCAGAGTGATTTGCCTAGGTTTTACTATTCCATGTTCAATCTGTATATCAACAATAGATAAAACAACTACTGCGAATTGGGTCACAATTTCCTTATAATTTGTAGCTAAAAAGTTTTTAAATGTTTTAATGAAGCACTTACTCTCCAACTTTATGCAGGGTAGGAGCAGGACAAAGCATAGAATTCTGTTCCACACTTACTGGCTTTTCATCTAGAAAATAAGATGCCATTGAATTAATAAGGGGCTTTATGTATCTCATGCAGATTTATTAATGATATGAAGAGATACAGCAATCAGTGTTCAAATGTGGGGCATTAGATACATCAGCATGAAAAAACAAAAAGATACTCATCTAAAGAAAGAAGAGAAGGAACACAGAATGAAAAATAGAGATTATATGCCTTATTGATATACAGTACTGGTAAATCATAAATTATGATTTTTTATATAACATTCACATATAGTTTGTAGATACTATAAAATTATCACCTTTTCTCTCTCAACTTTGTCAATATATTAGACATTCAAGAAAAAATGATATATATTTTAAAAGCAGAATTTTAAAATGATAAAGATAAATATCCAAAGGATAATAAATTTATTTCAAGAGCTTAATAAAATAATTGGGTCTATAACATATAAACAGGCTTCCTAGGTGGCTCAGTGGTAAAGAATACACCTGCCAATGCAGGAGAGGAGGGTTTGATCCCTGGATCCTCTGAAGATCCTCTGGATAAGGGAATGGCAACCCACTTCAGTACTCTTGCCTGGAAAATTCCACAGACAGAGGAGCCTGGTGGGCTATAGTCCACGGGGTTGCAAAACAGTCAGACACGACTTAGCAACTAAACAACAACAAATAATATATAAATACATTTTATAGAATACTTAAGTTGCCTTGCAATTTTCATAGATATGAGAAAAGTGATCTAGACTATAAATATTCAGAAAAGCTACATGATCAGATAGATAATCTTAGAATGCAAATTATGAAAATACAATCTGACTCAATTTATTTGAGATTTATTTTAATAAATTTAATCTTATATAGCTAAACATAAAATATGTTTCTATTACAATAAACTCCAACCCATAATCAAAAGAAGTTAGGTAAAGTTAATGCTTAGATATAGATGACTACTAAATAAAAATACTAAAATAATTTTTCCTCTTCAGTTGTAGAACCTACTAACAAGAGAGTTCGTTACAAATATTATTGCCTTTCCTTACCAAAATGATGATTTTAATAGAAAAGATAGGAATTAATGATACCATTTACCATGCTGAGACCCTTAACACTGTAATTCAACAAACATATTGAGCAGTTACTTTGCATGCAGACAAAGCTGTGCTAAATGGAGAGTTTATAACAATCAGATAAACAACAAAATTGTAGATGGTCCTTTCAAAAAATATTTCTACCAGAGTTCACAGAGTTGCAGCATCTGCCTTACAGTATAAAATTTCAGAAAACAATATAATCACCAACGAGTAGAAAAGTCTTAAAAGAGACCCAAAAAGCCCAGAATATTAAGATCTATTTATTTAAAGAGGAGAAGTTTTTCTCAGAATAAAGATTAAAAATGTTGCACTCATCTGCTTTTTTGAAAGTCAAGCTAGGCAAAGTGAAATTTAATTCCTTAAATATGATAATCACCAACAAATAATGTACCAGGGAGACATTAGAGACATATCTTTAAGGCAAGAAGTCTGTCCTCAGGAAACTGGCTGACAACTTATTTGCAAATTAGACAAAGACAGAAAGTGACAATAAAATGAGGTAATAAATAGTAAAGTAGTCCAAGACTAGGTAGACTTTCAAGCAAGAGTAACAAGAAACAAATGTGGAGAAAGAGACAATTAAATCAGGGGGTGAGTATAGTCCACACAGAGAAAAAACTGGGTTCAACTCTCAGCTCTGCCCAGTATTAGTTGCGTAATCACAGACAAGTTACATGACTCTTTCAGCCACAAGGCCATAATTTGTATGAGATACTTCAGATACAGTCCAGCATTTAATAAGTTATGAACAACTGTTGCCATTATTAAATAACTATTAAGTAACTATTATTACAACTTGCATTATTATTGCACTTCCTTTCTTTACTGATTAAAAAAAATATAGCTCTGCTGGTTTCAGCTGAGAAAAATACTTCATGCTGAAATACTGCACAGATATTAAAGCAATACGGAAATTATGGACACATACCCATCGTGTATGTTTCATTTACAGTGTAAGTACAGAGAACACTGCCTTTCCGACTCCCCAGGTTGAATCCTCTTCCATTCAAAACAACTTGAAATTCCTCTAGAAGTAAAAGGAAGAATAAAAAATGTAAATGCTACTTTTCAAGAACAACAACAAAAAGCATCACTTGAATCAAAAGCATCAAGGTGCAACGAATTTTTTAATACTATTCGGTCAACTAATAACAAAGGACATGGTCTTACTAGTTTTCTTAGACCTTCCAATGAAATACAGTGGAGATACCCTTCACTGCCAGGTAGAGATGCATTATTTTACATTTTGAACAAAGTGTTTTCCAATAATAACCAAAAAGAATTGAAGTGTAATTGACCAATAGAATTGAAGCACAACAGTCATCCCAGACAGATACTGTACAAACTTGCCCAAATTCTATCCTGAGGAAAATATCTGTAGGGATGTCTTAGGTACTGAGGTATGAGAATGTGAAGAAGTTAATGCCTCATTTTACCTGGTTCTTAGAACAGTCGTGTGTTGTATTTTCTTTAACCTATGACACCCCATACAGAGGTTCTTTAACAGCTTCTTCACATATCTAATCCTACTTTTAATTTGTTGCATACAGACTTGTAACTCATCAAAAGTCAGGCATTTTGGACTAATAATAATCTGTGGCCAATTAGTAAAAGTTGCTTTGACTCATACTCTGTGTAAGAGGAGCAGTCACTAAATGTTAGAGAGTGAAATAATATGTTAGAAGAAAAGTTTAAATGTTTATATCTTTGCTGCTTAGCTGTAAGAAGATATGTCAATTCTTTTAATAGTAATTAACTTTCAATCCTCTTCAGAGATCCCCTACGCAAGATAATCTAACACATATCTAATAATTAGCTGTGGAAGAAAATGCTGCCATGCCACTCGTCATTCAGTGTGTTACTGAATGTAAAGAATGTTCTTATAAGTTACAATAAAGTGCAAGTGAAATGTAAAATGTGACTCAGAAAAAGAACATGAGCTCTTGGAGTTAGACAGACAAGAATCTAACAGGACATTTACTAATAGCAACTACTGAATATATTTCTGTCTCAGTTTCCCCATCTGTGAATCCAGGATTATAAAACTGCTGAATAGTGTTGTAAGGATTAGGCCAAATTATAAATGCAAAGAACACCATCCCACTCTAGAATGTTCAAATGCACTATTCCTCTTAAACATCTCAATAATCATTAAGGAAGGGTGGGTCTCAAAGATGCCTGCAATGCAGGAGTCCCTGATTTGATTCGTATGTCAGGAAGATCCCCTGAGGAAGGCATAGGCTACCCACTCCAGTATTCTTGGGCTTCCCTAGCGGCTCAGCTGGTAAAGAATCAGCCTGAAATGCAGGAGACCTGGGTTCAATCCCTGGGTTGGGAAGATCCCCTAGAGGAGGGCATGGCTACCCACTCAAGTATTCTTGCCTGGAGAATGGCCATGGACAGAGGAGCTTGGCAGGCTACAGTCCATGGGGTCGCAAAGAGTAGGACATGACTGAGCAACTAAGAACACAGAACACTAAAAGATGTAGAACTTCATCCCATGTCCAGCAGGTGGAAGGCCACCAGGCCCAATATTTAACTTTTGAAAGAAAAGTTGGGTTAAAATGAACTCCAGGTTAAAACTTGAAGAAATTATATAGGCCACAGAGAATCCCACTCTCTTTGGGTTGGATGGCTTGAAAGTACTAAAACCTGAGTCTGTTTTTTAGCACCAGCTGATCAAGCCACCTGCTGCTTTCCTGCCATCCACTGTGAGCTGGCAGGGACGTACTTTGGCCAGGTCATAAAAGCATGGAGCTCAAAGTCTACAGATACATGCCTGTTTGTATAATCAGATAAAAGAGAAAATTTCCTATTTTATTTTACTTGTCATAAGAAAGGTCTCAAACATGAACTAAATATACAGAAGATTTTAAAAGCCTGTCACACAATATGTTCATTATTTAAAATAACACTCCAATCTTAAAAATTTGAATTTAAAATAGAAATATTTCAAGGAATTATTTAAAAATTCTTGCAGAAAAAGATGCCAAAAAATTAATTTTGCTATTCTCTTTCCAACATGAGTTTCAAACCATATATTTTAACTAGGAAAAAAAGTACAATTTCTTACAAGGTATTTTTAAATTCTAACTACTTACGCCCCACACAGACACTCGAGGGCCGCAATTCCAGGATTTCAGTGCATGACTGAGCTAGTATCTAAAAAGGAAATAAAAAAGAAGACCAAGATATGTAACTAAATCATAATATGTAAAATGAATCATAAGATTACTAATAATCTGCGGTCCTCCCTTTACAATAAATGGCAGAGAAAATTTATTAGCCACATATACAGCTACCAAGCTCTTATGAAATTTCTGTGTCATCTTTTAGTATATATTTCAAGACTGCATTCTGTAGGAATGCTTATTTGATTAGAATAAATACAGATAAGCACAGATAAAAGGAGTTGTTGCTTCAAAGTCTGGGAGCCTTGGATATGAAAAGATAACTAAAATTTCTCAATAGCCATAAAATCAACGCTAACTTTCCCATCAAGCAAAAACAAGATAGCAAAATCAGACCTCCTATTTAATTATGCTAATTTAACATTTTCTATTAAAAGATTCAACATAATATCAATAAATAAACACTTCTTTATTTGACTCGGGCATTTCTATTCAATTTCTCTGCCTCAATTCCCATGGATGCTAATCCTCCTTATATGCATCAAACATCACACTTGCAGAACACAGGCCCCTTGTATGAGCCAAATATTATTCTCAAAAGCACAGACTCTCTACTCTAGCATTCCCAGAGCACAGGAACAGAACAGCTCTTCTTAGCGTGTTCTGAGAGACAGAAACCACCATACAAGGCACAAGGCTACAAGTGAAAAACAACAGTGATGAAATAAGCTGCTCCTCATGGACTCAACAATCCTGCCTTTATTTTTAGAACTGCTCTGCGCTACATTAGCAAAGGCAGACAAGTTCCAGATGATCTTTGAAAGACATTCCTTTCTTGCTGGAAGTTAAGGACAGTCGATGTACAGTAGTTTCTAGCGTCTCCTCCTCATAACTAAAACAGGAAGGAAGGACGGTGGCAGGATATAGAAATGCTTTCCCTGCTTTCTTTAATAACAGTAGAAATATAAATTGTCAGACTCTAAAAATCAGCGGGTCAAACCATGGAATTTTTGTTGCTAAATATGCCCCTCTGAAAGAGGGTACACTTGTACTTTTTAGGGTCATTTCCCAGAGAATCCACTTTTCACATAGTGATTGAGGAGTAAAATACTGTAACTGAGAAATTCTGAGTGAGATCTATTTAAACTCCGAAATGACCAAAGAGATTCCACGGTCACCCAAAGACTGTCAGGGCCTCAACAACTCTTGGTCTGCTATTCTATCTCCGATAATCAACACTCACTCCTTTGAAGAGCAAGCACTTGTGTTCATTTAAGAATTGAGGATCACTCTCAAAAGTTAATGTGCCCTCTTGGAAAGAAAGAATCTCAAATCACTAACATCTTTAAACTGTTTGACATAATTCAGATAACAAGACTCTGAAGGGAACAGAATACAAAAGTTTTGCCAAAAGAGTAAGAAGCTAAAAAGGTTCCAGTTAACAAAATAGGTGCATTATTGCTCTAGGTTTGACCAGTCTGAGATAAAAGTGAGAACTGAGCCATGAAAATGGAAGGTCAAAGGAAAGCATCAGTTCAGTTCAGTTCAGTCGCTCAGTTGTGTCCGACTCTTTGCAACCCCATGAATCGCAGCATGCCAGGCCTCCCTGTCCATCACCAACTCCCAGAGTTCACTCAGACTCATGTCCATCGAGTCAGTGATGCCACTCAGCCATCTCGTCCTCTGTCATCCCCTTCTCCTCCTGCCCCCAATCCCTCCCAGCATCAGAGTCTTTTCCAATGAGTCAACTCTTCACATGAGGTGGCCAAAGTACTGGAGTTTCAGCTTTAGCATCATTCCTTCCAAAGAAAGCATAAACCCCCCAAATCTATTTTGGCTGGCAACAATTCTTGAAAGAATTTATTTGAAACCAAATCCTATTGAGAAGACTGACTGGTCTTAGAGCTGATAATCTTTTTACTATTCTAGTTATTTTAGGCACACCTTTATCAGCATTACAGAAAAATGTTTTGAGTGCTGAATCATCCCCTCTATTAGAACACAAACTCTTAGAGTATAGAAATGGGATCTCATACTGTGCAAGCCTTCCAGGAGGACCACATTGTTTTGTACTTGCAGTACAACCAAAAAAAACTGCTTAGAGAATAAAGACCAAATGTACTGATTAATGAGAATATTAAAAATGTCTAGTAAGCAAATCAACAATCATAAAAGGACTAAGATAAAGCAGAATAAAGTGAATTTATGTTTTTACATAAATGAGATGCCAATGTTGGAAAATAATGTCTCTGCCTACATGTCTTCCTGAGGGAGGTCTGTGCCTCTGTGACTGTTTTTCTTAGTTTCTTTCCCTCCTGTATTTGTGAACCACAGTGTTGTTAAAGGTTTTTAACCAACAGTTGAGCCCACAGGGTACAGACTGGGTTGGAGGTAAAAGTGTGACCTTCCAGTGGGGAGATGTCCGGGCAGAGAAATTGATGGTATATCCAAGACTGTCTGCAAGACCTGTGTTTATAAATCAGTAAAAAAAATCTATAATAAAAAAATAGCCCGAAAGATATAGAATTCTAAATTCTGTTACTTTGTGTAAAAGGTCTATGTTTCAGCTCATTGTCCCAAATTGTGAAATGCCTAAAGATGGTTTTATATATTTAATCGCTATAATAACAGTCATAGTCCTTTCTCATTATCAAAACTTTCTGTCCTATTTAAAATGCATTTGTTTTGAATGCCACCTTTGAAACATATGATAGGACTTCCCAATGCAGGGGACAGGGGTTTGAACCCTGGTCCGGGAAGAGTCCACATCCCATGCAACTAAGCCGGTGAGTTACAACTACCGAGCCTGTGCTCTAGAGTCTGCAGGCTGCAACCACTCAGACCAAGTTCTGCAACTCCTGAAGCCCATGCGCCTAGAGACCACGCTCCCCAACAGGAGAAGCCACTATGATGAGAAGCCCACACACTACAAGAGATTGCCTCTGTTCACTGCAACTAGAGAAAGCACTCGTGTGGCAAAAAAGACCCAGCACAATTATAAATAAATAAAATTACTGTAAAAATGTAAGGTAAAAAGCCTGAAACACATTATCACAAGAAAATTAAAATCCAAGTAATCCCCCTCTTCTGAGTTGTTTGGAATAAAACTACAGGGGGAACAAGAGCATTTCGCCTTACAAATTATAATTACTTATTTTCTGTTGTTTCTAACTGGTTGCATACAATTTTGATATGTTATTTGCACCATTTGGACCATCAGAATACTCTCAATAGTTCAGTGAACTCTGTAAACATGGATACATGGAATTTCTCTATTTGGCAAGGGAGTGGGGTAGGATAAGATAAGGTTATTTACGCCCTCCTCTGGGTTAGTTTTGGTGAGCGGAAAGACAGGATGTAGCCTTAGGGGTCAGCTCTGACCATACTGCCAGCTGGCCTCTTACAGATGTTTGGTAGGAGATGAAAGTAGATTCCATTGTGCTGTCCCTTGCCTGAAGTTGAACTTGAATGAAGTACCAGAATAGTGTTTCACCCTGGGTATTCCAGGCATAGTCCAAATTAATTTCAATTGACTCTGCATCTAGCATCATGTACTTAGGTTGCAGGATTTCACTAGAGGCCAGATTTGCATACAGAGCAACAAGGGGGCAGACATGTACATTGGAGCTAGAATTGGCAAGACTTATGGCCATGTAAGAACCACTGCTAAGTCAGAGACACAACTCTTCCAAGAATCCCAGTGGCTACAAGGCAATTTCTTATCTTGCTTATCTATAGTGTTAGGATCAGATCTTTAAAATTATTGAATAATAACTACGTACATTAACAGTATTAATCTAGGAAACATTTACAGCAGAAATAACCAGAAAGCATCAGACTTGATTTCTTCTTTCTTAGCTATTTTAAAAGATACATATGAAACCACATTTTGATTGAGATCTGTAAGTTCCTGAATATGTTTACATAATGAACACATACTATAGTAACAAATATCGAATATGTAGGAAGTAGTGTAAATCATATTATAGCCCCCAAAACTGCATACAATGAATATAGCTTTAGCCTTTTTCTCCTGGCATTGAAGACAAAATGAGATTAATTAGTGGAGAATTGTAGTTGGGCTGCATCCAAGATAAAATTTAGCATGAAATTAGTTAAGATGAGGTGACAAAGTCAAAATATTACTCAGCACCTACAGTGTCTTGGAAGTTTATACTGAATTTGGGAGCAATATCTAGGTCTTATGATTTGAAGACCAAACAAACAAGAAACCAAAAGACACTAAAAAAAAAAAAGCAGCTGTTCAAAGAGTGATTATAATATGGCAATTAGTACCTGATCAAATACATAATAAAAAACTGAGGATTCTAGTTTAATAAGGATTATTCTGAGATGTTTCGAGTTTGGTATGTTGACCCTGGTACAAGCAAATTAAAAATATAACTTGTTAATTTCTCCAAAAAAAAAAATACAGTTTAAATAAACAAAAGGCCACTTCCTACAACTAATATACATCAAGACAGATTTTTTTAAATGTATATTTTTTCCAATTTCTAAATGGTGATGGTAAGGATACTATATTTGTAAAATAGAATAGAGCCCATTCCACATGAAACTAGGCAAACACTTTTTTTAATGAATGATAATACCTCATATTTAAAACCAATCTAATATAAAAAGTATATAGCACAATGTTATAAACAGCAGCTGCTCAGTTCATATTTATTGCATTAACTGAGTAAATGCAAAACTTTCTAGTAAAAAACAAGCATCTTGACTATAAGACAAATAAACAGGGTGTGTAACAATGGACAGTTAAACATATTTAAAATTAAAGAGCTTTTCAAATCACATCTTTGGTCACATACAAGGAAAGGAAAATTTATTTGTATAGTTCAAATTGTGGTAACCAATGGCACTAATAAGGCATTGAGCCAAATACAAAAAAGAAACAAATTTAAGATACGCACCTTCTTTTAAAAAGAGGGTTAATTTTTAGATAGGATATGTGGAAGAGAAAAATGAGATTAAATCCCATTGAATGGTTTCCTCTGTGACTTCCTTTTTAAAGGTCAGTTCTAAATAAAAAAAATTTTCCCCCAAACTGGATTATTTCTTCACCCTTAAATTCAATATGCTACCCAAACATCTCAAACATTTTCAACGTTATTCAAAATTCAAAATATTCATTCTAGCAATAATTTTCTAATACTGACTTTGAGTAAATAACATCACATACAACAGAACATTATAGATAATTTACAAGTACCCTCAGTGTATCCTTAACAAATAGAAACTGTTAATTTGCATGACATACGGCATGCCAGAAAATATCAGTAAGGATAATAAAAAGGTCTGAAAAATATAATCTGTTTTTTTCTGACTCACTGAAAGTCTTTAAGCACAGCAGGAGTTCATCCCAAATATGAAGGAGTCCAAGTTTAAATCTCATAAGGAAAAATCAGTGAAGAATATTAGTTCCCAAAAAGAGTTCCCCAAAAAATAAAGATTTAGTAATTAGCTACACATGTACACAAAATAAGAAACTAAAACAAATGGAAAGATGTTTCTCACAATCTTTTCCTGTTTGCTTTTTACCTTTTAATATTTAGATACAATTTTTATTTTCTCTCTAGCTGTAAAACATCCTACCAAATATATTTTTCTTTAAGAGGTAATGATTCAATGAAAACAATTATAACTTGCAGTCACATGTTTGGTTGTGTTTGTTTTTTTTAAATGCTTGGAGCTTCAAAATGCCAGTTGCTCAATACAGCATGACCCATTTCTAAATATGGATTCTTTCTCCCTTTGGGTAATATAAGCACAAGTGATAAATTCTAAACAAACTTCTACTCTAATAAATCTAGGGAAGAATGTAAGTTACAATCATTGCCTTCTACTCTTCTCTGCTCCAAACATAACAGATGAGCAGTTCTGAGTATAATGTTAGTAAAATTATGCCCATATCACAAATTGTGAAACAAAATACTGAAATGACATTTAAAGTTCTTCCTCCTGTTATAATTGTAATTTTCATAATAAATCATATTAGCAGGTCTTCCTTTCTCACTATAACATAAAAATATGCCCCAAACTGGACTGTGATACAAAACAAAAATTTATATGCCTCTCCTTCTTTTTCTTTTGTTCAGCACAAACTCAGAATAATCATTTAATGCTTTCTTAATGGATGAACAACAGACTTTACATTAAAAGTGCATTAAAATTATGGGATTTACACTGATGGTACATTTAATCATAAATCTTACCATTTTATCCCCCTTTTCAATGTCCTACTTAACCGAATTTACTTTCACAAACAAGTGAGCCTCTAAAAGTTTATCTTGTTTTGTAGCCCAAAAGATTAATGTTAAGAAATAAACATTTGACACTTAACTTTGGCGATGCAACCTAATACTACCACTGAAGTTTTCTCACAAAATATCACAGTTGTAATCATTTATCAAAAATGGATTTTATTTCCTTATACTACAATCCCCACCAAATAATGAAAAAGAAAAGAATAATATTAAGTAAAATTATCATGCAAATACAAATAGACCATTGCACAAAAGATGTCAAGATTATAAAATTTCAGTAAATTAAATGAATATTTTAAAGTGAACTTTCTATTGGTATTTTTTAGTTAATTGGAATTAGGAAGAAATGAAGTACCTTATTAGAATATGTTAAAAATATTTTAAATATATTTTAATATAGTGGACTGTCATAGCTATTGATTTTTCTTCCCTATCCTTAACATTTTTTCATCCTTACATATCTATAAACAGTGTTGCCTTTCTACTGGAAAAACTGTTCTTTATTCCATGTGGTTCTGGTGAGGCTATCAATCATGACACCTTCTCTTTCCGCACCTTGTTCCCAACCTTCCACCATGGGAGTGAGCATGTTATTCAGGCTGGTCCAAATATGTCTGTTGACTATGTTATCTATTATAAGAATGAGCACTTGACCCAGCTGAGTCAATCAGAGTCCTTAACTGGGATAGAATAAACTGATGCTGAGACAATGGGCTTGCTAATTGAGGCCCATGGAAGCTGAAACCTTTGGCAATTAACTTTCCTCTGATGATCAACAAAGCAAGGAGTGAATGAGGCAAACAGATGCTGCTGCTGCTAAGTTGCTTCAGTCGTGTCCGACTCTGTGCGACCCCATAGACGGCAGCCCACTAGGCTCCCCCATCCCTGGGATTCTCCAGGCAAGAACACTGGAGTGGGCTGCCATTTCCTTCTCCAATGCATGAAAGTGAAAAGTGAAAGTGAAGTCGCTCAGTGGGACCCTTAGCGACCCCATGGACTGCAGCCTACCAGGCTCCTCTGTCCATGGGATTTTCCAGGCAAGAGTACTGGAGTGGGTTGCCACTGCCTTCTCCAGAGACAAACAGAATCATAGGCAAAACTTAGAAAGGGAGAAGACCTTAGGAGTGGATTGGTACCCTGGATCCAACTGCACCTGGGGTAATTTCCTCCTCTGGACCACCAGTTATTTAGATAAGCCAATAACTTTCTTTTCCTTTCCCTTAAGCTACTATACACTTGGTTTTCGTCACTTGTAACCAAAAGTCTTAATACAGCAGAATATAAACAAAAGGATGAAATAATGTAGAATCAAAAGACAATTCAAAATATTCTCTGGTTAAAAAAAAAAGATGAGTTGATTTTTCTGATGCTTAAATACACCATAACTATATTATAAAAATATTTTCAAGGAGCATAGATTTTATTTATTCATTCACTGATAAATGGGAAATTGGGCAGTGTCTACTTACCCAATACTGTATTAGGTACTAGACAAAAAAAAGGAGGCAGAGGGAAATACAGTCCCAACATTTCTATCATTAATGTGAAGGATGTTATGAAAAGAGACACCTCATCTACATTTAATACTAACGATTCTTGGATAAACTGAAGCCCAGGAGAATCTGACATACAGTGGGCCTCACATTACAGCCTGTCCCTTTTTAAAAGGAGTCCTAGAAACTGACTTCCAATTTTGCGTAAGTTGTACCAGTTCAGGTTGTTTTCCTATGAATATATCTTCACAGTTAGCTCAGACTTTAGGTTTTTCATCCAGCCATGATTTTATAAATAGAGATTCCACAACTAAGCAGTCAACATCTGTAGCAGAACCTGCCAAAAGTATTTAAGCTAAAGTCTTATCGGGTAGTTTATTAGGTATCCTCTTCTACGAAAATGATTTTCCTGTAGAGAAAATGATTTTGCAATGTCTTCTCATTCCATTCAAACATAGTTAAGACATCTTCCTTAGATACTTTTTAAAAATAACAATAACAACAATAGATATGGCTGAGGAAAACAACTTGGCTCCAAAGGTCAAATGAATCTTATATTCCCAGCACTATGAATGAAGTTACCTTTTGAAATGTATATTGCACTTTTTTCCCTTTATAAACAATCTATTACAGTTTCATTTAAATTTTCTACACGTCTGAGTGACCATGTTCTTCCTGTTTAGGCTCTCTTATTTTCCCATTACGTACTTAGGAACTTTAGCATTTGCTGCCATCACCTAGGATGTAGTGTTCTTAATTCTTCTGGATCAGGTGTTATTTATAAAGCCAGCTCCACAACTGATTCATCTCTTCTGCTTAATACTTTCTGAGGTACTGTATCAAAAAAATTTGTGGAACCAACTGCAATGGCCTTGTTTTTAGAGAGGAAAAAAAAAGGGGAGGGAGGTTTTGCACAGATTATTTTGCTTTTTATTCTCCCCCTATTATTCACTAATCATGGTTTTGTTCTATTTTCAATGTTCTCTTCCCCAGCACTGCATAATGAAACACTGCATTGGAAAGTACGTGGTATTCACAGGCTAGTCTGACCTATCCTACTGAGAGAGTCATTTCCTAGGCAGGTTGATAGGAAATCTAGGGGTCCCCAAGGAGAGAGGGGTCTGAAATTCTCAAGGAGGAAGAAAGGACAAAGTTTTCACAGTCTTTGTAGACCAGGACCTGGGGACTGGAGTCTATGAAATTGAGGGGGTAACAGGCAGGAAGGCCAGGGGTCTCCAAATGGAGGAAATAGCCTGCAAGTGTCAGACATTTTTATCTCTCTTAAGAGGCAGGAGGAAACAAACTAGCAATATTTTTTCCTTCTCTATACAAATTTAAAGGGAGGTTTCTCTTAAAATACTGTGTTGCCATAATGACACCTGGTTTCTCCTGAAGTTAGCTATTCTTGAGCCTAGAGATAACCAATGCCTTTTTCTTATGGAAATGTTTGTCTTAAGCTATGCTAATGTACTATGCCTTTACCCCAAACTCTGTCTCCAAGTCAGTTCCGCCTCTTGGCCCAGAATCTACTTGACAAACCAGTATGTTATACTCAGATATTGTTCCTCAATCTATGTAAATGAAACTATTTGTATAGTGGTCTGCCCTTCTTCAAGATTCAAGTTAATCATTTTATGGCCCAGGATAAACCATTTGGTGCCAAGATTATCCCAAAATGCATCTTATGGGTGAGGGGCCTGGTGCCATTCTGAATTTTAAGACATTCCTTTCTTTCATTAACAGACTGCTAGTGACTATATAACATCCAGCTGAAGACTAGCAGGGGGGTACTCTTTCTGCCCCCTTCTGATGCCTATGTCAGAAGCTTTCTCTATCTCCTTTATACTTTAATAAAACTTTATTACACAAAAGCTCTGAGCGATCAAGCCTCGTCTTTGGCCCTGGATTAAATTCTTCTCCTCCGGGGGCCAAGAATCCCAGTGTATTCGCATGATTCAACAACAACCTTTCACTAGCTTGAATAAAATTTCATCTTCAAATAAAAGTCCTATAATTGCCTTTCCAATAAACCAAAAATAAATGTGTAACATTCTAAGATTTTAAAGTTAACCTAAAGTGAAAAACAGAATAAAATCCTTGTGTCTGTGGGCAGTGGGAGAGTAGAGAGATCAAGAGGCTGGAGAACGACTCAAGTCTACAGTTTTCTGGCTTGAACATTTCTCTGGATTTCCACTTCCCTCAGTGACACTCCCCACTGGGATTTCTTCCCAGGCCCAATTTCACTCTGTCCTCTAACACTCTGGCCCTTCTGTGAAAACAATTTTCACTTTCAATGCTTCTAGATGCTCGGCCACATTATCAGGAGTGGAAGTTGTATTTGACTCCCCCCTCTGTCCTTTTCATCCTATATCCAGTGAGCTCCCAGGTTCTATTAATTTTTTAAAGCTTCCCACATTTACCATTTTATTTCTAGTTTCACTGCCATTACAGTTTTAACAGCAGCAACTAATTGCCAGGTAACATTCATTGGAGTCTTCAGAGCCTGGCTCAGAAAGAGCCAACAGTTTTATACCTAGTGGTTCAGCCCCACCTTGTTCCTGACATAGTTCTGACCAGGCCATGAATCTTTTCCCTTGACATCCTTGACCTAGTTTTATTGGGAAAGACCTACAATCCCAGTGCCTGAAATAAGCCCTAATGACCTGTGCTCCCCTGGGGTGTGGTTCCCCCTTAACCAAGTAAGATTTCTACTCTGAATCACTAATTAGCACCATGAGTTCCCCAACAAGAACGGAGAATCTTGAAGTTCTACATAGCTTTTGTCATGGGAATTCTGAATCTACTTTTTCACCTGTTCCCTGGGTCCTAGACCTGTGCTCACTGACTCATGTCTGATTCTTTGTTTAGCTTGCTAGGCTCCTCTGTCCACGGGATTTCCCAGGCAAGAATACTGGCTGTGCTGAGTTGCTTCAGTCATATCTGACCCTCCACAACCCTATGCACTATAGCCTGCCAGGCTCCTCAGTCCAAGGGATTCTCCAGGCATGAATACTGGAGTGGGCTTCCATGCCCTCCTCCAGCAGATTTTCCCTACCCAGGGATCAAATCCAAGTCTCTTGTCTCTCCTGCACTGACAGGTGAGTCCTTTACCACTGGGAAGCACCACCTGGGAAGCCAAGAATACTGGGATGGGGTGCCATTTCCTACGCCAGGGGATCTTCCCGACCCAGGGATCAAACCCACATTTCTTGCAATTCCTGCACTGGCAGGCAGGTTCTTTGCCACTAGTGCCACCTGGGAAAGCCTAGACCTGAATCCTGAGAATTTAGAACTAAGGCACAGTCAGATCTTGACTTTGGGAAGCTATACCATCTTGAAATCCTTGTTGTTTCGACCCTTTGCTAGATTTGATCCTTGCACATCTAATGCCACGCCTCTTTAGATCTAAAGTCATTGATCACTTACAATACTGACAATCTCTCTAAGTGGACTGCCCTACAGAAGGATCAATAACCCCATCCTACATGGTCCTAGCTTCTTGCCATTCCTAGCTTCCTATCACATGTTTTAAAATCCAGCCCTTCTGAGTTAGATCATTCTTAATCATTATCTCATGTAATTCACAAAACAACCCAATGACATAGATATCATTATCCTCATTTGAGTAATGGGAGTTTTAAAACTGAGAAAAGATTACATTATAGGACACACAGAGGGTCACATGGCTAGACACTGGCAGAGCTGGAACTCGCACTCAGGTCTTCCTGTTTCCAGTCTCATTTTGTCTTCTCTATATTGGGTTTCACAAGCACTACTGCAAGAGACCTATAATACAGCTTTTCATCTTCCAAATCATCCCATATATTACCACAGGAATATCCTACCTGAATTTCCACTGCTTTCTTATAAATTTCAGGCTCTAAATGAATTTTCCACAGTTCCTCAATTATTTATGCAAAAAGTGCCAATTCACCATCCAAACATTGGACGATCTCCATAATCTTGACCCAGCCTGCCTATCAATGTTTATCCCTCACATCACTCCACAATCCAGGCCAAACTCTCCTGTGCTTCAGCCACTCAGCCTAAGCTGTTTCTGAGGTTCTAATTAATTCTATTAATTAAGTAATCTATTCCAATTGTCAGTGCAGTTCAGATCCCACCATAAAGAGCCTCCCATGACTTTACATAACCCAACTTATTTCACCTTTCTGTCAATTTTAATCATATTGGCATTTTACCACAAATTGCATTATAGAATTACTTTTATCATACAGGGTGACTCACTGAAATTTCCCTTTTCCAAATTCTCATACTTTATAATTCTTGGAGGGCGCCACCATAATCCAAAAACCTGAACTGTCACTCTCCAGCCCCTTTAGAACAGAGAAATTGTCTTATTTAAGTTTGTGTCCATTCTTCCAAGCTTCACATGATGCCCTAACATAGTAAGAACTCACTAAGTGAATAAATGAAAGAATACATTAGGTTTAGGAGAAGAAGGGTGAAAAAGACAAAAAATTTTTCATTAGTACCGCCTTCAGATAATGAATTCTAAACCTTCATACGTGCTAATTAAGAGTGGAGGTTAAACCAATGGTATAAAAAATGTTATGCAAAAAAAGAAAAAAAAAAGTTATGTATCATTTCCCTGGATAGAAATCCAAAAATTTTGATGATGCATTTCCCTCCAAATTAAAATAGAACATTAAAATGATTTTCTGAATCAAATTCTAGAAAATTTGTTATTTGTTAATATGTTCATAACAAAGGCCTTTTACAGTTCCTTGTTTTCAAGATTATAAAAGTTATAACTACTACCGTGTTTCTTCTTTTTATAAAAACTATAATGAAAACTGTTAGAACTTTTTCCAGAGTGATTAAATTGTTGGAGTCGCTCCAATAATACATGAAACTTCCTGTTGTTCTACATCCTCACCAACATTTGTGTTGTCAGTCTTTTAAACTTTATCCATTTTGGTGGGAATGTAGTGGTATCTTCTTGTGATTTTAAACTACGCCTCCTTGATGACTAATGATGTTAAAAAAAATTCTTTTTATGTGCACATTACACAACTAAACATATGGCTATCCTATAGGCAGGCCAGAAACTGCACTCCTAGGTATTTGTCTGAGAAAAATGAAAATATGTGCCCACAAAAAGAATTCTGCATGAATGTTATCAGCAGCTTTATTCACAATACCCCCAAATAGAAACAGTTTAGGTGTCTATCTATAGGAGAACAATTTAGCAAACTATGCTACAGTCATACAATGGAATAAAAGATAACAAACTCCAAGTATACATAACAGGCAGATGAATCTCAGAAATCCTCTGCTAAGTGAAAGGAGCCTTATATAGATGAGTATATACTATATGATTTCATTTATATGAAGTTCCACAACAGGCTTAACTAAACTCTGCTGGAAAAAAATAGAACAGCAGCTGCCTCGGGGGTGGAGAGGGCAAAGACTGACTAAGAGGAACCATGAAGGAACTTTCTAGGATGAAAGTAATGTTCTATATCTTGATCGGGCTTTTGAACACAAGTACATGCCTTTTTCAGAACTCACTGAATGCGTAAGATTTGTGCAGTGCATTTCATGCAATTGTTTCTTTACACTGTATATAAATTTCACATTAAAAATTGTAGACAAATGAAAAAAAAAACTATAATGAAGGCTCCAAAATTAAACTCCTATCCTTGCTGATTAAGAAGTCAATTACAAACAAACTATACATTAAGAAAAGGTGATATCTTATATAATAAGGGAACCAGGCCAATTAAGTCATTGGATTTTGGTGGGCAGGGAAAGGAGGAAAAGTAAAGAAGAAATTCATGTTATCAATTTTTCTCACGTAAAGATTAACTTCATGGAAATTAATATACTGACAATTAATAAGTCCAGATGGATTTAAATAAATTTACAGGAAAAATAAATTATCAATCCATTTAGCAAATATTCTGCCTTCAGTGCACCAAACATTTAAACAATTTAAATTTTCTGATTTCTTCCATTTGCTTAGTGTTGGTGGCTCAGTCATGTCTGACTCCTTGAGACCCCATGGACTGTAGCCCACCAGGCTCCTCTGTCCATGGAATTCTCTAGGCAAGAATACTGGAGTGCGTTGCCATTTCCTCCCCTAAGGCATCTTCCCTACCCAGGGATCAAACCCACATCTTTCATGTCTCCTGCTCCGCTTTGTGTAAAACACTCCACAGTAGAGTGTAATCCATTAGTTTGGTAAACCATAAAGAACAGACAGAAATTCTCTTCTCTCTGTTCTGTACCCTGAAATAGATACATTATATTTGTTTTAAATACCATATACAATTTTTAAAGATAAGATGGTATTCTAAATATAAAGGATAATTCAAATTTGAGGCCAATATACAGCTTTTGTATATTATCAGAGATGGTGCAGTCTCTGCCTTGAAGAGACAGAAAGTACTTGAATTGCTTTAAGTTTCTACAAAATAGGCATAAATCCCAAGTTACCATCATGATGATAAAAATCTCAACCATTAGTGTGAGCAACTTTGATTGCAGTGCTCTATGTCTACGTGCCTCCTTTGCCAAGTCACCACCAAGGTTTCCCCAGAGGCTGACTTCCCTGAGGATCACTTACTCCTCCTTTTGTGACAAAAGAGCTGAAGTTTAACTACAATGAGATGATAACTATACCCATCAGCTCCCTCCAGATGAAACACAAGAGGCTTCATTCATGATTGGTGGCTAAAATAACCCAAATTTTTCTAACTTCAAGCTAAGTCTTTCAACATAACTTTGTTGTTGTTCAGTCACTAAGTCATGTCTGACTCTGCAACCCAATGGACTGTAACACACCAGGCTCCTCTGTCTTCCATTGTCTTCCAGATTTTGCTCAAATTCATGTCCACGGAGTTGGTGATGCTATCTAACCATCTCATCTTCTGCCATCCTTTTCTTTTGCCTTCAGTCTTTCTCAGTATTTTTGGTATTTTCCAATGAGCTGGCTCTTCCCATCAGGTGGCCAAAGTACTGGAGCTTCAGCTTCAGCATCAGTATTTCCAATGAATATTCAGGGTTGATTTCCTTTAGAACTGAGTGGTTTGATCTACTTGCAGTCCAACGAACTCTCAAGAGTCTTGTCTAGCACCACAATTTGAAAGCATCAATTCTTCAGTGCTCAGCCTTCTTCATGGTCCAACTCTCACATCCATACATGATTACTGGAAAAATCATAGCTTTAACTAGATGCACCTTTGTCAGCAAATTGATGTCTGCTTTTTAATATTCTGTCTAGGTCTGTCAAATCTTTCCTTGCAAGGAGAAAGCATCTTTTAATTTCGTGGCAGCAGTCATTGTCTATTGTGATTTTGGAATCCAAGAAAATAAAACCTGTCATTGCTTCCACTTTTTCCCTTTCTATTTGCCATGAAGTAATGGGACCAGGGGGCTTCCCAGGTGGTCCTAGTGGTAAAAGAACCCGACTGTCAATGCAGAAGACCTAAGAAACACAGGTTCGATCCCTGGGTCAGGAAGATCTCCTGGAGAAGGAAGTGGCAGCCCACTCCAGTGTTCTTGCCTGGAGAATCCCATGGATAGAGGAGCCTGGCAGGCTACACTCCATAGGGTCACAAAGAGTTGGACATGACTGAAGCAACTTAGCAAGCACGCACAGGCATATACAATGGGACCAGATGTCACAATCTCAGTATTCTGAAACTCTTGGCTGAGTTTCAAGCCAACTTTTTCACTCTTCTCTTTCAACCTCATCAAGAGGCTCTTTAATTGCTTTTTACTTTCTGCCACTAGAGTGGTATCATCTGCATATCTGAGGTTGTTAATATTTCTCTCAGCAATCTGGATTCCAGCTTGTGATTCATCCAGCCCAGCATTAAGCAAAATGTACTCTGCATATAAGTTAAATAAGCAGGGTGACAATATACAGCCTTGACATACTCCTTTCCCAATTTGGAACCAGTCAATTGTTCCATTTCCGTTCCTAACTGTTGCTTCTTGAGTCACATACAGGTTTCTCAGAAGACAGGTAAGGTTGTCTGGTACTCCCATCTCTTTTAAGAATTTTCCACAGTTTGTTGCAATCCACACAGTCAAAGGCTTCAGTGTACTCAATGAAGCAGAAGTAGATGCTTTTCTGGAATTCTCTTGCTTTCTCCATGATCCAACAAACGTTGGCAATTTGATCTCTGGTTCCTCTGCCTTTTCTAAACTCAGCTTTTATATCCGGAAGTTCTCGGTTCACAAACTGTCGAAGTCTAGCTTGAAGGATTTTGAGCATTGCCTTGAGCATTGCCTTAATGAGCACAATTGTACGGTAATTTGAATATTCTTTGGCATTGTCCTTCTTTGGGATTGGAAGAAAAACTGATCTTTTCCAGTCTTGTGGCCACTGCTGAGTTTTCCAAATTTGCTGACCTATTGAGTGCCACACTTTAACAGCATCATCTTTTAGAACATGAAATAGCTCAGTCGGAATTCCATCACCTCCACTAGCTTTGTTCATAGTAATGTTTCCTAAAGCCCACCTGACTTCACACTCCAGGATGTCTGGCTCTAGGTGAGTGAGACCTTCTGGGTCCTGAAGACCTTTCTTGTATAGCTCTGTATATTCTTGCCACCTCTTCTTAATCTCTTCTGCTTCTGTTAGGTCCTTACCATTTCTGTCCTTTATCATGTCCATCCTTATATGAAATGTTCCCTTGATATCTCCAATTTTCTTGAAGAGATCTCTAGTCTTTCCTATTCTATTGTTTTCCTCCATTTCTTTGCATTGTTCATTTAGGAAGGCCTTCTTATCTCTCCTCTCTATTCTCTGGAACTCTATTCAGTTAGGTATATCTTTCCCTTTCTCCTTTGCCTTTCACTTCTCTTCTTTCCTCAGCAATTTATAAAGTCTCCCCAGATAACCACAATGCCTTCTTGCATTTCTTTGTTTGTTTTTCTTTTCTCTTGGATTTGGCTCAGTCTCCTGTACAATGTTATGAACCTCCATCCATAGCTCTTCAGGCATTCTGTCTACCAGACGTAATCCCTTGAATCCATCTGTCACTTCCACTATATAATCATAAGGGATTTGATTTAGGTCATATCTGAATGGCCTAAGGGTTTTCCCTACTTTCTTTGATTTAAGCCTGAATTTTTCAATAAGGAGCTCAGGATCTGAGCCACAGTCAGATCCAGGTTTGTTTTTGCTGACTATATAGAACTTCTCATCTTTGACTGCAAAGAACATAATCATGGCAACTGACTCCAGTATTCCTGCCTGGAGAACCCCATTCAAAAGTTTCCTTAATACAAATTTTAAAAATGAAACTGAATAAATAAATATAACAACAACTTCATCTCCTCCAATAATCAACTACGCAATTTCTTGAAGGAGAAATCTGTAGTCATAACCCACAAAAAGAGAGTTTTCAGATGCCAATTAATCACCAGGAGAATTTTGAATTAATCCTTTGATAGAAAGAAAATAATTCCAAAGGGGCTAAACCCACAGAGGTCTTCTCTCCTTCAGTATAATTATAAAAATAACTTAAAATTCCCAAGTACAATAAAATTCTATTTAAAATACAATACACTTTTTTTCACGGGCTTCACTAGTAGCTCAGCTGGTAAAGAATCCACCTGCAACGCAGGGAACACCAGTTCGATCCTGGGTCAGGAAGTTCCCCTGGAGAAGGGAGTGGAGGTACACACTCCAATATTCTTGGGCTCCCCTGGTGACTCAGACGGTGAAGAATCTTCCTGTAATGCAGTAGATGTGGGTTCCATCCCTGAGTTGGGAAGATCACCTGGAGGAGGTTATGGCAACCCACTCCAGTATTCTTGCCTGGAGAATTCCCATGGCAGAGGAGCCTGGCGGGCTACAGTCCATGGCCTCACAAAGAATCAGACACAACTGAACAACTAACCACAGAACAGCACACTTTTTTTACAGGGTCAAATTATCCTCCCTTTTGCATTGTCAATACATTTTCCTATATTTTAAAACAAATTACAGTTGTGCAATATGTACCTTGAATCCATCTCCAAAAATATTTACTAATTTTACATTGAAATTTTTTCCTGAAAATAAATACATATGTAAAACTCCTAAAATACTTATATCTCTGTTACTATTCTGCACTTAGTTTTGGCCTTTCCACTGGCTATTCTTATATGGGATAGAACTAAATTGCATGTTTTCCCTGAAAAGATCTGTTTATCATGAGGAAAAAAAAGCATACATGCTACCAAAAACAAATTTTTTTTTTAATCTCACCCTATGTTTCTGAAAAAAACATGATCTTTAAAAAGAAATTTTAAATACCAAAACCAAATGTCAGAAAAAAACTGAGATTTTTTTTTCCCTTCAATAAATATCCAAAGATTAAAGGAAAAACTTTGGCTTAGAGAATATATATATATTATTCACTTCCATTTTAGGATGTTGTTTACAAAAATATCATAAATACTTAATAGCAACTGTTCCTACTGCTTCTAGCAAAAGGCAGTAAAATGAAACATAAACCTCAGCTACGAAAGCCCAGGAGTTTTGCTTTGCATTTCATCACTCCACTTCCCCTTCCCCTGCTTAGGATAGCCCGGATTCTAACAATCACCAGAGACAGCTCAACTGAATTCCAAACAGAAATATTATGAGTTCCAGTGAAACTATTAATCATTAAAATGGAAAGAACAACAACCGCAGTCAAATACTCTGCTGCTGGTTCGAGTTGCCTCACTGATAGCTAAGAAATACCCATATTTGGAGCAGGAAGCAATCACACATTCCAATCCAAATTTTTATTGTATACTTCTACAAAGCCTATAAAACTTTCAAGATAGCAACTCAGTGAGGAACTCCATGCTCAAAGGGCGCTTTGAGACTGGTGATGACAATCTTAAACTTGAAATCACAAACCCAGGCTCACAGCACTCAATTTGTAAGAGTTAATTCCAAATCTCACAAACAAAATCCGTATCTCTAGAATTTCCCTGCATGTGCAATACTCAACAAATTTCCTTCTTAAATTCTCTCTTCAAGATAACAAGATTACTCCCTATAGTTTAAAATATATCTAAGGGATGCCCCTTATATGTAGAATCTAAAAAGAAATCACACAAAAGAACTTATAAAACAGAAAGAGACTCACAGATTCAGAGACTCTGTGATTTAGAGAAACTTATGGGGACAACATTTTGCCAGAGGAAAGAACAGGGAGAAGGGATGGTTAAGGAGGTTGGGATTGATATCTATTCACTGCTATACTTAAAATGGATAATCAATGAGGACCTACTTTATGTATAACACAGCAGCTCTGCTCAGTTTTATGTGGCAGCCTGGGTGGGAGGGGAGTTTGAGAGAGAATGGATACATGTTTATATATGGCTGAGTCCCTTCTCTGTTCACCTGAAACTATCATAACATTGTGAATCAGCTATATCCCCAAACAAAATAAAAAAATTTTTAAATTCTTTTAATTTAAAATTGATGATTCTTTCCTACCCACAAAGAAATACTCACAGAATTAATGATTCCTCTAAGAGCTTGAAATCCACCTTTGACGGGGAAAACTTGTTCCTTGGAATCAGCGATTCTTTCGAGCTTCAGAAAAAGGAGGAAAAGTTCACTGAGAGGTGGTTGAGACATACAACCTTTTATACCCTTCCTTACTTGTTAGTTACATTCCTCTGAAAAATCACACCAGAGGATGAATTCCTTGTCAGGAACTGACTGGAGTAACTGGTGTACTCTAAATGCAGCACAACAACGTGAACCCAGATCAGGCACAGCCCCTTTACAACCGGCCTCAAGTCACAATTTCAAAACAGTGCAGAGCTCTACGAGCTGCAAATGTCATGAGACACAGAAGCTTCACTCACACTCAACCAGACATTTAAATGCAAAAACATTCTGTGAGTGGGAAAAAAAATTTAATACATAAACCCTGTAAACTTCATGAAAAAAAAAAACAAAAACATTTGTTTAAGGAAAATCATTAAAGATTTTTCCAACAGACTTCTCAAATTCTAAGCTCCTAAGAGTCAAATTTTCAAACTAAAACATCTAAACAAGATTTGTCATGATAACCTCGTCAGCTGATTAAAGAGGAGCATGCATATTATTTTATTAATGTTCAAGAAAAATAGAGTTTTGTCTTCAGTTTAATTAGGTAATGAAACCCATCAAAATCAAACATTACTAACACAGTTCAAGACAGGAGGCCATTTTTATAGAAGATCTTTAACAATTAAGTGGGTTTCTGTGGTTGCTCAGATGATAAAGAATTCTGCTGCAATGCAGGAGACCCAGGTTTGACCCCTAGGTTGGGAAGATCCCCCTAGAGAATGGAATGGCAACCCAATTCAATATTCTTGTCTGGAGAATTCCATGGATAAAGGAATCTGACAGGCTGCAGTCCATGGGGTTGCAAAGAGTCAGACCCCAGGAGTGACTAACACTGCTTCTCAGGTGGGACTAGTGGTAAAGAACCCACCTGTCAATGCAGAAGACATAATAAGAGACATGGGTTTGGGTCAGGAAGATCCCCTGGAGTAAGGCATGGAAATTCACTCCAGTATTCTTGCCTGGAGAATCCCATGGACAGAGAAGCCTGGCAGACTTTAGTCCACAGGGCTGCAAAGAATCAGACCCAAGTGAAACGACTTAGCATACATAGAAGTGTTAGTTGCTCAGTCGTGTCTGACTCTTCGTGACCCCATGGGCTGGAGCTTGCCAGGCTCTTCTGTCTATGGGATTCTCCAGGCAAGAATACTGGAGTGGGTAGCCATTTTCTTTTGCAGGGGATCTTCCCAACCCAGGAATCGAACCTGGGTCTCCCACATTCCTAGCAGATTCTTTACCGTCTGAGCCACCAAGGAAGCATGCGTGCAAGTCATTATTGAAAAATCTGATCAACTCTCCTTAAGACTATTATGTGATTTAGAGTCAAGGCTGCAGATCTGCTGTACTTACTTGAGCTTGTTCAAAGTCAAGGACACCAACACAATAAACTCTAGCCCCAAGTGACCTGGATATCTTTGCCTATTGAGAGAAAGAGAGAGAGACAGAGAGAGGGAGACAGGTAAATTATTCAAACATCAGGCTATACATGCAGAGACATACAGCAAAATACACTGGGGTGTAAAGACAGTTTCAGTTCAATACTCACCTCTTTCTCTGCATATGATGGCACCAGACCGTCCAACTTACCATCTGTCAGAGCAATTATGATACTGGAGGTTTTTAAGTCTCTTGCTTTCTCAATTTGCTCATTTGCCTGAAAAATTGAAGAAAAATTGTCCAACTCACAAGTTAATCTTAACTTTTAACCAGCATGTTCCATCAAGCTGCATTTTAAGTCTGGTAAAATCAAACTATTTTGGACTAGCTTTTAAAACAGCATAGGGCTTCCCTGATGGCTCAGGCGGTAAAGCGTTTGCCTGCGATGTGGGAGACCTGGGTTCGATCCCTGGGTTGGGAAGATCCCCTGGAGAAGGAAATAACAACCCACTCCTGGAAAATCCCATGGACAGAGGAGCCTGGTAGGCTACAGACCATGGGTCACAAAGAGCCAGACACGACTGAGCGACTTCACTTTCTTTCTTCTTTCTTTAAAACAGGGTATTTTATATTAACTATTTTAATTTGAAATATACATATATTCACATTATAGAGTAATTACTATTGGGTGTAAATGATAAAGGTTTTTAGCCTTGGCTGACTATAACCACGGAGAAAATTTGGTTCTCTGAATATAGTTGCAGAGAAAATGGAAAATTCTTTAAAAGGCAAACTGTCATCCAAACTTCTTTTATCACCATGGTAAATTCTTTCTATCAGTCTTATCCCTAGAACAACTAAAAGAATTTTTTTTTTTTTTAATTTTAAGGTAAGCATGTAATGGCATCTTCGAGTTTTACTAGGGAGTTATAATTTATTTCATTACAGAGTAAGGAAACGTTCTTTCCCATACTTACAAATATAAAAGAACTTACTAGCTTTAGTCCTTCATGGATGTATGTCTCTCCTACGGGACTAACACGTTTCAAATTGTCCAAGCCTTCACTGATTTTGCCTCTGAAAATAACACAGTACAAAATTAAAAGAAAAATAAGGAAAGATCACAATAAGCACTTTTCAAAAAATGTGGCAGTTTTGCAATTAAGGCAGTTTTGTCCCAGGTTTTGAGGGCAAACAACTCCTCATACTGTCATTTTAATGAGTATTTAATAATGTCTGTATTTTAAGCATAAAATCACTCATCAGAGCCTCACCCACATTTAAAAATAACTTATTTTATTTTAATTTTAAGGATTCTATTTTAATATTGTAGTGAAAATTATTATCAGACAAGTTCATCTCAGGAAGTTTCCAGAAAACACAACTTTCAAAGTATAATCCTAATCTTCCTTCTTTGTAACTCAGTCACTTCCACCAACCCATGTTGACTGTCTCTTTTAAATCTTGTTTTAAAATCTACCTATTCTGAACCTAACTAACTTCAGTACACTCTTTTTTCTAAGATGCCCCAAATATATTCATATTCAACTTTTACTGCAATGAACAATTCTGTATCTTAAAAATATTCTACTTTAAAATAATTTCACAGATTTAACATTTTCACTTAACTAGACTAGAAGCCTACAGCGGGCTATCACCATGTCTATTATTTATAATGCATCCCCCAACTTTGCCCTAATTACTTATTATAATGCCTTTTACAAAGTAAGTGTTCAATAAATTTTTCAATCTACCCTAGGAAAAAAATTCATAGTTCCACAGATGATGGAGTAAATTACATAATTTATAAACTTGTTTTATCTAAATATTTATGTTTTAATATCTACAGAAACAACTTGAAACTGACTCAGTCTGAATGCAGATAAAAACCAAATATTTGGTGCTTCCCAGAAATGAGTGGCAGCGTGTCCTCAAGCATTAATGTTTGCTGCCAAAAGAGAAATGAAAAAAGACAACTGAAATCCAAGTTTACACAAACAGCTTTTGCCTGGTAAAAATCGCCTTCTCCATTTAGTTCAGATTCTAATCATCATTACTTCTGAGGACTAGACAACACTAGTAGAAGACTCAAAGCAGAAAGAACTTGCCAAATGTGGGATTCAGAGTGGGAAGGTAGGTCTCTGCCTGCTTATTTCGCTGGAAGAAGCAGAGCACTCTTGCCTGTATCCCATTCCAGCCACTGTGACATTCTAAGTTACTCTGAACTGCTTCACTACTTTTGCAGCTACAGAGTCATAAGAGGAAAAGTGTTCCTTGGCCATACCCAACAACATCAACATACATGAGCCCTGGTCTGTCACCTTCCAGAGTAACTACATACTCTGTCAGCCTCTCCTCTATCAACAAGTATCACTGGGACTTCCCAGGTGGTCCAGTCATAAAGAGTTTGCCTTCCAACGCAGGGGGTGCTGGTTTGATCCCTGGTTGGGGAACCAAGATCCCACATGCCATGGGGCAATTGGCTCGTGCACCACAACTAAGACCTGATACAACAAATAAATAAAAAAGTTTTTAAATTGAAAAAAAAAAAGTGTCACCAAATGGGAAATGGAAATCAAAACAAGATAGGACCTTTGAGGGATTCCAAGTAACTAAAAATAAGTTAAAATTTTCTTTATTAGTAAATGGTGAACTGAGGGAGAAAAAAAATCACATAGTAGGTAAAAAACACAACTCATCCATTTATACCATGACTTAAAGTTCTAAAGGAAAGCAAGGGAGAAAATGTTTAAAAATAAAAGAAGAAAAAATGTGTATGTTATGAAGATCAACTCAAATCAATCAGATTCACTGAGTATGGCTTTAACGTTGTCTTCAACTACAACAAACAGCAATACCGAAACTACTTTGGAGTTTGTTGTGATTCTGTAGCCAAGGATGCAAGACACACAAAGTCCCCTGTGAGCTCACAGGGCAGAAGCTTCTTTGCCATCCATGAGTAATCGCTACACAATTCCTCTTTTCTGCTAACTACAGCTATTTCTTGCCCCTACTATCAGGAACTGCGTGGTAAATGTCTTCCTCATTCAGAAAATTCTGTTAAGCTCATATGGTTATCATATTGCTCTATCCTCTTTTCTAAGATCTTAGCTTTTCTTTTCAGATGTTACTAATTTTCTGCAATGCTATTGTATTCTGTGTGACTTCAAATACTTCTTGGAAAGAGGCAGAATTTAAACAAATAAAACGGGATATGAAACCTCTGATTGCTGTTGCTACTGCTGTTTTTTTGTTGTTGTTGGGCATCAGGGTACCCAAATCTATAATCAACTCTTTCTTCTTGACTTTATAACTATGTTGATTGAAAAGAGGGGATGAGGCAGAGAGGCGGGGGGTGGCAGAGGCAAAAACATATTGACTTATTTTTTAATCTAAAAAATTAACACTCTCAGCTCTGTTAGTATCCTTTAAAGTTCTCTGCTGAGTAAAGGAAAGAAGAGATAAGAAGGGAAGAGGAAAGATAAGCAGACAAGAGAAGGGAGGGGAAGGAAACATAGCAACCACAACTGCTAGGCACTGTGCCGCATCAGTGGCCTTTCTCCAGCCATAAGACACCGCAACTACGGAAGGTGTGAATGATGCCACAACTAAGGTGAAGATATATTTTATAAATAGTGGCATAATAAAATAGTTGGCAGAAAATTCTGACTTGCCCAACTAGCACAATTCAGCCATAATTTTAAGTCCTTTCTACTTGTGACTAAAGATATACATTTATAAATATATCTCTATACTTAACCTGAACTTTTCAACGTGCATTGCCTTAACTCTCCAGATTTCAAAGCTCTTTCTAGGTTTCAGTCAATCAGTCTACACACACTGGCTGAGCACCCACACATGTGAACACTGTGATCTTACACTGTGATATAACAACAATTAACACCTAGGCTACGGCTACCCTCTCACCCATTTACAGGTGCAATGTCGTTCTCTACCCTGGCTGGACACTGGGATCGCCTAAAAGGCTTTAAAAAAAAAATCTTCTGGACACTAATGGAAAAAATTATAATTTACTTGATGTGTGCTGGGGTCAGGGTATTTCTTGGAAATTCTCCAGAGCATTCTATAGTGAGGCCAAGAATTATGAAACTTTGATCTAATCTAATTTTAAAACCTTTCCATGTTGTTGAAAAGGGCTTCCCTAGTGGCTCAGTTGGTAAAGAATCTGCCTGCAATGCAGGAGAGCCGGGTTCAACCCCTGGGTTGGGAAAGTACCCTGGAGAAGGAAATGGCAACCCACTCTAGTAATCTTGCCTGGAGAATTCCATGAAATGTTGTTAGAATGCTCTTTTCCTTACCTATTTTGCCAGTCAGTTCTTCTACTAAAGGGGTTTTGGAGGTAACTAGGATAATCTTTTAAAATGTAAAATGCAGTTTCAGGGATGGATGACTTATAGCCAGAGAGAACATGGATTAATTCCAAGCCCAATCTCATTTTCTCAACTATAAAACAAAGAGGAAAATACCTGTACTACAGGGCCATTGTGAGGATTAAACGGCACATAACAAGTACTGGGCTAGGCCACTTCCCTAGCTGTCCAGGGGTTAAGACTCCACACTTCCAATGCAGGGGGTGTGGGTTCAATCCCTGGTCAGGAATCTAAGATCGCACAGGCCATGCAGCATGGCCAAGAAAAAAAAAAAGTAGAGTTAGTTGTAGCTACTATGGTTGTTATTGACACTGGTCATTCCTGTTTGTAGGATTTTGTTCATCCAGTTTACTTTCTTCTTGATTCTAAGGAGAGCTCACTCAGCAAACTGAGGGTTGAAAAAATTTGATAAAGACCCAAAAAGGAGGAGGGAAAGGAATAGAGGAAAGAAAGTTTTATACTGAAGCTTTAGTGAGAACAAATGATATGGAAAGCTATAGAACAAGGTGGGAAGACAGGTTTGGAGCGAATCAGAAACGAACTAAACTTGGGTTCTGCAACTAGTGTAAGCACTGGCAGTTGTTTAATTTCCTGCAGCTCAGTTTCCATGTCCATAAAGTGTAAATAAGAATGGCTGCCCCAATGACGTCTTCATTCACTCATTCCGCAGACATTTATTAGGTGACTACTATCACATTTATGAAAGTGTCAGTCGCTCAGCGACCCCATGGACTGAAGCCCACCACGTTCCTCTGTCCATGGACTTGTCCAGGCAAGAACACTGCAGTGGGTAGCCATTCCCTTCTCCAGGGGATCTTCCCAACCCAGGGATTGAACCCCGCATTGCAGGCAGATTCTTTACCATGTGAGGCACCGGGAAGCCCATCATCTTTTTAATATAATGGTATTATATTTGGCAGCGTTGAACAATTCAGAAAGCTGTGGGATCTGGACAGAAGAGCTATTAGAGGAGATAGATGAGAGAAAGGAAATGGCTAGTGCCCAAAACAAACCCTCTTCACTACAGCTTCTCCTCTGCATTGCCATGTTGCTCTTCTAGAAAACCTACAAATGGTGACAAGCTGAATTTGAGGTGACAGATGGCACAACGGATAGGAGTCCAGACTGCTCCAGCCAATTATCTACCACCGCATCCTTCCATTGTTTCATGTCAAGCAAAAGTAACACCAACATAACTCCACAGAGTTGCTGTGAAAAATCAAAGGAGTTGATGCATATAAAGAATTCGGTACAAAGTCAGTGTCACACAGACATTAGTCATTATTCATTATTGCATAGCTGGCATGTTTATTTCTGAAAGTGATTCATCTTTGGAGTTTCATTATTACTTTCAGTATAAACTATGGTACAGAATCTCTAAATATGACCTCTATCAATTTCTTCCCACTCTATATGCACCCATTCTCCCATCAAAAGTTGATATTTATCCCCCATCCCCTTGATTCTGGCCCAGCCCTGTCACTACCTGGCACTAGAACAAGGTAGAAGCGATATTCTTAGACGTCCAACCCTTAAGAGAAATGGAGACACTGCTTCCTTCATCTCATAGTACTCACTCTTGGACCCAGCCATCATGCCTTGAGAAGCCCAGGCCACAAGCCGAGGTCCCATGGAGGAAAACATATTATTACAGTAAACAGCCCTAGCTGTGCTCCATAACAGTAACCACCTTCTATGATTATAGCACCAGATAATATCATGTGGGACAGAGAAAGCTTCCATTTGAGCCATCCATCACAGAATAGTGAGAGATAACAAAATCATTGCTTAAGCCACTAAATGTTGGGGTGGTTTTTCATGATCACTATGCCTGTTCCAGGACTAATTCTAAATGAGGCACAGGACTTTTCCCTTTATGTACCCTTGGTAGCTAGCTGCCATACAAAAACTTTGATTACCCTGAAATCACCATGGTAGGAGGAGACTTAACCCAGCCATGAGTTGAAGTCATGTGTAGCAGAATGAAGACTCAGGTCAACAGTCCTAGCTGAGCTCCTAGACAACAGCCAGCACCAGCACGAACTTTCGAACCATGCGGGTGGGTCATTTCAACTCTTCTAGCCATTCCAGCTTTCTAGCTGACAACAGGCAAAGCATAAGAACTGCCCATTCAATGCACAATATCATGAGAAATGACCAGTTGTATTTATATCACTAATTTTGGAGTAGTTTATTATGCAGCAATAGATATTCAAAAATTAAAGTTGTGACTAAAGTAAAAGGTAAATGACCTTGAAGAGATGGATAGTAAAGACTGGAAAGGCAGTGAGCAAATTGTTACTGGAGGCTCAGTTTCATGCTCATTCATATCTGTTGCATTCCATTGGTTAAAGTGAGCCATAGCCCCAGCCCACATTTTTTAAATTATATATTTAAATTAAAATACTTATATAAACATATGTAAATACATGTGTATATATAAATATATATAATATATAAATATGTGTGTACTTACATAAATATATAAAAATACTTATACACACATATTATACCTATTACATATATAATCATATTTGTCTCAGTGGTAAATCTGCCTGTCAATGCAGGAGATGCCAGAGAATAGGGTTCAACCCCTAGGTCGGGAAGATCCCCTGGAGGAAGACATGGCAACCCATTCCAGTATTCTCACTTGGAAAATTCCTTGGACAGAGGAGCCTGGCATGCTATAGTCCGTGGGGTCACAAAGTGTCAGACACAACTGAGTGTGTGCACTTGCACACACGTATGCATATATGTTGTATGTATTCTGTGTTTCACTGGAGGTCACAAAGGAGCAATCTATCACAAAAACTAAAAGCCTCATACATCTATGCTACCAAATGCCAGTTTAGATAACCCTATAAGCATAAATGTTAGAGGTATGGAGGTAGAGGAACCAGAGATCAAACTGCCATCATCCGCTGGATCATCGGAAAAGGAAGAGAGTTCCAAAAAACATCTACTTCTGCTTTATTAACTACGCCAAAGCCTTTGACTGTGTGAACCAAAACAAACTGTGGAAAAATTCTTTAAGAGATGGGAATACCAGACCATCTGACCTCCCTCCTGAGAAATCTGTATGCAGATCAAGAAGCAACAGTTAGAACTGGAAATGGGACAACAGACTGGCTCCAGATTGGGAAAGGAGTACATCAAGCTGTATATTGTCACCCTGCTTATTTAACTTATATGCAGAGTACATCATGAAAAATGCCGGGCTGGATGAAGTACAAGCTGGAATCAAGATTGCCAGGAGAAATATCAATAACCTCAGATACACAGATGACACCACCCTTATGGAAGAAAGGGAAGAAGAACTAGAGTCTCTTGATTAAAGTGAAAGAGGAGAGTGAAAAAGCTGACTTAAAACTCAACATTCAGAAAACTAAGATCACGCATCTGGTCCCATCACTTCATGGCAAATAGATGGGGAAACAATGGAAACAAGTGAAAGACTTTATTTTCTTGGGCTCCAAAATCACTGCAGATAGTGACTGCAGCCGTGAAATTAAAAGACGCTTGCTCCTTGGAAGAAAAGTTATGACCAACCTAGACAGCACATTAAAAAGCAGAAATATTACTTTGCTGACAAAGGTCTATCTAGTCAAAGCTATGGTTTTTCCAGTAGTCATGTATGGATGTGAGAGTTGGACTATAAAGAAAGCTGAGCACAGAAGAATTGATGCTTTTGAACTGTGGTGTTGGAGAAGACTCTTGAGAGTCCCTTGGACTGCAAGGAGATACAACCAGTCCATTCTGAAGGAGATCAGCCCTGGGATTTCTTTGGAAGGACGGATGCTGAAGCTGAAACTCCAATACTAGGGCCACCTGATGGGAAGAACTGACTCACTGGAAAAGACCATGATGCTGGGAAAGATTGAAGGCAGGAGGAGAAGGGGAAGACAGAGGATGAGATGGTTGGATGGCATCACACACTCGATGGACATGAGTTTGAGCAAGCTCTTGGAGTTGATGATGAACAGGGAAGCCTGGCATGCTGCAGTCCATGGGGTCATGAAGAGTCGGACTCGGCTGAGTGACTGAACTGAACTGAACTGTACTTTATCCTTAAGAGATTATCAGCCAGTGATATGAAATGAACAAAACTGCAAACAAAATGTAGTAATACACAGAAACTTTATAAAGATTTCAATTCAGTTCAGTTGCTCAGTTGTGTCCGACTCTTTGCAACCCCATGGACCGCAGCACGCCAGGCCTCCCTGTCCATCACCAACTCCCAGAGTTTACCCAAACTCATGTCCATTGAGTCAATGATGCCATCCAAGCATCTCATCCTCTGTCATCCCCTTCTCCTCCTGCCCTCAATCTTTCCCAGCATCAGGGTCTTTTCCAATGAGTCAGCTCTTCGCATTAGGTGGCTGAAGTATAGTTACATAACATAATTAAATATTGCTCTTGGAAAATAAAACTTAGTAGACTGAGTAGAATATGAGACAAAACAATCTTCTCAAGATGTTGTTCATGTCCATACAAAATTACTAATGATTTATAATCCACTTAGCACTGTACTTTACCTGAGCAATTGCAAATAAAGCATTTAGCAAAATGTCTGATACATAGTAAGTGCTCAATAAACTTTACTACTTCTGTCTCCTTCCATTAATAAACCACAATATTATATAATAAGTCTGACAAAATTAGAAAAATTACAGGAGGGAAAATCTGCTCACTCATTCAAATGTGGGACCATCCTAGCTATCTATTTAATTATGCCATTATATACTGTTATATGGCATACAGTGTGAAGAATAAACTGCAAAAAAAAAAAAAAAAATTGTTCCCTATTAGCTCAACTTAAAAGATTTTCAAGGGTTTCAAAAGAGTGAAAGATGATTTTTCAGACACAAACATTGCTAATACATTATCTTAGGAACTCATACTTTATATAAAAACTTGTTTACTCTTTATTTAACACGCCACGGTAAGGCCAATATACACCAAGGTCTCTGTGGTACAGATTCCAGACCAATGAATCCAAAGTCGGAGTCCTAGATTCAAAAATATCTGCTTACAAAATGCCCCATACAATATGGGTTTGTGAAAATTCATCTCTAATTTAGTCTACACTTATCTAAGTGAGGTACTCAGATGACACCTAAAGTCTTTATCTGCTGTATCTTGTGTGTTTACACCCCATTTCCTCATTCAACACCTCCCTGGGCCATGAAAAAATGACTTCTGCATTTTACCACCTGAGTGTGCCAGGTCTGTCTTCCAGACATGAGTAACAATGCATTTAATTTTCTAGAACATACCCATAAAGCAAACACGGGACTTCACTGAAAACGACTATTCCCACATCCACGACTGGAATCTGAGTTGCTGCCATGCTCAGACCTCTCAGAATTAGCACAATGTGTGACCAGCACTGACTCTTCTCAACAGGAAAAATTACTTCCCTGTTAGAATCTAAACAAAAACAACTAGTCACTTCCTCTCACCACGTCACTGGTTTGTAAGAGACCAGAAGAAATTTAGAGGATGAATATATCTTTGAATTATGACAACTCTGACCAATTCTGGAAACCAGCTGGATAAAGGGGAACAAAGATTCTGAGGCAGTGGAATGGTTAGGTGCTCATGCTCAAGAGCCATATGCAGGGGTGAATTCTGGCTCTGACTTAGCCGTGTCACTTTGAGCAGTCACTTGACTTCAAACTTCTGCTAGAATCTGGGCACATAACGGTGATGAGGAGGTACAGTGATAAGACCCAGATCTCATCTCAGCCTCAGCCTCCTTCCCACCTAGTCATTAATTAGGCCTTCTCATGCATTATGTGCACTTAATCATCCCAACATTACCCCAACACTTCTACACAGTAGGAATGATTAGCTCCTTATAACAGACAAGAGAATTGGGTAGCAAGAGGTGAAATAACTTGTCCAAAGTTACACAGCTCGTATACAGTGCCTACGTTTTTCGGACCCAAAGTCCAGTCCTGATGTTTACATTTAACAAGCAACCTTCAGGATCTGCGCCCCTCCGCCAGGCTTCCCTTGTGGCTCAGCTGGTAAAGAATCCACCTGCAATGTGGGAGACCTGGGTTCGATCCCTGGATTGGAAAGATACCCTCTAGAAAGGAAAGGCTATCCATTCCAGTATTCTGGCCTGGAGAATTCCATGGATTATATAGTCCATGGGATCCCAAAGAGTTGGACATGACTAAGCAACTTTCATTTCATTTCACTTCAGCACTCCTCAAGTTAACAGCTGAATATGTTCTATTTCTATTCAGGAAATTAACACTGAATAGTCATTGGAAGGACTGTTGCTGAAACTGAAGCTCCAATGCTTTGGCCACCTGACGCAAAGAGCCAACTCATTGGAAAAGACTATGACACTGGGAAAAATTGAAGGCAAAAGGACAAGTGGCAGCAGAGGACAAGATGGTTAGAGAGCATCACTGACTCAATGGGTTTCCCTAGTAGTTCAGCTGGTAAAGAATGCACCTGCAATGCAGGAAACCCCAGTTCAATTCCTGGGTCAGGAAGTTCCCCTGGAGAAAGTATAGGCTACCCACTCCAGTATTCTTGAGCTTCCCTGGTGGCTCAGACCATAAAGAATCTGCCTGCAAGGCAGGAGACCTGTGTTCAATCCCTTGGTTGGGAAGATCCCCTGGAGGAGGGCATGGCAACCCACTCCAGTATTCTTGCCAGGAAGATCTCCATGGACAAAGAAGCCTGGCAGGCTACAGTTCATGGGGTCAAAAAGAGTCCGACATGACTGAGTGACCAAGCACAGCGTACCACTAACTCAATGGACATGAATTTGAGCAAACTCCAAGAGATGGTGGAGGACAGAAGAGCCTGGCGTGCTGCAGTCCATGGGTTCGCAAAGCGTCAGACAGGACTGAGTGATTGAACAACAACAATGCTCTATTCCTAGTTCCATTCTGATACCAAGAGAGTTGTCTCTGGCTACATAAGTCAGTCATATTTCCTTTAAACCTAAGCATTTGTTTTTTATAAATAGTACATTATTCAAATAAAATTGAATAACCTAAATGTATAGAAACTAAAACATGAAGGAGCCCCCACCTTTTGAATCTCACTGAAGGAACCCCGACCCTGAATCTCATTGCTAAGACAATATTGTTGTTAGCAATTTGTTGCTCATCTTCCAGACTTTTTTCCATGCATTCATTATCATACACACATACCATAAAAACCATTAAAATTTTTGTTTTTATCATCTTTAACAGAGTATTCTGCAACTTGCTTTTCTCAACTAGTATATCTTAGACATATTTTCATAACAATATATAGAGATTTTCCAGTTCTTTGAATGACTGCATAGTATCCAATTCTATGTATATACTCTAATTTAATTACAGTATCATCAACTGATGAGCATTTAGATTTACTACCATTTTCACATTATGAACAATGCTTCAGGGTTTAATCTCACATATACCTATCTTTGCACACTGGTGCTACTATTTCAGGAGGGCATAGTCCTTAAAGTAAAATTGCTGATAGAAGACTTCTAAACGTTGACAGATACTGACAAATTTCCCTGCCTGCAAAATGAATGAACCAATTTATAAATTACCAACTATCTTATCACAAGTAAACTTTTAACTTGGATTCAAAGGAATTAAAAGAAATCCTTTCAAATAACAGAAATGTATATATTACTTACACTTTTTATATAAATTTAATCAAATAACTTATTTTTAATTTCCTAGAAGTTTGCCTACAGAATATTTTTTCCTAAGTAATTGATTATTATTCTCAGGTCAAACAATTTTATGACTTTTTCAAGTTGGGGACAAGTATATCAAAAAGAGAGTTGGAAATGTTCGTAACTGATCTATAACAATAAGAATGAGAAGATTAGCAAATATAAATCATGTTTTATTATTTCTTAAGGAGAGAAAACATTTGATAGCAGTTAATAACTCAGGTTCTAGAGTCAGACCAACTCAATCGTTCATTCAACATATACTTCCTGAGCATCTAGTATGTTTCAAGCTCTGTTATAGGTGTTAAGATATAGAGGTGAAGGTAAACGAGACAAAGAAGACTCGTCTGCTCTCATGCAGTTTACATTAGGGTTATGGAGATAAAATAAATCGATTAATTATCAGAACAATTTCAAAAAGTGATAACCAAATAGAGAATTGTGAGACACTACTGGGAAGGTGGGGTAGGATTGCTTCACACCTGATGCCAAGGCAAGGCCTCTCCGGGGAGGTGACACATGGGATGAGGCCAGGCAAGACATGGGGAAGACAAAGGGCAAAACTGCTAGTACGGAAACACACTCGGCCCGTTCGGGGAAGGGAAAGGTGGGCAGTGGGCGAGACTGGGGCATGCAGTGTTAGGACAGGATTGGGTGAGCAGTCAGGTAGGGCTTTTAGGCCACTGGGAAATGCTTTCTACTCTAAGCCATCAGATTGTCTTAAGAGCAAGAATGGCATGATCTATTCTACATTTCAAGAGACCATTCTGGCTAATATACTCCTCATCACTGATTAACTGTGTGTCCTTGGACAAGCTACATTTCCTTTCTCAGCTTCAGTTTCCTCATTTATAAACTTGAGATAATAGTATCTATGACATGGAGTTGATATAAGGGTTAAGTAATGAATGGAAAGCATTTTGCACATTATCTAGCACATAAAAGTGTTCACTAAATGTTTCCAACTAAATCACTTTTACCTCATTAAGATTACACTGAACAGAACTAAGCATAATTCACTATCACCAATTATTCAACACAATAACTGAAAATATCCTTTTAAATGAGTCTTGATTCAAATTCTCTAACACCGAGGGGCTGGATATTTCCATATTGAGTCAACACTCAGCACTTTCCTCTTACTGGATCCTATAATACAGCCCTGATTTATATGTGTTTGTGTACACTCCTCACTATCACACACAAGATTATCCATCCTTGTGTTACCTCCAGAGCACATAATGCTCAAAACACGATATACAGGGTAGGCAGAGCAGGATGGTGGGTAGGTGAGTGGAGGGACTACCAGATATGGAGGATAAAAGAGAAGACTCTTGAGAGTCCCTTGGACTCCAAGAGGATCAAACCAGTCAATTCTACAGGAAATCAAGCCTGAATATTCATTGGAAGGACTGATGCTGAGGCTGAAGCTCCAATACTTTGGCCACACGATGCAAAGAGCTGATTCATTGGAAAAGACTCTTGATGGAAAAGACTGAAGGCAAAAGGAGAAGCAGGCAGCAGAGGATGAGATGTTTAGATAGCATCTCCAACTCAATGGACACGAATCTGAGCCGGAGACAGTGGAGGACAGAAGAAGCTGGCATGCTACAGTTCATGAGGTCGCAAAGAGTCAGACAGGACGCAGCAATTTAACAACAACAATGAAAATAAAATAAAATAAAAATCATGAGGGCAAAAGAAGAGAATGTTTCAAATTGAAATATTCAAAATAATAATGTTTTTAGGACTTTCCTGGTGGTCCAGGAAAGTCGCCTGGACCTGCCAATGCAGGGGACAGAGGTTTGATCCCTCATCCAGGCAGATTCCACATGCCACAGGGCAACGAAGCCCATGTGTGACAACTACCGAAGCCTGTGGGCTCTACAGCCCATGCTTCACAATGAGAGAAGCCACTACAATAGAGAGTAGCCCCTACTCACCTCAACTAGAGAAAGCCCACGTGCAGCAACGAAAACCCAATGCAGCCAATAAATTAATTTTTTTTAAATACTGGTTTTAAATCATGAGCATATAAAATGGATAACTGATCATTTCTTGCCATGTTTATTATTCTGTTTATGCATTTACATAGTACCAGACTTCATGATGAAACCCTAACAGAAGACACAGTCCAACTGTAAGGATTTACCGCCTTCTAATCTTGCTTCCTCTCTACTGAAGATATTTAGCAACCACTTTGAAACATGAAAGAGGTACTTCCCATATTTACCAAGCTACAGAAGAATTTTGAGAAACAGAAACAAAATTGTGAAACCTGATGCATTTGACCTTTGCTTTTCCTATGCGCTCAGACCTCTAAGTGTGACATCAAGAAAATTCATGCGTAGAATTCCCCTTTCTAGACTTTGAAACAAGGATCCCCAATAGCTGTGGCAACATTCGTTCAGTGATCTTGCATCTAAATATGCGAATGATTTCTACACACTTAAAAGGCAGGAATAGAGATGCAGATGTAGAAAATGGACATGTGGACATGGACAGAGTGGGTTGAATTGAGAGATTAGGCTTGACATAAACATATCACCCATGTGTAAAATAGATAGCTGGTGGGAAGCTGCTGTATAGTATATGGAGCTCAGCTCGATACTCTGTGGTGACCTAGAGGGGTGAGATGCTGGGGCAGGAGGTGGGTGGAAGGAGGGGAGGAGGGGAAAGGGGTTGCAAGGAAAGGGAGGGCCAAGAGGGAGGGGTTATATGCATACATATAGCTTACTCACTTTGTTGTACAGCAGAAACACACAACACTGTAAAGCAACAATACCCCAATTTTTAAAAAAAAAAAGGGGGGGGGTATAATGAATGAAAAGTGACCTTATATCCAAATATAGAGGACCATAGAAATTTGAAAAGTTACTAATTAAATAAAATTGGTAAAAGAACAACTAGGTTCAGAATTTAGTCCTTTAATGGAAACTGTTCTGTAATATACAAAATACTTTTGTATGCATTGTCTTATTTTTGATCCCCACAAATCTCTTAAGGAAACACAGTAAAAAAAAAAAAAAAGAAAGAAAGAAGGAAAACACAGTAGATTATGCCTGCAGTTTATAGACATAAATACTGACAGAATGAGAAGATGATTTATCCCGTCTCTAACCAATAAGTAGCAAAACTGGAACTCTAACCCAGGCCTTGTTAGTATACATTCTGCTGCCCTAAACTAATGCAATTTGGCAAACAGGGAAATTTGTTAAAACTAAATTTAATTCTATTTAAAAAGAGAAAGAAGAGCCAACTATGTTTTAAGTTGCAAATAGCATTATACTAGAATTCCTCCTGAACTATTATAAATCCTTTCAAGCAGTACAATAATCCCTTTATATAAGGATAATGCCTCCCCATGATTAAAATACTGCACACTCCCTAACTGCAGATACTAACAACAACAAAGCTCTCTTCTCTTGATACATATATGCCAGACTCTGTCCTACATTGTCCACACGCACTGACTTCAATTTTTACAGCAGTCTTATGAGGTAGGTATTATTATTATGACCATCATCATCATCATTATTCAGATGGAAAAAAGTGAAGCATAAAGAGGTTGTCACTTGTCTGTGACCATTTGGCTAGGAAATTGGTTCAGCAACTTTCAGCTGCAATATTATGCTGCCTCTGGAAACAGAAGCCTCTTTATCCCAACCTCTGCCTTATCAGATTCAACCAATGATAACGGAAAATCTTTAGTGAGATTCAGTTCAGTTCATTCTCTCAGTCCTGTCCAACTCTTTGTGACCCCATGAACTGCAGCACGCCAGGCTTTAACCCGTCCGTCACCAACTCCTGGGTTAAAATTGTTGGTGAGGTTGTGTACAGTAATATAAATTTACTATTATTATAGTGTATAGTAATAGTAAAAATTGTGTTAGTGAGATTAACACAATTTAAACCCTTTCCATGCCTGCTGATGCAATACCAATCTTGCTGACCTGTGATTACACTTTATCAAAGTGCTGGAGAACTCACATACAAAGTACCTAACAGAGAAGCTAGCACAAAGTAGGCAGTTAACAATTACTGAGAGTCTATTGTGTGTCTGGCAATATTCTAAATGCTTTTCTCTACATATGCACTCCACAAATGTTAGCATGGTTCTCTTTTTGTGCTACGTGCTATGTATATGCTCGGTTGCTCAGTCGTGTCCAGTTCTTTGCGACCCCATGAACTGTAACCCGCCAGGCTCCTCTGTTCATGGGACTTCCCAGGCAAGAATACAGGAGTGGGTTGCCATTTCCTCTCCCAGGGGATCTTCCCAATCCAGGATCAAACCTGCAGCTCCTGCACTGGCAGGTGGATTCTTTACCACTGAGTGACCTGGGGTGAATCAAAAGCTGTTGCTTTGGAAATTAAGCTGGGCAATGGAAAAAATTCTTTTCACGAAGGCAAGGCCTGTTATATCAATGGGAATAAACAGCTGCTGTATTTGGGTTGTTAGGGACTACTGTTTCCCCGGCCTTTGATGAGACCCAGATGCACATGAGAAAGTATGAAACGAAGTATCAGAGAGGAGACTGAGGTCATAAGCTGGACTCCCCACCTACAGAGAGATTTCCTCTCCAGGAAATGTAAAACTTAAAGCACAAATATGTTAGAAGTTTGATGGATTTTCCAAATCAATTCTGGGAATTTTAAATAAGTTACCTCTGTAAGCTCTTTTAAAAATTAAAAAAAAATACTTTATTTAAAGGAACTATAAACACAAAACTTCTCAGAAATCCACATATTACACAGAACAAGGTACAACAGCCTTCTTTGCTGAAACTACAGTTTGGAGAAATTGGATTTCACAATAAAACTAACCCACTCATTTATTCAATAATTGATTAAGAACTACCTTGTGTACTTCGTGTTAAATGAAGTAGAAAATCTCCTTTCCCACTATGGAAAGTACCACTCTTTAAAATGTCAATGACTACTTATTTTTTTAACTTTTTATTCTATGATGGAGTATAGCTGATTAACCATGTTGTGATAGCTTCAGATGGAAAACAAAGGGACTCAGCCATACATATACATGTATCCATTCTTCCCCAATCTCCCCTCCCATGCAGGCTGCCACCTAACATCAATGACTGCTTCTAACTTGCCACAATGATTAGTTCAAACGACATCAAAACGGTCATATAAAGTATTATGACATTGATTTGGGGGAAATTTATATATACATATATATATGAAATTAAATTCAAATTCATAAATACATATATTTATGAAATTAAAAGCGAGTTCTTTCATAAAGGTAAACATATTCGGCATCAGTGGACCTCAGAGTAAGTCTAAAGATGCAGGATGTCTGCTCCATCTAGTAAATTATCCAAATAGATCCATATCTTTCTCCTCCTTAATGTTCTTCAAATTCCTAGTTGATTAATATATTACATCGAAACAAGAAAGATGTAGAACTACTTACAGTAACAGAGAGGGGGAAAGGTGGGTGGCAGTAAACACACAACTAAGGCTGAGATCTGGGTCTCATTGTACATTCCACAGCAATGTGAATGATATTGATTTTCAGATTAGCTGCTCTTTTATATTATTCATACCTCCTTTTCCCTCTATTAGTGAAGAGAACTAAATTGTCTGTGTACTTGCTTGATTCCACTGAGAGGCCTGAATCACCACTTGGAAATATCCATCATTCCTTTAAGATTGGTCTCTACTAAAAGCCTGCAGCAAAGTGATAATGCACTAACCTGTCTCCGGTTAATGGCAAAATAATGGTGGCTTGAGAAGAAAACACAATGAAAGATAATCTCATTTGAGGGCTGCAAAATAAGAAAAGAGGCAGTTAAAATATTTTTAAAAGAAATATTGATATAATACAGATGTATAGCTAGGGAGTCTCATTTAAAATCAGTCTCACTGAACAGTCCAGGCTTCTTTTAAATGGAACCCCTAAGTAGATACATGAACTCTGCTTAACATTACCATTATCACATAAGTCATTCTGGATTTAGTCAGTGCTGCTCAGCACTCAGGCACTCCTCTCTGACCCACAGGGCCACTTTAGGAAGAAATTACCTAGAAAGATAAATCCCACGCCAGTGGAAAATTTTCTTTCTTTTTTTTTTGTAGAAAGCTCTTTCTTTGGCCTTCTACCTCATCTCCTTCAAGGAGGCCAATCCCTTCAGAATGATTATCATAGCAAGTTTAGGGCTGGAGACAAGCAGGTTTGATTTAATTACCACAACTATGAGAGGAGTTCATACAAGTTATCCTGAGGTAGGATTACTTAAGGAGTGTCAAGGACAATGTGAAAAAGAAGAACAAATCACATTTTGATTAGACATGTTCAGTTCTCTAAGTCTTTAGCATCATACTTCCAACTGGCAACAACTGCCCTAGTTAGCTACACCTTTTAAGCTCTAAGCCTTGATCTCACAGAATGATTCCTGTTTCAAAGACACCCTATGCAATGTTTCTTAAGATCTGAACCTGAAGCTGTAACACTCAGCTCTATAAACTGAAGAGCAGAATGATGCCCAAGGGTTATACATATTTGAAAAGTCATTCACTTCAGTAGTCACCCTTTACTCATTTCCTACAATATATTATGGGTTAGTAACTGAACAATTAAACTTGTGCCAGAGAACTGTTTACTACAGAATTCCAATTTGTAAACCAGACCAAATAAGAGCCCTACTTCTTGGAAATGTACTGAAATGACCCACTGTATTTGATCAAAATCTATGAGACACTCTGCACACTCTTGGATTAAATCAGAAAATTTACCAACGACTCTCTCTCCTGCCTTTGACACTTAACGATATAGAGCCTCATTTACTTTTCTTTCCTAGACAAGCTTACCTTAGACCCTGTCCAGAAATGAGTGTTATACTTGGCTTCTTAAACAGGAGACTGATGACTGAACATGGACAAGCATACATTTTTATAGGGATAAGCTTACTGCTGCCAATAACTGAAAGCAAGGATTTCCTAGGCCTCTACAGATTGTTTGAAGTTACTTGCAACATGACTTTCAAAATGTTTTGATCATCCAAGCCTGTTTTAAAGAAAACATTTGGGCTAACACGACTGAAAGAAGCAATATTTAATGATACAGCTCCTTTTCATGTCCTTTCCATTATCTTGATAAACTTGCATTTCCTCGTTGCATTTTTTTCTTCTTTAAAAAGAAAAAAAAAAAGAGGAGGAGGAAAAAAGCCTCAAAAGCCTAGTGTCCTAGGGTTACTTTTAAATAAGAAAGCCCCTAATTTCTGGTTACCTCTAAATAAGAGAGTAAGCTGGCTATCATAGCAGTTATGCTTTTTATAGGAGACAAACCAATTTTTCCTAGTAAGGCTTATTGCATATATAGAACAGTTAAATTTTAAACCAGCCACACACCCACACATTGTGTAAACACAAGTCATTTCTTTAAACACACACACACACACACACACACACACAAGTGCCTTTTCTGGTAGTGGGTTATTAACACATGCTCATTTGAAGTTTACCAACACTTTTTTTTCTTAATGAGGACTTCAATAATGCTAAGAATTGTGTGGAATGGAAAATATATTATGGATATTATTAGCATAAACTTTTAAAGTGATAAATTATGAGAAAGCATAAATGAAATTCAAAACAGATGAAAACTCAGAAAGGAAAAGACATTTGGAATCATATCTGAAGATACTTCCCCAGAGCCTGAGCCAAGTTTCTGGGATCCAGATGAAATAATCCCTCAACAACTGAAGGGCTGTCCTAATAACAGCATGTGTGTGATAAGACCTTGAGGCACTTAATAATCAACACTTCAGTAAAGGCTTTGCTTGCAAATGGTTTCCAAAAAAGGATATCCTATCTAGCCTTTGGTCTACTTGCCTCCAACTCAAAGTCTCCTGCTTAGAAAAGAAAAGTAGGAGAAATACCTTACAAATCTCTCTGTAAGTTGCTGGACAAAATTGTAAATTTCAATCCAGTTATTTGCCACACTCCCAGACCTGAAAAAAAAAATTGAACGAATCAGAAAAACGAATCAGAGTGTAACCTGACCTCTTCTTCAAGCCAAGTTAACAGTATCAGCAACTGAAAGGTAGGTGCTACAAGAACCTAGGAAGTCTACCCATCTTCAGGGATCACCTGCCTGCTAATTGTCTGGAGTAAGATTCCAGCTCTTCAAATAAACACAGCCTTCCTTAGAAGGAAATGCAAACCACAGTTGAGTACGTTAACTTTAGACTGCCAAGCTACAATGAAAGTGCTGTGCTCAGGGTAAAACCCGGCAAACTTTAGCCAGAGTGAGGCGTTGAGGACTGGGGGACTCAGAAGGAGTCTTATGTGGGTCCCAGAATCGCAGAAGGTTACCCCAAGTGACCGCACTCCCATTTCCTAAGAAACCCCGCCACTGGCCAGCAGTGACTGCCCATCTCCCTAGAGAGCCTAGCAGCTCGGGGCTCCTTCTATTACCCCGCAGCCCGCACAGATCCGAAAGCGCTCGCCTTTCGGACAGAGATAGCAACGGGGCGCCCATCACCGGAGTTACCCCTCACCCCTCCCCAGGTCGCACAGACATCTCAGCCTCCCCCCACCACAGCTCACCACCCAGGGCCACTCTCCCCAGGAGACCCTGGATCCCTTTTCCCGCACTCACTTGTCTAAGACGAAGTAGAGATCAAAGGCTCCGTGGCAGGAGGGCTGCTCCTGGGCGCTCAGCAGCCCCCCGAGACCGCTGAGAGCGAGCAGCCACAGCCCGGGGACCAGCCAGCGCCCGGGACAGCGGGCCGGGGAGAGCCCCGCCACCATCCTGCGGCCGGGGGTCTGCGGCTCCCTCCTGCTCGCAGCCCTCCTCGGCTCGGCTAGGCTCCACTCGGGGGCGACGCTAGGGTGGTGGGAGTGACCAGGGACGCACCCTGAGGTGGGGGGGATAGCGAGTCCCTTAGGGCGCCGGCGCCTGGGTCAGCGGGACCCACCGACTGACAGAGGGAGGGAGACAGGGAAGGAGGGAGGTCCTAGGAGGACAAAGGGAGACTCCGCCGCCGCCGCAGCTGCCGCCGGAACTCTTGACGAATCCCCGTGGAAGAGCGATCCGGCCCTCCCCCTCCCGATTCCGGAGAGTTCCTGCAGATGACCGGGGCCCGCGGCGACTGCTCGCAGGAGAAGTTCCTCCGCCGCCTTGGGTCGAGCGTCCAGCCTCCAGCCTCCAGCCTCCGCTACGGAGCTCGGGTCCTCCAGGAGGGCCGCCCGGGACGCGGCCGCCGCCGCGTACACTTGAAAACGGAGGATCACTCGGTTCGGGTTCCCCGCCTCCGCCGGGCACTGCAAACTTTTCTTCCTCGTACTCGGCTCTGGCACCGCGCGGCGGCCGGGCGGTCCTCTTTAGGGGAGGAGGCCGGGCGGCTCCGGAGAAGCCACTCGCAGCCAAGGCCAGAACCGCAATCCGGCCGGGTCTCCGCGGTGGCAGTGTGCGCCCGAGGGCGGGGCCTGAGCCGAGCCACACACGCACACTTGTGGGTTCGTGCCGAGCCGAGATGACTAAGGCTTGCCAGCTTTTGGAAAGGAGAGAAGTAGTTTAGAAAAACAGATGTCCTCTAGAAACTAAACAACCCCCCTTCCTGTACCCTGCAGGCTCGGCCTGTTGCAGCAGCTGTGCAGAGCAGCCCGTGGCGAGTTGGGAGACTGAAGTGTAGCGGTCTCGAGAAAGGGCATGACCCCCTCTCTCTGCCTCACCCCCATTATCACAAGCGCACTTGCTGCTCCGGTATCTAAAGAAGGCAACTTCCTCTTTTTTTTTTTTTTTTTTTAAATAAACCTACTTCATTGTTTCATCTCACAGACTAGAAACTTCTCTGTGTGGGGGGTTTGGGGGGAGTAAGGGTGGGAAACTCTTCAGGAGTGAACAGTGGTACCTCAAAACATTGCATCCCACTGACATTCATCTCAAGCTCCAGATAGTTAAGAACTTCATCTCGGACCAAACTTGCACAGGAGCGAGAGTTTGCACGCATTTTGGATTCTCTGCTTACCCATTCTGCACTCAACCTCTCCTCTCTGCCCTCACCGCAACCTGCCTTCCCCCGGTGGAAACTGGCTTTTAGAGCCTAACCATCTGACCGGTATGTTAGTCGCTCAGTCGTGTCCGACTCTGTGACCCCATGAACTGTACCACCTCAGGCTCCTCTGTCCATGGGATTTCCCAGGCAACAATACTGGAGTGGGTTGCCATTTCCTCCTCCAGGGGATCTTCCCCACCCTGGATTGAACCCTCCTCTCCTGAGTTTTCAGTATTGGCAGGCGGATTCTTTACCACTGAGCCACCAGGGAATCCCACTGGTATACACACCAGTGATTGAGGTAACAATTAGTGTCGCCTCCTCTTCATTTGAATTAAGTCAAGGCTTTATGATAAAAAGTTCATATAGTACTACATTACATGTTGTCTCAGCAATTTGAATAGTTGTGGTGCATATTTAACTTTTCGTTTACATTGTCTTTGACTACAACCAGATTTGCAAGCTGTTTGAAGACAGAAATCCATCACCTTAGTATCTACTTTAGGTAAAGAATCTGCCTGCCCATGCAAGAAACTCAGTTCAGTCCCTGGGTCAGGAAGACCCCTGGAGAAGGAAATAGCAACCCACTTCAGTATTCTTGCCTGGGAAATCCCATGGACAGAGAAGCCTGGCAGGCTATAAGTCCATGGGGTTGCAGAAGAGTGGGACACAACTTAGCACCTAAAACAACGACAATATGCCTGGCACTGTTCTAGGACCTAGAGTTAAAGCTCAGAATAAGATGACAAGCCCCAGTTTCCATGAAGCTTGCAGTCTGGATGAGGAGGAAAAACAGGCAGAAATATATAAGTAATGTCCATATAGAAGGTAACTCACAGAGATTTAAAATACGGTCATATGATAGAGAAAGACCAACTAAATGACTAACAAAGAAGGTAGCCATTCCAAGAGCTAGAGGAGGAAACATTTCCAGTGACTGCAACTTTCCAGAAGTATTAGCTTAGCACATTCAAGAAACAGAAAGAAAAACAGTGTAACTGGAGTTTTATGAGAAAGAGGAAGAGAGCCAGACAGGGGCTAGCTAGTATATGTGCTTCATAAACTGTGGTAAAGAATTCAAATATTTTATATTGTGCGACTAAAGCCCATTAAAGGAGTTCTAGGGGTGGGGAAGGGGATCAATTGTTATGATCTATGTTTTTTATAGATCATTATAGCTGATATGATACAATGAATTTGGAGACAGAAAGAATTCAAGCAAGAAAACCAGTTAGCAGACTAGTGCAGTACCAGGGCACAATAAAATGGTACCTTGGACCAGCACCTCTGTAGTGTCTGAACATAAAGATAGAAACAGGTAAGAATTTCGGTAAATACATGGATCCCCAGTTCAGAAATGTCTGCCACTTAGAGATGGAAATTCCACTATCATCCACTGGACCTACCACTTCTTACCTGATAGGGTAAGGCAGGTATAGATGGGCCAAGTGGCTGATTGAGTAGAAGATAACACTTTTGTTAGAAAGAAATACAAATCCTCCATTGTTTTCAAGTAAGTGAGCTCCAGGGGAAAAAAAATTGTCCAATGAGAGGGATGGCTATATTATCAGCATCCCAATTCTGTGCTCCTTGGTCTCATCTTCTCTTAAGTTTCTGAAATTCTGATTCTTCAGCAGCCATAAGGCCTCCAGGAATATGCTGCCACCTCTCATTTCAGATTTAGGCCCTGTTGTGGATACACTGGAAATTCCATGGCTCAGACTCTAAAGAATCTGCCTGCAATGCAGGAGACCTGGGTTCAATCCCTGGGTCAGGAAGATCCCCTGGAGAAGGGAATAGCAACCCATGCCAGTATCCTTGTCTAGTGAATTCAATGGGTAGAAGAGCCTGGTGGGCTACAGTCCATGGGGTTGTAATGGATACATTCATCTCTTTGACTTCCCATAGCAGAATTGACACAGGTTGACTTTCAGGAAACTTATATTAACAGCTTGTTAAAGGTTTTTATCATTTACTGTTGGTCAAAACTGATCTCCATTTTCAACTTTCATTTTAATCAAGATAGAATCTGAGATACCATATACCTTTAGCAATGAATATCATATTAGTACATGACTGAATAAAATCGGGGTTGGGGGGCATTGCCAAAAAGCAATAACCATTGCTTTCAAGTTAGAAGATGACAGAAGTTAAGGAAATATGTGTCTCATGCACTCTATCCTCATGATGAAGTATTTTAAATTCACATACATTGGCTTCTTTTCCCCAGGTTCCTTGACCCATTTCTGTTCAATTTCTGGGACTCCACAAACTAGTTTAAGGATCCATCTTGTGCTAGGAACAAACTAAAGCAAAGTACTTTGGAATTAAAACTCGTTCTTCCTCCAAATTCCTAGGCCCTCCTAGACTTCTCTCATTCAGTTCTTCTTTCCTGATAAAGAAGGAAAGATTAATCCTTGTTGATTTACTTGGGTAATTAATCCAGCCCAGTTCTGAAATTTTTATCATTTCAGCAAGGATGTGGCTTCATCTAGCACAGGCCAATAATTAATCGAATCATTTTCATCTAATATAAATGAGTGGGAAGGTCATTAATTTGCTGGGGCAACCAACTGTCCCAATTTGTCCCAGACTGAAGAGTGTCCAGGGACATGCAACTTTCAGTGCTGAAACTGGGGCAGACACTGGGGTGGTCCCTAAAGAGGGCTGTTAGTCACACTATTTCCAAAAAATAATGAGGGAAGGTGACAGCGAGGGCAGACAGGAATCTCAACAAGCCATGAAGTAGGAGAGGTCACAACAGTAAAACTTTCTCTTCCCCCACTCTGGGGAGAGAGGACTCAGGCCTTATGTCAGCTGGATACTAGCCAGGTAGAGCTTCAAATTGACTTCTGTACCATTACAAACGGACTTCCCTGGTGGCTCAGACAGTAAAGCATCTGTCTACAATGCGGGAGACCCAGGTTTGATCCCTGGGTTGGGAAGATCCCCTGGAGAAGAAAATGGCAATCCACTCCAAGACTATTGCCTGGAAAATCCCATGGACAGAGGATACAGTCCATAGGGTCGCAAAGAGTCGGACACAACTGAGTGACTTCACTTCACTTCACTTCACCATTACAAACATTCTGGCACACTGTTTAACTCTTTTATTTTTTTTAATTTATTATTTTTATTTTGGTTCTTCAGGTGTTAGAGCTTGTGGGATCTAGTTCACCAATAGGGGGTTGAACCCAGGCCCTTTGCATTGGGAGCACAGAGTCTTAGCCACTGGACCACCAGGGAAGACCCTAACTTTCTATTTTAAATCAAAAATGAGATAAGAAATGCAGATTTTTAGCAGAGGGGGGACACTTCAACTGAATGATTTAGATAAATAAATCTAAAATATTTCTTTTTGATCAAATTATCTGCATTTCTGCTGAAGTAGTTTGCTTCATAATCCATATAAGCCCCTACTCTTTGAAAGTTTTTCTTTGTATCAAACTGAAGTTCTAGTTCAACATTAGAATTTATTACCTTATTGTAAAACATACTAATAAATCCAAGAACATTTTAAACTCAGTTTAAGGCACTTAGAGTAGCTTGACATTGACACCTGATTAAAAGTATCCACTAGGCCTTTGGTCACGTCCCATCTCTTACACCCACAGAGCTCCTAAGGATTTTATGTTAAATTTTATTTATTTATTTACTAATTTTTATTTAACAAGTATTTATCAATACCCACTAGGTATCTGGTAATATTCTAAGCATATAACTTATGCTTTCAGGAGTTCATCTTTGCAATATCCTATCATTAATTTATTTCTGTCTCCTCTGACACCAGCAAAGAATAAACAGAAGAGACAAATAAGCTACAATAATAAACACAGGAAAATAGAAATGAATGTATCCTTTATGTGTAAAAAGTCATATAATCTATATTATTTACAAGTTGATAACTTTGTATGACATGTACAATAAAGTACCACAACGGAAGTGATTCATATTCACAGTACCTGTAGAGTGATTCATTATATAACTACCATGATTCACAGGAAGACAATAAGTACCTATAGATGACAGAGTTTATTCAAACTTTTATCAGTACAGTCACTAAAGAGCTAGATTTCCCCAACGTCTGAACTAGTTCCTGACAGTGAACAAAATGCTTTTTGAAGGTGCCGATTACTTCTAAGTTAATATCTCTGTGTGTGACAACAGAGGATGTCAACCAATGGCAGAAAATGGTTACTAACATCTGCGTTTGGGATTGAAAGAAAGTTAAAGTTGCTCAGTCATGTCCAACTCTTTGCGACCCCATGGACTATACAGTCCATGGAATTCTCCAGGCCAGAATACTGGAGTGGGGAGCCTTTCCCTTCTCCAGGGGATCTTCCCAACCCAGGGATTGAACCCAGGTCTCCTGCATTGTGGGAGGATTCTTTACCAGCTGAGCCACAAAGGAAGCCAGAGTGGGTAGCCTATCCATTCTCCAGCAGATCTTCCCAACCCAGGAATCTAACCAGGGTTTCCTACATTGCAGACGGATTCTTTACCAACTGAGCTATTAGGGAAGCTGCTTGGGACTGGGTGTGTCTTAAATCCAGTTTCCCAGAAACAGACCTGAGACTCTGAGATCTTCCTGCAGGAGGTATATTGGGTCATGCTCTCAGAAGCAAAACCTATGAAGAGTGAAGAAGCAGAAATAGTCAGAGGAAAAACTGAAACATAACACACTTGCAGAGGCAGTCTCAGCCCACCCCAGTGGTAGTCTGGAGCTGGAATGGCCTTTCACAGCTCTCCTGAATTGAATGAAGTCAGAGTTTTGTGTCCCTGTGGACACCCCTTTAAAAATAAGTGTAACTTTGGGCAAGGCAGCTTCCTCTGACTTAGGACATTTATAAGAAGGAGATGTGAGCTGCCAGCAGTCAAAACTCCCGGCTGTGGGAATGAGTACCTCAATCCTGAAGGAGGACCACAGCATCCAGAACATCCATAAAAAGCGAAACACCTGGCAGCTTGTTTGATGAAAGTCATATCTCATGAGAAATGTCAGAGGTTCGCAAACTAACGCAGGCTCTGAATGGCATCCTGGAGTGATAATGCCCTGTGATGACACCCTTTCTTCTCACGCACTGGAGAGCAGACCTGGTCCAGGCCAGTTTCTCAATGCTTAGTGAAATTATTCTAATAATGTCCTGTCTTCCCATACCTCCTACACACTTCAGGGTGATTTATTTTTCTGAAGTGCAAACCAATCATGCTAATCACCTAAGTAATAATTGCCAGTGAGATACCATCTCCTAGCTACTTAAGGCCCTCCACAATAGCATCGCAGATTAGCTCCATATCTTACCTCGAATAAGTTAAGCCCCCTCATGTACTCTATGCTCCAGAGAAACAATGGTAGTCACCATGCCCCCGTATACACAAATAAGCCTTTGGGACTTGCCTCATTTTGTATTTCCATTTCCCTGACACCATATTTCAGGTTTCAGATTCTGTTTCCTCTTTCACTTCCCTTCCATTCTGTTACTGAACAATTCAGGTCAAAAGCCATTAGACGAGGCCAAGCAAACAGTGTTCTGGTGGAGAGGACCTATAGTACTCGAAGGCAGGATATCAGAGGCCAAGCAGAGTGAGGAATTTCCCCAGGTGCAGCCTGGCATGGAATATTGAACCAAAAAGGATGAGGGAGATGCCCACATGAGAGGGCAGTGGCCCAGCATGAGGCGTCAAAGAATCAGCCAGGTGAGGAGGCTACCCATGTGTGTGTGTGTGTGCGCGCGCATGTGTAGGGGGCACTACCCGATGTGTGGTTTCTGAGCCTAAGTGAGGAGAAGAAGACTTCTGTTCAGGGAAGGCAGCCCACTGTGGAGCAGTTGGAGCCTACACACAGACTCCCATGCAGGGAAGTCCCCCAGTGCAGGGTGTCAGAGCACAGATAGAGCATGAAGAGAGACTAAACTGGAAGACCAGCTGTCCAGAATGTTGAAGCATGAGGGAGACAAGCCGAGGGTGGGGCAGTGCAGAGCTGAGTGTAAGAGCTTGCTGCTGCTGCTAAGTCACTTCAGTCGTGTCCAACTCTGTGCGACCCCATAGACGGCAGCCCACCAGGCTCCTCTGTCTCTGGGATTCTCCAGGCAAGAATACTGGAGTGGGTTGCCAGGCCCTTCTCCGAGCCTGAGCAGTGTGTAAAGGAATTCTGCACAAGGGAGCAGCCTGCTGTGGGACTGGACCAAAGCAGAGCAGGGAAAGTTTCAGATTGGGGAGCACCTGGCTGGATATATTGAAACCTAAGTATTAATAGCACATGGAGGCTTTTATTCAGGAGTCACCTCCATAGGATTTCAGAGCCCAGAAGGGTTATAGAAAGAGCCACCCCAGGGCAGGGTGGCAGCCACGTTCAGAGTGTGTCACTGCCTGAGTGGGAGCAGCAGATGGTGACGGAGTCAGAAGTCCCGCAGGATGAGGGCAGCAGTCCTGGGGGCTGGTCACAGTGGTGATGAGAAAGCGGCTACGTGCAGAGGGATAGATAGATTGAGTACACAGATAACACACTTTTCACCGTCTGAGAAGGAAGTTGCAAATAAGGAAATGAGAAAGTAATTACTCTTCTCATAGGTCTGTGATGCATCTTGACACAACTTGATTCATACGCCAGTTTTCAAATTCTAGTCATTTTGCTGTTTTTCAACATCCCACCTCAGGGAGTGGTGGAAATCAAGGAAAATAGAAAAGCTGCCTGAAATGGTGAACCCTAATTGAACTCACTCAACACTGATCCAACTCCCCTCCAATGTGTCTTTTGCGTGCTAGAAAAAGCTAAAAATGGACACTTCCTAAGCTCCCTTACAGGTTTTCCTCATGATTTAGAATCCACCCATATATGCTCAGGCTGGACTTCGGATCAGAACTAAGTTCTATGAGGAGACAAGCAGAGCATGCAGTGTCATTTGTGTATTTAATTAGCTGTGCTGGGCCCTAGTTGCAATAGACAGAATCTTCAGTCTTCGTTGGGGCATGAGGGATCTAGTTCCCCGACCAAGGATCGAACCCAGGACCCCTGCATTGGAAGCTCAGAGTCTTAGCTCTTGGACCACCAGGGAAGTCCCTGCAGTGTCCTTTTGCTGGTGCAGGTCATGACAGAGGCTGTGTGCAGGAGGCAGCATCTGGACCTCATTTAGTGGCTTCAGGGTTAACCACCTTAATCTCAGTAGAGTGAGCAGCTCCCTTGCACCCCCATGCTGGATGTTGTCCCTGAATGCTCAGCCTTCACCCTCCTTCAGCAATCCAAATGACTCTGTGAGCTCTTTATACTTCTTAATAAATCCCTTTCTCTTAGCCACGATTCTGTTTTCAAGCACACAGACAAGTCCTAACATTCTATAATCTCTGTGAATCTTACATTAGTCATTTTGCTGGCATTTATAATTACGATAAAAGATTGTAAATGGAAGAAAAGAGATAAGAAATTGTGAAATTTTAAATTATCCTTTGCACTCATTTGATACTATTCCTCTCCTTGGTAAATGCAAATATTCTGCAGGAAGTTCAGTTCAGTTCAGTTACACAGTCATGTCTGACTCTTTTCGACCCCATGGACTACAGCACGCCACGCTTACCTGTCCAGCTCCCAGAGCTTGCTTAAATTCATGTCCATTGAGTCGGTGATGCCATTCAACCATCTCATCCTCTATCATCCCCTTCTCCTCCTGCCTTCAATCTTTCTCAGCATCGGGGTCTTTTCCAATGAGTTAGTTCTGCAGATCAGGTGGCCAAAGGATTGGAATTTCAGCTTCAGCATCAGTCCTTCCAGTGAATATTCAGGACTGATTTCCTTTAGGATTGACTGCTTTGATCTCCTTGCAGTCCTAGGAGCTCTCAAGAGTCTTATCCAACACCACAGTTTGAAAGCATCAATTCTTCAAACCATAATTTTGACTAGACAGATCTTTGTTGGCAAAGTAATTCTGAAGAAAATGGGAAATTTAAAATGTTTTTTAAATAATTTTATTGATTTATTTTTGGCTGTGCTAGATCTTCGTTGCTTCACGGGCTTTTTTCCAGTTGCAAAGAGTGGGGGCCGCTCTCCAGTTGCAGTACTCATGCTTCTCATTGTGGTGGCTTCTCTTGTCTAGAGCACGGGCTCTAGAGCATTCAGGCTTCAATAGTTGTGGTGTGTGGGCTCAGCAATTGCAGTTCTCAGGCTCTAGAGTACAGGCTCAATAATTGTGGCACATGGGCTTAGTCTCTCCAAGGCATGTGGGATCTTCCCAGACCAGGGATTGAACCTGTGCCTCCTACATTAGCAGGCAGATTCTTTACCACTGAGCCATCAGGGAAGCCCTAATTTTTTTTTCTTTTTAAAGAGAAAGGTTTTCAAAAGGGCTTTACACTCTTGAAAAGTTTCACACACATGATTTTATATAATCCCCTAATAACCCTTTCTGAAAAATCTACTCCTATATTGCCCCTCCCATCCTTCTCCCCATTGGTCAGTCACTCTGTCAGTCTGCTTCTTTTTGATTTTATTCACTAGTTTGTCGTAGTTTTTAGATTCTACATATAAATGATATCATGCAGTGTTTGTCTTTCTCTGTCTGACTTATTCCACTTGGCATAAAATTGAACATTGTAAAGCACTGTAGAATTTAAAGAATCTTTCATTCAAAAAAAAAAAAAAATAGGGCTTCCCTGGTGGCTCAGTGGTAAAGAATCCACCTGCCAATGCAGGAGACACAGGTTCAGTCGCTGGCCTGGGAAAATTCCACATGCCCTGGGACAACTAAGCCCAGGAGCCACAGCTACTGAGTCTATGCTCCAGAGACCAGGATCTGCAACTACAGAAGCCTACGCACCACACGGCCTGTGTTCTGCAACAAGAGAAGCCATTGCAATGGGAAGCCCACACACTACAACTAGAGAGTAGCCCCCACTCGCCACAACTAGAGAAAAGACCATGCAGGAATGAAGACCCAGCACAACCAAAAAAATTAACTTACATTTTTAAAAAGTAACCTTCACAGTAAGCAAAATCAATCAATTTTTACATACTGGAAAATATTCTTTTAAAAAGTAGAAGAAGAAGACCCAATCAACTTCTTTGAGGATATCATAAGACAAGTACAAATTTCTTTAGCTTTCTTAAGAACACAGAAGCAGAAATTTTAAATAACAAAATTCAAAGAATGGAAGTGGCTATAGATAGAAACAGACAATTCAGAAGGGAGACAAAACAAGTTACAGCTAAGAACAACACCTTCCTCAAAACAGACAAATAAACCCCCAGGTTTATCCTGTGGATGATACCAAATGAAGGTCTTCTTAGCCCATCCATTCAGTTGAGGGAATTCAAGTTTGGTTAACCATTTTCCCTTACCTTAAATCATTGTGGAAGAAGGGCTCCCCATACCTATGTCTCCACCATTTTCAAGAAGCAAAAAAAAAAAAAAGTCCCTCTTTTAAGCTAAGCACTATATTTAAAGACTTTGTAGGCAACATGAAAAAGAAAAAGAAACTTTTTTTTTTGCTTCTTCCAAACTTGTTTATATAACATTTTAAACAGCCACATTGTTTCTGCTCCAAGATATTTAAGCTGTGGTATAAACTATTTTTTTTAAGATAAAAAAGTTTGAAATGTAATTTTTCTATTTGGAGTGCCTACCATAAGTACTACAATTAAAAAGATTTTTCATATTCTGGAGTCCTTGCGTTTCTCATGGAAACCACTTGATGGGTGCATATCCAACTTTATTTTAACAGCACATATGGCACATAGATTATCCATCCCAGTTTTCTTGGGAACTTCTTTGAAAGGAGCAGTAGGAAAGTTGTCAATCCCCAAATGGCCAATGGGTTTCATATGTAGCAAATTTGGCTAGCAAAAATACCAGCTTAACATTGGTATTCACCAACACTGGACCACAAGTGCCTGAGGATATTTTTCAAAGTTTACTAAACCAGAGGTTTGCTTTTGACCCTAATCTTTATACAGAGTTAACACTTGTTCATCAAATAAAGGAAGAGTCTTAATTTGAAGAAATTCATTTTTACAAATTTTTAAAATTTATTAATCAAGCAAATGTTTAATGCCCACTTTCTGCTAAGCACTGATCTCTGCTCTTTGGAAGATGGAGTCTAGTAAGAGATACTCTAGTGAGATATTCTAGTTACTGAACTAAGATAATTAAATACCCATAATACCAAGATTAAAATTATGTGATGGAGTGTAATAGGAATTCCAAAGACTGAGAAGTTACTCATGGCTGGAAAGATCAGGATCAATGGAGGACAGAGCATTTAATCTGCATTTTGAGAGAAGGATAGTCTTTTTAGTTTAGCCCAGATGAAGGGAAGAAATGTCTGCAGAAAAAAAAAGCATAACCAGCTCTTGTCTGATGATGGGGGTGGGTTGGTAAAAAAATGGCATTATCAATTAAGATGTGTAGAAGGAAGATGGTGGATGAGTAGGTGGATGTGGAGAAAAATCTCTCTCCACGGATGCACTTGGATTACACCTTTAGACACAGAAGACCTCGCAGAACACCAGCTGAGTACAAGAAGGAATCTCTGACCACCAGAAAGAAATGTACAGACCCATGCAAAACTCAGTAGGACAAAGGAAGGAGAGGAAAGGAGCAGGACTGCACCTGCACCCAGGGGTGGGGGAGCTGAAGCAGGGTCAGATCCCCACACTGGGGAATTGTTTGGGACAGAGGAGAAGAATTTGAGGCTGCTGGAGAGTGCAGCAGCAGGTCTGTGACAGTCAGAATGGAATGAAAACCACACAGACAATCTTTGCCACAGCTCTACATACCCAGGACAGGGACACAAGTCCCCTGGAACACACAATGGCTGGGAGCTGGAGCATAGGGGTTGGAGAGAAATCCCAGGGTGAGGTCTGTTGTTGATTGCGGGGAGACGACCTGAGGGGACACGAAGGAGGAGATTGCAGTGGGAAATGACTTTAAAGGAAAACTATGCAGCCATGGAGGCAAGGCAATACTGCTGAGTCACGCACAGTGGGTGGAGTCATCACCGTAGCCTTTGTCTCCCCACACACCAGTGCCAATATAGAAAGACCCAAAGAAGATGGCCCTTTAAGTCCCTGACACACTGACAATAGAGAAGGACTCCAATCAGGGGGTCCTTTAAGTACCTAAACACACCAAGCAACAGAGAAAGACCAGCCAAAGAGGACCTTTGAATGCCAGCTGCCAGAGGCTAGAAAAAGACTCTGATAGTACCATAGCTCATTGCTGCACACTTGATACCACCAGGGTCCCCACGATCCAAGCAGCTGTGCCACCTCCATGCTCAGTCTTCACTGGGGCAGAGCTGCCAGAGACTAGGAAAAAACCCTAATAGCACCATATCTCCTGCGTCCCTTGGCTGTGAGCTCCCCTGAATACCTGGCACTGTCAGCGTCCCTGCAATCCAAACAACTGTGCCACCTCCACACCCAGACCTCACTGGGGCAGACCTAAGTCCTCCAGGGCAGCCTCAGGAGCAAATTCCTGCGGATGATCCACACGCAGATGTGGAGATAAAACCACAGTTGAAATCCAGAGGCAGTGTGGCTAAGGAAGAGGATTGAAAACCTTCCTACCAGCTGTACAAGCTTCAGATTAAATCCACATAATCAAGTAGGCAAACTCTGTGTCTATGGAATATATAAAAGGACATTGAGAGGTCCCACAAAAGAAAACACACTAGCTCTGGCAGCTGTAGACACTGGAGGCAAGAACAAGCAGGAGTAAGACCAGACTAGAGTCTGAGCTGTCCCCACAGCAGGTCCAGAAACCAGCCGAGTATTGGAGGGCATCCTAGGGATGTAGAGGTGGACTGTGTGACTCAGTGAGCTGAGATTTGAGAAAAATATTTATTATTATTCTTATATTTTGATTTGCTCTGTAGTTGGTTCTAGATTTTTTATTCTTCTTTTTATTTCCTCTGTAGCTGTGACTGTTGGTTTTATTATTACTATTAACTATATTTAAGCTTTTGAGAAGGCTTTTTTTTTAAGAATCACACTTTTTATTTCGTTAATATATGACTACCTCTACATTAGCCTTTTGTGGTTGTGTAGGGGTTTGGTTTTGGTTTCTTCATTTTTTCATTTTTCTTTGATTTTCTTATCTTTTGTTTGTTTGTTTGTTCTTTTCTGCTGTAGTTACTCTTTAAAATATATAAATCTTTTTTTATATACTTTTATTTAACTTTGCTTTTCTATTTTTTTCTTTTCTTCCTTTTTTCACAACATTTGTTTGTTTTGTTTTCTCTATTTTATTTGCCAGTTGGCACCCTACTTTGGTTTTGTTTTCCAGTTTGTGCTTTAGTCTGTCTTTAATTGGTTGATATCATTTTTGGTTTCCTTTGTTTGCTGGGTCACTCTCTTGTTTTCTTTTCTTTGAAGTATTTTGATTTTGTTTTTGTGTGTGTATATTCCATAGTTTCTGTTCTTATTTGTCGGGTTTTGTATTTACCATTTGTCTGGGATTCATCTTTGTTTCTTATTGTGTTTTTGTGTGTTTGTTTTAATCCCCTTTAATGCCATAAAAACTACTTGTGGAATCTTGGTTCCCCAGCCAGAGAGCAGGCCTGAGCCTTTGGGGTGGGAGAGCTGAGTCCAGGACCCTAAATCACCAGAGAACTCCTAACCTCAGTGAGTATTAATTAGTGAGAATTCCCATGAAGGCTTCCAACTGTGTACAAGACCCAGCATCACCCAACTGCCAGCAACACAGTACAAGATGCCTCACCCAAACAACAAGCAAGACAAAAACCAAGTCAAATTATCAGCAGACAGGATTCCCACAGACACTCCAAAACATACCACCTCACCCAGCCTTGCACATCAGAGGAGGAACAAAAACTAACTTACTTTCTCCCACCAGAATGTAGGCACAAGTCACTCCCAACACAAAGCCTACACAAATCACTGGACCAACCTTATCCACCAAAGGCTTAAACCAAAAGAAAGGAGGAAAACTACCCTAAAACCAGGGGAAAGTTGACCTCAAACACAGTAACTTAGAAAAAAATCAAAAGACGTAAATATTCCACAAATGAAGGAACAAGGTAGAAACTTACAAGGCCAAATAAAGGAAGAGGAAATAGGCAAACCACCTGAAAAACAATGCAGAATAATTATAGTAAAGATGATGCAAAGCCTCAAAAGCAGAATGGAGAAAGTGCAAGAATCAAGTAACACATTTAATAAGGACCTAGAAGAAATAAAGAAGAAACAAACAGAGATGAACAACACAATTACTGAAATTAAAAATACTCTACAAGGAATCAATAGCAGAATAATTGAGGCAGAAGAATGGATAAGTGAGCTGGAAGATAGTATGGTGGAAATAAGTGAAGAGCAGAATAAAGGAAAAAGAATGAAGAGTATTAAGGATAGTCTCAGAGACCTCTGGTAAAATAATAAACACACCAACCTTCTAATTATAGTGGTCCCAGAAGAAGAGAAAAAGAAACAATCTGAGAAAATTTTTGAAGAGACTATAAAGGCTGTATATTGTCACCCTGTTTATTTAACATATATGCAGAGTACATCATGAGAAACGCTGGACTGGAAGAAACACAAACTGGAATCAAGATTGCCAGGAGAAATATCAATAACCTCAGATATGCAGATGACACCACCCTTATGGCATAAAGTGAAGAGGAACTCAAAAGCCTCTTGATGAAAGTGAAAGTGGAGAGTGAAAAAGTTGGCTTAAAGCTCAACATTCAGAAAACGAAGATCATGGCATCTGGTCCCATCACTTCATGGGAAATAGATGGGGAAACAGTGGAAACAGTGTCAGACTTTATTTTTCTGGGCTCCAAAATCACTACAGATGGTTACTGCAGCCATGAAATTAAAAGACGCTTACTCCTTGGAAGGAAAGTTATGACCAACCTAGATAGCATATTCAAAAGCAGAGACATTACTTTGCCAACAAAGGTCCGTCTAGTCAAGGCTATGGTTTTCCCTGTGGTCATGTATGGATGTGAGAGTTGGACTGTGAAGAAGGCTGAGCACAGAAGAATTGATGCTTTTGAACTGTGGTGTTGGAGAAGACTCTTGAGAGTCCCTTGGACTGCAAGGCGATCCAACCAGTCCATTCTGAAGGAGATCAGCCCTGGGATTTCTTTGGAAGGAATGATGCTAAAGCTGAAACTCCAGTACTTTGGCCACCTCATGCGGAGAGTTGACTCATTGGAAAAGACTGTGATGCTGGGAGGGATTGGGGGCAGGAGGAGAAGGGGATGACAGAGGATGAGATGGCTGGATGGCATCACTGACTCAATGAACGTGAGTCTGAGTGAACTCCGGGAGTTGGTGATGGACAGGGAGGCCTGGCGTGCTGCGATTCATGGGGTCGCAAAGAGTCGGACATGACTGAGCGACTGATCTGATCTGATAGTCAAAAATATCCCCAAGAAAGGAAATAGTCAATCAAGTCCAAGAAGCACAGAGAGTCCCATACAGGATAAACTTAAGGAGAAACATGCTAAGATACATATAATCAAACTAACAAAGATTAAATACAAAGAAAGTGTTTTATGTTAAAGAAAGACTATTAAAAACAGCAAGGGAAAAGCAACAAGTAACATACAAGGAAAATCCCATGTGATTAACAGATGATCTGTCAACAGAAACTCTATAGGCCAGAAGAAAATGGCAGGATATATTTAAAGTACTGAAAGGAAAAAAATCTACAATCAAGTTTACTCTACCCAGCAAGGAGCTCATTCAAAATCTAGGAAGAAATCAAAAGCTTTACAGACAAGCAAAAGTTAAGAGAATTTAGCACCACTAAACCAGCTTTACAACAAATGTTAAAGGGACTTCTGTAGACAGGAAACACAAGAGAAGGAAAAGACCTACAAAAACAAAGCCAAAACAATTAAGAAAATGCCAAAATGAACATATATATTAATAATTACTTTAAATGTAAATGTATTACATGCTCCAATCAAAAGACACAGACTATCTGAATAGATACAAAAATAAGACACATATATATGCTATCTACAGGAGACCCACTTCAGATCTAGAAGCACATACAGACCAAAAGTTAGAAGGTGGAAAAGATAGTCCATGCAAATGGAAATCAAAAGAAACTGGAGTAACAATTCTCATATCAATCAAAATAGACCTTAAAATAAAGACTATTACAAGAGATAAGGAAGGACATTACATAATGATCAAGCAGTCAATCCAAGAGGAAGACATAACAGTTATAAATATTTATGCACCCAGCATAGGAGAACCTCAACACATAAGGCTCATAAAAGAAGAAATTGACAATAACACAATAATAGTAGGGGACTTTAACACCCCACTTACACCAATGGACAGATCATTAAAACAGAAAATTAATAAGGAAACATAAGCGTTAAATGACACATCAGACCAGATAAACCTAATTGATATCTTCAGGACAGTCTGTCAAATGCAGAATAATACACTATCTTCTCTAGTGTACATGGAACATTATCCAGGATAGACCACATCTTGGGTCACAAATCAAGCCTCAGTAAATTTAAGAAAATTGAAATTGTATCAGATATCTTTTCTGACTACAATGCTATGAGACTATATCAACTACAGGGGAAAAAAACTGCAAAAAACACAAAAGCATAGAGATTAAACAATATGTTTCTAAATAAAGAACAGGTTATGGAGGAAATTAAAGGGAAATAAAAAAGTTTCTAGAAAGATGACCCCCCCAAAAAAAAATGACAACCTAAAACGTATGGGATGCAGAGAAAGCAGTTCTAAGAGGAAAGTTTAGAGCAACACAATCTTACTTCAAGAAAAAATAAAAACATCGAATTGACAACCTAAATTTATATCTAAAACTGGAAAAAGAAAAACAACTAAAAAATCCCCAGAATTAGTATAAGGAAAGAAGTCATAAAGATCAGAGCAGAAATAAATGGGGGAAAAAAATGAAGGAAACAGTAGTAAAGAAGTAAAGATCAGTAAAACTAAAAGTTGGTTCTTCTAGAGGATAAACCAAAATTGACAAAACATTAGCCAGACTTATCAAGAAAAAAGGGAAAAGAATCAAATCAACAAAATTAGAAATGAAAAAGGAGAGGTTACAACAGACAATGCAGAAATATAAAGGATCATAAGAGACTATTATGAGCAACTATATGTCAATAAAATGGATAACCTGGAAGAAATGGATAGATTCTTAGAAAAGTTCAACCTTCTGCAACAGAATCAGGAAGAAAAAGAAATTATGAGCAAGCCAATTACAAGCACTGAAATAGAAACTATAATCAAAAATCTCCCAAGAAACAAAAGCCCAGAGCCAGATGGCTTCACAGGTGAATTCTGTCAAACATTTAGAGATGAGTTAATGCCTATATTTCTGAAACTCTTTCAAAAACTTGCAGAGGAAGGAACACTATCAAACTCATTCTACAAGGCAACCATCACCCTGATACCAAAACCAGACAAAGGCATCACACAAAAAAAGAAAATTACAGGCCAATATCACTGATGAACATAGATGCAAAAATCCTTAACAAAATTCTAGCAAAAAGAATTCAACAACACATTAAAAAGATCATACACCATGATGAAGTCAAGTTTATCCCAGGGATGCAAAGATTCTTCAATATATGCAAATAAATCAATGTGAGGCACCATATTAAGAAACTGAAAGATAAAAACCACATAATATTCTCAATAGACAAAAAAAAAACTTTTGACAAAATTCAGTACCCATTTATAAAAACTCTTCAAATAATGGGCACACAAGGGACCTACCTCAACATAATAAAGGCCATACATGATAAACCCACAGCAAACATTATTCTAAATGGTGAAAAACTGAAAGCATTTCCTTTATGATCAGGAACAAGGCAAGCAAGCCCACTCTTGTCACTATTATTCAACATATTTTAGAAGTCCTTACTACAGCAATCAGAGAAGACAAAGTAATTATAGAAATCCAATTTGAAAAAGAGGTAAAACTATCACTGTTTGCAAATGGCAGTATACTATACATAGAAAACTGTAATGATATTATCAGAAAATTACTAAAGCTAATCAGTGAATTTAGTAAAGTCACAGGATACAAAATCAGTACACAGAAATCGCTTGCATTCCTATACACTACTAACAAAAAATCAGAAAGAAAAATTAAGGAATCAGTCCTATTTACCATTACCACAAAAAGAATTTTAAAAACCTAGAAATAAACATACCTAAAGAGTGGAAACAGTGTCAAACTTTATTTTTTGGGGCTCCAAAATCACTGCAGATGGTTACTGCAGCCATGAAATTAAAAGACGCTTACTCCTTGGAGGAAAAGTTATGACCAACCTAGACAGCATATTCAAAAGCAGAGACATTACTTTGCCAACAAAGGTCCATCTAGTCAAGGCTATGGTTTTTCCAGTGGTTATGTATGGATGTGAGAGTTGGACTGTGAAGAAAGCTGAGCACTGAAGATTTGATGCTTTTGAACTGTGGTGTTGGAGAAGACTCTTGAGAGTCCCTTGGACTGCAAGGAGATCCAACCAGTCCATTCTGAAGGAGATCAGCCCTGGGATTTCTTTGGAAGGAATGATGCTAAAGCTGAAACTCCAGTACTTTTGCCACCTCATGCGAAGAGCTGACTCATTGGAAAAGACTGATGCTGGGAGGGATTCGGGGCAGGAAGAGAAGGGGACAACAGAGGATGAGATGGCTGGATGGCATCACTGACTCGATGGACGTGAGTCTGGGTGAACTCCGGGAGTTGGTGATGGACAGGGAGGCCTGGCGTGCTGCTATTCATGGGGTCGCAAAGAGTCGGACACGACTGAGCAACTGAACTGAACTGAACTGAAAGAGAAAAAAGAGCTATATGCAGAAAACTATAAAACACTAATGAAAGAACTCAGAGACTATAAATAGATGGAGAGATAGTCCATGTTCCTGCATTGGAAGAAAATAACTATACTACCAAATGCAATCTACAGATTCAGTGTGATCTCTATCAAATTACCAATGGCATTTTTCACAGAACTAGAAGAAAAAATTTCACAGTTTGTATGGAAACACAAAAGTCCCCGAATATCCAAAATGATCTTGAGAAAGAAGAATTGAGCTGGAGGAATCACCCTTTCTGGCTTTAGATCATCTACAAAGCTACAGTCACCAGACAGCATGATACTGGCACAAAAACAGAAATATAGACCAATGGAACAATATAGAAAGCCTGGAGTTAAACTCACACACCTATGGGCACCTTATCTTTGACAAAGGATGTAAGAATATACAATGGTACAAAGATAATCTCTTCAATAAGGGATGCTGGGAAAACTAGACAGTTACAAGTAAAATAATTAAAACACTTCCTAACACCATATACAAAGATGAACTCAAAATGGATTGAAGACCCAAATGTAAGACCAGAAAAACCAAAGCAATATTCACTATGACCCACTTCCTAGAGTAATGGAAATAAAAACAAAAATATAAAAGTGGGACCTAATTAAACTTAAAAGATTTTGTACAGCAAAGGAAACTATAAATAAAGTGAAAAGACAGCCCTCATAATGGAAGAAAATAACAGAAAATGAAGCAACTGACAAAGAGTTAATTTCCAAAATGTATAAAATAAGCAGCTCATACAACTCAATACCAGAAAAACAAGCAACCCAATCAAAAAGTGGGCAAGAGACCTGAACAGACATTTCTCAAAAAAAGACATGCAAATAGCTAATAAACGTATGAAAAGATGCTCAACATCACTCATTATTAGATACATGCAAATCAAAACTGCAGTGAGGTAGTTTTGACTGTCACCTGTCTGACTATCACCTAACACTAGTCAGAATAGCCATCATCAAAAAATCTCCAAGCAATAAATGCTGGAGAGGATGTGGAGAAAAGGGAATCCTTTTGCACTGTTTGTGGGAATGGAAATTGATAAAACCACTATGCAAGACAGTATGGAGACTCCTTAAAAAACTAGGAATAAAACTACCATATGACCCAACAATCTCACTACTGGGCATATACCCTGAGAAAACCATAATTGAAAAAGACACATGTACCCCAGTGTTCATTGCAGTGCTATTTACAATAGCCAGGACATGGAAGCAAACTAGATGTCTATAGATAGATGAATGGATAAAGAAGTTGTGGTACGTATATACAATGGATTACTGTGCTTAGATGCTCAGTTGTGTCTGATTCTTTGCAACCCCATGGACTGTAGCCCACCAGGATCCTCTGTCTGTGGAGATTCTACAGGCAAGAACACTGGAGTGGGTTGCCATGCCCCCCTCCAGGGGATCTTCTCGACCCAGGGATCAAACCCAGGTCTCCTGAATTGCAGGGAGATTCTTTACCAGCTGAGCTACCAGGGAAGCCCACAATGGAATACTCTTCAGCCATAAAAAGGAAGGGATGTGAGTCCATACTAATGAGGTGGATGAATCTAGAGCCTATTAGACAGAGTCGGAAAGAGAAAAACAAACATCATATATTAACACATATATATGGAATCTAGAAAGATAGTACTGATGAACCTATTTGCAGGGCAGCAATAGAGACACAAACATGAGAACAGACTTATGGACATGGGATGGAGGGAAGGAGAGTATGGGACAAATGGAGAGAATAGCATGGAAACATATAGCTATCATGTGTAAAACAGATAGCCAGTAGGAATTTGCTGTATGACTCAGGGAACTCAAACTGGGGCTTTGTGACAACCTAGAGAAGTGGGATGGGGTGGGATGGGGTGGGAGGTGGGAGGAAGGTTCTAGAGGGAGGGGACATATACCTATGGCTGATTCATGTTGTTGTATGGCAGAAACCAATACAATATTGTAAAGCAATTATTCTTTATTTAAAAATAAGTAAATTAAAAAAAAAATGTGTAGAAGAGCAAGCATGTGTTTTTTAAGGCACAATCCTTTGATTACTTTCTTTACCTGTTTCACAGGATTTGTATTGTGTTTTAATCATGCAAAACCTAATAATGCTTTCTCCAGAGTATTGTCATCATACTCTTAACAAGTAGTATGACTACATGATATCTTAAACTTAATGTTAAGACACCTCTAATGGAGAACATGCTTGGAGAAACAATAGTCCTCCTGAGCCCTACTCCAGTAAAGCTGACTGAGCTAGGTAAGGTCCAATATGTACAAGGCTTTAGGTTAATACTGTCCACCATCTGTTTTTGTAAATAAAGTTTTATTGGACACAGTCATGCCCAATTGTTTACATATTGTCTGTGGCTACTTTTGTGCTACAATAGTATATCTGAGTAGTTAAGACAGAAAACATATGGCCTACAAGCCTAAAATATTTACTGGATTTTTATGAAAAAAAAAGTCCAACCTTTGTTTTAAAAAACTTTTAATGTATGAACTTTTCAGTAGACAAAGAGCAGATAATAGTAACTTTTAGACATCGGAGGAGTTCAAACAAAGCTTTGCATTTAGAAGGATAACCAGGTTGCTTTGGCAAGATAAATTAGAGAGGAACGGCGCAAAAGAGCTGAGAACACATAAAACTGTTTTCAAAAGAGATAAAATCTGGTATTCTTTTCTTGCTTTTTATCTTGTATTCGATGAAATACTAAAGCCTAGACTGATTCAAAGCTGCAAAGTTGGCAGTAAAATCAGAAGAATGACACTTTTAAGAATGACAAGGTATGGAACTTCCTTGGTGGTCCAGTGGTTAGGACTTAACCTTCCATTTCAGAGGGTGTGGGTTCGATCCCTAGTCAGGGAGCTGAGATCCCACATGCTTCATGGCCAATATTGTAAAACATAAAACAGAAGCAATATTATAAAAAGTTTAATAAAAGCTTTAAAAATGGTCCACATTTAAAAAAAAATCTTAAACAAACAAAAAAGAGTGGGAAGGTATAGAAATTTCTATGCCTTAGAGAAATACATGTAGTCAGGATGTAAGCTTTGCCTGAAAAGAAGCTGGGGAGTGAGCAGCACTGTGTAGGACCGTGGCTGAGAAGGCTCTGAAGAAACAACACGTGGTAAGTCGCACTGCTGGAATTCAGTCCTGGAAAGTCTCCATGGTAGGTAGTAAGCCTGCCATTTCTAAACCAAAGTCTTCAATTCCATCTATAGGGTTCACCCCAAGGAAGAAGTAAATTTGATTAGAGTAACAGATCCCAAGGTAAACCGCTGCTGCTGCTGCTGCTAAGTCGCTTCAGTCGTGTCCGAGTCTGTGCGACCCCATAGACGGCAGCCCACCAGCCTCCCCCGTCCCTGGGATTCTCCAGGCAAGAACACTGGAGTGGGGTGCCATTTCCTTCTCCAATGCAGGAAAGTGAAAAGTGAAAGTGAAGTCGCTCAGTCGTGTCCGACTCTTCGCAACCCCATGGACTGCAGCCCACCAGGCTCCTCCGTCCATGGGGTTTTCCGGGCAAGAGTACTGGAGTGGGGTGCCATTGCCGTCTCCGCGAGGTAAACTAGGTAGACAGAAAGAAGTATCGTTAAGCTACAGAGTGTCTCATAGAAACTCCAGAGCAGACTGTAATGGCACTTAGGGATGGGACTAGAGTCTGAACTTGAAGATCCAGGTTCCAATTTCACATTTCCAGAAAGAAAGGCTTTGTTGCATTGACGTCATTTGGTCCAGATGTCCACCCTTGACTGAAACTCAAATGCAGAGGCAGGAGCAGGTAACTGACAGGCTGCAGGCAGGGCCCCACCCTGGTGGTGAGAGGACATTTTCTAGAGACGACACACCAGGAAGATACCTTAAAAGGTGTCTTCTGCAAGAAGAGGAGCCCCTCTTTTATAAACAGAGTCATAGAGGGAGCAAGATTCACTTTACAAAAATTCTGCTTAACGGCAAGTTCTTTGGGAGACTTCAGTTCCACACAGTATAATGTCTGTATTGCTTATAGCGATCATCTCTTTTCTGTCCAAAAGATTTTTCTCTCACACAAAGCTCAGTTAAACAAAGAAAAGTCTGAAAATGACTTTTATAAATTAATTTTCAAACAATTACAGTCAACATTTTGATTGATAACCTGACCAACTATTAAAAAGAAATAAAATGCAATGCATGGTTCAACCAACAAGCTTCTGTTTTTGAAACTCTGACCTTGACAAATTTGCATTTTAAAGACACTCATTAATGATTTCCCTTCTGTGGCACTAATACTGGATATAAACCAAGGGAGCCTGGGTAGGCACAAACATCAATATGTGAAGGATAGCGCAGATAAATTCATTGCACCTTGAGGTGATTAGTTTAAAGCTCATTGAATTTCTAGTCTTTGAATTAATGCCTTTTTTGTTCATACATGATATAGTACAAGAAGAATCATGTGGCAGTCAAAAAAATAAGCTAACAAAGTTGATATCTTCACCATTCATCATATCCTTGACACTTCTAACAAAATGGTTTTCCACCCTGAATTGACAGTCAAAACAGAGGGACTTCACATAGAATTTTAAACTGCATTCATGTTAGATGGTATCAAAACACAATACCAAACTCATGAGATCAAATAATTTCTCTTTTCCCTGATGCAGACTTAAGAAGTGTATCATCCTTTTTAACTAGTAATTTTTCTTACAAGAGTATCTTGTAAGAGGTAAAGTGCATTGACATTCTTCATACATTACTTTACACTTGGATTTAAAGTGAAAGCTAGTTCCATAGGGAAAGGAGAAAAAGAGCATTTCTAAGTCTCCTTACTGTGGCTTACTAAGAAAGTTAACGGTGCAAATTCAAAGTGTGCACATGAGTATAAAATAAATTTCTAAAGAAATATGACAAAATGTTTGCGATCACCCTTTTGTTAAAATTTATGGGCTATTCCGTTTCCAATATATGGAGAAATGAACCTTTCGATTGTGTCTGCGTTATCGACTTTCTCTTTAGTCAGACCTCCACTAGAAAACACATAGCTAATATTCTTGAGCCTGATGATTGAGGTAAAAGGTTTGACTATTTTTTGGTATTTTCCCTTTCTCAATCAGTTCACCCACCTCTAATTTATTTCTTACTGATTCGAACTTGCTGATTCAATTGATCCCATATTTACACACAGATAGCTCTGAAACATTGTCCGTGAATGATATATGTGTATTAATCACCTTCCATATATTAACCTTAAGATTTATCTCAGGTGAGGAAGGTCTTCCTTTCCTTTTACCTGTGCCTTTAATGTCTACACCCCCCAGAGTAAATATTCACTTCTTCCAAACTTCCTTCTCTGTAGGGCTCTATATTTGGCGTTTTTATGTAAATGATGTCATCTGACAATGAATTTCTGGAAAAGGTACGGTATCCTCTGGATGAGAAAATTGATGCATAGAGAGCTGAGAGGTAGCTAGTACACTAAAGGGCAGAGATTTAAGGGCGGATCTTTTGATGGATGTTCTGTGTACTTTTCTTTCTACGATGCCTTGGCCCTTCTTCTGCAGGGTCTCCGCATCAAAGGGCATAGCTTTTGTCAGGCAACTTCCTCTGCACAGCTCTAGATGTAACTGGTTTATGATCTATTCCTGTCTTCTCCTTTGTAAATCACCTCTCCATTAGATTATCCAATTGGAATGGTTTTAGTCTATTTCTTGCTGGGAACCTGATTGATATGGCTCACCCCTAAAGAGAACTCTCCAACGACCAACCCCCCTCCCATTTCTACCAGGTCCATCTCAACTACTCTCTGACTTGCTTCCTTTCAAGTATCCCTTGCTGCAATTCTTGTTCAAAACAAACAAGTTCTTCAGGCTTTCTTCATAAAGACAAAATAATCTGGTAAAAAAAAATTCACACTAATATATGCAGCACTAATAAATATTTAATGTATTACCTTTCCTTTTACCCTGTCTCTAAGCTGACCAACAATATTTGCATATTTGCATCAATCTCAAAGAATAAATATCTAATGGCAGAATGCCAGCCATCTGTTGCAGGTGGCTTAGGGTCAGATTTTTTTTTTAAACCATGTAGGCTCAAAGGACCATAGTTAAGTGGAGGGACTATTGGATGCAGCTGAGTTTCAAAGTTATTTTTGGAGCATCTAACTCATTCTCTCCCTGGATTGAATTTGGTTGGTGATAAAAGCATCTAATAGATAAAAATTGGTAAGTAATACATTAATATTAAACAGGAGCAAAAGACTGTGCTTTAGATGGAAAGTTCCAGGGGGCTTTCTATATATAGGATGACTATGTATGAACGCCAACTCTTATCACATGGGCAGTTGGCTCAATCAAAAACAGTTGTTTTTTTTTTTCAATGAGATAATATAGTCAAATAATTTTCAATTAACATATTCTTTGTTATTCCATGTAATTATTCTTTTCCTATTGAATATGGATAAAAGAAGTCTTTTGTGCATTTCAGCTAAATAAAATATAAATTAAAAATATGTAACTAAAAATTTCTTATGGGATTTTTAAAAAACAGACACATTAGAGAGGATTGAAGGTTGGATGGTCTGTACATTATCAAATAATAGCCCAAATAAAAATATGCTTCCAGACATGTACAGATGGCTGTTTTATAATCACTGAAACTTTAAAAATGATGAAATATGGCTGGCCTTTAGGTTTCCTGGATGAAGTCTATTATAGGATGATTTACCATCTGAGGACCCAGAGGATGTATAACAAGTGTTATCACTAAAATAATGTTGGATGAAGTCTTGAGCCGAGCAGAAGTAAGAAAGCAGCCTGGGGCCTTGGGAACCTTCTGTCTGGCCTGTGGCACCATTATCTGCCACAGTATCTAGTCTGTACAGAAACCTTATTTCAATTTCACTTGGGATCCATATGTTTCTGCTGACCTTTCCTTGCAAAGATGACTTTTTTCCCACATTTTGCTATTTTCTGCTTTCCAAGCATGTGGGTATTTTTTAAAATTCTTGTGGTTTTGTTGAAGTGACATTTCACTAGCTAAGACAAACAAAGCTTCTAACATAAGGGTAGTGATTAAAAGAGTTTGATAGCATCTTAATGTACACAATATAAAGAAGAACACAGACTGTGCATTCTATAGTCTGACACTAGCACCTATGTTTCTAATGCCATATTTGTTTAATCCAATAATCATCTTTAGCTTCATTCTTATCAAAATGAACTTGAGTTCATTTTCATTAACTGTTGGGTTTTGTTGTAAGGCACTCATAAGGATATTTGAAAACCATATGGATGCATTACTCATTCTTAATCTATGCACAAACTGGGCTTTCTATTGTCATTTATTATGTGATACTCATCAAGAAGGCATGACTGGAATGTGGCTTGATATAAGAGAAGGCTTCAGCTTAACCAACTGTACGGAAAGATCGCTGAGGAATAAGCGTCACCAGATGGTCTGCATGAAGTCAAAGAACACAATTCTGTAGTTTCAGCATCACCCAGAGATGAAGGTGACTTGGCCAGCTGACATGGACATTCTGGTTGCTTGGCAAATATTGCCTTACCGGGTGTTGGGGGACATCAAGTGGCATCATTTGATGATATCAGGCATGAAAATCATCCCATAGCGGTGTTGTGATTGCATTTCTACCAACTAATTTGAATTTCCATGGAAATATTTTTTTACAAGGGACAGAATGTGCATATTGGGTGATATCAGTATGTTGATTCACTTGGCAGTTGTACTTTCCACTGAAAATTAATAAGTGGTCACATTGAGGCACCCATAACAAAATTATTGTCTCTAACTTTGCTTCTATAGCTATGCTAGTGTTTAAGCAACTCCTATAGTTTCTTCCCTTTCTCATCTCCTAACAAAATCAACTGTAACATGTTATCCTACCTGTTCTATAGGGTAATTATGAAAATTGTAAGTGAAAGAGTATAAATTAAGGTACTTTTCAATCCCTGGGTTGGGAAGATCCCCTGGAGAAGGAAATGGAAACCAACTCCAGTATTCTTGCCTGGGAAATCCCATGGACAGAGGAGTCTGGCAGGCTACAGTCCATGGGGCAGCAAAAGAGTGGGACATGACTTAGCAATTAAATAACAACAACAACTTTTATTAAATATAGCAACTATGTGATTTTATAATTGAAATGAGTACCTTGCACATTATAGGTACTTATCAAATCTTTATATTTATTTGTTTGCCACTTAGTTCCACATAAAAAATTAAGGTAAGTCAATCAAAGATTAGTTAGGAAAGTTATCTCTCTTCTTCTTCCCTACAACTGGCACTCTTTGTTTTAATCTGTCCTTTTTAATTTAAACATAAAGGAAAAATATAATTGTCTTTACTGCGTCTACCCCTCACTCAACTCCCCTTTTTATATACTTCGTGCATGTGTGTGTGTGTACTGAGAGCCAAATATTTATTCCTCTCCTTACACTGGATTGATTTTTCTTCCCATCTTTCAAAGGCATTGTCATAATAGTATTCATTAAGCTTCACTGAATACTATGTGGTGAGTGTTCAGTCGCTTCAGTCATGTCCATCTCTTTTTGGCCCACTTGACTGTAGCTACCAGGCTCCTCTGTCCATGGGATTCTCCAGGCAAGAATACTGGAGTGGGTTGCCATTTCCTCCTCCAGGGGATCTTCCCAAATCAGGGACTGAACCCATGTCTCATGCATTGGAAGAAGATTTTTTACTGCTGAGCCACTGGAGAAGCCCATTGGATACTACACTAAGTATTTAAATATATTATCTCATTTAATATTCAAAATAATCCTAAGATACAGATATTATTTATTTATTGCTCACTGTATGCTTGCTTGGTCCTAATTTTTGATTTATCAAAGAGAGAACTGAAGTTCAGAAAATTTAAGCAACATGGCCAAAGTCATGGAACTCATGGACAGAGAAGCTGAAATATGATATGTTTAACTCCACTGATTTCTCTTTTTCTAATTCATTTTTTAATTGAAGTATAGCAATCTATAATGTTATACTAGTTTCAGGTGTACAGCACAGAGGTTCAATATTCTTATAGATAACGTTCCATTAAAAGTTATTAAGAAAACGCTTATAATTCCTTGAGCTATAGGATATACCATTGTTGCTTATCTATTTTAAGCATAGCAGTTTGTATCTCTTAATCCTTTACCTTTCATTTGCCCCTCCCCTTACTGTTCCCTTTGGAGAAGGAAATGGCAACCCACTCCAGTATTCTTGCCTGGAAAATCCCATGGATGGAGGAACCTGGTAGGCTACAGTCCATGGGGTCGCGAAGAGTCGCACACGACTAAGTGACTTCACTTTCACTTTATACTGTTTCCTTATTTGGTAATCACTAGTTTATTTTCCATATCTGTTAATCTGTTTTGCACATACATTCATTTGTAATATTTTTTGGATTCCACATATAAGTGATATCATACAGTATTTGTCTTTCTCTGACTTATTTCACTAAGCATAATATTCTCTAGGTCCATACACATTAGATATATTTTTTATTTTTATCATTGTGAAGTAATACATTTCTCATTTTCTTAACCCACTTCTAATTCTTGCTAAGAAGAGGAAAATGGATAAATTCACTTTGAAATACTTTAGCAGCCGATTCTGGTATTGTCTGTATATTTCCAATACTCTGTAATAGCAAATAACATACTTATTTCATTATGTTCTGATTTATCACAAATGACTACGTGCTATAAAAGATGAGCCTTAACTCCCTTATACCACTGCCTTGCATGTAGCCATTTCCCTCCTTGCTCCCACCTTTACAAAAGAGCTATAATATCTGTAGGTCTTTTTTCATAGACTGTGTTTTTCCAAGGAATCCTACAATCTAATACCTGAGGAATATAAATTTAGCCTCCAATATTCTAGATGTTAAGAACCCCATGGAAAAGTGTTCTGAGGGTCTCATTTTTCGTACTGCAGGCTTTCACATTTTCCCCATCTTTATTATGGTATCAGCTCTCCATGTCCACTATTTGAAATATTTTTTGATATGGGCTACTTTAAGGTCTTTATTGAATTTGTTACAATATTGCATCTGTTTTATGTTTTAGTTTTTTGGCTGAGAGGCATGTGAGGTCTTAGCTCCTCAACCAAGAATTGACCCTGCACTCTCACGCATTGGAAGGCTAAGTCTTTTAACCACTGGATCACTGGGGAAATTCCTTCACTCTCAACTGTCTGGAATCTCTATGAGCAAAACATCCTTGGTTCAACCAGCTAACCTGCAGGCTATTGCTTGGGGAGGAGATGGAATAGGGGGAATGGGAGCCCATCCTCATAACACAGCACCGTCGACCTAGTCTCCTGCTTTGAGCCCCACCCTGCATTCTCACCTTCAGAAGCACCTGGTGGTTTCAATGCAGGAACATTTCCAGGGTTCAGCAGACTGAATTAGCTTATTGGTAGGCTTAGGTTTCAGCTTTCCTAGATCTGCTAAGTCCCTTACCATTTATCCATCTGCTTGGCAGCCTCCAAAATTATCTGTTGTTCCAAAAATGTACTGGAATGTTAAGTGAGTAATTGAGAGGTGAGGTCTTATACATGCCAGATCAACCAATGAGAACACACTTACCCACAGTGTTCTCAGTATCCTGGCCTTTTCTAAAGCAATTTAGGGAATGAGAATGTTGGTTGAGAGAAGAAATTATAGATTATACAATTTCCATTTAAGTCTATGATTAAATAACCTTATGTGAAAATTGCTTGTAAGAACATACTCCCATCACAATGTCACATAAACTCTTAGCTGATGTGCTTGCAAACATCCCTCTCCCTGGACCATCTATGATCCTTGTCAGTAAATCCCCAGTGCCAAGCATGTGCCTAACCACAAATTAGTGCTTCAATAAATGTTTGTTGAGAGAATGAACACAAAAACCTGTGTTAGGATAGATAACACAGAGAGAATTTTAGTTCAGCACAGCAAGAAAGTTTTAAGGCTTATCGTCATTGTTATTTTCAAATAGACTTATTTTGCATCAATATCGGTTTCATGATTATAGAGAACACAGTGAAATCCTCACGAGAAACATCCTCGTATTTCCTTGTTCACAAGTATAGCACAAATAAGAATCCTTCTTATACCTAATGTCTATTTTGGATAGAAACTGGACATTTAAGAGGAAAATATATAAATTGTACATATGTTTCACATTTGAATCTCATCCCAAAATCTAGATGTTGAAGAAATTTAATATTATTTCTGTTGTTCTAGCTACTAAATTCCTACTGGGGTAGAAAGTAATTAAACAATCTCAGTCAATCTTTGTGACTCCTCACTCCCTTTGCAGGGTACATCTACAATCAAAAGGACATCTTCAGTACCAAGGTATTTAATCATGCAGAAATAGTGGAGGATGGACAGATAGAATCTCATCCTAAGTGTCATGTCCCCATGGCATGCACCAACAAGCTTCAATCTGCAAAGGGGAAGGTGGGGGCAAGATGAGCTTAAGAAGAAGGACAGTGGAAATGGAAAATGCCAAGAAAAATTTGGTTAATATCCCAAAAATATTATTCCATCTTTCCCAGTTGGAATCCCATGGGGTTGATCTACTCCAGTTCTTATTTGATCACATCCTTACCCAAACCTCTTTCTGGTTCTTATCCTTCCACAAGTTGCCTGCATTCCCTCCCCATCCCCACATTCCCCAGGGGCTTACTCTGCCTGGCCCAGGCTGTTTGTGTCTCACAGCTGTCCTGCTGCCAGTAGGGTGGGATGACCACGCTAAGCCAGGCTATCCGGATAATGTCATGCTGGCAGGAAGAGAGGTTTGCAGCAGTAACACATTACGCCTTCCTCACATTCCGGACACTCCCAGGAACCATGTGGGGCCCACTTACAGAAAACTGGCTTTCTGCTTCATTCATCTGGCAGCCAAGACCCATAAACTAAATCTGGTTTCCAGCAACAGCAGTGGGAACATCGGTATCAAAATAAGTTTGCTCCATTCCACAAATGTAAAATTTTGTTTTTTTATTTGCTTTGACAAGTACTCCTGCAAGCAGTATTTCTAGAGACCACCTCCAACCATGTTCTGTACCAAGAACTTGACTTTTATGAATCATAACAGTAATAGCAACTGACATACAGTTCTAAGCTTAGGTTAAATGTTTTACATGAACTATCTCACTAAATCCTCATCACAATCTCATCTACATTTTACAGTTAAAGAAATAGAATCATAGAGGGTAGTTATATTACTTGCCTTAAGTTATATAAATACCAAGTCCAGAATTAAGAGTTTTATCAGAATCTGAACTTGACCGTCTTTGACCAACCAAAGTGATGTAAGAATGTATACGTAATCTCAAACTACAGATACAGATAGCACCAGAAAAGTAGGTATCATGAGGAAAGGAGAAATTTAGACTTATGCTAACTGTTCTAGGTTAAAATATTTATTTCTCAATTAAAATTCTCACACAGATATATAATTAACACCAAAATGTATCCTGAAGAAAGCAGCAGTGAATAGGTCCATTTTTTAAACTTTGGAGACAATTTATAATATCACAACAGTGAAACCACTAACCAGAGAACAGAAACTGAACCAAAATAAATGAACCAAAAAAACTGTTAATTTATTTCCACCCCTCTTCTTTTATGATTTTCTTCTCCTGGTACTTGGATATAAAATACTCTGGAAATATATATTTATTTATCCTTCTGTCATAACAGGAGCTAGTAGAACCATCACTAAACCAGGAATAAGACTACATTTAATGTGAATTCAACCACTAATCAGCTATGAAAATTTAGATGAGTTGCTTGATCTCTCTACCTTAGAGAAACAGTCTCCAGAATGATGCTGGTCTGAATAAACTTTCAGATTATTTCCAGCTTGAACATTCTATTATATCAGTTATTTAGTTCCTGCTATAAAAATTCCTTTTCTGAGCTAGCAGGCCCAGATGGAGGACTTGAAGAAGACAAATATAACATGAAATTAAAAATAATTAAGGATCTCTCATTACAAATCAAGCCCAAAATTCCACTTCTAAAAGGTTGGTGTTGTTCAGTTGCAAAGTTGTGTCCAACTCTTTGCAGCACCATAGACGGCAGCACACCAGGCTTCTCAGTCCTTCACTGTCTCCCGGAGTTTGCTCAAATTCATGTCCATTGAGGTGGTAATGCCATCCAACCATCTCATACTCTGTCACTCCCTTCTCCAGAAAAAAATTTAACTGCTCCCTTCTCCTCTTTCCCTCAATCTTTCCCAGCATCAGGGTCTTATCCAATAGGTCAGATCTTTGCATCAGGTGGCCAGAGTACTGGAGCTTCAGCTTCAGCATCAGTCCTTCCAATGAATATTCAGGACTGATTTTCTTTAGGATTGACTGGCTTGATCTCCTTGCAGTCCAAGGGACTCTCAGGAGTCTTCTCCAGCACCACAGTTCAAAAGCATCAGTTCTTTGGCACTCAGCCTTCTTTATGATCCAACTCTCACAGCCATACAAGACTGCTGGAAAAACCATAGCTTTGACTCTATGAACCTTTCTCAGCAAAGTGATGTCTCTGTTTTTTAATACCCTGTCCAGGTTTTGATCTTAGTGCTACTTATTTTCTGTTTTCAACTTAAACATAATTTACTCCAAGAAGTTCTCCCTAACTCCCTTTGGAGGAAGATGAATGCACCCTCTGTGTACCTTAATCCTCTATGCATCTCCTAATAGAGACTTTTTATAATTCTTTCTAATGACTTATTAATTGATTCTTCTCCAAATAATGTCATAAGCTTGAACTGGGAATCTCTTTTTCTGACAAGCACCTACCTGCAAGAGGTGCTGGCACACGACAGTTGCTCAATAAATGCCAACTAAAATTTTCTCTCGTCCAACTTCCTTACTTTACAGATAAGAAACTGGAACTCTTGAATATGAACATTAGACTTCCAGGAAAGACCCCTTTTCCCCCTCAACACTGTTACTCAAACTTAGTATAATAAACTATATATTATCAGAATAACTATGAGTAGAGATAGAGATGATTATAACTATATTATGGAATACAAATAAGACATACATGGAATTTTTAAAAGTCTTGCCATAGATAATACAAGCAGAAAAAGATTCAATTGCTAGCTGACAGTGAGATTAGATATGGTCAAAAAAACTGTTGTCAATTCCTTAGCTGTTAAATCAGATCATAATCACGATCAGTTAAAGACAATATAGGTGTTTAATCCAGGACTCGACAAGAAATGAGGAAAAATCCAGAGTTATCAGACTTAGGAGGAAAGAGAACATTTAAAACTTTAAGCATGTCATTGATAGAAGGATAAAAATGATTTGTAAACACACATACACTACCACACACACAGTGACCACCACCATACATATGTGAGGGGCTTTAAGGTTTTAAAAATATCCACAGGTGTTCATGTACATCATACAAAAACATTCTGTCCAGTTAAACTCTAATAAAAAAAATTGAATGAGTTATCAATACAAGATAACTATGAATCAAACAGTGGACACATGATTTTATTCCTAAATCTGATTAAGTTGACTAAATCTGACTCATTGGATCATTTTGAGTATTTATACTCCCAGAATCTTCTGCAGGCAAAGTGAAAGCACCCCCATGGTCCCATTTATTGACAGGAAGCTGTGATCAATGCATCTGGAAAACTAAAGGGAGAACAAGTATGGGATGAGGGGTGATGATAGTAAGACAGGTACTAGGAGAAAAGAGTAAAAGAGCAGAAATGGGTTCTTAGCAGGAGTGTGGGCATCAAACAGCCTACTTCTCACCCTTCATCTCCCTTGTGTTTTTTGGTGCTGCAGAAGTTATCTGGGATCCGTGAGGAAACACGCAGTGGAACGAAAACAGTGCTCTAAGAAGGACAGAAGGGAAAGCGGAAAATGCCTGCTTAGTATTATTGAAAATATTCTTATGGTTCAATATGATCTAAAATAAAAGAACAATTCATTGGAAAAAGTTATTTATACTCTGTATTTAAAGTACGCAAAGCTCACTAAAAAGCTTATTAAATAAAATAAGCAACTAACACAAGCACCCCATTCACAATCTAGCATTCATATACACACAACTAACCACACAACTGATGACTAGTGATACCTCATAATGTATATATTACTGTAAGTTGTAGCTGGGGATACGATTGAGGGCGATTTCTTACCTCTTCCTGCTTAGAATCTTTTTTCTTTCCCTATTTGCAAATAGTTGAAAAGTAGCCTCTTTATAATGATGTTGTAAGGAAAAGTGAACACATATTTCCCTGTGTAAACTCTCCAATTATTTTATTATAAAAACGTATCCTAAACCACCCTCCAAAGTACAAATCCCATACTCACTGGAATGTGTCAGCAAGAGTCTGCATGAGAATCAAGGAGTTCATATTTAAATAGAACAAATATGCCTTACACACTGAAGGAATGTTTTTTGTAAATATTTAGAACATTATAATATATTTTGTAGCAATTTATATGCTATTACTAAAAATAGGGCACATGCACACTGATGGGCAAAACAATGCTTTGAGAATAAAGGAGATGTTAGATTTTCAAATGGGATTTCTTAAAGCATGAAATATGTTTCGTTTTAAAACATGCAGTAGTTTCAACAATGCAGAAGAGAACGTCAAAACTGGAAGAGACAAGAGAGATCTTTTAGATCATTTTAAGGAAAAGGAAACTATGGGAATTATTAAGTAACTAGGAGTCAAAGAACTCAACCAATGCTTCTGTAAGAGACCTTTTTAACAACGGAGGAAATAGAGGGTGGGGTGGAGACAATGGCTTCTTTAAGGCCCTGCTAGTCCTCCTCACCTCATCTGACTTTCTGTTCTCCATTAATCTCAAACCCCGAGTGGATTCCCTCTCCAGCTCTCCTCTCCCTGTTATTCTCTGCTTTGTGTTTCCCACATCTGGCTGGAGTGTAGTTTCTCTTCCTGTACTCCTAGGGAAATATACCAAATGAAAGGGACTCTTCCATCTCACTGTCTTTTTATAAAATTCTCAGGCTCCAAGTTGTTTCCCCAAAATTCCCCTGAAGAAAGAGAAATCCTTAGAATAATAAGTGATCACTCCTTCACCAGGAGTAGGGACGGGAAGAAATCATCACCCAAGGGAGAAAAAAGTGATAAAAAAAACAACTGCTTATCGTGGTGTTTGGAGAAAATTATGTAAATATTTATGCAAAGACAGCTTTTCAGAACACAGTGAGCTACATGGGAACCGCTTGTGCCAGTGCTCACAGGCAGCCTCACAGTTGGATCAACAGCCTGAAAAGCAGATGTGCCAATTTCCTGTATTTGATTATGATGATTCCTAATTATGCCAAAGCTGTGGCAATGTCCTTCCCTCCAATGACTCTTAATTTTGTTTTGCTAAACCACACACACAACCTACTTTGGATGTGTAATTCATTGTCGCGTTAAGTCTGTGAAATACTCATTCGTGGGCCGAATAGTTCTGAGGACAATAGCTCACGAGAATGCTGTTTTCTTTTATCATTGGGCATTATCAAACACGCAGGGGGAAAAAGAAAGAAAATAGGCCTTGTGATAGAGTTGTGCTGTTTAATATCAACAAGGTTTTTCCACCACAGTCTACAAATGAAAATAACCGGTATACAGTTGTTTCTTGAAAGGGCAGTTTTCTGGCTCTGTATTTAAGTTCCAGTCAACAAAAAACAGCAACCTTTATGATTAGGCACGGATTATAAGCTATAGTAAGCAGATGTGAAGAGATACTTGGACAAGGGGGGAAGGGGTGGAATGAATTGGGAGATTGGGACTGACAAAGATATACTACCATGTGTAAAATGGATCACTAGTGGGAACTTGCTATAAAGCACAGGGAGTTCAGCTGCTCGGTGCTCTGTGATGACCTAGAGAGGTGGGTGGGAGTGCCATGGGAGGGAGGTCCAAGCAGAAGGGGATATATATATGCATACGCTTGATTCACTTCCTTGTGCAGCAGAAACTAACACAACATTGTAAAGTTATTGTATTCCAGTAAAAAAAAAAATTAACAAAGAGCTTGACCACTGAGATGCTTAGATCGAATGATATGATAGTTGGAAGGGATAAAGCAAAACATGACTAGCTCAATAGTCATAGAGCCTTCCATGTGAGGCCTTGAACTTTTCTGGCACAACTAAAGGGATTGTTAGTAAACTGGACTTATTAAGTGTACTTTAATAAACACACTTACTTACATAAGTGTAACTTATTTAGTACATAAATAGGTGTGCTTTAATAAGTACACTTATTTACATTTCTCACCCCACAACTGATATTCATATTTGCTTTTCAATTTAAAATGTGCTTTTAATCCTTTACTTACACTGCACAACAATCCTATAAGGTCAGTGTTATTATCCTTATTATTATAGATACAGAAAGTACATAGATGCTAAATTACATGTTCAGAGTAAATAGGAGAGCACTTACCCTGGTGGTGGTGGTTTAGTCGCTAACTCGTGTTTGACTTTTTTGACCTCATGGACTGTAGCCCGCCAGGCTTTTCTGTCCATGGAATTCTCTGGGCAAGAATCCTGGAATGGGTTGCCATTTCCTTCTCCAGGGGATCTTTCCAACCCAGGGATCCAATCTGAGGCTCGTGCATTAGCAGGTGGATTCTTTACAACATGAGCCACCAGGCACTTAAATGACAACTTGTATGTAAATCAACAATTATTTTTTAAGTATCCATTTATTAACTAGGCTTTTTCAATGATCCAGCGGATGTTGGCAATTTGATCTCTGGTTCCTCTGCCTTTTCTAAAACCAGCTTGAACATCTGGAAGTTCATGGTTCATGTATTGCTGAAGCCTGGCTTAGAGAATTTTGAGCATTACTTTATTAGCATATGCTATGCTATGCTATGCTAAGTCACTTCAGTCGTGTCCGACTCTGTGTGACACCATAGACGGCAGCCCACCAGGCTTCCCCGTCCCTGGGATTCTCCAGGCAAGAACACTGGAGTGGGTTGCCATTTCCTTCTCCAATGCATGAAAGTGAAAAGTGAAAGTGAAGTCTCTCAGTCGTGTCCGATTCTTAGCTACCCCCATGGATTGCAATCTAGCAGGCTCCTCCGTCCATGGGATTTTCCAAGCAAGAGTACTGGAGTGGGGTGCCATTGCCTTCTCCATACTAGCATATGAGATGAGTGCAATTGTGTGGTAGATTGAGCATTCTTTGGCATTGCCTTTTTTGGGATTGGAATGAAAACTGACCTTTTCCAGTCCTGTGGCCACTGTCAAGTTTTCCAAATTTGCTGGCATGTTGAGTGCAGCATTTTCACAGCATCATCTTTCAGGATTTGAATTAGCTCAACTGGAATTCCATCACCTCCACTAGCTTTGTTCACAGTGATGCTTCCTAAGGCCCACTTGACTTCACATTCCAGGATGTCTGGCTCTAGATGAGTGATCACGCTATCGTGATTATCTGGGTCATGAAAATCTTTTTTGTGTAGTTCTTCTGTGTATTCTTGCCACCTCTTCTTAATATCTTCTGCTTCTGTTAGGTCCCTACCATTTCTGTCCTTTATTGAGCCCATCTTTGCAAGAAATGTTCCCTTGGTATCTCTAATTTTCTTGAAAAGATCTCTAGTCTTTCCCATTCTATTGTTTTCCTCTATTTCTTTACATTGCTCACTGAGGAAGGCTTTCTTATCTCTCCTTGCTATTCTTTGGAACTCTGCATTCAAATGGGTATATTTTTCCTTTTCTCCTTTGCTTTTCGCTTCCCTTCTTTTCACAGCTGTCTGTAAGGCCTCCTCAGCCAGCCATTTTGCTTTTTTGCATTTCTTTTTCTTGGGGATGGTCTTGATTCCTGTCTCCAGTACAATGTCCCGAACCTCCATCCATAGTTCATCAGGCACTCTGTCTATCAGATCTAGTCTCTTAAATCTATTTCTCACTTCCACTGCAGAGTCATAAGGGATTTGATTTAGATCATACCTGAATGGTCTAGTGGTTTTCTCTGCTTTCTTCAATTTCAGTCTGAATTTGGCAATAAGGAGTTCATGATCTGAGCCACAGTCAGCTCCCAGTCTTTTTTGCAGACTGTATAGAGCTTCTCCATATTTGGCTGCAAAGAATATAATCAATCTGATTTCGGTGTCGACCATCTGGTGATGTCCATGTGTAGAGTTTTCTCTTGTGTTGTTGGAAGAGGGTTTTTGCTATGACCAGTGCATTCTCTTGGCAGAACTCTATTAGCCATTGCCCTGCTTCATTTGGTACTCCAAGGCCAAATTTGCCTGTTACTCCAGGTGTTTATCGGAGAAGGTGATGGCACCCCACTCCAGTACTCTTGCCTGGAGAATCCCATGGACGAGGAGCCTCATGGGCTGCAGTCCATGGGGTCGTGAAGAGTCGGACACAACTGAGAGACTTCACTTTCACTTTTCACTTTCATGTATTGGAGAAGGAAATGGCAACCCACTCCAGTGTTCTTGCCTGGAGAATCCCAGGGACGGAGGAGCCTGGTGGGCTGCCGTCTATGGGATCACACAGAGTCGGACATGACTGAAGTGACTTAGCAACAGCAGCAGCCAGGTGTTTATTGACTTCCTACTTTTGCATTCCAGTCCCCTATAATGAAAAGGACATGTTTTGCGGGTGTTAGTTCTAGAAGGTCTTGTAGGTCTTCATAGAACTGTTCAACTCCAGCTTCTTCAGCATTACTGGTTGGAGCATAGACTTGGATTACCTTGATATTGAATGGTTTGCCTTGGAAATGAACAGAGATCATTCTGTCACTTTCGAGATTATATCCAAGTACTGCATTTCAGACTCTTGTTGACTATGATGGCTACTCCATTTCTTCTAAGGGATTCCTGCCCACAGTAGTAGATATACTGGTCATCTGAGTTAAATTCACCCATTCCAGTCCATCTCAGTTTGCTGATTCTTAGAATGTTGATGTTCACTCTTGTCGTCTCCTGTTTGACCACTTCTAATTTGCCTTTATTCAGGGACCTAACATTCCAGGTTCCTATGCAATATTGCTCTTTACAACATCGAACTTTGCTTCTATCACCAGTCCCATCCACAACTGGATGCTGTTTTTGTTTTGGCTCCATCCATTCATTCTTTCTGGAGTTATTTTTTCACTGATCTCCAATAGCATACTGGGCACCTATAGACCTTGGGGATTCATCTTTCAGTGTCCTATCTTTTTGCCTTTTCATACTGTTCATGGGGTTCTCAAGGCAAGAATACTGAAGTGGTTTGCCATTCCCTTCTCCAGTGAATCACATTCTGTCATCTATTTCTGCTTCTATTAACTATGCCAAAGCCTTTGACTGTGTGAATCACAATAAACTGTGGAAAATTCTGAAATAGATGGAAATACCAGACCACCTGACCTGCCTCTTGTGAAATCTGTATGTAGGTCAGGAAGCAACAGTTAGAACTGGACATGGAATAACAGACTGCCTCCAAGTTGGGAAAGGAATAAATCAAGGCTGTATATTGTCACCCTGCTTATTTAACTTCTATGCAGAGTACATCATGAGAAATGCTGGGCTGGAGGAAACACAAGCTGGAATCAAGATTGCCAGGAGAAATATCAATAACCTCAGATATGCAGATGACACCACCCTTATGGCAGAAAGTGAAGAAGAACTAAAAGGCCTCTTGATGAAAGTGAAAGTGGAGAGTGAAAAAGTTGGCTTAAAGCTCAAAATTCAGAAAATGAAGATCATGGCATCTGGTCCCATCACTTCATGGCAAATAGATGGGGAAACAGTGGAAACAGGGTCAGACCATTTTTGGGGGCTCCAAAATCACTGCAGATGGTGATTGCAGCCTTGAAATTAAAAGACGCTTACTCCTTGGAAGGAAAGTTATGACCAACCTAGATAGATTATTGAAAAGCAGAGACATTACTTTGCCAACAAAGATCTGTCTAGTCAAGGCTATGGTTTTTCCAGTGGTCATGTATGGATGTGAGAGTTGGACTGTAAACAAAACTGAGAGCAGAATTGCTGCTTTTGAACTGTGGTGTTGGAGAAGACTCTTGAGAGTCCCTTGGACTGCAAGGAGATCCAACCAGTCCATCCTAAAGGAGATCAGTCCTGGGTGTTCTTTGGAAGGACTGATGTTGAAGCTGAAACTCCAATACTTTGGCCACCTGATGTGAAGAACTGATTCATTGGAAAAGACCCTGATGCTGGGAGGGATTGGGGGCAGGAGGAGAAGGGGACGACAGAGGATGAGATGGTTGGGTGGCATCACCGACTCAATGGACATGGGTTTGGGTGGACTTTAGGAGTTGGTGAAGGACAGGGAGGCCTGGCATGCTGCAGTCCATGGGGTCACAAAGAGTCGGACACGATGAGCAACTAAACTGAACTAAAGTGAATTATTTAGGCTTAATCCTTATGAAAGGTAATGACAGAGGCAAAGCTTGAGTTTGGCCCCTCCCTATCTCAAACATCTAACAAATTGAGACTGTGTCTCTCTCACTCCATGAATCTAGTGGCTTCCTAGTTTTCTATGTATGAAAAACAGACTTAGGCCCCTCTATCCCAAGCTCTGGACTTTTATTTCCAGTCTTCTCTCATGTTCTACCTAATCTACCTCTTTACAAACCTAATCCAGATTCATTCACTACGGAGAAACTTTTAGACTTAACTAATTTGCACTACAAAGGAGTCTTCCAAAGAAGAAGGATTCTTAGTCTAATTTTTTCATTCTGCATTTCCAGCAGGATATTAAGTGGTGCCTGGAACACTGTAGGCATCAGTAAATATTTGTTAAATGCATATGGTTGTATTCCATCCTTAAATTCATAAAGGAACCATCTAACTGTCTTAATTTTGTTGTTGTTCACTCGCTAAGTCATGTCTCTTTGCAATCCCATGGACTGCAGCATGCCAGGCTTCCCTGTCCTTCACTATCTCTCAGAGTTTGCTCAAACTCATGTCCATTGAGTTGGTGATGCCACCCAACTATCTCATCCTCTGCTGTCCCCTTCTTCTCCTGCCCTCAATCTTTCCCACCATCAGGGACTTTTCCAATGAGTCGGCTCTTAACATCCAGTGGCCAAAGCATTGGAGTGTCAGCTTCAGCATCAGTCCTTCCTGAATATTCAGGGTTGATTTCCTTTAGGATATACTTCCTGAATTTGGATTCCCCCAAAGCAGAACATCAGATAAGGACTTAATTCCAAGCCATTTGTATGGAAGATGATCCCTGGAAATAGGCATGAGGGAGAAGGAGAAATAAATAAAGGGAGGAGAAAAGCCAATATAACATTTAAGAATCAGGTTTGCCCTCTAGGTAGTAGGAGCTCAACTTCCCTAGAACACTCACAAAAGGGGCCACCTGAGAAACAGGATACTGGAGCGTTTATCTGTGGGCTCTGTTGATAGAGGGCCACCCTGGGAGTGTCAATATCCCTACACTTCCAAAAAGCACAAGTAGGTTCACACAGCTTTGGTGAAAGCCTTGAAGAAGAAACTAGAAAGATACAGGCTAGTAGATGCTAGCAAGATGAGGTGAGCCTGAGTTTACAGGAAATTAAACATGATAGCAACAGCTAAAATTAGGCATGAAAAGAGAGGATGTGAAACAAAGAACCGAAACATCTGCTCCACCAACACAAAAGAAAGAGAAGTTCATGGCATTTATTCTTCTAATTTATAAAACTGGAAGAATTTCTGAAATTTTGGAAATCTGGGAAGAAGTTCATGTTCTGATAGCTTGAAAAAGGTCTCAAGTGCAGCAAGTCCTCTTTCAGTTATGCAACAAAGTTGAAAGACACCTGAACATCAGTTCAAATACAGAGATGCCACAAGTTGAATGATAAGATTCTTAAACCATATGCTCAAATAGAAAAGAGAAGCCCAGAGTATACCATTAAATTAACTTCCACCTGAAGACTGAAATAAGAATTTAGGAATAATTAAGATTTTAAATCTAAAACCATAATTTGTAGGAATGCAATCCGGTATAGCTTTTTATAAAGGATTGAGAATGTGTGACATTTTGATACAAAAGGAAGAGGCAAGTGTTTCTCAAGTTGAATCTCTAGACTTAATCTTCTCAAAGTCTGATGACATGATTTGGGGGAATTCACAGGTTGAAGGATATATGTATATTATATATACTATATACACACATACACATATATAATATACATGTATATGCTATATCAGATCAGATCAGATCAGATCAGTCGCTCAGTCGTGTCCGACTCTTTGCGACCCCATGAATTGCAGCACGCCAGGCCTCCTGGCCCATCACCAACTCCCGGAGTTCACTGAGACTCATGTCCATTGAGTCAGTGATGCCATCCAGCCATCTCATCCTCTGTCGTCCCCTTCTCCTCCTGCCCCCAATCCCTCCCAGCATCACAGTCTTTTCCAATGAGTCCACTCTTTGCATGAGGTGGCCAAAGTACTGGAGTTTCAGCTTTAGCATCATTCCTTCCAAAGAAATCCCAGGGCTGATCTTCAGAATGGACTGATTGGATCTCCTTGCAGTCCAAGGGACTCTCAAGAGTCTTCTCCAACACCACAGTTCAAAAGCATCAATTCTTCAGCACTCAGCCTTCTTCACAGTCCAACTCTCACATCCATACATGATCACTGGAAAAACCATAGCCTTGACTAGACGGACCTTTGTTGGCAAAGTAATGTCTCTGCTTTTGAATATGCTATCTAGGTTGGTCATAATTTTCCTTCCAAGGAGTAAGCGTCTTTTAATTTCATGGCTGCAGTCACCATCTGCAGTGATTTTGGAGCCCAGAAAAATAAAGTCTGACACTGCTTCCATAGTAAATATACTCTGAATCATCTTGATGGCCACTTTCTTATAGAGATGCCCAAAGCATAAAATCATCTTTCATATTTAAAATTTTAAATTTAAAAATTCAAATCCTGTTTGAATGACAAGTACAAAGTTAACAAGTTAAAAAATCAAAAATATTAATATTTTTGACAAGTGAAAGTCATATTATGTTACAGGATGCTCTAAAAAGTGTTTGTAAGTTTGCGTAAAAACAAAGTGATAGAAAATTGAGACATCTCAAATATAATGTAGTGTAAGCACTCTCAACTCCATAAAACCCTGCTCCATAGAAATCTGTACCAAAGAGTTCGTCTTAGAAAAAGAATGTCATCTGCTATATTAAATTAATGTTACTGACCTTCTAACTTTTTTCCTAGCTGATTGGCAAATTTGCTTTTATTAATATAAGAACAATAAGCATAGAGAATTTATTCCCAACATTTCTGTTTTAACTAGTTAAGAATTACTACAATAAAGTAATTTAATTCACCTCTCAGGATCTGCACGTGCATGCCCAGTTGCTAAGTTGTGTCTGACTTTTTGTGACCGCATGAACTGCAGCCAGCCAGGCTTCCCTGTGCATGGGATTTTCCAGGAAAGAATGTGGAGTGGGTTGCCATTTCCTCTTCCAGGAGGTCTTCACGACCCAGGGATTAAACTCGTGTCTCCTGCATCTTCTGCATTGGCAGGTGGATCTTTACCACTACGCTACCCGGGAAGACCCTTTCAGGGTCCATAAGGGTCCTTTCAGAAGGAATCCCCACATGACTTAAATCTTAGAAAGGTTGACTCAGGCTATAAAGTATACCTAAAATGAATGTCTCTATAAGATTTTATGGAGAAGGCAATGGCACCCCACTCCAGTACTCTTGCCTGGAAAATCCCATGGACGGAGGAACCTGGTAGGCTGCAGTCCATGGGGTAGCGAAGAGTCGGACACGGCTGAGCGACTTCACTTTCACTTTTCACTTTCATGCACTGGAGAAGGAAATGGCACCCCACTCCAGTGTTCTTGCCTGGAGAATCCCAGGGACGGGGTAACCTGGTGGGCTGCCGTCTATGGGGTCGCACAGAGTCGGACACAACTGAAGCAACTTAGCAGCAGCACAAGATTTTATAAAAACCTCCAAGTGTTAAAATAGTTTGAGCACCTATTATATGCATAATATATACACATAACACTTCAGATGCTGCAGAAATAAGGAAGTTGGAGAGTCAAAGCATTGCTGTCACGAAACCAGCACTTAGCTGGAAAAATTAATCACTATTGTCCTAATAATACAATCAGGGCTTCCCTGGTGACTCAGATGGTAAAAAATCTGCCTGCAATGAAGGAAACCTGGGTTTGATCCCTGGGTTGGGAAGATCCCCTGGAGGAGGATATGGTAACCCACTCCAGTATTCTTGCCTGGAGCATCCCATGGACAGAGGAGCCTGGTGGGCTACAGTCCATGGGGTCACAAAGAGTCAGACACTACTGAGCCACTAAGTGACTAAGCACAGCACAGTGCGTTATATTTACTAAATAAAAGGTGCGGACAAAACCTATAGGAGGCAGACAATGACATGAGCTTGGTTGTAAAAAGGGGCTTCATAAATAGGATGAAATTTGGAGAAGTCCTAGTGGGTGAAAAGGATGAGACTTTGGATAACAGAGAAAGCTTTTCAGGCAGAATGCTAGCTCAGAAATGAGAAAGTGGAAGGGTGCATGCCTTCAGCACAAAACAAATTATTTCACAAAATGGAAGTACACTTTGAAGAACAGTGGAAGGTAAGATTGGAAGGTAAACAGGGGCCATAATTAAGAAAACTGTGAATACCACCACTGTAATTTGAAATTTTCAGCTCTGGACAATCGATAGCCAGAAGATTTGGAGCAGGTGATGGAGCAAGGATTGAAGATTGTTTTCAGAATACTAGAACAATGTCACTGATGGCTGAAGAAAAAAATAGGTCTTTTTGTAGTTCAGCTTCAAACTATCTTAACCCCCAAATGAATTAAAACCATAGAAAAACGTCCTTAAATCCAAGAAGTCAATATAAAATCTCTTGGCGAAAGATACCATTTCTTAGGCCTCAAATTATCTTGACAATGTTTCATATACAATGTCAGACATGCAATCCAAATTAAAGCAGTGTAAGAGAAGACAAAATAAGAACCTGATTTAAAACAAGAAAAACATGAGAAATTAAAGACAGCCATATAGATGTCAGCAATAATTTAAAAATAACTATGCCTTACATGCTCTAGGAAATAAAAGAATTTTGACAGAGAATTAAAATTTATTTTTAAATAAAATACATTTTAGAAAATAAAAATACAATAACCAAAATTAGGAACTTAATATAGGGGTTTACAAGCATATTAGATAAGGTAAATAGAAGATTAATGAACTTGAAGGTAACTCAAAGTAAGATATTCTAGATGAATATTACCTATTTATTTCTTACAGTTTATTTCTGTATCTTGAAATAGGGAAGAGAACTACTAATAAAGAAACTTTAGGCATGAACAAAAGAGCTATTATTCAAGCCTCCAAGTATCCTGTCTATTAAATACCTTACTTTTACAACTTTCCTAAAGGACACCCATTTTTCAAGTACTTTTCTTCTTTCTCTCATGGGAGATTTTCCCTGGGTTGCTTCTCACTGAGTCATTCCCTACTCCCAGTCTATTTCATATTTTAAACCACACTATGGTTAATGAATCACCTATATATCCTTCATTATCACTTGCTTTTTTCCCTCATAATTCCCTGGAGGGGGAAAAAAAAAAAAACAGGGAAGAAAAAAGCCATTTGTGACTAAAAAAATTGTGTGTGTGCTCAGTCTCTCAGTTGTGTCCAGCTCTTTATAACCCTTTGGACTGCAGCCCACCAGGCTCCTCCGTCCATGGAATTTCCCAGGCAAGAATACTGGAGTGGGTTGCCATTTCCTTCTCCAGAGGATCTTCCCAACCCAGGGATTGAACCAGAGTCTTTTGTGTCTCCTGCAATGCAGGCAGATTCTTTACTTGCTGAGCCATCAGGGAAGACCAGAAAAGTGGATACCTACGGAAATTCAAGGCCTCAAATGAATGGAGTCTCAACCCAAATGGTAAAACAGCTCCTCCTCTGCATCTCCCAATGTTAAAACTCACAATTTTAACCTATTCTCTAAAATTTCTAATTTAAACCTTTGGTACCAATATTTACATTTGTTTAGTGATACCCTGTATACATGGAGAATACTTTGGAAAATGCAACCTTTAACAGAAGAAGTGGGGTGAAGAAAAAGAAGAAAGAAAGAAAAGGGGAAGATAAGAAGAAAGACGAGCCAGTAAAAAGGAAGCAAGGGGATGATGAGGATGTAGAAAAAAGAGAAACAGAATATCAGAGAAAATTAGGGAAGATTAGTGAAAAGTGGAAAACAAAAATAAAGACTAGACTTCTGGTGTCTAAGTCCATGTATAAGGAGCTTAGAAGATGTACCTCTGTTCTAACAAGTAAAACACTGAACAGACTGAAAAATCAACAACTCTTCTTGGGTCCATAAGAGAGAGGAAGGCACAGGGAAAACCACTGCCCCCAAAAGTGGAGAAACAGGTGGACATAGGGATTCATGGCTTAAAAAGAGCAGACTCACAAGTAGAAACCACCTTGAGAACAAGTGCTGGAGTAGGAAAACCTGAGCTGAATTGATAAATTTGCTGGAGGCTCAGTGAGGACAGCTAAAACTCCAGAGGGAGTCTTAGGGAAAGGTCCCCAAATATTGATGAGAGTTACCTACGGAAGATGAACAGGTTCCCATGAAAGTAAAAGTGAAAGTTGCTCAGCCATGTTCGTCTCTTTGTGACACCATAGACTGTAGCCTGCCACGTTCCTCTGTCCATGGAATTCTCCAGTCCAGAATACTGGAGTGGGTAGCTGTTCCATTCTCCAGGGGATCTTCCCAACCCAGAAATTGAATTGGGGTCTCCTGCATTGCAGAGGGATTCTTTACCAGCTGAGCTACCAAGGAAGCCAATAAATATCAGGGAAAAAATTTTTGTGCTTCTAGAAAGGGGAGGGGAAAAGAAACCATTTTGAAATATGCCAGAGAACTCTGGTGTTTTTTTTTTTTTTTGAAAAGACAGACCAACCACCCAAACCAGACATGACAGGCATATTGGAATTATCAGACTGAGAATTTAAAAACAACTATGATTTGCATGCTAAGAACTCTAATAGATAAAATAGTCAGCATACAAGAACAGACGATCCATGTAAACAGAGAGATGAAATCCTAAAGGGGGAAAAAAAGTTCTAGAGATAAAAACACTGCAGCAAAAATGGAAAGTGCGTTTGATGAGCTTATTAGCAGACTGGACATGGCTGAACAAAGACACTCTGGTCTAGAGAATATATCAATAGAATCATCAAAAATAAAAAGCAAAGCGGGGGAGGGGAGTGGCCAAGATGGCTGAGTAAGAAGACCTTGAACTAGCCACGTCCTACAGGCACACCATAATTAAAAACTTGAGCTATCAGGGAAGCCCATTTATCAATAAGAGCAACCCAAAGACCAATAGAGAAGATTTTTCAGAACTAAAGATATAAAGAAGGAATAAAGACAAGATGGGTGAAACGGGAGGTTGTGGGATATATTTAAGACCCACAGCCCTGGAGTGTGAACCATGTAAGAGGACAGTCACTTGCAGAGTTTCTCTTCAAGGAGTGGGGGGTCCAAGTCCCACATTAGACTCCCCAACTCAGGGTTCCTACACCAGCAAGATGAGGACCCAGAATGAATGTCATTGAAAGCCAGCAGGGCTTTGCTTATGGGAGAGGTGGAGAGCTACAGGAAAAGAGATGCTGCTTTTAAAAGGCACACGCAAAATCTTACACAATCTGAGACCCAACACAGAGGAGGTAATTTGGAACCCTGGGTCAGATCCACTTGTTGATCTTGGAGAGCCTTCCAGCAAGGCAAGAAGCAATGGGAATTCCTTCTAGGGGCATAGAGGCTGGCAGCACACATTCTGGGGAGCTTGTTCTACCATGAGGATACTGGTGCCAACAAACACAATTTTGGAATCCTCTCTAGCCTATCAGCACCAAGGCCTTCCATACCCAGCAGGTGGTTGGTACCACTAACAAAAGCCCCAATACCAAGCAGCCAGGCATATGGGGGCTCAGTCCCACCCACCCACCAGTGGGCTGGCAGCCTCTGCATGAGGCAGAGCCCGACAAAAACCAGGTCAAGAGAAAGTCATACCTACATACCTACCAATGTACCCAGTGTGGCCTTGCCACAACACAAGGGCCCACACAGCCCACATAAAGGGTATCTCTAGAGCATATACTGGTGACTAGAGCAGGATGTGCTGCTAGGCCCCATTGAAAATCACATATATAATGCCACTTCTTCAAGACTAGGAAATGTAATACACCTAACTAATATATTGAAATAAAAACAGAGAATTAGGCAAAATGAGATGAAGAACTTTGTTCCAAATGAAGTAACAAGGTAAAACCCCAGAGGAAGAACTAAGCAAAGGAGTGAAAAGCAACCTACTTCATAAAGACTTCAAGGTAAAGATAGTAAAGATGCTCAATAACCTTGTGAGATGAATTTAGCAGAAAGTTAGAAAATATAAAGAAAAACCAAAGAGATTTAAAGAATACAATAATTAAAATTATAAAAAATACAACAGTATGAATCAAAAGTGGGTTAGATGGTAAAAAGGAACAGATCAGTAAACTGGAAAACAGAGTAGTAGAAATCATCTAAGCTAACAGAAAAAAGAATTTTAAAAATGAAGAAAACTTAGGAGGCCTCTGGAATAAAATCAAGCACACTAACAATTACATTATAGGAGACCCAGAAGGAAAAGAAAGAGAGAAAGGATCAAAGAATTTATTTAAAGAAATAATATTAATACTGAAAACTTCCCTAACCTAAGAAAGTAAAAAGCCAGGTCTGGAAGAACAGAGTCCCAAACAAAATAAATCCAAAGAGAACCACACTAGGATACAGTATAATTGAAATGGCAAAAAATGCCATTTTTGTTCTCCAGGGGATCTTCCAGACCCAGGAATCATACCCACATCTCCTGCATTGCCCACATCTCCTGCATTGTAGACAGATTCTTTACTGCTGAGGCACCAAGGAAGCCCAAAGATAAAAAGAAAATCTTAAAAACCAAAAGAGAAAAGCAACTAGTTACATACAAGGGAGTTATAGTAACATGAACATAAGAGTTTTCAGCAGAAACTTTGCAGACCAGAGGGAATTGCATGGTATATTTGAAATGATAACAGGAAAAAAAACTAGGACTTCTCCAGTGCAGGGTACACAGGTTCAACCTCTGGTCAGGGAAGATTCCACATGCTACAGGGCAACTAAGCTAGTGTGCCACAACTACTGAGCCCAGGCTGCAGAGCCCGTGAGCGGCAGCCACTGCGCCTGCGTGCTCTAGAGCCCATGCTCCACAAGAGAAGCCACAGCAGTGAGAAGACTGCACACCACAACTAGAGAGCACCCCTGCTCACCACGAGCAGAGAAAACCCATGTGCACCAACAAAGCGCAGCCAGAAATTAATAAATAATTTTTGTTTAAAAAAAAAGAAGGAGAAACCTACAATCAAAATTACTTCACCTGGTAAGGCTGTCATTCAAGTCTGAAGGAGAGACAGTTTTATAAATAAGCAGACGCTAAAAAGAATTCAGCACTACTAAGCCAGCTGCACAAGAAATATTAAAGGGACTTCTCTAAGTGGAAAAGAAAAGACCACAACAAAAATTTGAAATATACAAAAGGAAAAACCTTTATTGATAAAAATAAACAGTAAAGGTAGCAGATGAACCACTTATTTACAAAGCAAGAATGTGAAAATACAAAAGTAGTAAAATCATCATAAGCAGTTAAAGAATATACAAAATGTAAAGATGTAAAATATGATGCCAAAAACTATAAACAGGGAATTACCAGGTGGTCCAGTGGTTAGGACTCTGTGCTTTCACTTCCCAGGGCCCATATTCAATTCCTGGTCATAGAACTAAAATTCCCATAAGATGTGTGCCATGATAAATAAATAAACACAATAAATGTTGCATGGAGAAATTAAAGTGCATGGTTGTTAAACTGAATTTGAATTTAAGAAACCAACTTAAAATTATCATGCATATTTATTTACTGTTATTTATAAACTAGTAAGGTGATAGGAGTTTGGCGGAGGAGGGTGGAGGTGTGTTTTAGTTTTCCTTAAGGATTTCCTGGGTCGGATTTTCGGTTATTAGCAACTGAAGGAATCTTACCTGATAAAGGCCTTCATTTTAGACAATATGACTAGGTATTAGATATACAATAACAAAAACATACTACTTCTAACTGAAGCACAAGCTGGAATCAAGATTGCTGGAAGAAATATCAATAACCTCAGATATGCAGATAACACCACCCTTATGGCAGAAAGTGAGGAGGAACTAAAGAGCCTTCTGATGAAAGTGAAAGAGGAGAGTGAAAAAGTTGGCTTAAAGCTCAACATTCAGAAAACGAAGATCATGACATCTGGTCCCATCACTTCATGGGAAATAGACAGGGAAATGGTAGAAACAGTGTCAGACTTTATTTTTCTGGGCTCCAAAATCACTACAGATGGTGATTGCAGCCATGAAATTAAAAGATGCTTACTCCTTGGAAGGAAAGTTATGACCAACCTAGATAGCATATTCAAAAGCAGAGACATTACTTTGCCAACAAAGGTCCGTCTAGTCAAGGCTATGGTTTTTCCAGTGGTCATGTGTGGATATGAGACTTGGACTATGAAGAAAGCTGAGCACCGAAGAATTGATGCTTTTGAACTGTGGTGTTGGAGAAGACTCTTGAGAGTCCCTTGCAAGGAGATCCAGCCAGTCCATTCTAAAGGAGATCAGTCCTGGGTGTTCATTGGAGGGACTGATGCTGAAGCTGAAACTCCAATACTTTGGCCACCTCATGCGAAGAGTTGACTCATTGGAAAAGACTCTGATGCTGGGAGGGATTGGGGGCAGGAGGAGAAGGGGACGACAAAGGATGAGATGGCTGGATTGCATGACCGACTTGATGGACATGAGTTTGAGTGAACTCCGGGAGTTGGTGATGGACAGGGAGGCCTGGTGTGCTGCAATTCATGGGGTTGCAAAAAGTCGGACACGACTGAGCAACTGAACTGAACTGAATGAACTTCAGGGAGTTTAAAATCTAGATAAAGAAATAAACAAGAAAATAATATTTTAAGTGTTGAGAAGAAAAATTCAGAAAGCTCTTTTGAGTATGTGTAAGTTCTAGATAGTTTCTGTCCTCAGCATCAGGTGAAGATGAGATTATCACCAAGATGTTCATGAAAATTGGATGGAGTTTAACTCTATGTTTAATCCAGTTAAAACTTTGTGGAATTCTGGGAGCATCATTGGCCCAGCCATTGACTGAGACTCAGAATCTAAGTTTTCCACTGATGGGAAGATATTGGTGAAAAAACTACTTTGAGTAGCCTCAAAACAGTGAGTTTTATGTTGGTAAACCTCAGGACAGTTTTCTCATTAGATATCCACAGTGTTCTAAAGTCCCTTCAAGAAGAAGACTTGGAAATATTGCAGGAAAAAAGGAGGAGTGTAATATTAGTTTCATATTCTAACCTTCATCAAGTTCAAATTTCCCCCTTTCATAAAGGATTGAGGGAAAAAAGACTTAGTATAAAGCTACAGTAGTTAAGATGGTGGTATTTGTGAAAGACTAGACAAATAGATCAATGGAACAGAATAGCAAGCCCCAAAATAGATCCATATTAGTAGAGTGAACTGATCTTTGACAAAAGAGAAAAGACAATGTAATGGAGCAAAGATAGTCTGAAGTAATTGGCCATTCACATGAAAAAAAGTGAATCTAGGCACAACATACACCATTCACAAAATTAACTCAAAGTAGATCACAGACCTAAATGTAAAGTACTGCTGCTGCTAAGTCGCTTCAGTCGTGTCTGACTCTGTGCGACCCCAGAGACGGCAGCCCATCAGGCTCCGCGATCCCTGGGATTCTCCAGGCAAGAATACTGGAGTGGGTTGCCATTTCCTTCTCCAAGCATGAAAGTGAAAAGCAAAAGTGAAGTCGCTCAGTGGTGTCCAACTTGTCGAGACCCCATGGACTGCAGCCCACCAGGCTCCTCCATCCATGTGATTTTCCAGGCAAGGGTACTGGAGTGGGTTGCCATTGCCTTCTCTGAATGTAAAGTACAAAACTATAAAAACTATAAAAATCCTAGAAGATAATATAGGAGAAAATCTAGACAACCCTAGATGGGATAATAACTTTTTAAATTCAATACCAAAGGCATGATCCATGAAAGAAATAATTGATAAGTTGGACTTCATTAAAATAAAAAACTTCTCTCTGCAAAAGGCAATGTCAAGGGAATGAGAAGATAAACTACAGAATAAGAGTGTTATCCAAAAATTTAGAAAGAACCCTTAAAATTCAATGATAAGAAAACAACCCAATTTTTAAAAATGGGCCAAAGATCTTAACAGACACTTCACCAAAGAAGATATACAGATGGCAAATAAACATACAAAAAGATGTTCCATATGTGTGTGTGTGTGTGTGTGTGTGTGTGTGTGTGTGTGTGTATTATCAGGGGAATATAAATTAAAATGAGATACTCCCAATCTACTACACTTACTAGATTGGCCAAATTCTGGAAAACTGACAAAGCCAAATACTGATAACAATGTGGAGCAACAAGAACTCATCACTGATGGGAAAGCAAAATGGTACAGATACTTTAGAAGACAATACCTGTGGTGGATTCATTTTGATATTTGGCAAAACTAATACAATTATGTAAAGTTTAAAAAATAAAATTAAATTAAAAAAAAAACAAACAAACAAACAAAAAAGAAGACAGTTTGGTGATTTCTCACAAAATTAATAGTGCTTCTTGGTGTTTACGCCAAGGACTTGAAACTATGTTAATGCTAAAACCTGCACATGGATGTTCATAGAAGCTCTCTTCATAACTGCTAATACTTGGAAGCAACAAAGTTGTCTTTCAATAGATGAATGAGTAAATAGAGTGTAGTACATTCAGACAACGGACTGTTATTCAGTGCTAAAACGGAAATGAGTTATCAAGCCCTAAAAAGACATGTAGGAACATTCAATGCATATCACTAAGTGAAATAAGCCCACCTGAAAAGGCTACATCCTGTATAATTCCAATTATAAGACATTCTGGAAAAGACAAAACTATAAAGACACTCAAAGTAATCAGTGGCTAGGGGTTGATGGTAAAGGCATGAATACAATCTTTAGCACCGTGAAAGCAGTCTGAATAATATGATTATGATGGACACATGTAATTATATATTTGTCCAAACCCGTATAATGTACAACAGCAAGAATGAACCCTAATGTAAGCTATGGACTTTGGGTGATTATGATGTGTCAATATAGCTTCATCAGTCGGTAACAGATGTACTATCTGGTGAGGGATATTGATAAAGGAGGTTATACACATGTTGGGGCAGAAAATCTCTGTACTTTCAGCTTTGCTGTGAACATAAAACTGCTCTAAAAATGTCTTAAAAATGAAATTAAGAATAAAGGAAGTGGGATATAATTAACAGAGTGGTTAAGAATACTGGTTATAGAGCCTGATTGCATTCACATTACAGTTTTGCTACTCACCAGGTATGAAACTTAGAACAAAGTAGTTATCCCTCAGTGCCTCAGTTTCCTCATCTTTTAAATGGGGATAATAGGAGCAACTGTCTCATAGGGTTGTTGTGACTAATAAGGTAACATATGGAAAGCACTGTGAACAATTCCTAGAATATAAGAAATCCTAAAAAAAAAGTGTAGCTGGGTTTTCATATTAGTTGAAATATTAGGGTCATCACAGTAATAGTTGGATTCTGTAAATTATCAGCATTTAGAATTTCTGCCAACACCTTGATCTCTACAAATCCAATAATTAGAAAAACTCTTACTAGAGATGCCCAGTATATTTGTCAGTGGATATTGAATGTTACTATCTCACTAAGAATGTGCTAATGAAAATTCAGCAAAACAAGTCTTTTCACAACTTGTACAAATGTGCTACAAACACCCAGAAAAAAAAAAAAAACCTAACCACATTTGTACTAGATTTCTTGTCTTTATTTTAGAATATCTAGGCACCATCCTAGAGGCAGGACCTCCCACTTAAAAATACCAGGAGGGGTGCAGGAGACTTGAAAGCCCGTGCATTAAATGTGTTTCCATTTGTTTCACAGGAAGCTGACCTCAAATTCCAGCATGTGTGTGTAACTGTCTCAGATACCTGAACGTAAACAAAGCAGATAACTAGCCCTGCCTATTGAACCAACATAAAAGTTCCGATCAAAAAGATCTCCTCATCAGATGTTCACATATTCAAGTTTACCACATTCCATAATGTGTTGACATGTTTACAATGATTTGCTAAGAGGCAGAGAAGACTTTCCCCCACTTAACAAGAGGCTTCAGTAATCAGGCTCCTGGAGGGTGATAGCAGTTCGAGCAGGTGAGTGACAAGCATGATTACAACCAATAGAAAATGCAGTTAGATCAGCTTCTCCTACTCAACCCTCCCCTATAAAACATCTCACATTAAATTGAAAAAATTATAAACTTCAGAAAATACTCACAGCCCAGTGACACATTTTCAAGCTTTTATTAACAGACACCTAATATTGCCTTGCTTCATATGACTTGAAGATTGAAGAACCTGAATGCTTTCCTTTTCACCGCCATCTGATGCTGTCATCTTACAGTAGCTGGGGCAGGAAAGAATTCAGGAAATGGAAGACAATGTATATGATACTATAGAAAAGGAAATGAACTGCAGTCAAGAAACTTGGTTTTGAGACAAACCATTATTTTTTCAGTTTTTACAAAATGAAAACAATGGTTTTTCACATGTAAGTAGAACTTTCCATTGACTTTCACACACACACACACACACACACACACTATATATATATATATATATATATATATATATATATATATATACACTATTTATATATACTATCTATTTATTTATTTGGCTCCCTTAGTTGCAGCATGTGGGATCTAGTTTCCTGACCAAGGACTGAACTCAGGCCCCCGGGTGGCTCAGATGGTAAAGAATCAGCCTGCAATTCAGGAGACCTGGTTTCAATCCTTGGATGGGGAAGATCCCCTGGAGAAAGGAATGGTTCACCACTCCAGTATTCTTGCCTGGGAAATCCCAAAGACAGAGAAGCCTGGTGGCTACAGCCCATGGGGTCCCAAAGAGTTGGATACAACTGAGCAAATAACACACACACACACACACACATGCACACACAGTGAGATAATCTAAATTCTATAAAGCTCATATTATGTTTCCAGTATAATTTCTAGGTCAGGAATGCCTAAGAAATATGCTACCTCCTGTCCTCACTAGCCAATGCTGAGTGTCTTGTTCATTCTGCCTTTGATTACTGCTTTGTCACTTGATGCCTGTCCTACCTGGAAGCCAAGTCTGTCCCATCATAGCCTCTAGTCATCAGTGAAATAAACCCTAATTCTCCTTTGGAATTACTCATCTGCATGTAATGCTTGCCTCTCTCACTTGGGTACATAGGACTCTGAGAGGCTGTCCTTGGACTCATCAATCAGACATCTTCAGCATGGTCAATCCACCACTCAGGCACAATGATGGATTGTCAGCTTCCCCATACTTTGCAGTTTGGTGGCTGCACCCTATGGAGTAATACCATAGGCCCATCTATTCTGAGATCCCTACACACTCGACTGAACTTTCTTTTGACCTCCCTCTGAGGTTTAGACTCAAAAGAAAGGAAATAAGCAGGCCCTTTCTGACCACTAGTGCTCCCACAGGTCCCTCTCAGACATCTTCCCATCAGCTGGTTAGAGTCTCATAGCCTTTGTTGTTGTTGTTGAGTCACTAAATTGTATTGAGCTCTTTGCAATCCCATGAACTGCAGCATGCCAGGCTTCCCTGCCCTTCGCTATCTCCCTGAGTTTGCTCAAATTCATGTCCAATAGCCTTTAAGTGACAAAAAAAAAAAAAAAAAGAACTACATCTTCCTACATTTTTGCCAACGCAATACTGCAATATTTGGCAAATGGTAACCACCAATAACTAGTAGTTAACATAGGAAATGTATGCAAAAAAAAATGCACACACCTTAAAGTTTTGGGTGAATGAGTAATTTGAGTTGAAATTACTTGATAAGAAGGTTGGAGGATATTGTAGGGTGAATAATGGCCCACCAAGGGGTGTAGGTCCTAATTTCCAGAATCTGTGACTATTACTTTACATGTCAGAAGGAACTTTGTATGCTTGATTAAATCAAGGATCGTGAGAGAATCATGGACTATTGAGGTAAATCTGGTGTAACCATAGGGGTCCTTATAAGGAGACAGGAGATCAAAACCTTCCCTGGTGGTTCAGTAGTAAAGAATTTCTCTGTCAATGCAGGAGACCTGGGTTTGACCCCTGCATTGGGAAGGTCCCTTGGAGAAGGAAATGGCCATCCACTCCAATATTCTTGCCTGGGAAATCCCATGCACAGAGGAGCCTGGCAAGCTACAGTCTATGGGGTCGCAAAGAATCGGACATGGCTTAGCACCTGATCAACAAGAGGAGATCAAAGAGACATTAGGATATAGAAAGGCAGAAGCAAGACAATTATCATGAGTCAAGGCATGTAGGCAACCACGTGAAACCAAGAAGGGCAAGGAAATGGATTCTCCCCTCAGAGACTGTATAAGAAATCAGCCCCTCCAACACCTTGACTTTACCACAAAGACCCATTTTGTACTTCTGGCATCCAGGACTGTAAAATCATAAATACAGGTCATTTTAAATCACTATTTTTATGGTAGTTTGTTACAGCAGTAACAAGAAATTTAATACCAAGAATATGAAACAAAAATCAAGATATTACCATTTTGAAAAAAATTTTGGCAATTTATTATACAGTTAAATGTATATTTATTATATGACCCAGAAATTCCATTCTAGGTGTTTGCCCAAGAGATGTGAAAACACAGTCTTATACACCAGTATTCATTTTTATCCATAAGAGACAAAAACTGATAATAGCCCATATGTCCATCAACGGGTGAATGGATAGACAAGATTGCGATGTATTCATGTAATGAAATGTGATAACACAGCAATAAGCAGAAATGAACTACTGATAGTCACACCAACATGCATGAATCTCCAAAACATTATGCAGGCTGAAGCCAGGAACCAAATGTACATACTATATATTTCTTCTTTTAAAAGGTCTATGAAAGGAAAATTAATCTATAGTGACAGAGATCAGGTCATTGGCTGCTTAGGGTTGTGGGGAGTATTGCCTGTAAGGGGGCATAAGGTGGGATGAAGACAGTATCTTACATTTTGATTGTTGTGGTGGATACACAGGTGTGAAAATGTACCAAAACTCATCAGACTGGTGCTGACAGGACTTCCCTGGTGGTCCAATGGTTAAGAATCTGCCTGCCAATGCAAGGGACACAGGATTGAATCCCTAGTCTGGGACGATTCCACATGCCACCGGCAGCTAAGCCCACGTGCCTCAACTACTGAAGTCTGTACTCTAGAGCACGTGCTCAGCAACGAGAGAAGCCACCACCTTGTAATTTATCAGGTAAATATTTGTTCGTGTAGTTTCCTAGTGTTATTTTCTGGAAACCTGATGGGAACATTTAGAATCCACGTGAATGTAGAGCACTAGTGTAGACCAATGTCCCTCACATTTTTAAAGTCTTGAACAATAGTCATTGTTTTGTCAGCACCAATTCTTTTTTTAGAGTTAACTTTTAAAATATTTATTTATTTATGTATTGGCTGCACTGGGTCTTTGCTGCTGTGAACAGGCTTTCTCTAGTTGTGGCAAGCAGAGGCTACTCTCTAGCTGAAGTGCATGGGTTTCTCATTGTGATGGCTTCTCTTGTTGCTGAGCATGGGCTCTGGGGTACAGGCTTCAGTAGCTGGGGCACACATGGACTTAGCTGCCTTGTGGCATGTGTCATCTTCCCAGAAGAGGGGCTGAACCCGTGTCCCCTGCATTGGCAGGTGGATTCTTAACCACTGGACCGCTAGGGAAGTCCTATCAGCACCAATTTGATGAGGTTTGGTACATTTTCACATTTCATTTTCACAGAGTGGCTTCCCTAGTGACTCAAATGGTAAAGAATCTGCCTGCAATGCAGAAGACCCAGGTTCGATTCCTCGGTCGGAAAGATCCCCTGGAGAAGAGAATGGCTACCCACTTCAGTATTCTTGCCTGGAAAATCCCATGGACAGTCCACGGGGTCGCAAAGAGTCACAAAGAATCTGACATGACTGAGAGACTAACACACACACACATACATACACACATAATTATGAAACTTAAGACTTCATTTTCACTTTTCACTTTCATGCATTGGAGAAGGAAATGGCAACCTACTCCAGTGTTCTTGCCTGGAGAATACCAGGGACAGGGGAGTCTGGTGGGCTGCCGTCTATGGGGTCACACAGAGTCAGACATGACTGAAGTGACTTAGCAAAAAAAAAGATGTTACTACTCAAAATATAACAAAGAGTTACTGTTTTTAAAATCATCCCTTTTTTAGAGGAGATACTGTTCCTTTGAGGAAGCCCTATATTTTAGGTTGAACCATGTGAAATTACCCTTTATGTCAGTTAAAAAATTTTTTTAATATCCTTGAGTGAATATCCTCTTCCAATGCACATTTTAAAAATTGTAATATAATGACTGTCTTTGTTTTAGTCTCTGTCAATTGAGTTTCAAATATAGTATATATTTTTAAAGTATTTTTATATACAAAATGCTGTCAGTTTATTTTTTTTTTTTTTTTTTTTTTTTTTAATTTTATTTTATTTTTAAACTTTACATAACTGTATTAGATTTGCCAAGTATCAAAATGAATCCGCCACAGGTATACATGTGTTCCCCATCCTGAACCCTCCTCCCTCCTCCCTCCCCATTCCATCCCTCTGGGTCGTCCCAGTGCACCAGCCCCAAGCATCCAGTATCGTGCATCGAACCTGGACTGGCAACTCATTTCATACATGATATTTACATGTTTCAATGCCATTCTCCCAAATCTTCCCACCCTCTCCCTCTCCCACAGAGTCCATAAGACTGTTCTATACATCAGTGTCTCTTTTGCTGTCTCGTACACAGGGTTATTGTTACCATCTTTCTAAATTCCATATATATGCGTTAGTATACTGTATTGGTGTTTTTCTTTCTGGCTTACTTCACTCTGTATAATAGGCTCCAGTTTCATCCACCTCATTAGAACTGATTCAAATGTATTCTTTTTAATGGCTGAATAATACTCCATTGTGTATATGTACCACAGCTTTCTTATCCATTCATCTGCTGATGGACATCTAGGTTGCTTCCATGTCCTGGCTATTATAAACAGTGCTGCGATGAACATTGGGGTACTCGTGTCTCTTTCCCTTCTGGTTTTCTCAGTGTGTATGCCCAGCAGTGGGATTGCTGGATCATAAGGCATGTCTATTTCCAGTTTTTTAAGGAATCTCCACACTGTTCTCCATAGTGGCTGCACTAGTTTGCATTCCCACCAACAGTGTAAGAGGGTTCCCTTTTCTCCACACCCTCTCCAGCATTTATTACTTGTAGACTTTTGGATCGCAGCCATTCTGACTGGTGTGAAATGGTACCTCATAGTGGTTTTGATTTGCATTTCTCTGATAATGAGTGATGTTGAGCATCTTTTCATGTGTTTGTTAGCCATCTTTATGTCTTCTTTGGAGAAATGTCTATTTAGTTCTTTGGCCCATTTTTTGATTGGGTCATTTATTTTTCTGGAGTTGAGCTGTAGGAGTTGCTTGTATATTCTCGAGATTAGTTGTTTGTCAGTTGCTTCATTTGCTATTATCTTCTCCCATTCTGAAGGCTGTCTTTTCACCTTGCTAATAGTTTCCTTTGATGTGCAGAAGCTTTTAAGGTTAATTAGGTCCCATTTGTTTATTTTTGCTTTTATTTCCAATATTCTGGGAGGTGGGTCATAGAGGATCCTGCTGTGATGTATGTCAGAGAGTGTTTTGCCTATGTTCTCCTCTAGGAGTTTTATAGTTTCTGGTCTTACGTTTAGATCTTTAATCCATTTTGAGTTTATTTTTGTGTATGGTGTTAGAAAGTGTTCTAGTTTCATTCTTTTACAAGTGGTTGACCAGAGTTCCCAGCACCACTTGTTAAAGAGATTGTCTTTATTCCAGTGTATATTCTTGCCTCCTTTGTCGAAGATAAGGTGTCCATATGTGCGTGGATTTATCTCTGGGCTTTCTATTTTGTTCCATTGATCTATATTTCTGTCTTTGTGCCAGTACCATACTGTCTTGATAACTGTGGCTTTGTAGTAGAGCCTGAAGTCAGGTAGGTTGATTCCTCCAGTTCCATTCTTCTTTCTCAAGATCGCTTTGGCTATTCGAGGTTTTTTGTTTTTCCATACAAATTGTGAAATTATTTGTTCTAGCTCTGTGAAGAATGCTGTTGGTAGCTTGATAGGGATTGCATTGAATCTATAGATTGCTTTGGGTAGTATACTCATTTTCACTACATTGATTCTTCCAATCCATGAACATGGTATATTTCTCCATCTGTTAGTGTCCTCTTTGATTTCTTTCACCAGTGTTTTATAGTTTTCTATATATAGGTCTTTAGATTCTTTAGGTAGATATATTCCTAAGTATTTTATTCTTTCCGTTGCAATGGTGAATGGAATTGTTTCCTTAATTTCTCTTTCTGTTTTCTCATTATTAGTGTATAGGAATGCAAGGGATTTCTGTGTGTTGATTTTATATCCTGCAACTTTACTATAGTCATTGATTAGTTCTAGTAATTTTCTGGTGGAGTCTTTAGGGTTTTCTATGTAGAGGATCATGTCGTCTGCAAACAGTGAGAGCTTTACTTCTTCTTTTCCAATTTGGATTCCTTTTATTTCTTTTTCTGCTCTGATTGCTGTGGCCAAAACTTCCAAAACTATGTTGAATAGTAATGGTGAAAGTGGGCACCCTTGTCTTGTTCCTGACTTTAGAGGAAATGCTTTCAATTTTTCACCATTGAGGATAATGTTTGCTGTGGGTTTGTCATATATAGCTTTGATTATGTTGAGGTAGGTTCCTTCTATTCCTGCTTTCTGGAGAGTTTTGATCATAAATGGATGTTGAATTTTGTCAAAGGCTTTCTCTGCATCTATTGAGATAATCATATGGTTTTTATTTTTCAATTTGTTAATGTGGTGTATTACATTGATTGATTTGCGGATATTGAAGAATCCTTGCATCCCTGGGATAAAGCCCACTTGGTCATGGTGTATGATCTTTTTAATGTGTTGTTGGATTCTGATTGCTAGAATTTTGTTAAGGATTTTTGCATCTATGTTCATCAGTGATATTGGCCTGTAGTTTTCTTTTTTTGTGGGATCTTTGTCAGGTTTTGGTATTAGGGTGATGGTGGCCTCATAGAATGAGTTTGGAAGTTTACCATCCTCTGCAATTTTCTGGAAGAGTTTGAGCAGGATAGGTGTTAGCTCTTCTCTAAATTTTTGGTAGAATTCAGCTGTGAAGCCGTCTGGACCTGGACTTTTGTTTGCTGGAAGATTTTTGATTACAGTTTCAATTTCCGTGCTTGTGATGGGTCTGTTAAGATTTTCTATTTCTTCCTGATCGAGTTTTGGAAAGTTGTACTTTTCTAAGAATTTGTCCATTTCTTCCACGTTGTCCATTTTATTGGCATATAATTGTTGATAGTAGTCTCTTATGATCCTTTGTATTTCTGTGTTGTCTGTTGTGATCTCTCCATTTTCATTTCTAATTTTATTGATTTGATTTTTCTCCCTTTGTTTCTTGATGAGTCTGGCTAATGGTTTGTCAATTTTATTTATCCTTTCAAAGAACCAGCTTTTGGTTTTGTTGATTTTTGCTATGGTCTCTTTTGTTTCTTTTGCATTTATTTCTGCTCTAATTTTTAAGATTTCTTTCCTTCTGCTAACCCTGGGGTTCTTCATTTCTTCCTTTTCTAGTTGCTTTAGGTGTAGAGTTAGGTTATTTATTTGACTTTTTTCTTGTTTCTTGAGGTGTGCCTGTATTGCTATGAACTTTCCCCTTAGGACTGCTTTTACCGTGTCCCACAGGTTTTGGGTTGTTGTGTTTTCATTTTCATTCGTTTCTATGCAAATTTTGATTTCTTTTTTGATTTCTTCTGTGATTTGTTGGTTATTCAGCAGCGTGTTGTTCAGCCTCCATATGTTGGATTTTTTAATAGTTTTTCTCCTGTAATTGAGATCTAATCTTACTGCATTGTGGTCAGAAAAGATGCTTGGAATGATTTCTATGTTTTTGAATTTACCAAGGCTAGCTTTATGGCCCAGGATGTGATCTATCCTGGAGAAGGTTCCATGTGCGCTTGAGAAGAAGGTGAAATTCATTGTTTTGGGATGAAATGTCCTATAGATATCAATTAGGTCTAACTGGTCTATTGTATCGTTTAAAGTTTGTGTTTCCTTGTTAATTTTCTGTTTAGTTGATCTATCCATAGGTGTGAGTGGGGTATTAAAGTCTCCCACTATTATTGTGTTATTGTTAATTTCTTCTTTCATACTTGTTAGCATTTGTCTTACATACTGCGGTGCTCCCGTGTTGGGTGCATATATATTTATAATTGTTATATCTTCTTCTTGGATTGATCCTTTGATCATTATGTAGTGACCATCTTTGTCTCTTTTCACAGTCTTTGTTTTAAAGTCTATTTTATCTGATATGAGTATTGCTACTCCTGCTTTCTTTTGGTCCCTATTCGCATGGAAAATCTTTTTCCAGCCCTTCACTTTCAGTCTGTATGTGTCCCCTGTTTTGAGGTGGGTCTCTTGTAGACAGCATATGCAGGGGTCTTGTTTTTGTATCCATTCAGCCAGTCTTTGTCTTTTGGTTGGGGCATTCAACCCATTTACGTTTAAGGTAATTACTGATAAGTATGACCCCGTTGCCATTTACTTTATTGTTTTGGGTTCGAATTTATACACAATTTTTGTGTTTCCTGTCTAGAGAATATCCTTTAGTATTTGTTGGAGAGCTGGTTTGGTGGTGCAGAATTCTCTCAGCTTTTGCTTGTCTGAAAAGCTTTTGATTTCTCCTTCATATTTGAATGAGATCCTTGCTGGGTACAATAATCTGGGCTGTAGATTATTTTCTTTCATCATTTTAAGTATGTCTTGCCATTCCCTCCTGGCTTGAAGAGTTTCTATTGAAAGATCAGCTGTTATCCTTATGGGAATTCCCTTGTGTGTTATTTGTTGTTTTTCCCTTGCTGCTTTTAATATTTGTTCTTTGTGTTTGATCTTTGTTAATTTGATTACTATGTGTCTTGGGGTGTTTCGCCTTGGGTTTATCCTATTTGGGACTCTCTGGGTTTCTTGGACTTGGGTGATTATTTCCTTCCCCATTTTAGGGAAGTTTTCAACTATTATCTCCTCAAGTATTTTCTCATGGTCTTTCTTTTTGTCTTCTTCTTCTGGGACCCCTATGATTCGAATGTTGTAGCGTTTAATATTGTCCTGGAGGTCTCTGAGATTGTCCTCATTTCTTTTAATTCGTTTTTCTTTTATCCTCTCTGATTCATTTATTTCTACCATTCTATCTTCTAATTCACTAATCCTATCTTCTGCCTCTGTTATTCTACTATTTGTTGCCTCCAGAGTGTTTTTAATTTCACTTATTGCATTATTCATTATATATTGACTCTTTTTTATTTCTTCTAAGTCCTTGTTAAACCTTTCTTGCATCTTCTCAATCCTTGCCTCCAGGCTATTTATCTGTGATTCCATTTTAATTTCAAGATTTTGGATCAATTTCACTATCATTATTCGGAATTCTTTATCAGGTAGATTCCCTATCTCTTCCTCTTTGGTTTGGTTTGGTGGGCATTTATCCTGTTCCTTTATCTGCTGGCTATTCCTCTGTCTCTTCATCTTGTTTAAATTGCTGAGTTTGGGGTGTCCTTTCTGTATTCTGGCAGTTTGTGGAGTTCTCTTTATTGTGGCGTTTCCTCGCTGTGTGTGGGTTTTTACAGGTGGCTTGTCAAGGTTTCCTGGTTAGGGAAGCTTGTGTCGATGTTCTGGTGGATGGAGCTGTATTTCTTCTCTCTGGAGTGTAATGAAATGTCCAGTAATGAGTTATGAGATGTCTATGGTTTTGGGGTGACTTTGGGCAGCCTGTATCTTGAAGCTCAGGGCTGTGTTCCTTTGTTGCTGGAGAATTTGCTTGTTATGTCTTTCCCTGGAACTTGTTGGCCCTTGTGTGGTGCTTGGTTTCAGTGTCGGTATGGAGGCGTTTGATGAGCTCCTGTCAATTAATGTTCCTTGGAGTCAGGAGTTCCCTGGAGTCAGGGATTGGACTTAAGCCTCCTACTTCCAGTTATCGGTCTTAATTTTACAGTAGTTTCAAAACTTCTCCTTCTATCCAGCACCACTGATAAAACATCTACGTTAAAGATGAAAAGTTTCTCTACTGTGAGGGTCACTCAGAGAGGTTCACAGCGTTACATGGAGAAGAGAAGAGGGAGGAGGGAGTTAGAGGTGACCCAAATGAGATGAGGTGGAATCAATAGTGGAGAGAGTGGGCTAGCCAGTAGTCACTTCCTTATGTGCACTCCACAACTGGACCACTCAGAGATGTTCACGGAGTTATACAGGGAAGAGAAGAAGGAGGCAGGAGACAGAGGTGGCCAGAAGGATAAAAGGGGGAAATGAAAAGGCGGGAGACAGATCCAGCCAGTAATCAGTTCCTTAAGTGTTCTCCACCGTCTGGAATACACAGAAATTCACAGAGTTGGGTAGAGTAGAGAGGGGTTAGGGAGGAGATACAGGTGACCTGGTGGAGAAAATGGAGAGTCCAAAGGGAGAGAGAGCAGTCAGGCCAGTAATCTCGTACACTAGTGAAAAATGGGTCCTGAAGATTGGGTTCTTAAAGGTACAAAATTGGTAACAAATACATAAAAACAAAAATTAGAAATTAGAGTAGAGTTTGGAATTTCAAAAATGCGATGTTAATGAAAAGGAGAAGGAAAAGAAAGAGAGAAAAAACGAACAAAGAAAAACAAACAAGGTCGTGAAAGTAATAAAGAAACTACAGGTACAAAATTGATAACTAATACCAAACAGCAAAAATTAAAAATCCAGAGTAGAGTTTGGAATTTCAAAAATACAACGTTAAAAAAAAAAAAAAAAAAAGAAAAAAAAAGAAGAAGAAGAAAAATAAAGAGAGAAAACAAACAAACCAACAAAAACAATGTCGCAAAAATTATAAAGAAAATACAGGTACAAAATTGATATCAAATACCAAAAAGCATAAATTAAAAATCTTGAGTAGAGTTTGGAATTGCAGATATACGATGTTATATAAAAGAAGAAGAGAAAGAAACAGAGGAAAAAAAAAGCGGAGGAGTAGGACGGGGAGAACACTTTCTCCCCCACAAATTCATCAAAAGAGCATTTAAACATCGAGTAAATTCCACAAAACAACTTCCGAATGCCGGCAGAGGACATCAGGCACCCAGAAAAGCAGCCCAACTCTTCGAAAGGAGGTAGGAAAAAATATAAAAGACAAAAAAAGAGACAAAAGAGGGAGGGACGGAGTTCCGTCCCGGGAAGGGAGTCTTAAAAAGAGAGAAGTTTCCAAACACCAGGAAACCCTCTCACTGCCGAATCTGTGCCGAGCTTTGGAAGCACAGAGGGCAACATAAAAGGGAGGGGAAAAAAAAAAAAATAAACAATTAAAAATCGCGGATTGTGAGCCCTACGGGAACTCCCCCAGCGGAGAAGCAGCGCAGACTCCTGCACACGGCATTAGCAAGCGGGGGCTGGGCAGGGAAGTGCAGCACGGGCTGTGTCCCTTAGAGTAAGAATCGGGCCGAATGTCCTGAGCGCTATCTGAGCGAAATAATTTGGGCTAGCAAACCAGACTGTGGGATATCTACCACGCGAAAAGCCAGCCCTAACCTAAGACACCGCCAGGCCCGCGCACAGAACAAAGGACTGAACAGAGATAGCCGGCTGCAGACCTCCCCCTCCGGTGACAGGCAACCAGAGCCGGAAGGGGGCAATCGCAGCCCCAGAGAGACACTATCTATAAAACTGTAAGCAGGCTTCTTTGCTAACTAAAACTTCTTGGGGGTCTGGACGGTCAACATCTGCCTGAGAAGGTGCGCCGGTTTTACACCCAGATAACCGAGTGGCGGGGAGGCGATAAGTCGCAGCATTGGCGCCCGCCAAGCACCTCATCGCCTGAGCTGCTCGACCTGGGAAGAACACAAAACGCAGGCCCAACCGAGTCTGCGCCTCTGAGGACTACCCGAGTGCCTGAACCTGAGCGGCTTGGACCTGGGAGCTCAGTCCAGGGCCGGCCTCTGATTGTTCCCGGCAGAACAACCTAGAGCCCAAGCAGTGTGGGCAGGGAGGTTACACGCGCCGTGAGCGGGGGCAGACCCAGTGTGGCCGAGGCACTTCGAGCACACGCCAGTGTTATCTGTTTGCAGCATCCCTCCCTCCCTCCCCACAGCGCGGCTGAACAAGTGAGCCTAAATTAAAAAAAAAAAAAAAAAAAAAAATAGGGTCCTCCACCGTCCCCTTTGTGTCAGGGCGGGAACCAGACACTGAAGAGACCAGCAAACAGAAGAAGCTCTAACAGAGGGAAACGCCTTGGAAGCTACAGGCCATAGATTAAAACCCTGTGGTTACTACGGATTACATAGGAAGGGGCCTATAGATCTTGAGAAATATAAGTCGGACTAAGGAACTGCCAAAAATGAACTGAACCCACAATACTCACAACAAAACCAGAGAAAGACCTAGATATATTTTTACTATTTTTACGATCAATCTTTCTTTCTTTCTTTTTTTTTTTTTTAATTAAAAAAAAAATTTTTTTAAGTCCTCTATTGTCCTTTAATTTTCACTTTTATAACTATTACTTTGCAAAAAAAAAAAAGACCCTATTTTTTTTTTTTTTTTCTTCTTCAGCAAACTTCATATATATATTTTATAATTTTTTGACCGTGGTTTTTTTTTTTTTTTTTTTTTTTTTTTCTTCTTTTTTCTTTTTCTTCTTTTCTTTAACATTGCATTTTTGAAATTCCAAACTCTACTCTAGATTTTTAATTTTAGCCTTTTGATATATGTTATCAATTTTGTACCTATAGTTTTTTTCATAATTGCTGTGACTTTTTTTTTTTTCCTCTGTTTCTTTCTCAAAATGCTGTCAGTTTAAAACACCCTGCATATATTTACATTCCAAATCAGTGTCACTTTTATCATATGTTACCACCGTGGAGTGTTTCTTCTGTAATGCATTTAAAAAAGAGCAAAAACAGGGTATTCTTAAGCAAACAGACTTTGACAAGCTGCTCTGCAAAGCTGATTTAAGTGCATGCTTCTTATTACTTCAGGTATCTATAATTACCTAAAAGCATGGTGAAGGACAGGGAAGCCTGGCGTGCTGCAGTCCGTGGGGCCACGAAGAATCAGACATGACTTGGCAACTGAACAACAGCAACAAAATCTAGAGATGAGATTTGACCCAATTCAGGTCCTTCCTTCTAGTATTCATGTCTTTAACATTGACTAAAATAATGGACTTTTTATGTTTGGAAACTACTCTTCTAGGATTGAGTTGAGGTGATAGAGGTAAGATGAGAACCTATTGTAAAAACGAATTTAAAATTCAGAGTATATACATGTGCTATCCACTTTTGTTTGGTGGCATCAGCCATAATGGACCTGTAGAGAGGAGAGTTCTAAGGAAAATCTATAATATTCATGTCTCTGGCTTTCTCTATCAACTAGGATAGAAATAAAATAATTTAGATGGACTATTTCAATCCTTTTGGGAGAACATATACTGAAAACATAGTCCAGGGAATCGTTTTCCTTTGACTGAAAGGGGCTTAAGTCTAAGCTTACAACCAAGAAAATAAAGAAGGTCTGTAAAAGAAGAGTATAAAAATGATTTATCTTATTAAGATGGGGGTTAGAGGCCTGCAAGAAAGCCCTATTAAGTTCTGTTTTTCAGTATAGAATAACAACTATATTGCTGAAAAGGAAACAAAGGGAGATGGAAGTACCACCAGAACATGTATTTTCCCCCTGGATATTTAGGAAGTATCCAAAATACATTCTTCTTCATTCTTAAACTCAGCAGAAAAATGAAAATGTCATTAATATTTTAACCTTACACTTTTTTCTGAGAATATTTTCATCTGTGGGAACCCTTAGATAGTGTTTCCTAGAATTTTCAAAGTATTTCTCATCAAAGCAATGAATTTCCTTTCTCTCGCATATCATACCACTCCCATTCTTCTTCATTGTTCTTCCTTTGCCATTAAGCCCAAACTTCCAAATCCTCTACAACTCCAAGATAACAAAAGATACAATTCTTCAGCCTGCTTTCATATTTTTTTCTGGTACAGCCAAGACTACATATAATCCAATGACTGAAATATCTATTTGGGAATGAGGAGACATATTTCAAATACTTCTTTTCTGAGATGAAAATAAAACCCTCTTGAATTGTGTGTTCCCCCTTAAACAGTCTTACTTTTAACCTTCTCTTTGCCAGATGGTGGAACTGAATATCCACTTAATATGAACATGGTACCTAGATAGGTTAGATTAAGCCATAACAAGAAGTAAAACAGGAATGTCATTTCTCTATGCTTTAAAAAAAAAAAAAAGTATGCTTTTTATTTTTTCCTCATTTGTCTGAGACAGTGAATACTGATTATAAAAGACACATTGGTGCACCCAACTTCAGTCCATTTTATCCATCTGGGTAGAGAAAGTATGACAGGCGTGCGTGGGTGTGGATGTGTGTTGTGAGAATGTATAAGCAGGAATCCAGGCTTGAGAGCGCGAGAAAGTGAGAGCGAGAAAATGGACTGTGAAAATTTAAGTCTATCCCAAATCCTGATTAACAAGCCTGTTGTTTAATCTTCATTTATCTTAACTCATTTTGTAGTCAGGGCACATGGGCGTCATTTTCCTCAAGGAAGCTTGCTCTGATTAGAAATGCAGAACCAATAGAATTGTGGGCTATTATTTGAAATGCTTCCCTGGTCGTTATTTTTGGATGCCTGTCAGTAAACACAGGTACTAATGGGAAGGTCTCCAGTGTAATAACTAAAACAAATACAGAAGGCAAAAATCACCATCACAATCACACTGGTAATGGGGACAGATAAACCCAGAGCTGCAAATCCCCTGTTCAGTGCTTTGACTGCAGACTCCAACACTTACCTTGAGCTAGACTACTTTTATTAACTTTGCCTTTTTAATACTTTCCCCCTCTAAACTACCACTGTTGGCCTTATTTTGGTTTGCGCCTTGATTTATCTTTCATATCCTGCTTATTTTATTTTTTCTAATATCTTGCCTCCTAATGTCTTCTGAAATTTGTATTATCATTTGTATCAACTATACGTTTTCTTAATTTTTCTCTTTGCAAAAACTAAGGCTTCCTTTTTCCTTAAAAGCACACTTCTTAAAATCTTATGATCAGTGAACACTTTAATTCTTTTAGTGAAGTAAAAGATACTCCTTGGATTACTATACTCCATACATCTAAGAGAAGTATGGGTTGACCAAAAAGTCTATTCAGGTTGTCCAATAACATCTGAAAGAAAAACCCAATCGAACTTCTTGGCCAACCCAATACATGAAGCTAACTGGCCTGTAAAAATACAGAGAGGAAAATGACCCTTGTTAACCAACAACCTAGAATCAGTGACATTTATAAATTTAAGTATGGGTAGGGGACTTTTTACAAAATTCTTTTCGTTGGTATTATCTAATTCTTGCATCTAATGAGATTATTATAATTTTCTTTCATAAGGGTTGAACCACAACTTAGAGAAGTTAAGCCCTTTGTTCTAGGTCATGCAAGTAGCAAGTGGCAGAGCAGGACCTGAGCCCAGTTTCTCCATCTGCAAATCCCATACCCTTTTCAACAGAAAACCTTGGGAAGAGCAGCCCAGGTCTTCAAAGTACAGGCCAGCTATATACATAAGTTAAGCTAAAGAGGATTTTTGTAAAACATATGTTTTAATTTAATGCCTTTACTTGCATAAATTGTTTCGCTAACATCAGCTCCTCCTTATTTTAGATGTCAGCTGACCTTCAAGTCAAATTAGGCCTGGTTCCTGTTTTTTGTAATAATGTTTTATTGAAGGAAATAGCCTTACCTGTTTGTTCATGTAGGGCTGTCTTTGTACTACAAAGGCAGAGCTAAATGACTGAAACAGGGACCATGTGGTCCAGAAAGCCTGAAAAGTTTATTATCTGGACTTTCTCAAAAAATGTTTGTTGACCTCTGTCTTAGGTTTTTTACTCCTGTTCATCCTTAACAATCTTTAGATAAATGAGAATAGACTGTACCAGCACAGTATAATTTCCTTAGAAGTAAACTGTGTATATGGATAGCTGTCAAATTAACCTTTCTAAAGTTGTTTTTGAGTAACATCAAGGGCCAGTCACACTGTAGTCAATTGATTCTACCCCAGGCTACTCTTAATTAGCTATTGAATATCAACACTACTGGAACAATTAAGATTGTGGTCCAGTTATTTCAGATATCTAACTTCCAATCATAAAAAAAATTTTTTGTATGTGTTTCCAGGTTGTTTCAACAAGGATTTTTCTGATATTGGATAGTCTTCCCCAGATGAGAATTCACTGACTCACTTAAGAAAGAAAAATGTTGAGAAATGTTTCTGTTTTACAAAGATGAAATCTGTTAGATGCTCACTGCCTTGTCTCAATAGTAACTAAACAATATGATGTGACAGATGTTTGAGAAATTCATGTACTAATTATATATCTCCACTTTTAACTTCTCAACTCTAGAAACTACTAGTCCTGAGAAGCTGCTGGTTTTTTTTTTTTTTTCCTTTCTTTGTCTCTGACGGACACCAAGGGATAAATAACAAGAATATTCAGTTTAAACACTAAAAATAAATCCACAATCATTATTTCCCCCTTAAATAACTCAAGTACATATCACAAGAGTGTATTAAATTCTTTTTGGAAATTCTACTTTCATCAAGAACTTCTCTCTACAAAAAGAGTTTCATAAATTCACTCTATGCTGAAGCTATCAATTAAAAATTCCTTTGGTTGTCTTTGTTTTGCCTCTTCTAAGAGAGTTGCCTGGTTTTCATAAACAAAAGAGAACCCTTAAGGATTTTGAAGGTTTTGGCTCTCCTTTCAAACTTTGCCATTCTATATTGGAGTTTATATCTTTCTAGTCTACATCTATATGGCTTGTTTTTGTTTAGCTGCTAAGGCCTACTCTTTTGTCACCCCATGAACTGTAGCCAGCCTCACTCTTCTGTCCATGGGATTTTCCAGGCAAGAATGATGGAGTGGTTAGCCATTTCCTTCTCCAGGTGGCTCCTGCTGCATGTCCTCCATTGCAGGCTGGTTCTTTAACACTGAGCCACCAGGGAAGTCCCAGCATTGCCATTCTTCTTGGTTGTTTCTGGTGTCTTACCTTTAGTGCTTCATTTTTCATTATATTCTTGCATATTGTGATCCGACCTATAGATATTAAGAACAGGCACATTTGCACATTATGCAAATTTGCATACTTTTCTGAAAAAGAGGATACTGTGTTATATTTCGTTTCCTTTCCATTCCTGGTGACTGTCAGAACTTCATCTGCCTTTAGTAGATTCAACACAGTATTCAGAGAAGAGTCTACAATAACCCCTGAGTTGTAATGTTAGATACAAGTCCATTATTCTGCAAGTGTAGTTTGGATTATTTGCTTCCTAAACACATGGTTCAGCAGGTAAAGAACTCATCTGCAACACAGGAGATGTAGGTTCGATCCCTGGGTTGGGGAGATCCCTTGGAAGAGGGCATGGCAACCGGCTCCAGTATTCTTGCTGGGATAATCCTAAGGACAGAAGAGCTTGGTGGGCTATGGTCTGTGAGGTCGCAAAGAGTCAGATACGACTGAAGCAACTGAGCACAAACATATTGGTTCATTATCTCAATCTTATTCTGAGATTCATATGTAAATTTTCTGTCCACTAGCACAGCTTAATGAGGTCTTCCTGCAGTTTATCCCCACCAACTTGAAATTTTATTAATGAGAAGAGCTTAATGTTACTGGCAAACTTGGGAATTTCATTGTGAACACTTTCTTTTCCACATCATTTATAAAGCTGCTAGTAAGATCAGCCTCTGAACTAATTCCTGATATAAAGTGCTTGAATAAAACAATGTATGAAGAACAATTAAAATCTGTAATTGCTATTTCAGTGCAAGAGATGGTTTTGAGTCAATGTTATTTAGAAAACAAATGAATTAAATCAACTGCTATAAAGGGTGAAACAATAATTAAAGACATCCTTAACTATTCATAGTCAGACCCAGTGGGAAACTACTACATTTTTATCAAAAAACAAAGAAGGGTAAGTCTCCCCTGTGTAGACTGGAGAGTCCCTTACTCCTAAACCAAGACATAAGATATGGATGCTATTATCCCTGAACACTGAGGGATGGTTGTGAACCTCAAATCTTTTACATCATATCCAAGAGCATGAGAGAAAATGGATGAAAACATTTCAACATGATTTTATTTAATGCCAAAGGCAGCAACAACAAACAAAACTACACAGAAAGAAATGGAATCTAGATCTGGACTATGGGTTTTGAAAAAAATTACCAGAGCTTAAGTTCTCCTCCTATCCAGATGCTGGCTGGCTTCCAAGAGAGGTGTTGTCTTCAGCACCCAGCACTCAATAACCTAAGTCTTCAAATTCAGTTCCCTTCCAAATTCAGTTTTCTTTCCCTGTCAATCGAACCATTCAAAACAGAATGTACTTTGTGATCTATGAAACCCTGATTTCACTCCTGTAAAGTAAATCACAACAGGATAATCATCATCTTGAGATCACAAGACAATTCCAACTTTGGTACCAGAGATACACATATCAGGAGTAAAGAGAAGCAGCAATTTCCCTACAAGGACCAATTTGATGAACTGTAATCGGAGAAGGCAATGGCACCCCACTCCAGTATTTTTGCCTGGAAAATCCCATGGATGGAGGAGCCTGTTGGGCTGCAATCCATGGGGTCGCTAAGAGTCGGACACGACTGAGCGACTTCGCTTTCACTTTTCACTTTCATGCATTGGAGAAGGAGATGGCAACCCACTCCAGTGTTCTTGCCTGGAGAACCCCAGGGACGGGGGAGCCTGGTGGCTGCCATCTATGGGGTCACACAGAGTCGGACCCGACTGAAGTGACTTAGCATAGCATAGCATAACTTGTGTTAAGACAATATCAATACGCAATTGCTACTTCAATAATATACATCATTAACTCAAAGTCAGTGCAACATAAAGGAAATCTTGACTGGATCAATGGAGAGCAATAGATAAAGATACACCTGACCCCTCTGGAATTTGGAGGAACTCAAAGCAACTTCATTTGAATTTGGTGAGATAAAAGCAAATACTTGTTTAGCCATACTAGGTCAACAGTTAAGGTTGATGGGATGAATTTAGCAAATGGTTGCTCTATTTTGAATATTTCCTGGGTAATATGTAAAGCAGAGCCCTCTGCTAATTTCTTTCAGTTCATCCTGTGTCAGCTGAAGCTGTGCTGGACAGATTCTGTGTCGGATACAAGGAACCGCAACCCCCCAAGGCCCCGCTGTATCACTCTACCTTTCTTCATTCTGCCTGCACAAGGGGCAGCCCAGAAGCTGGCAGTGAGTTAATCCTCCCAAGGACAACCCTCAATTAATTGAGGAGGAGAATCACTAGGCAGATGACCTGGCCCCTTGGTCTCCCATCCTCTGAATGGAAAACTCTGACTGCGTTCTATGTGGTTCCTCCAGAGGATCCTCAGCAGAAATGAGTTCTAGTGACACAGAGCAGAAACTAGCTTGGGAATACTGATGCCCTCTGTGGACTTTCCCTCCTTCCCTGCCTCATTTTCCTAGCTTCTAGCCAGGACCTCTCACCATCCCTAGTCAAATAAACTAGCAGCATCCTTATCTCAGTCTCAGCTTTAAGGGAACCCAATTAGCACAGGATCTGTATATCAGATTTATTAACACACTTGTCATCAAATAGGTAAAATAGATTTTAATTCCATCAAAAATTAAAATTTTTTAGTACCTGAATAAAAAGGCAATTTGTCATAGTAACAATTGGCAATGTTAACCATGGGTGGCATGAATGTTATTAACAAATAAAAGAAAAATACTTTTTATCTATTAAGAATGTCCAAAAAAATGGATTTTGTGAGGAAGTTAAATTATAGAAGAATGACTAAAAAGTACATCACAGGTCTAACAAAGTTGTGAAATAGATGCCTAATTTTGAAAACGCAAATCCAACTGTAGACGTCAAGATTTGTGGAAGAGGAACTACATTAGCAACAGGAAGTTACATAACATGGCGGTTGTCATCATTTGTAAGTAACTATATACAAAAAGGAAGATCTGTTTTAGGAAATTTCACACTGTTTCTATGATTTGAATGTAGGACAATGTTGGGGTGAAGAAGTGAAGTCGCTCAGTCTTGTCTGACTCTTTTCGACCCCATGGACTGTAGCCTACCAGGCTCCTCTGTCCATGGGATTTTCCAGGCAATAGTCTTGGAGTGGATTGCCATTTCCTTCTCCAGGGGATCTTCCCAACCTGGGGATTGAACCTGGGTCTCCTGCATTGTAGACAGATGCTTTACTGTCTGAGCCACCAGGGAAGTCCCCCTTCTTTTCATAACCACTTTTTGGACTAATTAGAGAAAAACAGGGACTTCCTCTGTGGTGCAGTGCATAATAATCCGCCTGCCAATGCAGGGGACACAGGTTTGATCCCAGATCTGGGAAGATTCCACATGCTATGGAGCAGCTGAGCCCATGCACCACAACTACTGAGTCCATGCCCTAGAGCCTGGAAACCACAACTAATATTTTGGAAAGAAAAGTGCCTAGAGCCCGTGTTCTGCAACAAAAGAGGCCACAGCAGTGAGAAACCCACCACTTGCTACAACTAGAGAAAGCTCAGGCAAAGCAACCAAGACCCAGCCTAGCCAAAAATAAGCATAACATAAATTTTTAAAGTTAAAAATTATAAATGGGAATCAAGCAGATAGAAATAAAAAATCACTTTAATCACTTAGACTGGCTTACAGGCCAGGGCCTTTCTTTATATTTACTCAATTAATTTCAGGGAATAATTTACCCCCACAGGCATCCCTGAGTGGAGAGACCTACCCCTGTAAAACTTACTCCTGCTGCTAAGGCGCTTCAGTCATGTCTGACTCTGTGCGACCCCATAGACGGCAACCCACCAGGCTCCACCCTACCTGGGATTCTCCAGGCAAGAACACTGGAGTGGATTGCCATTTCCTTCTCCAATGCATAAAAAGTGAAAAGTGAAAGTGAAGTCACTCAGTCGTGTCCGACTCTATGCGACCCCATAGACAGCAGCCTACCAGGCTCCTCTGTGCGTGGGATTTTCCAGGCAAGAGTACTGGAGTGGGTTGCCACTGCCTTCTCCGAAAACTTACTCCAGGAAGAGTCAAACTGTATATGTGTTTTTTTTTTTTTTTCCTTTACAGCTGATCCCAAGAGAAATGGGAGTTGAGAGGAATAAATTATGTTTGCCTAGTTTCTCCTTCCAAACTCAACTATCAGATAAGTCACTCTTTCCTCTCTAAGGGAGGAGTAAGGGCGTAGGCAGAGGGCATGAACGTTGCACTAATTAAATGCTTTCCACATGGAATGAAAATTTAGGAATGGGGAAAAGGCAAAATACCCAACCCCAACTGATTTAGAAGAAGTTTTTCTGAATCTGTCACTTCTGAACCGTCCGACGTGACAGACCAATCTCCTATAACCCTTACCATTGTCTACTTCTAGTTTCTGAGAGAAAAACAAAGTATTTGATAGGGTGAGTATAACATGGGAGATTACAAAGTAATTACTGGCCACTAGTAACTCAAGAATGAGTTATTCTAAGTTCTTTCATTTGAATTAGAATTCCTGGGTAGCCAGAAATACAAGGATTTCCAAGGATAACCCTCAACCAAATGGAGAGAGTCACTGGATAAAAGTTTAGGCTTCCTGTATCAATATTTTAGAAAGAAAAATTTATGTGCATTTTAAATGATTCTGCAGAGGATCTCCAGTAGGATTGGGCTTTAGTCACCTAGCAGTAACCAGTTCAATAATATATCAAACAGTCAAGAAACTCATCTTTGATTATTGACCAATAGTAATGTTATATAGTTTTAATAATGACCATTAAAAGATAATTCAGAAATTCTATCATTAGAATCTTAGTATTACTATATTACAATGTATTCTAGTAGAACCTCTTAATGCCCAAGTTATATTAGAATCTATTAATGCCTTGCACAAAGTAACAATAATTTGAATTGTGGCTCAGCTAGTAAAGAATCCACCTGCCATGCGGAAGACCTAGGTTTGAACCCTGGATTAGGAAGATCCCTGGGAGAATGGAAAGGCTACCCACTCCAGTATTCTGGCCTGGAGAATTCCATGGACTGTATGGTCCATTGGGTAGCAAAGAGTCGGACACAACTGAGTGACTTTCACCACCATACACTAAAACCAACTAATTATTTTCTGGTATTTTAAATTCTTACATATTTTTTCCTTATTATTCTATTCTTATCTTAATTCCTATTCTTCTTCTTCCTAAATACAGTTTATAGTGAGGTTTGCAAACATATATTCCTAGTAGAAATCTCAACAGAATGAAACACTGGTGTCGGTAGTCCATGTAGCAAACTCTGGATTATCTACCAAGATTCCTGGTTGGGACATGGAACAAGAACGCAGAGAAGCTTCATTTCTCTGGCATTATCATTGTTGGTGTATTAATAATCTGTTACCACATAACAAATTATTCAAAAGCTTAGTGGCTTTCAACACCACCATTTTTTATCACAGTTCCTGAGGGTCAGGAATCTGGGCATGGTTCAGTGGTCCTGTGGCTCAGGGTCTCTCAATGGCAATCATCAAGGATACAGTCAATACAAGGCTCAACTGAATGAGTTCCCATGCCCATTCATTTTTCTGTTGGTAGAATTCAGTTGCTTCTGGCTGTAAGACTGAGAGTCTCAGTTCTTCAAGTAACAAGAAGTTACCTGCAGTTTCCTGGTACATAGGCTTCTCCATAGGGAAACTCGCAACTGAGGCACCTAGCCTCATTAGAGAAAACAAACCAATAAAGCCAGAAAGGGACAATAATGATGTAAGTCAGTCTTTTCAAAACCTAATCTAAGATGTGATATCGCATCACTTTTGCATGTTCTCTTCATTGGATGTGAGTAACCTGGTAAGGCCCTCCCTCAAAGGAAGCGGGTCACACGAGGATATGAATGCCAGGAGACAAGGGTCATCCTACAAGGCTACCTATGATGACTGGAAATTTACTAATATCTTAGCTGTTTCACCATAATTAACAGAGCCATCTAAAAATCTCATCACTCAGCTAAAGAGTTAATTATGTGAAGGTAAATCCCCTTGTAGAACCTTTGGATTATCTGTCATCTCCATATACACAGAAAAAGCTTCTTTCCACTTTGTTAATGTGTTTGACTACTGGTTGTATGTCAGTACCATGGGTAACCACCAGGACTGGTTATTTAATTACTGTTCTCTGCATTCACTCTTCTCTATTTACTTAGAGAGAAACAAACAGCTATATTTTGTGAAAATTCATATATATAATAAAACGAGCAAAGTTTTTCTCTACTTATTAAAAGATTTTAAAAAGTCTTATTCTACTATATTCTCATCATCTTTTTGTTTTCAAGTTTTTCATAGTTATAAGTTTTTGGCATGTCATTATGAATTCATGGGCTTTCACACATTCAATTTATGGTTAATTAATAGTAATTTATATTGTGTTTTGAAACTCAGGTTTTCATAAATTGAACTTCATTAGTTTCTTTATCCTTTTAGTCATCATCCCATGATGTTCCTAAAAATATTTTATTCTCTAACAAAAGCTATATGTTTTAGACCTGCTGTTTCTAATCCTGACTTCTTACTGCTTGAAGACATTGAAACAGCCACTGTCAAAGAAGGTATGATTTCTTTTAGTGGTGAAGGCTGTCAGAAATAAAATTCTAAGCGTTGGAGATACATACATTTATGTTGTTGTAGGAAAGAGTGCTAATACTGTGACTAAATTTTAGAGAAAGAAACAGAGAAAGTTTTCCTTTCTAGAGTCAAGTTTCAAATTGATTTTTCTAACTTAACACCATTTTAAACATTATGTTGTGTTATCTCACTTTTTTAAAAAAGGTTTGCAAAGCACTAAGAACTCCCATTACATGAAAGGCAACCAGGCAGGTAAACCTCACCTGTCCCCTAAAAAAGGACATGAATATGTCCTTGATTTAGCCTAAGCAGCCAGGTCTACAGACTTAAAAAATTCAAACTCATTTCTGATCAGCAATTACTATTGAGCAATATTTATATGCACCTCTCTTTTCTCATAGTTTTGTGCATTCCATTATTTATTTAGTTTGTGATTTAGCAGCTTCTCAGTGATCTATTGTGCAAAGACTTTGTATTCTAAACCCTTGCCTGTTCAAAAATTCTTGTGTGTGAAGAAAGAAGTCTATATGGAACTTCTCCAACCCCACAAATCATTGCTGGTATTATAGAGCACATCCACTCTCTGCAGCCCTTCTTCTAAATATAGACGGATATACCACTTTCTGTAATTTCTACCACCTTTTATACCATCAGTCTGCTCCTCACTCTACACTTTAAAAGATGTGATTGTTATATGAACGGAAGTTAGAACAAAATACATATGCATTTTCAGACATGTGTGGGTGTATGTTTGTATATAATGTTTTTTACATACCTTCTGGGGCAAACACTACTGTTTGGCTAATTCAGTATCTACTTCTATTCCCCTCCTCTATAATTGTTTCCCATTATAGTAGAAAAAATAGTCATCATCAGTTCAGTTAGGCCATGTGCCACAATTTTGGGCAGAAATGGGAGTTGCTAAATCTGGATGAAGGATCCCAGGTGGCTCAGTGGTGAAGAATCCACCAGCCAATGAAGAAGACGTGAGTTCAGTGCCTGGGTTGAGAAGATCCCCTGGAGAAGGAAATGGCAACTCACTCCAGTATTCTTGTCTGGGAAATCCCATGGACAGAAGAGCCTGACAGGCTACAGTCCATAGGGTAGCAAAAGAGTTGGACACGACTTAGCAACCGAACAACAAACAAACAAATCTGCATGAAATTGAATGTTTGTCTTAGAATACTCTTCTGTTGTTGTTGTTCAGTCACCAAGTCATGTCTGGTGTCACTCTTTGTGACCCCATGGACTGCAGCATGCCAGGCCTCCCTGTCCCTCGCCATATCCTGGATTTTGCCCAAGTTCATGTCCAGAATACTCTTCTAGAGGAACTCAAGCTAAGACAGAAATGAGATGATGGTAACTCCAATAGTACTGTAACAACACAGTTAGAGGCTTGGCTATGGTGACTTGGGATGGGATTCATGTAGAAGAGGAGCACTGGCTTATACAACATCTCTGAGTTTTGAGAGGCAAAAGGGACAGTGATAATGATAATGCCCATGGAGACGTTGTTGTGTAAACAAAGTGACAAAGAAAGAAGATCACAAAGTCATATGAGGGAGCTATCAACACAAAACACAGTGTGAAAGCCACCAGCCTGTTATGGCAGTATTCAAAGAGACTCCTCATCCACAGCCAGAAGACAGACTGAGCTGAAAATGAGGTTGTGTCTTACTAAGAAAGTAACCATTACAAATAATAGCTGAATTTACAATCCCCTGGCAAGTCTCTATGCTAAATTCATGGCCCTGATGGGGAGGAAGAGAATCTAAAATCTGGAACAAGAATATCTGGGTTTATAACCACTACATCCTCTAAAAATTGGTAGCTCTAAAAATTGGTAGCCAAAGCAACTGTCTCCTCCTTGGTAGAGGATCACAGCTTCTCGTTGCCTGGAAACCATGAGACGTCTTCACCTAAGGCAGATGACCCACAGATGATGTCTGCATTCATCAAGATCTGCCCCACTGCTGGTCATGGCTTCTAGATGTGCTGTGCCTAGTTGCTCAGTCATGTCCCACTCTTTGCGACCCCGTGGACTGTAGCCCTCCAGGCTCTTGTGTCCATGGGATTCTTCAGAAAAGAATACTGGAGTGGGTTGCCATGCCTTCCTCCTGGTGATCTTCCCAACCCAGGGATTGAACTCAGGTCTCCTGCATTGCAGACAGATTCTTTATCGTTTGAGCCACCAGGGAAGCCCAGCTTCTAGATGAATGGTCCTCAAATTTCAACATTTATTAGCATCACCTGGAGTACTTGTTACATCACAGATTATTAAGCTACCACCCTCAAGAGGCTCTGATTCAGTAGGTCTAGGATGGGACTTGGGAGTTGGCACTGCTAACAAACTCCCAGGTAATGCTAATGCCGATGGTCTGGACACCACACTCCCAGAACCACTCTTTTAGAAGAATAATGAGGAACAACTCTCAGTCCAGCCTAAATTAGGGAAGTAGTCTCTGTTAGAAAGAAAGAGGTTATTTACCAAAAAAGCCACAGAACCTGAATAATTTGTTACCATAGGAACCAAGAAAATGAGCCCAAGAATGGATCTGAGAGTATACTATATAAGCAAATATAAAACAGTTTTGAGTCTTGAGTTTTGATCTACCAACACTCTCTCATGACTCTGGACACTGGGAACAAAGATGCTTTGAGCCCATTGTAGCATGTTGCTGAGATAGGTCTTTGTGGAGATGACAGATGATAGGGGCCTACAGTAAACGAAATAGAATTGCCTTGGCAGAGTAGTTACAACGGAGGCAAAAGGCCCAGAGAAATGGACATGTTACAATAAATTATTTTATTTATGACCAGAGATCATTAGCTATGTTCCTTTGTCATTGTTGTTCAGTCACCAAGTCATGTCCAACTCTTTGCGACCCCATCCATGTACGGCAGCACACCAGGCTTCTCTATTGTTTCAGTTGAGTTCAGTTCAGTTCAGTCACTCAGTCACATCCGACTCTTTGCGATCCCATGAATCGCAGCACGCCAGGCCTCCCTGTCCATCACCAACTCCCAGAGTTCACTCAAACTCATGTCCATCAAGTCAGTGATGCTATCCAGCCATCTCATCCTCTGTCGTCCCCTTTTCCTCCTGCCCCAAATCCCTCCCAGCATCAGGGTCTTTTCCAATGAGTCAACTCTTCGCATGAGGTGGTCAAAGTATTGGAGTTTCAGCTTCAGCATCAGTCCCTCCAATGAACACCCAGGACTGATCTCCTTTAGGATGGACTGCTTGGATCTCCTTGCAGTCCAAGGGACTCTCAAGAGTCTTCTCCAACACCACAGTTCAAAAGCATCAGTTCTTCGGCGCTCAGCTTTCTTCACAGTCCAACAAGACTCACATCCATACATGACCACTGGAAAAACCATAGCCTTGACTAGAAGGACCTTTGTTGGCAAAGTAATATCTCTGCTTTTGAATATGCTATCTAGGTTGGTCATAGCTCTCCTTCCAAGGAGTGTCTTTTAATTTCATGGCTGCAATCACCATCTAAAGTGATTTTGGAACCCAAAAAAATAAAGTCTGCCACTGTTTCCAATGTTTCCCCATCTGCCATGAAGTGATGGGTCCAGATGCCATGATCTTAGTTTTCTGAATGTTGAGCTTTAAGCCAACTTTTTCACTCTCCTCTTTCATTTTCATCAAGAGGCTTTTTAGTTCCTCTTCACTTTCAGCCATAAGAGTGGTATAGGAGGGTCCAAAGGACATTCCCCTTGTTAATGCAATAGGAGCACAGGCATCATTGAGTAGAATGGCAATCCTCTTTAAGTTACTGGGTTCCTTACGTGCAATGGGGAAGATAGAATTCCAAGATAGGTGAGACCAGGTGACAGCACTTAACTTCCTGAAGCAAGATGGACACAGACAGCAAAGTTGGGGGGACAATGAGGGATTCTTGCCCACAGAGGCCATATGAAAATAGCTAGCAGACCTTAGAGGTCCAAGAGATTAACCTGACAGACAATGTGGGTATTGCTTCACCCGTATAACCAAAAAAGATCAAGAGTGAGTAAGCCAAAGTTTGGTGTCAGTTACTACAATTAAATGTCATGATTCTTCACCTAGTTTCAAGATCTTGGCCAGTTCTTAGACCCAGAGGCCAATAATCAAAAGGGAATTCAATCTCCTTGAGGAAGGATCTTTACACTACAAGTATATACAACTGTGATTCCCCTTATACTTTCCCAGAGTGACTTATACAGAAATTTTACACTAATAAAAGTGAAATATGCAAATGTTCACAGGGATGTTGATACCAAGACAGATAATACTGATACAGTGGAAACATTATTTATAATGAAAGAAGTAAATACATGACCACTGGACCTCCTATTTTTTAAATACTCAGCTGTAATTCTGTGAGCTCTTAGCATCTGTAAGATGTAAGACTTTATCTTACATTTGAAGTCTGACTTCAAATTACAGCACCTTCATCTCCTTATCTGATGGCTTTCTCTAACCATCAAAGCTTGCTCTTGCCTCCATACACAGCAGACAGGATTCTTGAAAATGAATGCCACCTAAGAACAACCCAACTCCTGTTACCTTTGAGGCTTATGTTCTACTCTGTTTCAAATGATATTTTAAGTGGCTTGGTAATGCACTTTATATTGGCTGTCTTTTCTTCTTGGTCTTGATTTCTTACTCTCCTAGCAGTGTTTCCAGCATCTCTTGGATCATAGAAAAAGCAAGAGAATTCCAGAAAAATGTCTACTTCAGCTTCATTGACCATGCTAAAGCCCTTGACTGTGGGGATCACAAAAAACTGTGGAAAATTCTTAAAGAGATGGGAGTACCAGACCTTACCTGTCTCCTGAGAAACCTATACACAGGTCAAGAAGCAACAGAACCAGACATGAAACAATTGACTGGTTCAAAACTGGGAAAGGAGTACATCAAGGCTGCATATTGTCATCTTACTTATTTAACACATATGCAGAGTACATCATGTGAAATGACGGACTGGATGAAGTACAGGCTGGAATCAAGATTGCAGGGAGAAATATCAATAACCTCAGAGATGCAGATAGCATCACCCTTATAGCAGAAAGTGAAGAAGAACTAAGGAGCCTCTTGATGAAAGTGAAAGAGGAGAGTGAAAAAGCTGGCTTGAAGCTTAACATTCCAAAAACGAAGATCATGGCATCGGGTTCCATCACTTCATGACAAATAGATGGGGAAACAATGGAAACAATGACAGACTTTATTTTCTTGGGTTCCAAAATCACTATAGATGGTGATTGCAGCCATGAAATTAAAAGATGCTTGCTCCTTGGAAGAAAAGTTATGACCAACCTAGATAGCATATTAAAAAGCAGAGACATTACTTTACCAACAAAGGTCCATCTAATCAAAGCTATGGTTTCCCAGTAGTCATGTAGTCATGTGAGAGTTGGACCATAAAAAAAGTTGAGTACCAAAGAATTTATGCTTTTGAGCTGTGGTGTTGGAGAAGACTCTTGAGAGTCCCTTGGAATGCAAGGAAATCAAATCAGTCAATCCTAAAGGAAATCAGTCCTGAATATTCATTGGAAGGACTGATGTTGAAGCTGAAGCTTCAATACTTTGGCCACCTGATGCAAACTGACTCATTGGAAAAGATCTTGATGCTGGGAAAGACTGAAGGCAGGAGAAGGGGATGGAAGAGGATGAGATGGTTGGATGGCATCACCAACTCAACAGACGTTGAATTTGAGCAAGTTCCGGGAGTTGGTGATGGACAGGGAAGCCTGGTGTACTGCAGTCCATGGGGTCACAGAGTTGGACATGACTGAGAGACAGAACTTAACTGAGCACTGTTTCCATAGATCCTCTCCCAAATATGTGTGCTCAAATATTTGTGTCTAGCGCTGCTTCTGGGGAGGAATGCATATTAAGATATATTAATACAAGTAAACAGAATAGAAAGTGAAAAGTTTCTTCCCTTTTTCTTTTGGGATTCTGGCACATAATTACCTAAGATATCCATCATCAATACAGGATATCTGATAGAAATGAGAAACTGTGATATGACACTTAGGCACAAAAACAGGGGCAAGAAATAGCACCTTCTGAGTCTTCTTCTGTGAAGCTTGTCAGATATTTAGAAATTCTGCTGTGATGTAATTGAGTTGAAAGCCAGAAGATCTGCTAGGGTGAGATGACAAATGAGGTGACATCATTGCTGATGCTGCGAGGGCCAGAAATACCACCAAGCATTTATGTAGAGCCACTTCTACACGTGGAAGATCATGGTGCCTTGACCACAGCAAGAGACCAGAAAAGTCTCCCTAGCTTCAGACAGACTTCTGCAGGTGATTCCATAAGAGTATCTATCTACAATGTGGAGGGATGAAGGGTATTGCCCAGAACCCAGGGAGAACACAATCTCTTATCCCATTACCATGCTGCTGCTGCTGCTGCTAAGTCACTTCAGTCGTGTCCGACTCTGTGCGGCCCCATAGACGGCAGCCCACCAGGCTCCCCCGTCCCTGGGATTCTCCAGGCAAGAACACTGGAATGGGTTGCCATTTCCTTCTCCAATGCATGAAAGTGAAAAGTGAAGTTGCTCAGTTGTGTCCGACTCTTAGCGACCCCATGGACTGCAGCCTACCAGGCTGCTCCATCCATGGGGTTTTCCAGGCAAGAGTACTGGAGTGGGTTGCCATTGCCTTCTCCATAAGGACACATAAATCCTCTCCATAAGAACACATAAATCCAGATATATTTCAAGTAGGATAGGAGAGGAGGAGTCACAGAAAGCTGAAATTTGGACTGTCTGAATGTGTGTGCTGTGCTAAGCTGTTTCAGTCATGTCCAACTCTGTGCAATCCCATGGACTGTAGTCTGCCAGGCTCCTCTGTCCATGGAATTCTCCAGGCAAGAATACTATAGTGGATTGCCATTCCCTTCTCCAGGGAATCTCCCCGATGCAGGGATTGAACCTGTGTCTCCAGCATTGCAAGCTGATTCTTTACCATCTGGGCCAACAAGGAAGCCCAAAGAGTAATATAACATGGGGTTGTCTAAAACCAAGGGACTGAGATCATTTTTACTGCCAAGTTTTAATACTGCCACAGCACAATCTATGCTGTCCAGTTAAGTGGGGCTCCAGAGGAAGAGTTTCATGTTAACGGCACCCTCAGTTTATAGATTTAATGTCTTCAAAGAATAACTGAATTCTCACTTTCCTTTATTTATTAAGGGGGAAATGCTTTTGATATATATATTTAAATATAATGCTATTATAATAATATAATACCCTGGAGTGCATCACTTACAATTTCCAGGGATGTAAAGGCAGAAAAAGACAAGATCCTAAGCACAACAGGCTACACAGGCTGGAGAGCCCTTGGATGCAGACACTCAGATTCACCTGAGACCAGGAAAGAGGTGAGGCTGTACATTAGAGGATCCTGGGCTTCAGGGGAACTGAAAGAGCCATCAGGACAAAAGGCAATTAACAACTGACCCTGTACCTTCTCCTTTTCTCTGGAAATTTGTCCCTTCATTTCTCCTATACACGTCCTGTGTCTTCTCTTGACAATTCGTAATTCACCCACTCTGAGTCCAAATGTCATTAAGAAAGATAACACAAAGGGAAACTTTAGACACCTTAGAACTGAAGCAGTTCATTCAGATGAAGAAGTACTGTGTTTTATAAAACTCTGTGAAATGGATCTTAACACAGAAGTCAAAAGAAGAGAACTGTGGGGATCTCAGAGTTTAACAGTCCACACAAGTGTTAACGGGAGCTTCAAACCCACATCAGGTTTAATCAAGATGACTCAAATCACAATTTTACAGAGCACTTTATAAATTGTCATATAAACAAAGGCACTATTATTGGAAATCTAAAACAGAAAAGGCAGTTGTTGTTCAGTTGCCTAATAGTGTCTGACTCTTTGCGACCCCATGGGCTACAGCATGCCAGATTTCCCTGTTCTTCACTATCTCCCAAAGCTTATTCAAACTTATCTCCATTGAGTTGATGATACCATCCAACCATTTCATCCTCTGTCACTCCTTTCTCCTCCTGCCCTTTTCTTTCCTAGCATCAGGGTTTTTTCCAAGGAGTCAGCTCTTCGCATCAAGTGGCCAAAGTATTGGAGCTTCAGCTTAAGCAACAGTCCTTCCAATGAATATTCAAGACTGATTTCCTTTTGGATTGACTGGTTTGATCTCCTTGCTGCCCAAGGGACTCTCAAGAGTCCTCCAGCACCACAGTTTGAAATCATCAATTCTTCAGTGCTCAGCCTTCTTTATGGTCCAACTCTCACATCTGCACACAACTACTGGAAAAACCATAGCTTTGACTATATGGACCTTTGACACTAAAGTGATGTCTCTGCTTTTTTTTTTTTTTTTAATTTATTATTTTTTTTTACTTTACAATATTGTATTGGTTTTGCCATACATCAACATGCATCCGCCAAGGATGTACACGTGTTCCCCATCTGCTTTTTAATACGCTGCCTAGATTTGTCATAGCTTTTCTTCCAAGGAGCAAGTATCTTAATTTCATGGCTTCAGTCACCGTCCACAGTGATTCTGGAGCCCAGGAATATAAAATCTGTCACTGTTTCCACTTTCCCCCTTCTATCTGCTATGAAGTGATAGGACCAGATGCCATGATCTTCGTTTTTTGAAAACTGAGTTTTAAGCCAGCTTTTTCACTCTCCTCTTTCACCCTCATAGAGGCTCTTTAGTTCCTCTTCACTTTCTCCATTAGGGTAATATCATCTGCATATCTGAGGTTATTGATATTCCTCCCGGCAATCTTGATTCCTGCTTGTGCTTCATACAGCTCAGCATTTTGCATGATGTAGTCTGCGTATCAGTTAAATGAGCAGGGTGACAATATACAGCCTTGTAGTACACCTTTTCCAATTTTGAACCAATCAATTGTTTCATGTCTAGTTCTAACTGTTGCTTCTTGACCTGCGTATAGGTTTCTCAGGAGACAGGTAAGATCTGGTACTCCCATCTCTTTAAGAATTTTCCACAGTTTGTTGTGATCCACACAGTCAAAGGCTTTAGTGTACTCAATGAAGCAAAAATAGATGTTTTCTCTTGAATTCCCTTACTTTCTTTATGATCCAATGAATTGCTTCTTCTAAACCTGCTTGTGCATCTGGAAGTTATTGGTTCATGTCCTGTTGAAGCCTAGTTTGAAGGATTTTGAGTGCAATCTTGCTAGTATGTGAAATGAGCACAATTGTATGGTAGTTTGAACATTCTCTGGCATTGTCTTTCTTTGGGATTGGAATGAAAACTGACTTTTTCCAGTCCTGTGGCCACTGCTAAGTTCCAAATTTGAGTGCAGCACTTTAACAGCATCATATTTTAGGATTTGAAATAGCTCAGCTGGAACTCCATCACTTCCACTAGCTTCATTCGTAGTAATGCTTCCTAAGGCCTACATGACACTCTAGGATGTCTGGCTCTAGGTGAATGATCACACTATCGTGGTTATCCAAGTCATTAAGATCTTTTCTTGTACAGTTCTGTGTATTCTTGCCACCTCTTCTTAATCTCTTCTGCTTCTGTTGGATAGATCTTTACTGCTTCTGTCCTTTATTGTGCCCAGCCTTGTATGGAATGTTCCCTTGATATCTCCAAATTTCTTGAAGAGATCTCTAGACTTTTGCATTCTATTATTTTCCTCTATTTATTTACATTGTTCACTCAAGAAAGCTTTCTTATCTCTCCTTGCTATTCTCTGGAACTCTGCATTCAGTTGGCTATATCTTTCACATTCTCCCTTGCCTTTCACTTTTCTTCTTTCCTCAGATATTTGTAAAGCCTCCTCAGACAACCACTTTGCCTTCTTGCATTTCTTTTTCTTGGGGATGGCTTTGGTCACTGCCTCCTGTACAGTGTTATGAACCTCCGTTCATAATTCTTCAGGCACTCTGTCTACTGGATCAAATCCTTTGAATCTATTCATCATATAAAATTTCTTTTACAGATCAGTCTGATAATTAGTACAGGAAAAAGAAAAAGTGAGGATTAGGCCTTCCATATGGCTGGGAAGTAGGAGAGATGTTGATGATGAGGGAATCAGGGGAATCACTAACACCTCTGTCAAGGAGAACAGCAAAGTAAAGTAATTAAAGCCCAGTTTTGATACCAGATGGGCTCAGATTTTAATCCCAGATCTGCCACCTGCTACCTGTGCAATCTTGAGCAATTTATTTAACCTTTCTGAGAATTAACTGGATGTTATGCAGATTAACTGAGACCATATAAAGTTTCAGGAACATCATCGATGTCCAATAACTATTCATTTTTCCACCCCATTCACACCCACTACCCACATTTAAGAGAAGGAAGAGGTGGCATCTTGGGTAAATGAGACTGAATATACAGAGGAAGAAAGCAAAGCTCCAGGAAAAATTGCAGAAATAAGAGTGAAAAACAAAATAACTTTATGGAAGGCACCTTGCTTTTCTACCACATGCATTCTAACAAACCCAAATTTTATGTCTAGTCTGAGCAGCCGAGTTGTCATGGCAGGGGACTCTACTAGGTCATCTCCAGTCTCCTCAAAATCCTCTGGAATCCATCTGAGATCAGTGTCCAAACTGGGGAACAAGCTACAATGTTAATTCCCGGGCGCCAGGTCCAGAGGTTTTGATTCAAAATATTCTTCTGTATTTTCACAAAAGAGACTAATGTTTTAAGATAAGAACTGAGGTTTCTCTCCCTGTTTTTCATCTGATTACGAAATTTTGTTTTTGCTTTTCTCTTGTTCAGTCAGAAGCTGCATGACCTCAGGACAAAAAATAATAAAAACAAATGTCTTATTATTAGAAATTGCTTTTCAAAGCAAACTTTCAAAAGAAAATTTTAGAGTCAACTTTTAATTCCACTGAGCCTACAATTTTGAAAGGAGAAAAAAGGTGTATGGTGAATGTCGAAATATGTGACCCATACCATAGGCAATAGATTTGAGGAAGAATCAGATAACATCCCATTTTCCCACCCAACCTGAGTCCAAGAAAAGATGCAGCTTACCCAGCTAGAGGTAAAGGAGCCCTAAGCCAGACAGCAGAATTAGGTGTGAATGTGAAATTCCTGGTCAGCAAAGATCAAGGCGCTTGGAGGACAACTTAGTCCAAACCTCTGATGCCCTGAAACCATTAATAACTTTGGAACTTAGGTACAGTTTCAGGAAAAGGAGGTGGAACAGAACTCTGAGTAAACTAAAAGGTACAATGACAGGATAATCCATGAATTCCAAGGTCAGTAGATTAATTCTTGTGTCATCACCAGGAACAATGGCTCTCAGCAGAAATTAAATCCAATTATATGAAAATCTTATAAAAGTTAAACTTTCCCACACATATTGGAAGTTGTACGCCTACTACAGTTTAAAAAGCTACGTAAGTTCTGATTCAAGTGGCCTGCAAACCACACTCTGAGAAATACTGTGAACTCTACTTAAAGTCTAGGTCCTCCTCTGTACAGATCTTCAGCTTACCGTATAAAATGGTACCTGCTGCTTAGGGTTAAAGATGAGGATTTAGTGAAACATGTTATTTGGTGTATAGTAAGTTACTGCTAAGCTGCCAAGTCGCTTCAGTCGTGTCCGACTCTGTGCGACCCCATAGATGGCAGCCCACCAGGCTCCTCTGTCCTTGGGATTCTCCAGGCAAGAACACTGGAGTGGGTTGCCATTTCCTTCTCCAGTGCATGAAAGTGAAAAGTGAAAGTGAAGTCGTTCAGTTGTGTCTGACTTCGTGACCCCATGGACTGCAGCCTACCAGGCTCCTCCGTCCATGGGATTTTCCAGGCAAGAGTTCTGGAGTGGGGTGCCATTGCCTTCTCCGGATAGTAAGTTACTGATAACTATTAACTCATTGTTAATGAGAAACATTTCTTACTCCTTTACTTTATTCTATATTGAGAAGCCTTAATTAGTGTAACTGTTGGTGTTTTTTACACAATTTTATCTGGCCCAGGAAATGGAATGACTTATTGGTCGCTTTGGGAACAATGAACTGGAGTATTGTTGGCTCAGTTCCTTCCTGCTCCTTCATGGGAACCTGTAGCCAATGATATTCCACTGGGAACATGTCACCTACTACTCCCTCAGAGACAAACTCTGTCCCTATAGTGAAGCTTCCCCCTGGTCCAGCATTATCTGTACCTGTGCATTCTACTAACCCTGGGCTCAGTTATAGGCTCATTTAGCTTTCACATGATTTGACTTACCTTCTTTGGGCAACAAGGTTCTATTTTGGCCTACTGCATTCCTTTGTATTATATATAAGTTTATTTAAAATCTGAATATTGAAAAAGACTGCTACTTAGTTTCTAAGGAATCTCAGCACTTATTTTAAATTAAATAAGTAAGAGTTATACAATTTTCACAAAAGTCTTTGTTTTTATATCCTTTGACCCAGAAATTTCACCTAAAATAATTTAAACAAAGGCATAAATATGTATGCATAATAATTTTCATAATATTTATGCATAATTTTTATGATTAAAAAAAGTAAATATCTAACAACAGGTAACTAATTAAATTATGGTATTGATAAAATGGAATACTATGAACATGTTAAATATGTAGACTTCAAATTCTTACTAGATGAAATAACAGAGACTAGATCAACTCTGCCAATTTTAACACATGGACAGATACACATGGACAGATATACGAACAAACAGTTTTCAGACTTGGGACAACAAGCAGCATAGAACTGTGGGATCCCTGAGAGATCAGAAACAAACAAGGTGAGCCCTGCATTTTCATCAGCTTACTGCTAGGAGGCAGTTTCCAGTTCATGGAACAAGTAGGAAGAACTCAAATACAGATCATCAGTGTTGCCTAGTTGAGAAGACTGAGATAGCATTCAAGGCATCTATAAATTGTAGAGCAAAGTAATGAAAAAGAGGGAGCTCTATATAGAAAGAGCTTTGTAGCTCTGCAGATGAATCCCACTGAGTCTTTAGCTGAGTATTGGTCAGTACATATCTAAGAAAAAAATATGTGAGGTCAGGGGGGAAATACCAAAGAGGAATAGACAAAACAATTCTGGTGGAGCTCACACAAGCCTGGAAATAGTTTGTCTTCACATCAGTCAGAGTAGAAAGAGCTCAAAATATATGGTCATAAGGTGGAATTCTGAGAAGGGCATCATCTTGGTAGTAGAGTTAAATTAGTTTCAGACTAAAGAGTTCTCTATGCCAATAAACAAAGATCAAACCTTGAGAAAGTATAATTGATTAACTGCAGGTCTGAACAAAATCTAACATTAAAAGATAATCAAAATCCATCAACCAACAACCTAAATTCACAATGCCAGGTATCTAATAAAAGATTGCAAGACATGAACATAAACAATAAAATATCACTCATAACCAGAAGAAAAAGCAAACTATAGAAATGCACAGAAAAATTCCATACATGAAATTAACAGACAGGAATATTAAAACAGTTAATATAAATAAACTCTTTATATTTAAGAACATAAAATCATGACCATTATGAGGAAATAAATGGAAGTTATATAAAACGTTATATGTCTAGAGAGGTGAAACTGTATCTGTAAGGGGAAAAAGACATGAAATGGGATCAACAGCAAATTAGACATTGGAGAAGAAAATATCAGTGAATTGAAGACATAACAATACGAACTTTCCAAATGAAAGACAAAAGGGAAGAAAATACTGAAAATGAGGTAGAGACTGAACACAGCATTTGAAAAAATAATGGATGAAAACTTTCCAAATTTGATTAAAATACTAAACTCACAATCTAACTCAATGAGTCCCAAACAGGAGAAACTTGAAGAAAAAACATGTCAAGACACATAATAATCAAATTGCTGAAATGATAAATTCAATAAATAAAAAAAATGAATGGCTAAGTTCCATATCTATTTCTGATGGAACTCTCCACAAACTATAGATATAAATGAATTTCTTCAACCTAAAAGATTATCTGCAAAAAAAAAAAAAAAAAAAAAATCACCAGTAGAATACTCAGTGGTGAGTGGTGAGTAAAATAACTGGCTATTTTACCTGTAATTTTGGAATAAGGCAAATTATTTAGAATATGGCACTTTCAGCACATTTATTCATTATTTCCCTGAAAATCCTAGCCAGTGAAACAAGGCAAAATAATAATAATAATTTAAAAGTCACTCATGTTGGGAAAAAATAATTTTTTTTAATTCTCTCTTTTTTGTTTTTTTTTTTTTTTTTTTTTTTTTCAAAAAACATATCTGGTATATGTAGAAAATCCTAAGGAATCTACCAAAAAAAAAAAAATACTAGCTCTATTATAATAAGTAAGCTAAGCAAAATCACAGGATACAGGTTAATCTACAAATACCCATTTTATTCCAATATTTTATTAGTACACATTTGGAAACTATGTATTTGTCAATTTTTAAGTTTTGCAATTTATTTTTTCCTTTTAAATAAATATTCACTGTTGCACTTAGCTTTCTACCCAACATTTTGTATTCTTGCTCTTAATGAAATTTTCCAAAATTCTGCAAGCCCCAGGCCCCATAAAACCTGGGTCCTTCCCTAACACAAATGTTAGGGTCTATTTAAATAATATCTTATTTGTGTACCATTGTAATGTGGAGCAAGCTTAAGAAATAATTAAACTTACTAATGCAACATTCTGCATGCTTCCTTCCAAAAAAATTGTTCTGAATTATCACTGAGATCACTGATGGAAAGCACTCTGAAAAGTAGTAACTACTATATCCATGCAAATTATTAGTTTTATTATCCTTTTATATGCAAGCATCTGGACCGCTCAACATTAGTTTGATAACTATTTTGTAATCTTCCAGTAAGTGTATGACACTCCTGGGGCTATGGAGGGTATAAAGATAAAATACATCCAATACTTCCCTTTGAGTTCACTGTCTCCAGTTTGAGAACACTGTAAACTGAAGATTTAAGGTATAAACTCTATGTTAGTGCTGTGGACTGAATTTTGTTGTTGTTGTTCAGTTGCTAAGTCGTGTCTGACTCTGCTACCCCATGGACTGCAGCACACCAGGCTCCTCTGTCCTCTCCTATCTCCCAGAGTTTAATCAAAATCATGTCCATTGAGTCAGTGATGCTATCTAACCATCTCATCCTCTGTCACCTTCTCCTCCTGCCCTCAATCTTTTCCAGCAATGTGGTCTTTTCCAATGAGTCAGCTCTTCACATTAGATGGCCAAAGAATTGGAGCTTCAGCAACAGTACTTCAAATGAATATTCAGGGTTGATTTCCTTTAGAATTGACTGGTTCTGTTGTAGGAAGGCGGACCCCTTCCAGGGCCTGAAACTGGGCTCTTGTCTAACACATGGAAATGAATTGTCTGAGGAGACACATGTGCTGACAAAGCAAGAGATTTTATTGGGAAAGGGCACCCGGGGGGAGAGCAGTAGGGTAAGGGAACCCAGGAGAACTGCTCTGCCACGTGGCTCACAGTCTCGAGTTTTATGGTGATGGGATTAGTTTCCGGGTGGTCTTTGGCCAATCATTCTAATTCAGAGTCTTTCCTGTTGGCACACGCATCGCTTATCCAAGATGGATGCTAGCGAGAGGGATTCTGGGAAGTGGACGGACACGCGGTGTCTCCTTTTAACCTTTCCCGAACTCTTCCTGTTGGTGGTGGCTTATTAGTTCCATATTCCTTATCAGGATCTCCTGTCATAAAACAACTCATGCAAATGGTTACTACGGTGCCTGGCCAGGGTGGGCGGTTTCAATCAGTGTGCTTCCCCTAACAGTTGCATCTTCTCTCTGTCCAGTGGACTGTGAAGAGTCTTTGGCACCACAATTCAAAAGCATTGTGTCCTTCCAAATTTTTTTGTGCTGAAGCCCTAATCCCAATATGATGGCTTTTGGAGAAGAGGCCTTGGGAGGTAATGAGGTTTATATAAGGTCCTGGGAATAGAGCTCTCATGATAGAATTAGTACTCTTCTAAAAAGATACCAAAGAGCTTACTCTCTTTGCTCACCATGTGAAGAAGGCAGCTGTCTGCAAGCCAGAGAGAGTTCTCATCAGGATTCAACAATGCCAGCGCTCTGATCTCTGACTTCCAGCCTCTAGCACTGTAGGAAAATTAACTTATGTTGTTTAAACCACCCAGTTGAGGGTATTTTGTTATGTCAGCCAAGGCCAACTAATACGTCAGAAAATTTTAACATTTAAAAAATGTTACTTTAAAAAAGCCCACATTGTAAGTGGAAATTATGGTCTAATATACACATACACATACTCAGACAAACGTTTCACAAAATACTACTCACACTTACCATACACTAAATATAGTTTCTCATAGTTTGCTGTTCTATTCCACTTCATTTTGTAAAATGCTGGTCACAATTCTCAATTTACTTCATAATCTAATAAATTACATCCTATCATTTGAAAGTCGCTCTTTCCTGTCCAACTCTTTTGCAACCCCATGACTATACAGTCCGTAGAAGTCTCCAGACCAGAATACTGAAGTGGGTAACCTTTTCCTTCTCCAGGGGATCTTCCCAACTCAGAGATCAAACCCAGGTCTCCCACATTGCAGGCAGATTCTTTACCAGCTGAGCCACAAGGGAAGTATGCCTATTTCATCCTATAGAATGTACACTAAAAATGCATTAATATAACCTATACAGAAATAGGTTATATTACAGAAATCGTCCTTATATACAGAAATCTTCATTAGCTCTAATAAAAATTGTTTTGAACTCTATTAGAGTGAAAAAGAAGACACCAAAATCCTAACAGACCATTTCTCCCAATTAATCATGTATGTTTTATTAGAACAAAGACCTTAACTGTCCCTCTATATACATATCGAGGGAGCACACACACACACACAGGCACACGCACACACATATACTCAAAAGCCTTCACCTCCTGTATCTATATATTAAAATTGATTGCTTTTTCACACTGACAACTGCAATGAAAGCTCCCTGCAGGGAATCACAAGAGTCTGAGTGAAGGGGTTATTTTAGTGGTTCTTTGCCATCCGAGAATTGTGTTCAGCCACAAGAGCTTTCTGACAGGACTTGGCAAGCTCTGTATTATATTCAAGATTGTTTATTCTGTTGGAAAATTTGTGATAAAGGGGTTTGGCTCTTTTCTAAAGTATGTTCTGTGTGTGTGTGTGTGTGTGTGTGTGTGTGTGCATGTGGGCATGTGCACATATGTGCAAATACATGTATAAATATTCTATAAAATATATAACATGGAGGTTATATAGAGATATTTTCTTCATTCTTTAATGGCAACATTTGTACATGAGCTATTATGATAATAATTTTTATAATGATAAACAATTATTTACTTAGGAAATACATCATGTTTATGGAATAAAGCTGAGCTCTACCTCCTCACTACAGCATTTATCTCTATTTAGAATGCACTTTTCAGCATCAACTCTGTATGTCTTAGGTGATCCATGAGAATAGGCATAGTCATTGTGTAATCAGAGAATGTTTTAAAGTATAAGACTACTAATAAGTTCTATTGTTTCTGTAGATGACAAAAGGTTTACTCAATCCATTTCTCTCTCTGCATCTAAAGTAATATTACCAATACTCTTCTTTTTCCAATTTTTCCTTGACTAGAATTCACCAGCAGATTTACTCCTTTTGGTCACTTCAAGAACGGGCAAGATCAGGCTGGAGTAAGAGCATGACCAGCAGCTTTGGGGCATCCAAGGATTGTCTTTGGTGTAAGTCCTGAAGTCATGTACGACATGTGATTAACACCAGTTGCTCTCTCAAAGCCCCGGCTGTTTAACCATGCCACAGTGCCCTGTAGACCAGCTACAGAGATCTCTAGCAAAGTGAGGGGTGAGGAAAAGGGAATGAAAGACAAGGAGATGTGAAAATCCAGAATTATAGACATACTGACTACCTGTCGTCATTTGGAAGTGTGCCCATCTTATGCCAATTTTAAGCCAATGTATGCATTCCCTGGTGGTACAATGGTAAAGAATTCGCCTGCCAATGCAGGGGACGCAGGAGACAGAGGTTCCATCCCTAGGCTGGGAGGAACTCCTGGAGGTGAAAATGGCTACCCACTCCAGTATTCGTGCCAGGAAAATCCCACGGACAGAGGAGCCTGGCTAGCTACAGTACATAGAGTCACAAAGAGTTGGACATGACTGAAGGGACTTCGCACATGCACTGTATTTTCAAGTTCCCGAATCTCCACTTTTTTCTTCATCGCCCTAGTTTATCTTTTCTGTAACCCATATTTTCTGCAAGTCCCAATCTTGTATTTCTTGTTTTTCCAGTATGATTCTCTTGGCCTTCTAAATTCCACTATGTGCGGTTCATTCTGCCTATGATGCCTTCTCTCCCTGTATGTTGTTGTTCAGCTGCAAAGTCATGTCCGACTCTGTGTGACCCCGTGGACTGCAGCACACCAGGCTTTCCTGGCCTTCACTGTCTCCCAGAATTTGCTCAGATTCATCTCCACTGAGTCTGTGATGCTATCTAACCATCTCATCCTCTGTCATACACTTCTTCTCCTGCCCTCAATCTTTTGCAGCATCAAGGTCTTTTCCGATGAGTCAGCTCTTCACATCATGTGGCCAAAGTATTGGAGCTTCAGGTTTAGCATAAGTCCTTCCAATGAATATTCAGGATTGATTTCCTTTAAAATTGGCTGGTTTGATCTCCCTGATGTCCAAGGGACTCTCAAGAGTTTTCTCCCTCACCAAGATCAATCTCAGATAATCCTCCTCCTGATCAATCTCTGATAATCCTCCAGAGCAGTGAAGCTTGCTCTGACCAACCTGAACACAATGGACCATCCTACTTCATACCACGGCTGTGAGGCTCTCATGGTTTTTTGGTTTTTCTCTTCTTTTTCTTCTACTAGAATATAACCTCCTTGATGGTTGAGACTGTATCATATTTATATTCCATCCCTAGTGTCTCTTATAAAATCTACTTCTAGGATACTGAGCTGTTAATTGATTGACTGATACATCTGCCCTGGGTTGGCATGTCTACTGTTCTTGGGAGCCCTGCTTTGTAACAAAGCACTTTTCTCTGTCCTTTCTGAATTTTTCAAAATGTATTCATTGGAAGTTCAGGAGGGTAGTCTGAACTTCTTCATCCAAAATGCTAAGCTAGCACTGTGACCTAGTCTCACCTGAGAATTTTGATTGATGGTTGTTGATACTATTCTCTGGAGTATGTCTGTGTTACATTGGTTCCTTCTAATGATCAGAGACAAGCTATTTTGAGCTTTCATCACCACTATTATTTTTTTCTTACTGAAGGGCTTCTCTAGTAGAGCAGATATATCTAACAAACGCTAGGTCAATAATAAAACTAGGGTAACAATATGTCACAGTTTCTGCTACATTTGAGGATGCTTTCCTAAGCTAGACATCTCTGTCTCAGGATAAAAAATTTTAACTGTTAATGGTCCCAGAATTGATATTATTTTCCCAGTAATTGGACCCCAATGATAGAGGGATTGCTTATTCCTAATTGCTGATTCTCTGCGTGTTTGTCCAATATGCCATAGCTGGAAGGAGAAATAGTGTTCTTACATTTAGTATTTTTTTTCCAGGCAGAAATTTGGAATTCACCTCTAATGAAACTCACTGTAACATCCTTTTATCTTCCTTGGAATTCAGAGACAAGGTTTTCCCTATTTTATATGTGGATTTACACATATCAAAATATTAATGAAGTATAATTCCTAAGCAAAAGAGCTTTTTAAAAAGGGATTCATTTTTCTTTCAATTCAGTGTTGGAATTTTTCAAAAAGGAGCCCAACAATCTTGAGACACCTTGTTTAAGAAAAAATAGTTGGAATGTACCAGTTTTAATCTGTTTTCAAGGAAAGGAAAATTTAATATTACACGGTAGCATACTAGGGAACTCGGGCCCACTTGGGATTTTTCTATAGGTCTCTGCAACATAACTCCATCTCCTTTTCCTTTAGAAAGTCTGTCCTCAAGTTTCCCAGAGAAACAATCCTTCTAGACTATTTTCACCTATAGGTAAGAAGAGGTTTATCTTCAGTCCCAATGTCTGACAATGAGACAACAGAAAGAAAGAAAGTGAAGTCGCTCAGTCATGTCTGACTCTTTGCGACCCTGTGGACTGTAGCCCACCAGGCTTCTCCATCTATGGGATTCTCCAGGCAAGAATACTAGAGTGGGTTGCCATTTCCTTCTCCAGGGGATCTTCCCAACTCAGGGATCGAACCCAGCTCTCCCTCATTGCAGGCAGACGCTTTAACCTCTGAGCCACCAGGGAAGCAGAACTTGCCTGCAATTCCAATAACTGCTTTAATGGGAATACATATCAATCATTGAATTAATTAACTCAATATCCTAGAAACAGACACTGGAGATGGAATATAAATATGACAGTCTCAACCATCAAGGAGGTTATATTCTAATAGGAGAGAAAGAAGAGGAAAACCGAAAAAACTCTAATGGGAGTTCTGTTACCTTATCCTAGAGCTCCCTGATTCTTGACCTTATCTTCCTCTTTGGAATGACTCTTAGCACCTGTTTCCTAGGCATTTAACTTCTCCTCCCAGCCTTCTACTAATGTCCTTGATATCTCTTCAAGATTATACCTTGAATTTCAGACTAAATCTGGAGAGAGTTTCTTGATCCTACAGACTCTGAACTCACTCCCAAGGCTTTCAGATTACTGTTGCTGCCACCACAGAATTATTAGGTTGAATATTAGGTAGAAGAGTAATTCAATAATACAAATAAGACAGGAGGACCTGGACTGAAGCACAGCAATGAAAATGAGAGGTTCACATTTTAGAGGCACACCCACTCCAATGTTCTTGCCTGGAGAATTCCGTGGACAGAGGAACCAGGGAGGCTACAGTCCATGGTTAGTCACTTAGTCACGACTGAGTGACTAACATACACACTTGCTTACAAGCAAAATAATCTGGGGATTAATTTGGGATGATATTAAACAGAAAGGGAAGAGGCTATTAAACAGAAATGGAAAGCAGACTGTTCTTCTAGTTACCAGTTACTGCTTGAAAGGAAAGGGTATGAGTGTGTGTGTGAGAGAGTGAGAGTGAGGGAGAGATCATTGGAATTCTGGGGAAGAGATAAAGGGGAACAAGTAAAATTTCTTACAGTAGACCATTTTTGACCTATAAAATGTCAGTTTCACTTGATTTTCGCCTAAAAGAATTAAACCTAGAGGAAGACACTTTCATTGCTGACAGTGTTACTGGCACATTTCACAACTTTCTATTTCCAATATTCCTTCTAGGTTTATATGCGTACAGAAAAATACTCAGAAGTAGTACGAGCCTCCTTAAGTCTCTAAACTATCAGCAAATCTACAGATGCTTTCTTTTTAATAATAATAATGCTAGATAAGTGCACTTCCACAAAGATTATATCATATTATCCTCACAGTAATATCCCCAGAGAAGATATTATCCTCATCATACATATGGAAACAGGCTCAAAGAGGTTAAACAGCTTGTCTGAGGACAAATGGAAAGTAATGATCTCTAAGTATTCTAGCTGCTGGTCTACTGTTCTGTCCACTTTGTGTGGATTTCCTATCTATGAAACAGAAAGAAGGAGATTAGGTGTGCTTCCCATTAGCTATAACTAAACCAGCAGAAAAATAACAACAACAAAAAAACAAGGTCAACTTTTATTCTCTAAACTGTGATCATTTTATGTGGGCTTAAACATTATTAAAATGATCATTTCCCTTTTTCAAAGCAATTATATCTGTAGTCTCCTCTCTTGTGACTTCCTATAGAACTCCACTGTTGGGAAAACCACTGACTAGCCTCCTAATAAAGTCCCTTCTGTTCTCCTGCCCAAATTTGCCTTTCCTGGTGTTAGCTGCCTTCCCCTAACTCCTGCTGTCTAGAGAACATGCCCAGTGTTTTCTTTGTTTCATAGAAGAGGCCTGTAGAAGACTTTGGATTTTAATTTGAAAAATAAATAAGAGCCCTTGGAAAGAGAAAACTGTATTCCCCTAGGCCTCTTTCATTAATATGAGCTTCCTGAAATACAGAGTTCAGTAGTGAGATTCAAGGTTAGAGGCAGAAGACCATACAAACTTGGAGAAGCCTTAAAAAATAAGACAGAAAAATGTGGTTTATTAGTTACACTAGTTACAGAATGAACAGCATATTGTATGTGCTGTGTTAGAGGTATGTTATGAATAACAAAAGCCCTGGAGCATTTACATATTTGTTTTCAGCAATCCTGGCAGTTGGATTTCACCATTCTATGCCTCTTTGCCAGAATCACTAAACACTGGTACATATGGCATCTGAAGTACCATATGCCATAGAAAATGTTAGCTGATGCCTATACTTCTATATTATATTTTTATTTCAGATTTTTGCAGTTTGAACAAAGAATAGTAGAAAAAACAAAATATTGGACAAGCAGTAAACAGTGAAGTGAAAAAAAATGCCTTCAGAGAAAGCAAATAAAGGAAATGAATCTACCATGAGTTAACATGGCTACATGGTAATGAATCAGATACGGGAAGTAATTGTTTTGCATGAATAAAATTTAGATAGCCTTTTAACTATTTTTTTTTTTTGGAGTTAAAGGCTGCAACATGAAGAGTGAGCGTTGACATATTTTTCTTATCTTATTCTTCCTGACATTTCTTTCTAAAATCAGTCTGCATTTGATTGAAGTTAATTAAAATGAAGGCTACAGTCAGGGACATCTAAAATCCAGGTTAAAACAGAAAAACTCAAATACAAGGAATGATTTTGCAATATTTATTTAGATTTTTGACTGAGCTTTTCAGCTAACATCTAGAGGCTTTTTTGGTTTTTGTTCTGAGACATAAGAAGACTCTAAAGTTAAAATCAGTATAATTGAATATTTGGCTCTCTCAAATAGAGAAACAAACAAAAATTCTATAGCCAACTGCAACTTTGTGATTTATAAGGAATACATATATTTGGTCATTCAGATGACCAAAATATATTTCTCATGTATATTTGGTCTTCATTCACAGTTACTAGCTCACAGCTCCCAAATTCCTTTAAATTTTCTGAGTGATAACAGCAATAGGAGATTCTTTTGCTATACTAAATAATATTTCATCTCTTGTCCCTAGTTCCTGAAAATGCTTCAGAGCCATGAAAGGTGAAATAGGTGTCTTGTTATTCATAACAAGCCCCTCCCCCCACAAGTGAATTTATGTTCATGAACGTGACTTTTGGCCACAGGGTAATCAACCATGAATAGAGGGTTGGAACTTTCAGTGCCACCCCCATGATTTCCAGAGAGGGGAAAGGGGCTAGAGATTGAGTCAATCACCAATGGACAGTGAGTTAATCAATCATACTTATGTAATGAAGCCACTCTAAAAACCCAAAGAAAGTTTGGAGAGCTTCCAAGGTTGGGGAACCAGAACGCTTCCACATGCTACTTGTTCCAGGCCCCAGGCTCCAGGAGGATGGAAGCCCCTTTGTTTGGAAACTTGCACTATGTGTCTCTTCATCTGGTTGTTGTTTTGTGTCTTTTAATATTCTTTGTAATAAAATGGTAATTGGAGAAGGCAATGGCACCCCACTGCAGTACTCTTGCCTGGAAAATCCCATGGACGGAGGAGCCTGGTAGGCTGCAGTCCATAGGGTCGCTAAGAGTCGGACACGACGAGCGACTTCCCTTTCGTTTTTCACTTTTATGCACTAGAGAAGGAAATGGCAACCCACTCCAGTGTTCTTGCCTGGAGAATCCCAGGGGCGAGGGAGTCTGATGGGCTGCCATCTATGGGGTCGCACAGAGTCGGACACGACTGAAGCGACTTAGCAGCAGCAGCAGCAGCAGCAAGTAAAATGTTTCTCTGACTTTTGTAAGCTGTAAGCTGTTCTAGCAAATTCAGTTCAGTTCATTTCAGTAGCGCAGTCGTGTCCAACTCTTTGAGACCTCATGGACTGCAGCACACCAGGCCTCCCTGTCCATCACCAACTCCTGGAGTCCACCCAAACTCATGTCCATTGAGTCGGTGATACCATCCAACCATCTCATCCTCTGTTGTCCCCTTCTCCTCTCACTTTCAATCTTTCCCAGCATCAGGGTCTTTTCAAACGAGTCAGCTCTTTGCATCAGGTGGCCAAAGTATTGGAGTTTCAGCTTCAGTATCAGTTCTTCCAAAGAACACTCAGGACTGATCTTTAGGATGGACTGGTTGGATCTCCTTGAATTCCAAGGGACTCTCAAGAGTCTTCTCCAACACCATAGTTCAAAAGCATCAATTCTTTGCTGCTCAGCTTTCTTTATAGTCCAACTCTCACATCCATACATGACTACTGGAAAAACTATAGCCTTGACTAGACAGACCTTTGTTGGCAAAGTAATGTTAGCTCTTTAGTTCTCTTCAATTTCTGTCATAAGGGTGGTATCATCTGCATATCTGAGGTTATTGATACTCTCCTGGCAATCTTGTTTCTAGCTTGTCCTTCATCAAGCCCAGCATTTCTCATGATGCACTCAGCATATAAGTTAAATAAGCAGGGTGACAATATACAGCCTTGATGTACTATTTTTCCTATTTGGAACCAGTCTGTAGTTCCATGTCCAGTTCTAACTATTCCTTCCTGATCTGCACACAGATTTCTCAAGAGGCAGGTCAGGTGGTCTGATATTCCCATCTCTTTCAGAAGTCACAGGGACTTGTGACTGGCATCTGAAGTGTAGGGTGGTCTTGGATTGAGCCCTTTACCTGTGGAATCCAATGTTATCTTCTGCTGGTGGGTGAATATTGGGTCCAGGGACCAAAAAGACCAACCTTTACCAATAAGAAAGACATCAAAATAGCTGAATACCTCTAGTATGTAACAGGTAAGTGACAGCCGAATGGGAATAACTTGGTGAATATATTAATCCTAGGAGAAAACCACTTATTCACAATTTTCTAAAAACAGTTTATGATTTTAACAGTCTCCAAAAATTAGAAATAAAATTCTTAGTCTGAAAATGATCTGAGATAGACAAGTCATCCAAATTTGTACAAATTAATAAAAAGTTAGTATACTTGACTGGTTGATATATCCTGGTTGAATGAATGAACTTAATGGAGTAAGGAGTGAGAGGAAAAACAAAAGAAAACCACACAAGGTAAAGCTTAAAAGTTATAATGGTTTGACTTAAAATCATCCAATAATATTAATAGTTTTAAAGTAGATTTGTGTGTGTTTTTGTCAGAAACAGAACCAACACAGAACTAGAACCAAGATAAACAGATAGGTAGATAGATTTATTATAAGGAATTGACTTACATAATTATGAGGCTGATAAATTCCACAATCTGCCATCTGCAAACTGAAGACCTAGGGAAGCCAGTGGTAATTCCAATCCTAATCTGAAGGCCTGAGAACCAGGGAAGCCAATGGTATACATTCTAGTCCAAGAGCAGGGAAATAAACCAATTTCCCAGCAGAAGCAGGCAGGCAAGAAGGGGATGAATCTTCTCACCCTCTGCTTTTTGTCCTATTCAGGACCTCAGCAGACCAGATGCTGTCCACCCCCATCCAGGAAGACAATCTACTTTACTGAGTCCACCAATTCATATGCTAATCTCACCCAGAAGCATCTTCAGATGCACTCAGAAATAGTATTTAACCTAGGCACCCCATGGCCAAAATTAACCATCACAAGTAGTACTTTACACCTTTAAAAGCATATTCATATTCTTTCCCAAAAGAAAAAAATAAGCAATTCTGCAGATTGGATATTAGTGCTTTCCCATTTCAGAGATGAGAAAACCAGCTCAGAAAGGTTGTCCTCTTGTCCTTATGTCTTAACTATATGTTGGAATTACATCCCATTCTAGAAGTAATACACCACAAGTTAAAAACAATATACTTAAAAAAAAATTATATATACTTTCCCAGAGGAATTGCATATTTCCAAATAAGACACAAAAATATAGGTGATACAGAATCCTAAGCTTTTCCTAAAAGTTTGCTCTGCATAGAAGTCTGTGCAAGAGACCTGTAAAGATGTCTGTATAAACTTATTGTATTGTCTTTGTCCCAATCACCCCAAAAGGGGCTTTCCTGGTGGGTCAGTAGTAAAGAACCCACATGCCAATGCAGGAGACATGGGAGGTGCAGATACGATCCCTGGGTCAGGAAGGTCCCCAGGAAAAGGAAATGGCAACCCAATCCAATATTCTTGCCTAGAAAATCACATGGACAAAGGAGCCTGGCAGCAACCATCCATGGGGTCACAAGGAGTTGAACACAACTTAGCAACTGAACAATGACAAATCATCTCCAGAACCAAAAATCTCAGGCTCCCAAACTTATACAAAAAAATTAAAACCATATGAAGGCTCTTTTATAATGCTAATGTGACTCTCTCCTAACAGAGTTCTAAATCCAAAAACGTAACAAGGTAGGTATATTTGTTTCCTAGGGTTTTCATAACAAATTAATGACAAACTCTGTGACTTAAAAACAATAGAAAATAATTCTCTCATAGTTCTGGAGGAGACCAGAAGTCCAAAGTCAAGGTGTAAGTCTCTCTGAAGTCTCTAAGAGAGAAAAATTTCTTGACTTTTCCAACTTCCAATGGTTTCAGGCATTCATTGGCTTATGACTGTATAACTCCAATCCCTGTCTCTGTTTTCCCATAGTCTTCTCATCTTCCTCTGTGTCTTTCTTCTGTGTGTCTCTTATAAGGTCACTTGTCATTGGGTTTAGAGTCCATGGTTTCTCTGGTGACTCAGACGATAAAGAATCTGCTGCAATGCAGGAGACCTGGGTTCAATCCCTGGGTTAGGAAGTTCCCCTGGAGAAGGGCATGGCAACTCACTCTAATATTCTTGCCTGGAGAATCCCCATGGACAGAGTAGCCTAATGGGCCACCATACATGGGGTCGCAGAGTTGGACACAACTGAGCAACTAAGCATAGCACAGGCAAGCTAATCTTAAAATCCTAACAATTACATCTGCAAAGACTATTTTTCCAAATAAGATCACATTCTCAGATTCTAGGGATTAGAATATGGCCACCATATCTTTGGACAGGGAAGCCTGGCATGCTGCTGTTCATGGGGTCACAAAGAGTCAGACACAACTGAGTGACTGAACAAGAACAAAATATCTTTGGAGGATAATGCCATTCAACCTACCAAAGTCCACTGTCTAGCCCCCCAAAGTTCACAACTGTCTCATGTGTAAAGTATATTCTCATTATCCCAACATCCTCCAAAATCTTAACTCATTACAGCATCAACTCTCAAATCTAAAATTTCATCAAAATATCGTCAGCTCAAAAGTCCCAAAACTTATCATTTATGTCAGGTATGGGTTAGAGTCTGAGCCTGATCCATCCTGGAACAAAAGTTTCTATTTTGTGGACATCTAAAACAAGGAAACAAGTTACTTGCTTCCAAAATACAATGGTGTGATAGGCATAGATATTAGATATAGACAGGATAGATACTCCTATTCCAAAAGGGAGAAATTGGAAGTAATATAGGGGTCACCAGTTTCAGGTAAGTTAGAAATACATAAAGGAAAATTCCATTAAGTTTCAACGTCTATGAGTAATACTCTGTGTTTTAATGCTCTGCCTCTGAGACTCCATAGGTCTCTTACAACCTTCAGTGGCTGCATCCTTGGAGTCATTGTTACTTTTTCTTGAAGGGTAGCATACGTTTGCTGTAGCAGTGTCCTGCTTGAGTAATTTGGAAGCCCAACAGCTTTCTCATTTTGTCCCGCTGCTACCCCTTTCAGTCCAAGCAGGCAGTGTTTCTGCTGATATAACATTCTCAAAAACCTTGTGGGTCTCCCTTATGTCACAAGGGTCCATACCATTAGACAAAAGAATCCCCCAGAAATATTTCCAGAATAACTCTGTCTCTATTCCTGCCTTCTCCTAAGACAATTGAGTGGATTCATGAGTCACATGCCTAACTGATCCAGCAAATGTTATCCAGCTATACACTTGGCCTTCTCTCCAGAACACACTTCCCTAGTCAGTCTCCTAGTATTAACATCCTTTGAAATATAGATTGGCCAATAAGCTCCCAAATCATCAAGCACCGCTTCTTTTTTTGCTTAACAATTCCTTTTTCAATTTATCTCTTTCCTCCTGCATTTTACTAAGCAAAAAAAAAAAAAGAAAGAAAGAAAGAAAAAGAAAACAGATTGCCCTTTTAATACTTTGCTTGGAAATCTCTTCAGTAACATATCCAATTTCATCATTTACAATTTCTTCTCTCTCCACAATTGTAGAACACAATGAAGCCAAGTTTTCTGCCACTATAACAATTTTTCCAGTTATACTTAAAATTCCTTCATCTTCCAATAAACTGTTCCTCTTTCCCTTCTGCATCCTTACTAGAATTGCCTTTAACATTCATGTTCCTCCCAACAGCCTTTTCAAGGCAAACTTTTTGTGCTCAAATTTCTTCCAACCTCTACCCCTTACTCTATTGTTATATAAATGAGTCAAAGTTAGCCTCTGTATATTGGCCTCTAGGATATTTACATCAAATCTCTACCATCAACTTCATCAGTGTCAAACTCAAATTTTCACACCCCCAGTTGTTTTAAACACACCCCAAACAAATGGATTTTTAGCCATGTAAAGTCCATCTGCTTTGCATGCCCCATAAACCTACACACAACATCTGCTAGCGATAGTTAAGACAAACTCAAGAGCTGTAAAGACCCTAAACTACTGCTACCCTTCAAAACACAGAGACTCCCTGTTGGGCTAAAGAGCAACATCACCTCTCACACCTTTCTCTCAGAATTCCCTTGTCTTGCTACCTTTCTTGGTGGTAAAACAATTACCACCAGAGGGACAACTGTCCCTCTGGACAATTTCCTGGTGTGAGAGATTCCACCTAACATGCAAATCCATCAAAGTGTTACCCAAATAAAGCCTGTTTGTGGAACTACCACCTCATGATCATATTTTTCCCCAAGATCAGCCTCTAAATATCTCAAACCCCTAGAGTATTGATAAGGCTAAGATAGCCATTTTCACATCTTTTGTTATATGTTACAGCAACACTCCACCTCTCAGGACTATAGTTCTGTCTTTTGGAGAATGTAACATAAATAAAAACAGCAGTTCATATAACCTTGTAGGGGGCTTTCCTGGTGGATCAGTGGTGAAGAATCTGCCTGCCAAAGTAGGAGACTTGGGTTCGATCGCTGGGTCAGAAAGATTTCCTGGAAAAGAAAATGGCAACCCACTCTAGTATTATTGCCTGGGAAATCCCATGGACAGAGGAGCCTGGTGGACTATAGTCCAAGGGGTCACAAAAGAGTGGGACTCGACTTAGTGACTAAACAACAACAACATTTTCAGATTAGCTTTTTTCACTCAGTGTAATGCCTTTGGGTATCATCCAAGTTTTTCTATATATCAAGAGTTCATTCCTTTTTCTCCAAGTACTTTCCATTGTATGTATATATGAAAGTGGTTTATTCATTCACCCACTGAAAGACATTTTGGGTTTTTTTTCCATATTGTGAATACAGCTGTTATCAATGTTAGTGAATAAGATTTTGTAAATATCAGTTTAATTTCTTTAGGATAAACACTCAAACAATGAGATTTCTGGGTCACATAAGTATTTTAACTCTATTTTTAGAAGAACTATCAAACTTTTCAGAGTGACAGGAAGATTTCAGGTTCCCATAGTATTTTAGAGTTCTATTTCCTCTGTATCTTTGTTAGTTACTAAGGACTAAATGTCTGTGTTCCTTCCATAATTCATATGCTGATGCTGTAATCCCCAGTGTGAAGGTGTTTGGAGGTAGAGACTCTGGGAAGTAATCAGGTCATGAGCCTGTGTGTGCAATTGCTTAGTCCTGTCTGAGTCTTTGCAACCCCATGGACTGTAGCCAATCAGGCTCCTCTGTCCATGGGATTTCCCAGGCAAGAACAGTGAAGTGGGTTGCCATTTCCTCCTCCACAGCTCTTTCTGACCTAGGGATCAAAATCATGTCTCCTGTGTCTCCTGCATTGGTGGGCAGATTCTGTACCACTGAGCCACCAGAAAAGCCCCAGGTCATGAGAGTAGAGCCCTTGTGAATGGGATTAGTGCCCACATAAGAAAAGACTGGATAAAAATGATCTCTCCTTCTACTACATGAGAATACAGCAAGAAAGTAGTATTTGCAAAACAGGAAAAGGGTTTTCATCAGAACCCAGCCATGTGAGGATCCTGATTTTGGATTTTCAGTCCCCAGAACTGTGAGAAATTCCTGTTGTCTAAGCTACCAGGCCTAGTGTATTCTGGTAACAGCAGCCCAAGCAGACTAATGCACTTATACTTGGTATTAGCAATATTCTTTTAAACCATTCAAATATTGAAAATCACTGTAGTTTTATTTTCATATCTGTAGTATCTAAAGATGTTGAACATCATTTCATGTCTTAATTTGATCGATACATTCTGATGGGTGAGTATCTGTTTAAACCCTTTACCCATATTTTAATTGAGCTCTTTATTTTCTTATGTTTGAGTTTCAAGGGTTCTTTTTCTATTTTGGATACAAGTCTTTTGTTAGATATATGATTTACAAATGTGTTCTCCTGGCCTGAGCTTGTTTATCCATTCTCTTAACAGAGGCTTTCAGAGAGAAGTTTTAAATTTTTATTAAGTCCAAGTTATATTTTTCCTTTTTTCAGTCATGCTTTTGATATCCCCAAGTCATAAAGTTTGCCTAACCCCAAGTCATAAAGACTTACTTCTGTTTTCTTCTAAAAGTTCTATAAGATTTAGGTTTTAGATTTAGATCTATGATATATTTATTGTGTATTAATATTGATGTAATAAGTGTGAGATTTTATTATTTGCTTCTGCTTTGGCATATGGATGTCCAATTGTTGCAATAACATCTATTGAAAAATCTATTCATTTTTCCATTTAATTATTTTTGCACCTTTGCCAAAAAATCTAAAATAAAAGCTGTATTTGTATCTCTTTTTTATTATTTATTTCCTATATTGAGTATTGCAAACCATGAGTGAGATATATATTTCCATCATTTAAATGTTCTTTAATTTCTTTAGTAAGCACTTTTTAGTTTGCAGCATATAGATCCTACACAATTTAGTTAGACTCATAGGTATTTCCCTCTTTTATCAGGAGCTTTAGTAATACAGAAAATATTTGGTATCTAATTATTCATTGTTAGTATATATACTGATTGAGTTGTATGAGCTATTTGTATATTTTTGGATATGAATCCCTTATTGGTCTCATAATTTGCAAATATTTTCTCCCACTTCATAGGTTGTCTTTTCGTTCTGTTGATGATTTCCTTTGCTGTACAAAAGCTTTTAAGTTTGATTAGGCCTCATTGGCTTTTATTTCTTTTGCCTTGGGAAACTGATCTAAGAAAATACTACTACAATTTACGTCAGAAAGTGTTTTGCCCGTGTCCTTTTCTAGAAGTTTTATGGTATCATGTCTTACATTTAGGTCTTCAAACCATTTTGAATTTACTTTTGTATATGGTATGAGGGAGTGTTCTAATGTCATTAATTTACATGTAGCTGTTCAGTGTTTCCAACACTGCTTGCTGAAAAGACTTGTTTTTTCTCCATTGTATATTCTTGCCTCCTTTGTATATTCTTGCCTCCTTTGTCATAAATTAATCGACAGTGTGTGAGTTTATTTTGGGGCTCTCTATTCTGTTCTATTGATCTCTATGTCTGCATTTAAACACTTCTGAGTATTCATTTTGATTCATTGTTTAGTTGTATATAGTACTTCCAAATTATTCATCTTTGCATCTCACTCTTCATATTCTATATTTCTATAATGTTTCTCTCCATTTAAACAGTGACTTTTAATTTTGTATCAGGCCTCACAAATTTTTAAACTCAGTGCCTAGGAAATTAAAAAATGTGGCTTTTTATTGTACTAATGTGTAGTGTGAACACTCAAGATTCTGATCTAGTTCTAGATTTATAGAGATTTATCAAGATTCAAGCTATAATTTTATATAAAATTAGAAAAAAGAACATGTTTCTTTACCACTGTTTTTCATCATTTTGCCTATGGGTTAGTTCAGGTATAGGAGGAGAGGATAGGGCTGGCAAAATCAGGAAGAGGAAAAGTTACTTCAATCTGAAGTCCACACAGACTTTGAACTCAAGAAAATGTGTTAGTAGGATTTGCTGTTGCTGCGGGGTTGATTTGTTATGAAGTAGTCACTTTTTGCTGAATCTTGGCTGACTTTCTTGAAAGCAACAGTCAGCAAGTGACTAACCAGGTCTAGCAAGACTGAGGCCGACACAGGAAACCACAAAATGATGAGAGACCTAGGGATGCCCAAAGGAAGTCAATAGGGTGTACTCTAAAATTCTTCCAGGTCTTGGCTTACACAGCCTGCCAAGACCTCTGGAAATCAGTGCTAGTAGGAACTTGCAGCCAAAGGGCTCTGAGAGATGACTCTTAAAAACTTGGATGGTTAGGTTTACTTAAAGCCTGTTAAGTTTTTACTTCCAGTTGGAATTGTGCTTCAAAGAGGTTTGCAGAGAGAGTTCTCAGACAAACTTTTTGATGAATAATAATAGTTACTTGCTGATTATTCTCCCCAAGATCTATTCTCCAGCCTTCTAAGCCTGACTTGAGGTCCTCAAAAGCTGACCCATGTAGATCCAGCCTCATGTTCCAGTACATTGCCAACTAGTTCCCAGTTGGGTCAGGCCAACAGAGGATATTAACATGAAATTGAAAGATGTGAGATGAGAAAGACTAGGGTGTTGCATCCCTTCTCTCTCCTTGCTATGTCATGACCTCTCTGGCAGTAGCTTGTACTCCTGAGCTCTCCTCCAAGGTTCCAGTCCTTACTGGGTTATAGAAACTCTAATTCCTCTCCTAAGAGCTTCTTGTGGTGCTGTTTCTGTGCATTTCATTTTCTCATTTGTTCCCACAGCTGTGCCCACCTCTTTTTAAGTAATCTTTTCCTTTGACCCACTTGGCTGAATTCTGATTTCTACTGGGTCCCTAACAATTACTACATTTTAAAACATGTCAATATTTCTAAGTCTTACCATAACCCTGCAAGGTTAATACATTATTAACCAATTTACAGATAAGGTGATGGTGGTGGTTTAGTCGCTTAGTCGTGTCCGATTCTTTGCGACCCCATGGATTACAGCCTGCCAGGCTCCTCTGTCCATGGGATTCTCCAGGCAAGAATACTGAAGTGGGTTACCATTTCCTCCTCCAGGGGATCTTCCAGACCCAGGAATCGAACCCAGGTCTCCTGCATTGCAAGCAGATTCTTTACCAACTGAGCTACAAGGGAAGCCATAGCTACAGATAAGGATATAGACTTAAACCAGAAAAAATATCCAAAGTCACACATCTAGTGAGTTAACAGAGTTGGGATTAAAACTCTAGTCCTTCTAACAGGAGTCATTTTCCTTGTTTCATTTAGGTTTGTAAACAAGTTAGTTCTATTTATATTTTTTCCCCCAAGACTAATTTTATTCAGATATAAGTCAGAGTTTATGTCTCTGTCTTATAAACATGTTGAGTAAGCTTGAGCCTTTATTTTGAAATAGAATTTGATGAAACTCACAAAGAAGTTGCTAAATTCAAGTACAGTATCCCTGACTGATAAGTTTTAATGACAATAATGAGAACAAAAGACTTTTATTTAAAATAATAAGTGTGATAATCTGCTCTTGCCTGATGCTAGCTAGCATTAAGTCTTCTTTGCCCTGAGCTTTTTGCCAGACGCCTTTGGTTGCAACTCACAACCACTCCCAATATCCTTATCTCTATCTTTTTACATTTTAAAGGTTGGTTCTCCCAGACTTTGCAAGTATCTGTGGCCAGGGAATAAATAAAAACCAAAAGTATTTCCTTCACATAAAAGGAAAGAACTACTTTTCTTTGCCCTTCCCTTTCTTAATGGTGTGATGCCTGGAATTATGGCAGTCATCTTGTGATCACGAGCCAGTATAAGAATGACCCAAATATTTCATATTTACACTAAAAAGAGTATTATAATTTTATACATAATATGTATACATATATTCAATAACAAGCTGTTATACTCAACTTAAATACTGAGTTCCACAAGCCCTAAAGCCTCTGAGTTTTGTTGTTGTTTTATTAAATATGGAAAGGACAAAAAGAATATCTATAAAATATGTGCCTGACATAAAAAAAAAAAACAAAAAAACAAAAAAAACAATATGCTGTCCACCTAGGTAACCACAACCCCAAAAAAACCCTCAGAAGAAACTTCTATCCTGCATTTTACATTTATCCATCCCTTGCTGTTTTAAAAATTCTCTTGCTTTCCCTTGTTCATCTCTATGCCCTTTGACAGGCTAGAAATTGAAACATTTCCCTTTTTTTCACTTAAGTTGTTAATATATGCAACACTTAGTCCCCAAACACACTTTACTTTTTCAAATGCAGTAAAGGTAGCCTGACAGACTCCCTTCCTCCTCAAATTACAAGGCAAAGACTGCGGTGGAACATTAAAAACAGGAAGGTGTTCCTTATATCGGTGACCAGAAAGCTTGAAGAGGGCAAGAGAAGTGCATCTTTTCAGAGCTAGTTAGGGACACAGAGGTACATACAGGGTGGGGCAGGGATAGGGGGAGAGAGAAAGAGAGAGGGTAGGAGAGAGAGAGTGGTCTTACAGGTAATGTGGGAGGGGGTTGATCTTCATGTATTTTTAGAGAAGCAGCTCCAACTTTGAGGTTTTGAAGGGCTTCCCCTGCTCCTCCCTCAGCGCATCCCTAGGCAGACCCCTGCCCAAGCCTCCCTCCCGAGACCCTGCATATGCTTGGTTGCTAAATGACTCTTCGCCCCGTTATCTCCTCACGGGATACATCTGTTGGGTGCCTTGCATCCTCAGCCCCGCTTTCATCTCTTCGTATCTCAGCACATTGTTTCCTCCAGTCCTTGTGCCAGGGTGGAAGGGAGCCATCCCGCCCGGCCTCGCTCTGGGATTGGCAGCGAATGAATGATTGGCAGCGGGCATCTCTGTCAGGGCTTTGGCATGCTGCGGAGTAGAAGCCCTGTGCTAATGAATGTCATCTACACCTACCAGATGTGCCACTGGGTGACATGCCAGATCTTTTACATAATGCCATTCTGCCGGACACGAGACAGCTGGGGAAGGGAGTGTCTTTTAATGCCTTGGGGTGGGAGTGAGCATGGCTTCTTCTTTTTTTTAATCCGGACTTCCCGCCACCACCCATACACCCAATCAGTTCCCCCTCACTGAGCTAAAACCTATGGCTGAGGGCATCTTCCTCAGAGACAGCCCGGAAGCAGGAGGGCTGGAGTTCGTTGGCTCTCTCCCGCATTCGTCGCCTTTCTTCTTCCTTGAGTTTCTTCTCCCCGCCCCCATCCAAATTTAGGACAGAGGATTTTTTAAGTTAAAGATATAAAAACATTGAAGCTGAAATACCAAAAAAAAAAAAAAAAAAAAAAAGGAGAGGGGAGAAATGACGTTCCCTATCCTCCGCGCCCCCCTCCACCCTACGCTAAAAGTGCAAGAATGCGCTCCCCCACCCCACCACCCCCTTCCTTTTCCACCGTCCACCGGAAACTAGATGGTATTTATCCCCAAGGATGGTATCTTGTCAGTGTCTGTCCCACCTTCTGGCTGAAAAAGTTCTCTGGAGTGATGTGGAGGTGTCCAAAAATCCACGCCGTGTGGAAGGGACTGTTTCCTGGAGTGGGATGGACAAGGTGGGAGGAAAGGGAAATGAGAAAACCACTTCTGATGGGCAGCGGGTGTGTGAGCGTGTAAGAGTGTTTTGGTCCCCACACCGCCCTCTCCCCCTCAGCTCTCCACCCCGCGAGGGGGAGGGACTGCCACGCGGGTGCCTCGCTCGTTCGCTAGAACTCCGGGTCGGGACTGCCCCGGGATTCAAGGGGGGCTCGAAAGGGGGCAGGCCTCTGATCCCCCTCCCCAGGGGCCAGACCCCCCTCCCGCACATTTCCCATCACATCCCCAGGCCTCCGCTCCCACGCCGCTCGGACCCCAGCCCCCCGCGCGCCCCGGGCCCAGTCGCCCGGCCCCTTTCCTGGCACCCGCACCCCCGCCCGCAGTCGAGGCTCCAGATGGCGGCTCCTCGCGCTCGGCTCGCGGCCCCCAGACGCCGCCCGGCAGCAGCCGCCGGTCGCTCCCTCCCTCCCAGCTGCTGCGGCTGCGGAGACGGCGACTGCTCGGCAAGGAGGGCGGGTTCCTCCGCCGGATCGGCTTGGGGTAGGAGCCGGGCCGCCGAGGGGCGCGCCGGGGCTGTGCCCGCGGGGAAGGAGCCCCGCAGGCCCCAGGTGAGGAGCGCGCGGGGTAGAGCGCGGGAGGGGAGGGAGCCTGCCCGCCACCCTGACACCCTCACAACGCCTCCGTCTCCCGACTTCCCTCCGTCGCACCACCTCCCGGTCCCCGGCGCCGCGGGCCGAGCCGGCGCGGGACCCCAGCACCCGCGGGACCGCGGAGGTGAGCGCCGCGCAGCCGCCAGGAGGGGGCGCCCAGCACCCCGGAGCCCCTGCCCGAGGGCGGATTCCGTCCGGACATCCCGCCCCAGCCCTTGTGGAAGGCTGTCCCGGCCCGAGAGGTGCCCCCTTCTGCCGGAGAGCGGTAATGCCCACCAACTGCGACCACCCGCTTCCTCACTTTTCTCCACTCTTCTCTCTCGCTTCCTATTTGCCTTTTTTCTCCCTTCTCGCTTGCCAGGTTCCCTTCCGTCTCCCCGCCTGCGCATCCTGGACCTTTCCTCTCCTTTCCCGGTCCCTTCACCCGCGCGGTCAGGGTTTGTCCGCCTCCTGGGGCGATGGGAAGGGGGGTGTATTTACTGCCTAGGCGCTAGCTCCCCTCCGCAGGTGCATCCTGGTGGGTCCCCCGAAAGCAGCTCTGAGAATGGCGGTTCGAAAGGGTTGAGATCTCCCTCTTCCTGACTTGGGTCCGTTGACTCACTTGGGGAGGAGAGTGATGCGTTTAGGAGCAGTGCTTCCCCTGAACACGGACTTCGGAATTCTCTTTACTGGACGAATGTGTGAAGTTCAGCGGCCTGGCACTGAGCTCTTTTCTCGCACCCTAGAGTCAGGACCCTTCGAGGGCATTTTCCCGTATAGAAAGCCCGATAAGACTTTAAAGTCCGCCTCCCCGGACAGTCCTCCCTGCGGTCTTCCATAGAAATTGTGTCGGTATCAGGGTAGAGGGGGGAAGGCGCTAAAAGGTGCTCAGAAGGCGCCTGGCGTCCCCTCTAATTCCCCCAGGGCTTGCGCGCTTGCCCACAGGCCCCCTGCTGGTCCCTGCGCGCGACCGTCTGGCATTAGACCTCCCGAGAGTGCGTCCCGTAAGCTCCCAGTACAAATCCCCTCGGAAATATTAATCACAACCACCAGAAAATGCAAAATGTGTGCCCGCGCCGTGTCTGCCTTTTAATCCCGAACGTAATTCTGCAAGGCAGCATCAGACAGGGGCTCTATTAATCCCTTACACGAGCAAATGCAATCTCTGACCTACTAGACTTGTTTTCCTGCAATTTCACGAAGAGTTGGCCTCGCTTCGCCAGAGGAATACCCAAAGACAGACAGAAAACCGTGAGAGACTGGCGACGCGACACAGCATCGCAATAATGGGGGTGCATGTCAGTCCGGAGGTGCTCCTGCCGTAGAGTGGGATCGCCGGCCCGGAGCCCTGAAATTCCTGTAGAGGCGGTTGCGGAGTGGGCCGGTGTGGGGAAGGTCGAGTGAGCTAAGCGGCAGGCGTCCGGGGGGGTTGGAGCCCAGAGGAAATCCCGTTCTCCTTCCTCCGAAGCCTTCGGACACAAGTGACCTCCTCTGGGGCTAACCCGTGGCAACGGCGCTAGGGCAGGCAGAGGGGGTCAGCTCGCTAGACGGAGGGGGTCAAGGTTTCAGCCCCTGAGGCCTGTTCCTCACACTTGAGATGTCCCTCTCCACCCTTCTGTCGTTCAATCAATCACGTTTCCCGTCTCCCGTTTTATTCAAAACCGTCTTCTAGTTCCCTCATAATCGTAATTTGCACCATTGCTTTTTATCTTTGATTAATTAGGAAATCGAAAAAGATAATGGAGGGTCGGGCCAATAAATTAGCCTCAGGAGCCGACTGACGGACGTCTGGGACTGCTGTGTGGGTGGGCACCGTCCGCGGAGGCGGTTGCGGGGCGGGGGTGGCTATGGCGCCGGTCGGACAGGAAGGGGTTAAGCGAAGGCGCGCGGTGCCTGCAGATAGGAGAGACCCGCTCGGAAACCTGCCCAGTGGGCGCGAGGAAAGACTTCTCCCGAGTGCACAGTCGCCAGTGATGTTTAGCTTTTCCTGTTTGGGTCTAGAGAGAGAGAGAGGACAAGACTGGGATAGGGTGAGGGCGGGACTCCCAAATTCTTCCAAAGACGCCTCTTTTCTAGCGGCAGAATTTGGTGTTTTCAGGTTGGGGGTCTATTTCTTCCGGAGATGGAAACTTAGATTTACTCTTGCATCCTTTCCTTCCCTCTCCATTTGCCTACTGGTCTGAAAGAGGGTGAGAGGAAGGGAAGAAGCAAGGGAAGGAGAGAGAGAAAGAGATTGAGAGATTCTGTTATTAAGATCAAATCAGTCACTCCCTGGCCCCAGAGCAAAGCTCCTCACGTGGAGCTGTTCCCGGCCCTCTCCCAGGCACCCGGCGGGTTCCGGATTCTTCTTTTCGCCCTCCGCGAAATCGATCACGCCTCCCAGACGGCTGAAGGGGGGCACTTTGCCACTCTTCACAGCTTCGTCCCAGCCTCTTTAGCTTTCAATTGAAAACCAATTAAAGGTTTCTATAAATCTGTTAGTTCCCCTTTTATCTGGAGACCCCTGATGCATGCGATATTGCCCTTTAGATGCCTCTTCCGTGTTTTGTTTTACAATTGTTGTATCAATATAATGCCGCCTTTCTTCTCCTGTCTCTATAGATACAGATACACAAGGCAAACCAAAGCTATTCAGTCTCCTCATTTGTCCAGCAGCCTAACAGTGGTGCCCTTTCTCTGCTGCTGCTCTCCCTGCTTCTGGAGCAGCAGTTATGGTAGAAGCAGATGGCTACTGATTGGGGGAGCTTTGTGGCTCTAATACTGAATACTTTATGGAAAAGGACTTTAGCATGCTTCGTTGGGCAGAGGAACAAGGGGATGAGATTTATGGCCAGGAAAAATAAATCTTTTCTAAGTTGCAGCTCCTTCTCACCAGTTGTTGCCTTTGCCCTGGAATGGGGTTGGTGGGGTGGGGGCAGTGAAACACTGAGGATATGGTTTTATTTCATTTCATTCTCCTTTCTATTCCAATGCTTTTTAGTCAAGGTCTTAGAGGAGAGCAGAGGAAGAGCCAGAAGTTTATGAAATACCTTAGATTGCTGTTGCTGCATCAGTATTTTCTGCCCTTAAGAATAAAGCAGAAGGGTATGGACTTGAATGCTGTTTGGGGCCATGTTTCCCCTGATGGATTGTTAGTTCCCGGTACAGCATTATCCTCCATTATCCTATTATCTATGGAGAACAAAAAAAACATATCAGTAATCCCATCTGAAAAATCAGAGGACCCTGGTATTGAGAGGATGAGGCAAGTGATAAAGCATATGGTGATACAGGTGTGCTTTCCTCCTCTGAAAGGGTCTGAGCCTTAAAGACGACTAAGGGATGCCTATGAATGTAAGCTCCTGGGCTCTAAATTGAATTTTTTAAGCTTTGGAAAATATATAGATCCCATCCCTCCATTAAAGGCCTCATTCACCCCTAAGATATTTCACCCCTGTATCTTCCCCTCCCAGAAGCCAAAAACAGAATGTCACACAGAAATGCTCTTAACATGCCTACTGGCAGCCAGGTGCAGAGAGATGGAGGCCAACCCCAATTCTGGGTCTCCTATTCCATTCCCAACAGACCCTTTGTCTCAATATTCAAAATGCCATTCTCTATTCAAGACACATTTGTTGAGCATTTTCCATGTTCTAAGTTCCTCTTCCCTGCCTTTCCTATTCTTTTACTTTGTCCCTAGAAACTAAAGAGGAAGAGCCAGAAGGAAAGGCATGTAGCTTTCAGAAGTGTCACCTAATTTACTGCCACAAGCTGCCTCTTCCCGGTGGTGTGCACTACCACTCAACATGGCCACATGCACCTTTACATTGTTTCTTTCTGAAGAAGATAAAAAGATTAGGAGAACTAAGATTTAAAAACTGTATTTACCCAGCATTTCAAAGGCAGACACTGAGATGCTTTAAATAATTAACTGTTTAGGCTCTTACCATGTGCTAGACTAAATGCCCCCAACAGGCTTATCACCTTTAATTCTTACAACCCTTTGAGTTAAGGATTATCAACCCTAGTTCACAGATCCCCTTCCTTCACAGGAAACAGGAGAACAGAGAAGCTAACCCAAGCAACTGGGCCAGCTGGGTTCTGAACCCAGGCTTGCTTTTACAATAGTCAAAGTGACTCTGAGACCAATGGTGTTTCTGCTATTTTCCAAACTAGGAAATTAGACCTCAGAGAAGTTAAGTGTGTGCTCAAAGTCACACAGATAGTAGACTGCAGACTCGGGGTTCAAATCTAAGTGTTTAGGATCCCAACTTTTGGTCCAATGGTTCCAGGACCCTTCAGAAGAAAGAGCCCACACTGACCTCTGCTACCTGTCCCTGCCCAGGCAGGAGGGTTCATGAGATGTAGGCCTGGGGCAAAGGCACTGCGACTGCAGAGGCCCGAAAGCAGCAGGGACCGGGCGGGGCAAGGAGGCTTTGCCCCAAGCCCTGGCCTGGGACTAGGGGGCGCCGTGCAGCCCACAAGGCCCCGCGCAGACCGCGTGTGGACGTCGGGGGCGGGGCTAGGGTGCGACCACGTGGCTGAGGCCCGGCTGTAGTGCAGGTCCGGCTGCTATAAACGCTACCGTGTGTAGGGGAGGTCCAGGAATGCCCACCCGGTCTCAGGGCCACCTGCTCCTGAGCCCCACGGTCGCGCCTCAGCCCTTTGTGGAAGAGAAAGGGCCGCGGGGCTCCCAGGCCCTGAGTCCCGGTCGGGGCCGGCGGCCGGGGCTTCAGGTTCTTCTGCCCCGCCCGGCTCTGGCATTCTGGCCACGGCACTTGAGTCGGTCAGCGCTGAGTTCCCAGGCTCATCACCCCACGGGGTCGCGCTGCCCGGACTTGCTCGTGTTTCCAACGTGCGACGCTGCCAGGTCTAAAGAAAAGACTCAGGCCGGAATGAGGGATAGAAGTCCAATCTCCCAGGATCCCGGCCGAAAAACCGCTCGTTCTACCGTAAAGTCTGTGTTTGGGCCCTTGGGGATCCCTGAACACCTGGACACATCCCTCATACCTTCTTACTTTATCCTCCAGGACTTCCTTCCTGTTAGAAACATCGAGAAATCCTCAGCCTTCACTGAGTGGCTTTGAAAGCGGGGGCACAGTACAATTCTTAAATTTTCTGAAAGGGAAGCCAAGGCAGTGTTACTATCAGTAAGAGTAGCCAGCACTGAAATAGGTGTTTAATGTGTGTTAGGCATTTTTCTCTGCGCTTGCTAAATATCAACTCAGCCCTCACAGTAACTTCATAAAAAGAGCTGTCTTTATTACCCTTGGTTCACAGAAGAAGGCCTAAAGCACGGACGGGTTAAATTCCTGCCACGCGTCAGGGGCCAGGATTCGAACAGAAGTAGATAGTTGCTCTGATAGAGTCCTGGCCTAAACTTGAGTTGTTGGTGGCCCTTCTCGGGTCAGTTCTCTAGATGTCTGAAAAGAACGTTCCTTTATGAAGGCATTGAGACCTCTCTGGGACGGCCAAGGCTGAAATGAAACTAACTCCGGCTCTTGGAAGTAATCCCTTACCATCTGCTCAGCAACTGGCTTTCCAAAGCGCGCTTGCCCTGGTTTCCTCACTGAGTCCTCGCCGCGACCCCGGAGGCAGCTCTGGCCAGCCTTAGTTTGCCCGAGGAGAAAATCCAAGGCTGGGAGAGGTCACGGGCAGCTCAGCTAGTAAAAGATCTGAAAAAGGGGATGGGGATGCCGTGTGAGGACCGCCCAGAGGGGCGTGTGGGAGTGGGGGGAGCTGCGGTACCCAAAAGCCCAGCGCTCCTGAAGCCTTACCACAGGGAAACTAGCCGCTTAGCAGGAGGCCAGAGTTGGAGCTAATTCCATGGAGGCGGTAGGAGACTGGAGGACGCGGAACACTTGGAGGGGAGGGGGCTTAACTGCACTTCCTCCCACCTTAGGCCGGGGTGTGTCTGTCCCCGCACTGGGAGCGCTGCGTGTCTTCTTCTTGCTCAATGTGGCCGGCTTGCTAGCGCTGCTTCTGAAAGAGTAACCCTCCACTGAAAGCTTGTCTGGTTCTGCCCAGTGTCACTCCAAATGGGATGGGAGTGTTGTCTGCCCTCTGTGTACTGTCCGGGTAATGCTCTCTTTGGGTCCATCGTGAGGAGACCTCCTTAGCCCACCAAGTGCATCTCTGTCATTCGGCTTTCTCTGCATTCGTAGCTCTGTTCCCCTTTACTGAGACCTGCAGACTGCTGCGGAGAATCCAGATAATCAAGAATTGTCTCAGGCTAGCAAACATTTCCCTGCCTAGCCTTGAGGCCCAAATGTCTGGTCTAACTCAGCTGTGAGTGGCTTTAGGGATAGAAAAACTAATTGAGTCCCCCAGATAAGAAATGGAACTGGCTGCACTTTCAGAGCATTGACTTTCCCCAGGACATTTTCACAAGTTCAGAAGCTCCTTGGAAACTTCCTAGTACGTCAGTCAGGTAAACTGACTCTAGAATGTAGATGCACCTGATTACATATACTAGATACTTGAGTGATATATATAAAACACATTCTTCAGAACTCTATTGTTTTGCTTCTCTGGGAGCAATTGCTTTCCTGTATGATGTCACATATTTTCTCAAAACCATCTTACATGAAAACATGCAACAAGAAGTGACTACTTTGTAGACAAGCAGCCAAGAAAAATCTCTCCTTTCCCCTCGCCCCCCCCCCCCCCCCACACACACATATACATGACCATGTCTGATCAGGTATAAAACTGTTCAGACAGAATTGGATTCTAGGTCTTCAGGAAACTCAACATTCAGATCTTTAAATTCAGTGTATTTATTCTTCTTAGGAATTTGTGAATTTTTTTTTCACAATTCTGGATAGTATTTATTTTAAAGTATGGGTTTTCTTTAAAACTCTAGAGGACATTATGAATTATATCTTGGTTACCTTTATATTACATCACCAGAAGACTAGCAAATCAATGTGGAAGTTGGCTTTTCAGTAAGAAAGTATTATACAAGAGAACAAATACAAGTTTCAGTTCCCCTGCCTATCATTTCTGCCACTTTGTAATGTATATGCAATATTGCTTATAGTAGTGATGATATTACTATTGTTCGTGACCTACACTGATCATTTTTTAGTGCTGATGAAAAAAGCTCTAGGCCTTCCATCTACTATTTTGGGAGACATTCCCCCTGTGGTGCTAGATTAATACCCCAGATTAAATTATGAAATACATGCAACTCATTTGAAATCATGAAAGATAATTTTCACTCAAACAATCCAATTTGCAAGATGACCAGGGAAGCAGTTTGTGTATGAGGACATAGTTTGTGAAAAAATTAAACTATTTCCAAGGCTCTAACAAAGTAATGTGAGTCGTCCCTGTTGTGGTGAGTGATGGATATCTATTGCCCCTATCCTTTTCATTCTTTTTCTTTTTTGCCTCCCTTTTTGTTAGAGAAAATCAGATGTCTCCTCAGGCTTCAGAAAAGTATGCCATGGACAGATTCTTAGCTAGAAAGTCCTGGGTGTGCATGCATTCTGACAAGACCCCCTTCCCAGGAGAGGAATGTTATATGCTGCTCAAAGGTTAGCTGTGATCAGGTGCCAGGGAGTCAAATCTGCCTAGTATGAACCCACTATTTCAGTAAGCATCTCTTTTAACCTAGGGGTCAAACTGGAGTCTTGTCTCTTGAGGCTCCTGCATTGGTAAGGTGGATTCTTTGCCAACTGCACCACCTGGGAAGCCTAAAATAAAGGGGAAGAGAGGTAGAAGTCAGGTGCTGAGTATTGGGATAATTCCCTTGTCTTGGCTGTGTAAAGAAATTTGATGTAGAGCCTCTCAACTTGGTGGCATTCCTAAGGCCTAGAGTCAGTCTTCTCAAAATCTGATGATCCCTCCAATCTGACACTGCTGGACACCCCTTGGTCCCCTATCTGTCTGGAAACCCTGACCCAGAGGATAAGGAGGGGCTGACTATGGCCCTGTCTACATTTTCTTCCTCCTACCCTACTCCACCTTGGAGAAGGAAATGGCCACCCATTCCAGTATTCTTGCCTGGAAAATCCCATGGACAGAGGAATCTGGTGAGTGGCTACAGTCCATGGAGTTGCAAAAGAGTCTGACACTACTTAGCAGGTAAACAACAACCCTACTCCATCTACTAAGGTATATTCAAGGACCGTATGTATGATTCTGGGGAGGACTTTGTAACCTGAGGATTAGACGGAATATTCCTTGCTAGATCTCTAGATAGTCACCTGGGAGGGGTATAAAATCTGGGAGAATGCAGGGGGCCAGGATACTGGATAGTAGATCTGATTCACAGGTTACAGTCACACAGGTGAGCATGAGGCATTCAATTCATATAGTGGCTGCCTTCAGGATCACCACAGTTTCCTTGCTCTGCTGGAAGTCATTTTCAGAAGCCCTTAAGCCAGCTGACTACAATTTAGATCCAGGAGAGAAAGTGAATTGCACAAAGGCTATCCATCTCTAAGCTGAACTCCAACAGAAGGAAGGGCAAATGGAACTTGAGATCCCTCAGAGAGAAGGTTTTACAGCTGTAATGATGATTGCAGTTGTAGCAACAGGATTAAGAACAGTTACCATCTATTGAGAAAGAGGAAGAGCCAAAGAGAGAAAAATGTGAGTGAGGAGTAATGATCCCTGCAGTTGGAAGCTGGAGTCCCTCTTCACAGGCTACAAAATTATCCATCCTTTGAGTCTCTGGCTGTCCTAGAATGAGCCTAGGAAACATTAATTCATTTATAACCTATTGAATCTGCTGTAACCCTTGGTGAGGAACAGACCCAGACTAATTTTGCCATGAATATTTATATAAAGCAAAGTGCCCCCTCCCCATTCCTGTAAACCTTTATCCAGTTCAGCTAATTGCCTCTTCTTGCCTCTAACTTATCCCTTAGAAAGTTCTTTATCCTCCTTGGTAAGGCTAGGGCAGTGCAGTACCCCTCCATGAAATTCCATAATCTGTCCCCCCCAATCTCCCCATAGCTCCTTCCAGATACCTCCCTGTAGGAAACTAATAAGTTTAGGAAAAAGTCTCCACCATCTATCTGCTTCTTTGGCATCATCTTGTCTTCCAGTGTGAAAATATATAATATTATATACCTATATATTTCAAACTAAGTCTTTGCTGGTGTAGTGATTTGGAGATATGATTGGAGGGAGATGAGCCAGGACTTGGAAAGGGAGAGAGAAAGAAAAATAATGTGTTTCATTCTTATAAAGTAATAATCCTTCTGAGTGAGTTATTCTTGCAGACTTTACCTGCCTCCTATCACACAAGTTGAGATATTTGAGGCCCTCTTTCTCTACCCTGGGAGGAAAAAGGACATTTCCATTGTAACACTCTCAAGTATCAGATTTCCTTTCTTACCCTTTCTCCACCCTCTCACTTAGGTCATAAAAGGCACCATCTCAGGAATCATTCATCAACCTCTCTCCAGCCTTCTCTTCCAAAACAATACTGCAGTTGTCTACACATGTATTTTCTGCCATAACTCCAAGAAGACTTGTTAAAGTGGAGCAAGGCAAATACCCTCACTCTTACTGCCATCCCTCTAATAAGTTAATTGGAAATAAAATCCGAAGGAAGAGAGCTCTAAATATATGCATAAACCCATTGTTCCATGTGAATTAGATAAAAAGTATTGACCGAGATATATTTTTATAGTATTGTTTGAGGCTGAATAAATGCCTCAACCCTTCATTTAGTATCAGTGAATTCCAGTAAGTAATAATTCAGGATGATTTCAAAGTGGTTTATGCACTATTTTAGCCCATAGATTTCTAGAGAAATTAAAGTAAGTTGTAGATTTTCTTTACCTCCAATTAACAGTTTTCACTTAGGTCACTTATACTACCTAGCAAAATATGCTTTACTTAAAATACTAGAAAACCCTCAAAATAGGAATTTCAAACTTACTCTTACCTATATTTGTGGGGTTTGTTGTTGTTGTGTGATCCATCTAATACATAAGACAAAGAGTTGGTTGGATTCATAAAATGTAGGAATTTTTTTTAATTTGGGGACTTTTATCTAAAATCAGTAGGGGAAATCTAATTAGGGGGCAAGATAAGTGAGATTGAGAGAATCAGATGGCTGATTCTCAATACATCTCTCTCCTCTTTGATGTGTAGAATCTTAGTTATTTTCTAGCCTGACATTTGGAAAGCCAAGCTCCCTCACCCCCAATTTCAGTGCCAAAAACATTTATTATTTTATACAGATTGGAGTCTAGGTTTCAGTACCTCAAAGAAGACATAGTCCAAATGCCCTTTATATTTAAGAAAGGAAAGGCCAGGGAAAAGAAAAATGCTTTCTGCCATTTAGATTCTAAGGTTTTCCAGAATGCTTTTATTCTGGGGTAGATCTTTTTATACTTACAATATGTAAGATTTTTTTTAAAGTGGTTTGCATGGACAGATGACTTTTCCTGGGAAAAGCAAACTTCCTATTCTCTTAAAAAACAAACAAAAACAGTAAAAGAAGGCCCTGAGGAGTGTTTTGTTCTACAGTTTGGGAATTAAGTTTGAAAACACTGCACTCCCCCACCCCAATTCCCCATCCCTTGCCACCTCCCCCTGCCCCCCCCCCCCACATTTTTGCTGTAGTTTCTTAGGGACCACAACCCTCTTATGGCTACTTCTTTATCTTAATATGCTGTTGTTTACACCTTCTTCCTTCTCTGAATTCACTTAAGTGAATTCTAAAACACTGCAAGTTATTTTTCAGATGTTTGAGATAATTCTTTTGACATTTCTAATCCCATCACCCTTTCTTTAAACAAGTGATGAGGGATGCTTGTGTGTGTGTGTGTGTGTGTGTGTGTGTGTGAATGAGATGAGGGGAATAATGAATGGAGCATCCAATTATAAGCCAAATGGTGACTTTGGCTTATAACTTTGCAGATTTTTATATAGACACATATGAAAACTCTCAGCATTAAGCCTTGGTCATTACATGAGTTGCCCTTAGCCAAACTATTTTAAAGTGTGGACAAGTATAAGAGAAAAGATACGTTCAGATGGAAGGCAACTGCAGTTTGAGGTTTCTTTGAAAAGTTGATAACTAACCTGAAAATTAAGGGCGAATTCTCCCTTTACTTTCTAGTATATGGAGATTTTGCAACTTTTCTTTCTTCAAGTCAGCTTAGGCAATGGGCCCTGTCTAATCAGAAGGATTCCGAATTTATGTGTGGGGGGCAGGGAGCGGGAGAGGGGGGAGCGCGGCGGCTGGCCAGGGCTGGATGAAAAGAGAGGGGAGGAGCGGGGGTGACAGGAAAACTCAGTGGGAAATTCCTCGCACTGTTTTTTAATTTCTCCTCTGCAGAATTCTTTCCAGGCCTCCTAGTACTGTGGGAGCCAGGGGTAAAGATGCTCCGTGCCTGGTTGCTTCACTGGGTTCCGGAGGGAGGTCTCAGAGCATCAAAGCACACACCTTTTCCTTTTAAGCTGCTCTTCGCCAACCCCCAATCCACTTACCTTGTTTGAACACAGGATACAAACTAGGCTGTCTCAAGTTCTGGCCACTTTAACTGGCTACTCGTCCGATTTATCCTAAAGCTAATGGATTGCCCTCTTCAATGTAGTGGTGGTGTGGGTGGGGCTGAAGGAGTAGGACTGTCTATACCACTCAAAAAGTCTTTCTTCCCTTAGGAGCAGAGAGAGTTGAATGTCGAAAAAGAACCCCGAGATCCCCCAGCGAAAATGTGTGGCGGAATCCTGCAGAAGGAGTCGACTTTCAGGGTGTTAAAGACTTCCAGTCATTAGCATCAGCTGCTGCACTAAAGGGGCAAGCCAGCGCCTCTAAGTGGCTTAGCGCACAAACGAGGCTCCCGAGACGGCCTCGGCCACTCCATCCACTCTTCCACCACCTGCTGGACGTGAAAAGCTCTCCGGAGCCCACCTCGGTAATAATTTTTACTTTTAACTCACCTTCCCCACCCCCGGGGGTCTTAGAATACCGGCCTCCCCTGGCAGGGGACCCCCTTGGGGACTAGGCGGAACGCGCCAGGCTGAGGGCGGAAGCGCAGAAGAGCTTGCGTCTCCCAATCTGGGTTTTCTTTCCCACCCGTCTCCTCCTCAGCCCTTCTCCCGCCCGGTACTTGTGTACTGGGACCAAAAGACCCCTGTAAATCCCCTTCGGAGGGCTGGCGGCGTCTCTACTCCATCCCTCTTACCCAACACCGTGTTCAAGGAAGGACTGAGCCAAGTTTTCACCAAAGCGCATCCTTTTTGAGTCTTGCTCCTAAGGGCTTGGTAGTGTGAGCGCTCCTGGAGAGCGCTGGTGAGGGTTTGTCAACCCCCTGGGCAACTAGCTGCGCGTATCAGCTGCGGCTGGAGGGGCTAATCCACAATCCCCCTTTCCCCTCCAGAAAACTCAGACTCGGGGGAAATGCGCGCGGGGTCCTTGCTCGCTCTGAGTGAACAACCGTTTGCCAGGGGTTCTCCAAGTGCCAAGAGAAACGGGGAAAGGCCCTCTCCAGGTCTTTTTGGTACTTCCCTTTCCGACCCCCAAGCTGATCACCCCCCCAACCAGAGGGCCCAGGCTTTGGGAGGAGTTGAGCCGGGCCGAGCTCCGAGAGGCGTTGCCACATGGGGAAAGAGCTCAGGGGCTGCGTGGGGCGCGGGCAGGCCGGCGAGACAGCTTCCAGGCAGGCGGCGCCGCCGGAGGGAGCGCCCAGCCCAGCAAAGAGTTAAAGGGAGGGGACGTGGGCTGTCACGCGTCATTGGGCAGATTATGTGCAGCAAACAAAAAGTGTGTGTCTGCGTGCCAGTCAGTCACTGCATCGGGCCCATCTGTACAACTCTCTCTTCTCTCTCCTCTCCCTACTCTCCCTGGTTTTTCTCTCTGCGTCTCTCCATCTCTCCTCCCTTTAGGCAGAGCCTACTTGACAGCAACACCAACACCTCTCGACATGGAAATACACTGATACAATAGGCAAAAGAAACACTCGTCTGCATCTCCCGGTTCCAGGTGGCCTTATTAGGGCGGTTTGATCCTGACCTTATTCCTGGTAAGTCTTTTTGCCTTGATGGGGGTGGGGGAGGCGGGGGGAGGAAGACAGGTTTGGTGGGATGAGTGGAGAATTCTGTCCTCCGTCTTCTCATTATCCAGAAGAGGGGGAGGAAATAATTGTGGAGGGGCTTGCTACTGCCAACAGGGTTATACAAAGGGAGGGGCGGGTGGAGAGCACTTTGCCCAAGAAAAAGCCAGAGACTGGGGCGCGCGCGGCCGCCAGACAATGCCTGCCTACGGGGGAGGGCGAGCGGTCGGCAGCAGCGACGGCTTTCGGCGAGCCGGGCCGGCTCTGGGAAGATGCTCCGGGCGGCTGGGAACCCGGGCCTAGCGGAGGATGCAGAGCTGCGAAAGGCTGGGCGGCGAAAGCGACCGCCCGCGGGCGGCAGAGCCCAGGCTCTCTCCCAGCGCTTATTGTGAGCGGCGGGAGGCTCGTGGCGGCCGCCGCGGCGACGCGAACCCCTATTAGCGCGGCGTAGCGAGGAGCTTTTCACCGTATTGTTAGGTAGGACTGCATTTTAATGACTGCGTCCCTGCTGTTGCCCGAAGTGACGGGGCGACCTCTTGGCACAATGAGCCGTTTGTGTGAAAGAGACTTTTAAATGGAAGAGAAAAATTGGGGCATAAAACGCTGAATTGAGGAAACTGAAAAGGAGAGAATATAATTCCGTTGAAAAGGAGGTTCTGAGAGATGCTGAGAGATTTCAAAAAATGTATTTAAATGTGCAGTTGGAGATCAAAAAGGCTACCTTGGGTGGGGTAAAATGCCCAGAGGTAAATGCTGTAGAATAATAAAGGGAGTTTCTACTTTACGGATATTTTCTCTGATTCCTCTCTGGCAGATACAGCCCATACTTGATATTTGGAGGAGATAGCAGAATGAATGGAAAAGAGGCTGACCAAAGTTTCCTGCTCTGTTAGATGGAAAAGGGGGGGAAAGCACTACCTTCTAATGACATTTGCAAGATTAACTGGTTAATAGACATTAAGATAAAAATGGACATTACCAATATTGTTCCAGAAAGAACAGCTTCTTAGGAAAAGAATTGGGTTTCCCTTTCCTGCTACTTAAATTGTACAAAATATACTTAAATATCTGCCAATAGCAACATTATTGAGGAAAAATCAACTTGGAGGAATCTTCTAATCAGTCAGCGAAAGTGAACAATGCAATTAGTTCAAAGCTGCTTTAAATTTTACATATGTTTTGTTTGTTTTTTTGACAATAAGTCTTGTAGTGGGGCGGGGGGGGGGGGGAGGGTGTCCAATGGCAAAGGAAGGAAAATGTGTCTTTATGACAGCTTAATAATAAGAGAGCCCACCACCGGGGCATTACTTTCTGAATTGCTGCAGATTAAACAGCTGGAGAGCCTACTGAGGTCTACTCAAGCGGGGCTGCCCCCTCTTGCCCAGACAAGGTCCGATCTAGGGGAGCGAACATTCACCAGTCATTACACACGCAGTATTTCAGACAGGGGACACTTCAGTCCTGCTCTGTACCTGCTCACTTCATGAGGCACATGCGACTCTACCCACCCCCTTGTATAACAAGGTAACTGGGATTCACCCTCATCCATAAATAAGCATGTCGAGAAGAAAATAATTACCTCTGCTTGCTGCTTTTAATTAAAGCCTCGGAGGGACAGTGTTGGATTATGGTAATGAGCAGACACACGTCCCCTCTTGTAGGCTGCAGAGAAAGGTTAGCTGACACGGAATCAGTGGCCCTGACACTCCACTTGAAATCCATTCGCCATGCTCCGCTGTCTCTGCCTGCTCACTAGTGCTGCTCCCCTCTTTGGAAGAAAAATAAGATAAAAACCAGCTCCCGGACACCCAACTCAATACACAAGAGTAAAAGAGAGGAGCTTTCCCCTAAAGGTTAGAAGTTTCTTTCCATCTAGAAAGTCTATAGGCTAGCAAAAAAAAATCCTTTTGTTCTCCACTTCTCTCCCCCTCCCCCCCAATCCTGTCTCATCCTCCCCCAAGGTAAGTCAGAAAACATTTCCTCTTTCCTAGCCCCGCTTGTCTTTCTTTCTAGCAGTCAGTCCACTCTGAGCTCCCCCATCACAATTCTCTTTACATTTTTAAAGGAAAAGAAAGTACTCTTCCTTGGCATCTTTGTCATATGCCAGATTTAATCTGCCATCGGCTTTATTTTTGAAATAAGATCGATGCAAAAACCAAGCAAATTCAAGAAAAATCTGTCTAGTAGTCAGAACATTCTGCCTGGATTCAGAAAGGCAAAAGGAGGAATGTAAATTCGCTTCAACTGTCCTATGTATCTGTCTCCAGTGATGGAGGATTCAGGCATCCAGCGAGGCATCTGGGAGGGAGATGCCAAGGCTGTCCAGCAGTGTCTGACAGATATTTTTACCAGCGTTTACACCACCTGCGACATCCCTGAGAATGCTATATTTGGTCCCTGCGTCCTGAGCCATACTTCCCTGTACGACAGCATAGCTTTCATAGCTCTCAAGTCCACAGACAAGAGAACGGTCCCTTATATCTTCCGGGTAAGTCTTGGTTTATGTTCTGTAGGATATGAGGGTAATATCCTCTTAAAAACAGACTAAGAATCATTCTAATAACAAACTGAGACAGGTTCTACATATAGAAAATGCAGTGATACATGCAATTCTATTTTACACACCAGAAATGAGAAAAGGAAAATTAAACTCCAGAGTATTGTCAACTGATTTTCGGGAATAAGTGACAAAATTAGATTTTGAATGCCTGATGTATCTAAATCAATGCCTGGATTCTGGGCTTTCCTGAAGATGAACACCACTTCCTTAACTCTGTGGGAAATTTCACTAGGATTGAGGCTATTTGCAGGCTAAGTATTTCCTATAAGTACTTTTCTGTAAATATTAGGTACACTCACCTTCCAATCCCAGAGGCCTTCTGTTCCCTGGAATATTACTCTTTCTGGTTAAGCTAGCTAGTGTCTAGAGTTTGTATTTAAATAAAAGTGTTGGTGTTTTGACAATACAACATCATTCCAGCCATATGTTTGAGTGTGAAAAGTCCTGTCACTTCCTATTCTTTCTTTACAAAGAACCATTAGTTGTTTAAGCCAAAATAAGGAAGATGAGCAAAAGTCACAAAATAATTTCTAAAATCTAAGTTTGCTTTTCACTTCTAAAACAGACAAAATTCCACATACTTTTGCAATGTGAGATAATCTAGAAATCAGTTCTCAAGAGCTTAGCACTAATTTGAATTGTAAAAAAAAATTTGCTAATTTGGTATTCATCCAATATATAAAAAGACAGGACTTTTCTGGTGGTCCAGTGGTTAAGGCTCCGCCCTTTCAAAACAGGGACACAGGTTTGATCCCTAGTCTGGCAACTAAGACCCCACTGCCCCTTTGGCTAAAACACACACACACACACACACACACACACACACACAAGCCTGACGACTTAAATAATCTGTATAATTAATGCAACTTGCCAGGGATGTTATCTTGCCTGCCAGCTGCAAACATGAGGATGGGTATTAAGTCGGGTCAAGTTTTTGGAAGCTTGATCTCAGATAATAATTCTTAGAGAAATAATAACAGCGGAAATGGCCCTGGCTCCTTTGACTTCATTCCCTCACAAGAGTCTCCCTCCCTCATTCCCTTCCTTCTTGTATTCTTTGTTTTCTCTAAACTGTAGGTAGACACTTCAGCGGCTAATGGTTCCTCGGAAGGTCTCATGTGGCTGCGTCTGGTCCAATCAGCCAGAGATAAAGAAGAGCAGAACCTTGAAGCCTATATTAAAAACGGACAGCTGTTTTACCGCTCTCTCCGCAGGATTGCCAAAGATGAGGAGTTACTAGTTTGGTACGGGAAAGAACTGACCGAGTTACTCTTGCTCTGCCCCTCTAGATCCCACAGCAAAATGAATGGTAGGTTGGCTCAAGACCTGCGTCCGGGCCCTTAGCTAGCGGAGGGGCGGAGGGTGGGGAGCGGCGGGGTCACTCTGGCGCCTGGGCGAGCCTTCCCTCCCTTGGGGTTCCTTGTAGAGAGCTTCTGAGATATAGTCTGGGGTGAAGCTGGGACAGCTAGGTGAGGATGAATCGGGACACGCTAGGCTTAATTCCTGCACTCTCCTCAAATCTGGAGGGAAAGTTAGACCAGGTCTTGTCCGATGTTCTTGTTTTCAGGGACTCAGACCCTGAGAGGTCAAAGAGGATTTGTGGAGGGGGTGATGGCAAACTGGCCTAGAGACGATGCTGAGTAATCATGTGTGTGTGTGTGTGTGCTGTTTGCTCACTAAGCAGGGTCGTCCCCTTACACATGCCTGGAGTGCAGCCAACGTTTCCAGTTTGAGTTCCCCTATGTAGCGCATCTGCGCTTCCGCTGCCCCAAGAGACTTCACGGCACTGATCTGAGCCCCCGAGAGGAGCAAGGCGGCGGCGTGGGTACCAAGGATCACGGAGGCGGCGGCGGCGGTGGCAAGGACCAACAGCAGTCGCAGGAGGCACCCTTGGGTCCTGGCCCGAAGTTCTGCAAAGCCGGTCCGGTCCACCACTACCCGGCCCCCTCCCCCGAGAGCGGTAACCCGCCGGCGGCTGGTGGCGGCAGCGGCGCGAAGCCGTCCACGGACTTTCACAACCTGGCGCGGGAGCTGGAGAACTCCGGGGGCGCCAGCAGCTGCTCCCCGGTGCGGAGCCTCGGCGGCGGCAGCGGCCACCAGGAGGCGGAGCTGAGTCCCGACGGCAACGCCGCGGGCATGGGCAAAGGGAAGAGGAAGTTCCCGGAGGAGGCGACCGAGGGCGGCGGCGCGGGCCTGGTGGGGGGCCGGGGCCGCTTCGCCGAGCGGGCCCTGCCCGCCTCCAAGGAGGACCTGGTGTGCACGCCGCAGCAGTACCGCAACTCGGGCAGCTACTTCAGCCTGGAGGAGAACGGCCGCCTCTTCGCGCCTCCCAGTCCCGAGACGGGAGAGGCGAAGCGCAGCGCCTTCGTGGAGGTGAAGAAGGCGGCCCGGGCGGCCGGGGGGCCGGAGGAGGCGGCCGCCGACGGCGGGGGCGCGGCCGCCGAGGAGCAGGACGCGGGCAGCGGCGGCGGCTCCTCTTCCACGCCTGTGGCCGCGTCCCCGGCCGGCACCGAGAAGCTGCTGGCCCCGCGGCCTGGGGGCGCGCTGCCAGGCCGACTGGAGGGCGGCAGCCCGGCGCGGGGCAGCGCCTTCACCTCGGTGCCGCAGCTGGGCGGTGCGGGCGGCGGCGGCGCGGGCGGCGGCGCGGGCGCTGGGGGCGGCGCGGGCGGGGCGGGCGGGGGCCAGGGCGCAGCGGCTGACGAGCGCAAGAGCGCCTTCTCGCAGCCGGCGCGCTCCTTCTCGCAGCTGTCCCCGCTGGTGCTGGGCCAGAAGCTAGGCGCTCTCGAGCCTTGCCACCCCGGCGACGGGGTGGGCCACACCAGACTGTACCCCGCCGCCTCCGACCCCCTGGCCGTGAAGCTCCAGGGAGCGGCGGAGCTGAACGGAGGTTGCGGGGCCCTGCCGAACGGCGGCGGCGGCGGCGGGCTGCCCAAGCAGAGCCCGTTCCTCTATGCCACCGCCTTCTGGCCCAAGAGCTCCGCCGCCGCGGCGGCTGCAGCGGCGGCGGCTGCGGGGCCCCTGCAGTTGCAGCTGCCGTCGGCGCTCACGCTGCTGCCGCCCTCGTTCACCTCGCTGTGTCTGCCCGCGCAGAACTGGTGCGCCAAGTGCAATGCCTCCTTCCGCATGACCTCCGACCTAGTGTACCACATGAGGTCGCATCACAAAAAGGAGTACGCCATGGAGCCCTTGGTGAAGCGGAGGCGGGAGGAGAAACTCAAGTGCCCCATTTGCAACGAGTCCTTCAGGGAGCGCCACCACCTCTCCAGGCACATGACCTCGCATAATTGACACGGAAAGGACCTCCGCTTTCCGCGCGCGCGCACGCACAGTCAAACCACCTGGAGGAACAAACATGCGAGGACATCCACCACCTCATTGTGACTGAAAACATCACACCCGGAGACACTCACACACACATAGGCACACACACGTGGTCTCCTGCAACCCTTACATCCAGATGTTTACCTGTGACCTACACCACACACACACACACACACACACACACACACACACACGAGACAGGATGGTGGATTTTTGATCGGGTGGGTTGTTTGAAGGGTTTTCTTTTGAATGCACGCATTTTCACTTTCCCAAAAGCAAAGGTACATTTTTTAAAATGTCATATATTGCAACATATTGATGCATTTGTCATACGTTTCTACTTAAATTATTAAGCACTTACGGTTTAGATGTAATAATTATATGTAAGGGCAAAATTTATTTTAGATATAAAGTAAAGGAGGAGGGTGAGATGCTTCCTGCGTTTCTTGATTACAGTTTGTGTTCTTACAAAAATAAGCAAAACAAATAAAAAGGAGGTAACCATTCAGTTTAAGTTTCCAGGGGGAAGTGCATGTATCATGAAATGATTATGGACTTCAATGAAGAATGTCATCATTATGTAAATATGTATTTTCTTTTAATACAAAGTGTAATTTTGTGCCAGTGAAATGGAGTCTGAATAGTTATGTGTTTCTTTTATCCCTGGAAAGATTTATTAAACTTTATAGATTATCTGGGTATGTTGGATGCTTTGACAATAAATGACTATTTTCCTCAAAGCAATTATTGGGAAAGTGTTTTAAAATGTTTTTTGTAGCTAAAGGCTACACTTTTGAGTGCGTGCTCAGTTGCTTAGTAGTGTCTGACTCTTTCCAACCCTATGGTTCCTCTGTCCATGGGATTATACTCTGAGTAGATACCATGTATTTTCATTGAGCCCCTGAAAAGAAGAAACTGCAAAAGAGAGGAATGATAAACCCTGCCCTACTTGTATTATTTACTCTAAGCCAATTTTGAGCCTAAAAGTGAGAACACAAGGTGATTATTACTTGGGAAATCTTTATCTGGAAAGTGTTGCACTTCTTGATCAAAGCACAAATCATTTAAACTAAGATGCCTGCCATGAAGCTAACCAGTGTCTGGGATGTCAACATTCTTTTCAGCAGCAGGATAAGTAGCATCTTCACAAGTGGCCAAAAGACAAACGATTTTCAGACCTGGATCAGGGACAACAGGTGAAAAGCCCACTTTTGGTTCTTACTAGTGATGCTTGCATGGAGGGGTATCTTGTGCTCTAGAACCCTTTGGCTTTCTGTCATTAGTCATTAAGAGACCCTTGGGAGAGTTTCTCCAGAAACTAAGGTGAAATGACCATGGTAGTCTATGTATTGCAAGGCCCTCTAAAGTTCTGAATAGCTGCACAGCCTCTGGAAAAAACTAGCCCTGAAGTATTACAATACAGACCTAATAAATTTCCTCTTCTCCCTGCCCTTCGTCTTATGAAAAATCCCTCTGTACTCTTCATATATTGATAATAGTTCTTAAATAGTGTATGTATGTAAGTGTATGTGGTATGTAGAAATCAGTAGATCAAAACCAAATGGTCCTTTAAGTCTCAGGGTAGCATGCACTTAATCCATGGGCATCTTCAGAGTAGTCATTCTACAGATGCTCTAGTAACCAATACTACACTGGTTTATGTATATCAGAGGAGGTGTTCCTTCCCATTTTTAATTCCTTCATGTCTTGCCAACCCTCCCCTATGTCAGAAGGAGAGTATTTGTGAAAAGTTCTGAAATGGGAGACTTGTACAAGGTCTTATTGCAGACCTTCAATGGCCTTCCCTAAAAGGATTTTAAAGACTTCATTATCTTAAGGGGACTACATAGCAAGTTACAATTAGGTAAACAGAGACTAGGGGTAGGGCAGAGATGGATCCATAGTGTGACCACTGAGATGGGTGAAAAAATAGGTTGACTTCTTAAGATTACCCAAGTACTTTTTGTGCTACATTTCTTTGAGACCTGCTCTCAGTTTTTCCTAAGCAACAGTCTGATTATCTGAAACACTAATCCCCAGCAAGATGTGATGAGAAGAACAGTCCAAAATTCCTGTTCTGTTTCTGCTCTGCATGATTAGTAGGACTTGCATCATTATTGTTGGTATCATTACTTTATCTGCATTTTGCTTTTCTTATCTGTGCAATGAGTGATACAGGTTCTGCTATCTTTAAAGTACTTTTAGCACTGGGGAGTTGCTTTTTCTAACAGGCTAATCAGGCTCCAATTAAATCTAAAGAAGACTTTCTAGAGAAAAAAGCAAGATTGGTTTGGAGCAAATTTGATGGCAAGAAATCAGAAAGATATTTGGGAACAAATAGAAGGTGGACCTCAAAGATCCTTAAATCACAACGCTCAAGAGACTGACCAAATTATCCATGCCTAGAACACTAGTGAATTCCTAGATCAAAAGTTTCTTAAAAACAAGCCAACCAACCACCAAGTCAACCAATCAAGGTTGCCTGGGGCCTAACTTTAAAAACAAAAACCCAATAACAAACACAAACCTTGAATGCACCTTCATTTCTATCCCACCCTTCCAGAATCTTCCTTTCACTATGGTGGCTAGATTACCTGTTGGGTAGTCAAAGGTGAACTCAAATCTAAAGAAACAGTAAGTAAATACTGCTTCTTGAAAAGGACTTCTCCATAGTCTAAGGCTGCCGTCTATGGGCTCACACAGAGTCTGACACAACTGAAGCGACTTAGCAGCAGTAGCAGCAGCATAGTCTAGAATCTTTTTTTTTTTTTTTTAAGGATACGTGTAGACACTTTGGAGCTTCTCCTGTGTTTTCTTTTGTATGGTAATTAAACACTCACTCAGGAAGAAAACTGAACCTTGACTGAGCCAATGCCCAGGCGATCAGGTAGCTGTGTGAGTGGCAGACACTTTAGGGCTGGGCAGTTTTGCTGAACAATCTACCTAGGAGACGTTTTTTGGGCGGGAAGCAGTAGGGGAAGGATGCCCAAAGCTAGTTTTGCCTTCAGCCAAGGCAAACTGAGAAATGTTTTAATGTTGCATTTTCAAGCGTTTGGATGTATCAACTTTCTCGGATGAGAGTTTCTAAAATTCCATAATCCCACCCATCTGCCAAGCTAGCTGAGGTTGCCGGCTGAAGCCATTGGCGTAAATGTCTACACACAGCTGCGGGGGAAACAAGGTCATAGGGTCATGCAGGCTTGGAGTAGGCTGGTGCCATGAAGTCCAGGCAGGTGGCCTGCGCTCCGAGTGCCTGCCAGGTCCTACGGACTGGGGAAAAGGCAACTCAAGCGGCTGCCGCACGAGCATTTGCTGTGTCCCCAGTCAAGGGCAGATTGCTTGGAAATGACCCGGCTCCTAGTGTCTGGAATCTCCGAGCGCGCTCTCTGCGTGGATCGCGAACCCCTCTCGTCTTCTGGCGTTTGTGAGTAGGAGGGGAACGCGTCTATTTCCCAAGATGAGTTTACAGGGTGTAGCCGAATCTCACCGGCGTGCGGGAACCGGAGGGCTGGGGAAAGAATGCACGCGCATCTCTGCACCAGTTCTCAGGCACTGGGGAGCCAAAACTGAAACCGGACCCACCGGGGATAGTTCCCAGGGTCCTGGGCCTGAGTCCTGGGCCCACTTCTACGCTCTGCGGCTCTCTGAGGCCCAGACTACCAGTGTAGCCGTCACACCGGCGCGCCAGCCAACATAGACGTGTCGCCGCCGCCTGGCGCGGCGGTGGGAATGGAGGGAGTGGGTCCAACAGGGTTGAGCCTTTCCCCCTCACACCCGCGTCTGAACCTCTGTGTAGCACCCGCTTCTTGTCTTCTATTAAGTTTACCCTCCCTGCAGCTTGTCTCTTAGTGAGCATCATCCCAGCGCCGAAACCTGGAACACCCGGGACCACCCGTACCCAGAAAACGACTGGGAAGAGCAACCTCTCCTCCCGGATTCCGAGGACCCCGAAAGCGGCCTCGCCCCGTGAGTCAGGGGTTTCTCCACGCACTATCGGCCCAGACTCCGCTCCACCAACCAGGCCGGTGCAGCTGGCTCGAGTGGAAGAGTCCACGATTGGAGTGCCGGGCCAGGTGCGCTTGGCAAGGCACACGCGTCCGAGTCCGAAGCCTTCAGCGCTCTGCAGTGCGGAGACAGGGCACATAAGGGAACCACCAAGGACCCAGCGAGGGACAGCAGGCAAGCGCGACGGCCAAGGATCCGCCCTGAGCTTTTAGATTTTCCTTCCTCCCCACGCCCCTTACCTTCGCCCAATCCCGTGTGCTGGAATCGGTTTCGCTCATTCTTTGATATCTCCCGTTTTCCCTTCCCTCCACCCCTCCATCACTTTCACACTCTATTCCGTCTCTTAAGTACTTCTGGAGATTTGAGATCATTCCTCGAGTTTTATTAGGAAACCTCCCCCGCCGGATGATTCTCAACCATTCAGGCAACCGACTCCTAAGCTGGTTGCCCCAGCCCAAGGGGAGACTGCTTAGTCGATTTGATTGAATGAGCCTTAAGGACTACTGCACACCCTACCTTGCTCATCAAAGAGATGAGCAAATGCCAGTCCCCGCCCCCCCTCCCCCCCCCCCCCCGGCAAAACAGACACTCCCTCCGCCCCCATATACGAACAAACACTCATGTGTGTCACCTCCCGAAAAATTCCTCCTAGGAGAGGAAGCAGTCAGTCTGATGTTCTTCTGTCCTTATACTGATGTGCTTGTGTCTTTGCTTTGAAATGCTGTCTTTCCTTGAAGGTGCGAAAGTAGCTCCAAGGGATGGAGAAAATTAAGCCTGCCCGGAAGCTGAACTGGGAATAGAATGAGGAGCTGGCCTACCTCCTTTTCCTCTTCTAAATGCGTTTTGGCTGACAGGTGGGCCAGGAGCCTAGAATATTGAGGCAGAATGCCTGCTGACTGTGACCGGCCTAGGTGGGCAGAAGGGGTGTTCTCAGCCTCTCGGCTTCACAGATCCTATTCCTAAGGCAAATTTTACTTTTTTTAAAAACTTTAAATTGGACTTAAAACTTTTAGAAACATAGCTATTCTCCAGAGCAAGAGGATGAAGAAACTAAAGAGAAAGTTCTTTTAAATTTTTATTTTTTAAAACTCTCTAGGGCCAACAAAGGTCCGTCTAGTCAAAGCTATGGTTTTCCCAGTAGTCATGTATGGATGTGAGAGTTGGACTATAAAGAAATCTGAGTGCTGAAGAATTGATGCTTTTGAACTGTGGTGTTGGAGAAGACTCTTAAGAGCCCCTTGGACTGCAAGGAGATCCACCCAGTCCTAAAGGAGATCAGTCCTAGGTGTTCACTGGAAGGACTGATGCTGAAGCTGAAACTCCAATACTTCGGCCACTTGATGTGAAGAACTGACTCATCTGAAAAGACCCTGATGCTGGAAAAGATTGAAGGAGGGAGGAGAAGGGGACAACTGAGGAAGAGATGGTTGTATGGCATCACCGACTCAATGGACATGAGTTTGAGTAAACTCCAGGAGTCGGTGATGGACAGGGAGGCCTGGCGTGCTGCAGTCCATGGGGTCACAAAGATTTGGACACAACTGAGCAACTGAACTGAACTAAACTGAGGGTTAGAGATCTGGTAAGCTGTTCTACTTGAATAGCTAATCTGGTTATAATTGTTATTTACATATGCCTTTTCAGGGATTCTCAGGTGCCACTAGTGGTAAAGAACCCACCTACCAATGCAGGAGACATAAGAGGTGTGGGTTCAATCCCTGGGTCTGGAAGATCCCTTGAAGGAGGGAATGGCAACCCACTCCAGTATTCTTGCCTGAGAATCCTATGGACAGAGGAGCCTGCAGGGCTACAGTTCATAGGGCCGCAGAGAGTCAGACATGACTAAAGCAACTTAGCACGCACGTGTGCATCTGTTGTCAAGTTGTGTGTATGTACTAGAATGTATGTGTGTACATGTTTGCACACATAATATATATTTACACTTATATATGTATATATTATGTACACACGTGTATTATATATACAAATGTACATATCCATTCTAGTACACACGTAGACACAGAACTGGTAGACACTATTCTAAGTACTTTTCACATATTGACTTGGTATAATTCTCACAACCTACCCAGGAAGAAGCCTAGTAAGGATTCTACTCCATCAAGTTTTAAAACTGTGTGGTTGGTATGACTGTCATCTAGGAACAGAAAGCTGAGATTCAATACCATAAAGTAATGGAAAGAATAGTGCCTCCTAAGTCAGAAAGCTTGCTTGGAGTTCTGTGGCCTTTCCATCTATGCATCTCAGTTTACTTGAGCTTGTGAATAATTCTACCTGTGAGCTTATCATATAGATGTGTCTTGAAAAGCAAATAAAATCATTCATGTAGAAGCTTTTCATACTATCACACACGATAGACTTCCCAGTTGGAGAAAGAAATTAGCCTCAACTTATCTTCCTCAGATGGTCAGGAACTTCTATAAGAAATCCTCAGGTACCTTCCTCTATAACAAGTCTTTTGTGGCCTTGACTTTCTTTAATGATCTTTGTTCATTTGTAAGCAGAGGTGGGAGTAACAGCTGGTTTGGTTTTGTGGATGTGTATTTAACTACTCAATGTTTCTTCCTATGTCCTAAAATTACAGAAGGGTCACTGGAAAAATATTCAAGAAGTAAAATCAAGCAAGCTTACAGATCCATCCAGGGGTATGTAGTTTTAATTGTCTTAGCCAGAATAATCTTAAATGGTAAGTACAGTATGTTCCCAGTACTTAAAAGTTACGTGTAAGCAAAACACCAGGAGTGAAAATGGCTGTAAGAGGAGGGCTAGTTATCATTTCCCTTGCTGTAGAAAAGATGAACAAAACGCAGAACAGTAGCCCATTTCTCTTCCTGAGTACCATGTAACAAATGGCATCTTGCTTAGAAAGATGTCTTAGTGCTTAATGAAGACAACTCTGGGTCTGCAGATCATGGAGATCCATGAATGATACTAATCCATGAGTCAATATCTTGGAGGGGAACTCTGACTCCAGCTCATGTTTTGGACTGATGCTGAAGCTGAAGCTCCAATACTTTGGCCACCTAATAAAAAGAGCTGATTCATTGGATATGAGACCCTGATGCTGGGAAAGATTGAAGAGAAGAGGAGAAGAGGATGACAGAGAATTAAATTGGTTGGCGTCACCAACTCAGTGGACATGAGTCTGAGCAAACTCTGGGAACTGGTCAAAGACAGAGAAGCCTGGAGTGCTGCAGTTCTTGGAGTAGCAAAAGGTCGGACGTGACTTAGCAATTGAACAACTGACTCCAGCTTATGTTGTTCAGTGTTTTAAAATGTATTTTGAGCTAGAATGCATTATTTAATTGTGCATTTCCCCTCTGTTAAAATGGACACTTGAAGGATGGATGCCTATGCTATCTTCTCTTTCTCAAATTCTCCAGGGAGTAAATTTTTCAAGGAAATATTAAGAGCCTTTGTAAACCAAGAATAGGAATGAGATTTGGAAGGGAAAAAACCACAGGAAGAAAGAGACTAACTCTATCAGATCTTCAGCCCTTCACTTCAGATGTCTAGCCATTGATTCCAAATTTCTTTTGTCCCCATCATGTTTTGTTTTTGCTTTTTTTTTTTTTCCTGAAGAAAGGCAGGGATGTGGATTTTAGGGGAGAAATCCAGAAAACAGTCCCACCCTTGAGCAACATCCCAGAGCACATCAGCTGTGGGGGTTGGAATCTGGAAAAGTGTAGCATGATTATACTTTTCTTTAGGGATTCATCTCTATTGGGTGTGCCTGTGTTACACCATTGCTTGTAGAACTCAAAGTAGCTTTTTCTGTGTTTAGTAATTTTTTGGTGAAGTGTGAAACTTAAAAAAAAAAAAAAAGCATTTGATGGCTTTTCCCCTTCAAAACAATTGAGTTAAGATCTGTTTTCCCCTCTGGCCAGATTTCACTGGGTCTTTGAAAAAGGAAAACATAGCCAAACAGCGACACCCAGCCCCCAAAATGATGCAAATCACAGTTAGAAAAATCCAAGTATCCATAGGCTCCTCTAGGTTCAGAGGTTCCAGTGTAGGAGGCAAATGAAGGTGGAGAAAAGAAAAGGAAAGGAATATCTCTGCAGGGTCTCTCCTAGAAAGAAGAGTCACTTAGACTTCTACATTAAAATATTTTGGAGAAAGTATAAGTTAAACTGTTTACTTTAGCAGGGCTGGATAGAAGTCAATAGTGAATGCCATGAAGTTTATCTTCATGAACATATAATCTGCTCTCTGAATTCCATCTCAGAACGCTTCATCCTCAGTTGCTTCTGCCATTTGACTTTGTCAGATCTCCCTTAGTCCTTTCCCCTCCAGCAAAGAGATGGTATAGAAAATTCCCACCAGTATGAATCAGTAGTAAGACAAAAAAGTTTGAATTTATTTGAAAGCATTTTCTTTTACCTCATTTGCATTTGGGGACTTAATTTCTAATTTTGGAACAACCTAAGGAAAGATGAGGCATTGGTATGTAGAGGTACTCCCCTTCTGGGGGTGATAATGCCTGAAACTGCTTTCAAATTAGAGATCTCTGATTTTGAGACTGCACTCGAAAGTGCATATTATAAGCCTCCAAACATGCCTAAACTTAAAACCAGGGAAATATTTAGAAAACCTACCTTTCAAACATCTAACTCCATGCATAGTAAAGGGAATGGCAAAAAACTAACTCTGTGCATAGTAAAGGGAATGACATGGTATAAGACAAGTTTCATCAAGTTACATGATTGCCAGAAGCTCACATCTGAATTTCTTAAATCTTTCCAATAGTCAAAACACATCTTCTTTGGTATTAAGCCAATTTTATAACAGCTCAAAAACAGGGGCTTGGGACTGCAGATAGCACAAATCTCTCTCTTTTTGGGGATGGTGGCTTTTCTTTGAACACACTGCAGAATAAAAAATTTAAATTTTAATAAGTACCGTTTCAGAGTCTTTGTCATATCAACTATTTATGACAGCCTACTCAGGGACCAATACTTTGGCCACCTGATGCAAAGAACAGATTCATTGGAAAAGACCCTGATTCTGAGAAAGATTGAAGGCAGAAGGAAAAGAGGATGACAGAGGATGAGATGGTTGGATGGCATCACCAGCATGATGGACATGAGTTTGAGTAGGCCCCCAGAGTTGGTGATGGTTAGGGAAGCCTGATGTGCTGCAGTCCATGGGGTCACAAAGAGTCGAACTCGACTGAGGAACTGAGCTGAACTGAACTGAACTCAGGGACCCAAGAGCACGGTCAACTGGAAAAATCAGGTAAGGATACTGAGGAAAAGGGGACCTCAGGTAACAACTTCTGTAATAACTTCAGACATTATAGACACCCTAGAAGGAGTGATCTCATTAAATCACCTAGGTAGCTGTGAAAAATGCAGATTCTCAAACTCATCTCTAGAAATTGGGTAGATTTCATGAGAAGGAGCTGCAGAGGATGAGATGTTTAGATAGCATCATAGACTCAATGGACATGAATTTGCGCAAACTCTGGGAGATAGTGGAGAACAAAGGGACCTGACCTGCTGCAGCCCATGGAGTTGCAGAGTTGGACCTGACCTAGTGACTGAACAACAGCAACAACAAGCATGAGAATCTTGCATTGTAGATAATCATTAGGTAATTCTAGAGCAGGTGGTTCTGGATCCACACTTTGAGAAACACACTGCAGGGTTAGAACAGCAACCAGTCCTATAGAAACTTAAATTAAAACAGATGTGTCCTCAGTCTAGAAAATTGCTATGTCTCTGAAATACTGTTCGTGGGGTTCTCAAGGCAAGAATACTGAAGTGGTTTGCCATTCCCTTCTCTAGTGGACCACATTTTGTGAGTTGGGAATACCAGACCACTTGACCTGCCTCTTGAGAAATCTTTATGCAGGTCAGGAAGCAACAGTTAGAACTGGACATGGAACAACAGACTGGTTCCAAATAGGGAAAGGAGTACATCAAGGCTGTATATTGTCATCCTGCTTATTTAACTTATATGTAGAGTACATCATGAGAAATGCTGGGCTGGATGAAGCACAAGCTGGAATCAAGACTGCAGGGAGAAATATCAATAACCTCAGATATGCAGATAACACCACCCTTATGGCAGAAAGTAAAGAAGAATTAAAGAGCTTTTTTACGAAAGTGAAAGAGGAGAGTGAAAGCTTGGCTTAAAATTCAACATTCAGAAAACGTAGATCATGGCATCTGGTCCCATTACTTCATGGCAAATAGATGGGGAAGCAGTGGAAACAGTGATAGACTTTATTTTTCTGGGCTCCAAAATCACTGCAGATGGTGACTACAGCCATGAAATTAAAAGACACTTACTCCTTGGAAGAAAAGTTATGACCAACCTAGACAGCATATTAAAAAGCAGATACATTACTTTGCCAACAAAGTTCCATCCAGTTAAAGCTATGGTTTTTCCAGTAGTCATGTATGAACGTGAGAGTTAGACTATAAAGGAAGCCAAGCACTGAAGAATTGATGCTTTTGAACTGTGATGTTGGAGAAGACCCTTGAGAGTCCCTTGGACTGCAAGGAGATCCAACCAGTCCATCCTAAAGGAAATCAGTCCTGAATATTCTTTGGAAGGACTGATGCTGAAGCTGAAACTTCAATACTTTGGCCACCTGATGCAAAGAATTGACTCATTTGAAAAGACCCTGATGCTGGGAAAGATTGAAGGCAGGAGGAGAAGGGGACAACAGAGGATGAGATGGTTGGATGGCATCACCAGCTGGATGGACATGAGTTTGAGTTTTTTCTGGGAGTTGGTGATGGACAGGGAGGCCTGGTGTGCTGCAGTCCATGGGGTTGCAAAGAGTTGGACACGACTGAGCGACTGAACCGTACTGAAATACTGAGGCTAAACTGAATTATACACTAAATTAAAAAACTCTTCAGTGACGTCTATCTTAGTTTCAGATCCATACCCGCCCCCCATTTCTGGTGTTTCATAACATGTCAACATTTTGTTGTTCTTTTCTCTTTCAAGTCTGGTTATTCTGAACAGTAACAACAAAATATAAATGCATAAGAGCACATGCTAAGTCTCTTCAGTCGTGTCCGACTCTGTGCAACTCTATGGACTGTAGCCCATCAGGCTCCTCTGTCCATGGGATTTTCAAGGCAAGAATATTGGAGTGGGTTGCCATGCCCTCCTCCAGGGGATCTTCCAGACCCAGGGATTGAACCCGCATCTCTTACATCTTCTGCATTGGCAGGCAGGTTCTTTACCCCTAGCGCCACCCGGAAGCCCCTAAATGCATAAGAAAGCCTCTGTTAAACAAAACCTTCAAGCTACATCTTTATGGAAAAGAATTCAATATACATGGATTATCACCTCTTGAGGGATTTGATGCTTATTTTTTGGATTCTGATACATTAGGTTGTCTAAAATCATGTCACAACTTATTTGTATGTGTGTCCACAGCCTCCACCAGCTCACAGCCTGACACCAAGCTCCTAAGAGCTCTCTTTGCCCATGGATTTTGGATGGATTGTAGCAACAGAATTGAAAATCTCTTGAGCTGCTGTTCCAGCTCACCCGTCAACAACTGCTGCTCCTCTGCCAGCCGATGACTGAAAAGAGACTGCTGCTTTCTGACGGCGAGTGATTCTAAGCCACCAACTCCTGCTGCTACCGCTGGTGCCAGGGCAACAGTCTCCTCCACTGGCTTCACCTCCCTGAATTTGCCACCCAGGACTCAGGCCTGCATCTGAGGAGGTGAGGCCAGCGGGGCCTGGCAGCAGGGTAGAAGGCTGAATTCACAATAACCCATCAGTGCTGATGCTGCCCATTGTCCCTGAACACAATACAGGCTCCTGGAACCTTTTTAATGGAAATATCACTGTAATGATCCTATTGGGCTTCCAGATTTGTCAGAACATGCCTGAATTCAAGGGTAGCTGCAGTTTAGGACTGGGACCAGAGCTGCAAGATCGTTTTAACGTCCACACAGTGCTTTACCAGCACAGAGAATCCAGCTAAAAAAATTAGATTAGGTTTCAAGAGATCTAACATCTAATCTCCTTCTGGTTCTGCCTTTCTCTAGCTGGGTGACCTTGGATAAACTAACTTCACGGAGCCTCAGCCCTTTGACCTGTAAGATGAGAGGGTGAAAACTAGTTCAGAGCTTCTCAGACTTTGGGGTTCATAATAATTCCTAGGGCACTTGATAAATGGACTTGGCTCCATTTCTGGAGATTCAGAATGAAGGCAGCAATGGCCCATGTATAGGAATTTCCATGTTCATAAACCTATTGGGTGATTCTCTAATCACTTCTGGGAAATATTTATCTAAAATCAGTGATTCTTGGGACTTCCCAGGTGGCCCAGTGATTATGACTCCACGTTCCCAATGTAGGGGGTCTGGGTTCCATCCCTGATCCGAGAACTAGAGCTGGAATGCCACAACAAGGACCTGATACAGCCAAATAAATATTATAAATAAGCATTTTAAATTAGTGATTCTCTGCTCAGGTCTCAGAAATAATTGGGAAGTTTTTTAAAATGTTCATGACTGGTGCCATCCCAAATTAATTCACCAGAATGTCTGGGTCTGGGATCAGGCGTTGGTGTGCTTTGAAAGTTCTTATGTCTGGCAAGCGTGAAGAATCAGTGAAATAGATTATCTCTAAGATCCTTCCTTGGCTCTAGAACTCAGACCTCCAAGCTAGGATTTTTGGGTCCACCACCACACCACAGTTTAGAAAACGGGGCATTCTGTGTGTACTTTTACTAGTCCTTATGGTCTGCATTGTCATCCCCCCGTGAAATTCATGTGTTGAGTTCCTAACCCTTAGTATCGCAGAATGTGCCTGTATTTTCAGATAGACTTTAAAGAGGTAATTAAAATAGGATCTTAGGGGTGGATTCTAATCCACCATGACGGGAGGCCTTGTATAAAGAGACTTAGACATACACAACACAGGGATTCAACCGTGTGAGGACACAGAAGACTGCTTCCTGGGAGCCACGGAAAGAAGCCTCAGACGAGACCAACCCTGCCAACATCTTGACCTTGGACTTCTAACTTCCAGAACTGAGAGAAAATAAATTTCCTCCAGTCTGTGGTATTTTGTTATGATAGCCCTCGAAAGCTAAAAAAAAAAAAAAAAAATTATATATATATATATATAAAGTCAAACAGTTTACTGAAAATTCTATGACTTTACAGAAAATATTGGACTTCCCCGGTGGTCCAGTGGTAAAGAATCCACCTGCCAGGGCAGGTTCGGTCCCTGGTTCATGAAGATTCCACATGCCATGGGGCAGCTAAGCCTGTGCCCACAACTACTGAAGCCATGCCATAGAGCTTGAGCCTGTGCTTTGCAAAAGAGAAGCCACAGCAGTGAGAAGCCCATGCACTGCAACTAGACAAAGCCCTTATGCAGCAACAAAGACCCAGCACAGCCAAAAGTAAATAAATAACATTTTTTTAATTAAAGAAAATAGTATTTGTCTTATTATTCATTCAGAACCAACTTATCTCTAGTGTGCATGTGTTAGTGGCTCGGTTGTGTCCAACTCTTTGCAATGCCATGGACTGTAGCCCGCCAGGCTCCTCTGTCCATGGAATTCTCCAGGCAAGAATGCTGGAGTGGGTTGCCATTTCCTACCCAGATCTTCCTGACCTGGGCATTTAACCTGCGTCTCTTATGTCTCCTGCATTGGCAGGTGGATCCTTTACCACTGAGTCACTGTGACTTAATGTGTATTTCTTTTCAAAGTCTTGATTGGAGATAGGCTATGGAAATACGTATTATAGTTGAGAATACTATGACCTCATCTTGAAGATGATGTTTTAAGCAGGACTAAGAAAATTTCGTGCTTTTTGCTACTAATAATAAATAACAAACCTGATTTCAATGTAACAATAAATCACTACCAAATTTTTAATGTGGTCATATAAATTTAATCTAAATTTTAATAAGAGCCTATGTGAAGCAAAATTTATTCATTTTATTTCTGGGTTTTATTAGACAATTCTGTCCCCTATCCTAGTACATCCCAAATTTCTTACCTCTCTTTCTTAGGATTTCTTTAAGTCTTCATTTCAGTTGGGTCAACTAAGAAGGAAAACTACTCCAAGAAGTATTTTCATCATACCCTGGAAAACACATTTAAACTGTAAAGAAAAAGATATATTGCCACCTAGTGGAAAATAAGCAGAATCACTGGCTTGTAATTTAGATTTTTAACTACAAAATTGTTAGTACAAGAAATGTTTTTAAATGTTTTTGAATCATAAATAATTCTGCTTTGTTAGTGAAAGGATATTTTCCAAGTTCAGCTGCAATACCATTTCTGACTTTTATATATTCCTTACTTTTATTTAGTTATTACTTATGTGCTTCCCTGGTGGCTCAGATGGTAAAGCGTCTGCCTGCAATGCAGGAGACCCGGGTTCAATCCCTGGGTTGGGAAGATCCTCTGGAGAAGGAAATGGCAACCCACTCCAGTACTCTTGCTTGGAAAATTCCATGGACTGAGGAGCCTGGTAGGCTACAATCTGTGGGGTCACAAAGAGTCGAACACGACTGAGTGACTTCACTCATTTTATGTGCTAAGTCGCTTCAGTCCTGTCTGACTTTTTGTGACCCTATGGACTGTAGCCCACCAGGCTCCTCTGTCCATGGGATTCTCCAAGCAAGAATACTGGAGTGGGTTGCTGTGCCCTCCTCTGGGGAATTTTCCTGACCCAGGGATTGAACCCCGGTCTCTTATGTCTGATATCCATATACTAAATGCTGAGTGGTAAAGCTGAACTTTATTTTTATCAAAGATATTTAGCAAAAGTGACAAAAGCATTTACAGCTAAATATTAAAAACATTTACCACCCACAAAAATTCAGTAATATATAGTAAGCAACCAGTGTGAATATAGCTGACTGAGCTTTGGCAAGTCACAGCTCTGAACCCTGTCCTCATCTAAAAAAAAAAGTAAGGTTGAGTGACATGACTTATAAGACATTTTCAATTCTAATATGTTGAGCGTATATCTCTATAATACGTATTTATAGTTATTAAGCTCAGGATCTTTGTAATAATTAGGACAGTGCCCAAACTTGGTTTAGAAAGCAGTGTTAGCGAGTTAGTAAGTGCATGTCTTTGGAGTAATGTTTCAGCACAGAACTGAAAGAAGCTTATTAATGGGAAGGAAGTTCCTATCTATTTATTTGGTTGCCAGGTTCCCCAGGGTTTTTTTCCGTAAGAGTAAGGTGACCTGGCTAATTTTAACTTCAGGAATTACAGTCTATCCAGCTAAGTTATCCTTGGAGCTTCTATTTGGATATAGCATCCTTTATTGTTTCCTGTCCTGAAGTTTTAGGAAGTTGCTAGTAACTGATTTACTGTTGTTGACCTTTAATAAGCACGAAGACTTTCTTACCATAGGCCAGGGAAGGCAAGGAGAGTTTAAAGATACTTCTTTTTCAATAGCCCTTGGTATGTCCCAAGAATGCCACAGTCCTTCACTGGTTAACCCTACTGTATGTATGCTCTCTGAAAAGGTCCTATTTCAGGTGATGTAATTCAGGGAGCTTAAGTTATCAAATTGTTTTGGCTCAAATTGTTGGATATGATTTCTTGCTGTACAGCATTAATGTAGAAAGTCTTTCTCTTTCAAGTGGGATGGACTTACTGTGCAAATGTCAATCTCTCTACGGGAAATAAGCATGCTAACTTAGTAGGTGTTGTGAAATACTGCAGATACATAGTTTGCTATAATCATTCAACTTTTAAATATCTATGAGAAATTGCATTTATATGAGCTTTAAGAAAATAGAAGACATACGAGTGGTTGATAGCAAACTTTTGTTTGAGGCTTTATCCAGAGAAAAGGCAGCCAGAAATGCTAATTATATTATTTCTAGTACTTCCCTTCTCTCTCTCTCAGTAGTCACTCAGTCATGTCCAATTTTTTGTGACCCCCATGGGCTTTAGCCCACTAGGCATTTCTGTCCATGGAATTCTCCAGGCAAGAATACTAGAATGGGTTGCCATTCCCTTCTCCAGGGGATCTTCCCAACCCAGGAATTGAACCCAGGTCTCCTGCACTGTGGGCAGATTCTTCACCATCTGAGGCACTAGGGAAGCACCAGTAAGTTCCCTTATTTCTCCTTTTTTCTGTCCTACCCTCACCCCCTGAAAAGAGGAAAGAAAGGAAATATGAGAGAGAGAGAGAAATGGCTAATTTTCCAGAGTAAACTTATTCTAATAAAAGCTCAGAAAGTTGCTTCTGACAGTTGAAGAGAACAGAGAAGACATCTAGGGTCTCATTTTTTCTTCCTAGAAACTTTTTGTAATAATTGATTATTAGGTGCATATTGTGGTATTTGTTGCCCATTCTATTTTCAAACAAGCAACACCGAAGAAAAATGATGTTCTCAGTCTCAAATATGCAGCTAGAAACTATGTGCCTTCTTAGAATATGTAACTTTCTCCTCTATTGTTTTTTCTACACAGATAACCAGATTCCCCAAGTTTCAGAGGTAAAAAATTTCAGTTAACAATGTGAAATACTGTTTATTCTGTCAGATTATATGGCTGCTTCACATCACTTTCATTGTCAATGTCACCAGCCTATTATACAGTGTCAAATTTCTCAATAGGAAGGTAGTTTCAGCAATAGAATATGAGAGAGGGGTACTGCATGCTTGAAACAACAGTTGTACTTGACAAGGACAAATTAAAGGTCATGACACATGTCATTAGGGAAGCAATTTCTATAGGTTTGGGGAGAAACTCAGATTGATCTATGACTTAAATTTCAACATAATTTAATATATCTGTTCCTTGAACAGATACATCTGTCAACTAATTACCATTATTGTTCTCTTTAAGGTAGCATTTTCCCCTGCATTGTACTAGAACAGTGTAATAATAATATGATTCCCTCTCTAGTAATCTATTATTATAATATTGTGTAATAATGAATGATTCCCCCTCTAGCAATCTAGACTTTCTTGGTGGCTCGGAGGGTAAAGAATCTGCCTGCAATGTGGGAGACCTGGGTTCAATCCCTGGGTTGGGAAGATCCCCTGGAGGATGGTAATCTATTCTCCACTTCCCTGGAGAATCTCCGTGGACAGAGGAGCCTGGTGGGCTACAGTCCGTGGGGTGTCAAAGAGTCGGACACGACTGAGCCACTAAGCACAACAGCTAGTAATCTATTATGAAAACGTTCCATTTCGTCTAAAGAAGGCATCCTAAGTACAGACCCATGGAATGGGTACTTTGTAAGGTAACTTTGTTTAGACTGCCTTGATTTTTTTCTTTTTATTATCCAAACGCACTTTCATTTGATACACATTCCAGGGAAGATGAATTTAAAAAGTCAAAGGTTTTTGTCATAATAAATGAAAAGAAATTTCTGAAGTCATACTTGTGAAATTCCAGGCATTTTCTATGGCTTCTAATAGAAAGCAGTTTTAAGATACTGAGATAATTTGGAAATATTGCTCACACTTAGAATTCTGAGTGTTAAGATAGAAACATGTCCCAGAAATACAGGCAAAATTGACCATGGTCCTTTCTGGTAAAATATTGGTCTGCCTAGGTATAAAATGTTATATTAAGCTTCAGTTCTATTATATACATTTACACATGTGCATGATAATAAGCTTATTTATATTCAACCAAACATTCATTTGGCATGCAGCCTAGAATACTCTAGTGTTGAAGAGTCAGTCAAACAAATGCCTGAGAGATTCAAAGTCTTTGTTCCTTTTTCAGTACCTCAAGTCAGAACAGTTGTTTGTGCTCTTGTTGCTGTACTCTGAAAAGCATCTTAATTGACAGGCTACACAAGCTGCCTAAACGGCTTTCTCAACCTTAGAGGTGGAGGCTTCATTTGGGGCTTGTATCTGCTGTCTTTTATAACTCTGATTACATCTGGTAGACAGAGTACCTGAAGAACTATGGCTGGAGGTTCATAACACTGTACAGGAGGCAGTGACCAAATCCATCCCAAAGAAAAAGAAATACAAGAAGCAAAGTGGTTGCCTGAGGAGGCTTTACAAATAGCTGAGGAAAGAAGAGAAGCAAAAGGCAAAGGAGAAAAGGGAGGATATACTCAACTGAATGCAGAGTTCCAGAGAATAGCAAGGAGGAATAAGAAGGCCTTCTTAAATGAACAATGCAAAGAAATAGAGGGGAAAAAAATAAACTGGGAAAGGCTAGAGATCTCTTCAAGAAAATTGGAGATATCAAGGGAACATTTCATGCAAGGATGGACACAATAAAAGATGGAAACAGTTCAGACCTAACAGAAGCAGAAGAGATTATGAAGAGGTGGCAAGAATACATGGAAAAACTATACAAAAAAGGTCTTAATGACCTGGATAACCATGATGGTGTGGTCACTCACTTAGAGCCGGACATCCTGGAATGTGAAGTCAAGTGGGCCTAGTCAAGTGGGCCTTAGGAAGCATTACTACAAACAAAGCTAGTGGAGGTAATGGAATTCCAGTTGAGCTATTTAGAATCCTAAAAGATGATGCTATTAAAGTGCTACATTCAATATGCCAACAAATTTAGAAAACTCAGCAGAGGCCACAAGACTGAAAAAAGTCAGTTTTCATTCCAATACCAAAGAAAGGCCATGTCAAATAATGTTCAAACTAGTGTACAACTGCACTCATTTCACATGCTAGCAAGGTAATGCTCAAAATTCTTCAAGCAAGACTTCAACAGTACGTGAACCGAGAACTTCCAGATATACATACTGGGTTTAGAAAAGCAGAGGAACCAGAGATCAAATTGCCAACATTCGTTGGATCATGAAGAAAGCAAAGGAATTCCAGAAAAATATCTACTTCTGCTTCATTGACTACATCAAAGCCTTTGACTGTGTGGATCAAAACAAACTGGAAAATTCTTAAAAAGATGCAGTTATTGGATTGCCTTAACTGTCTTGTGAGAAACCCGTATGCAAATCAAAAAGCAGCAGTTAGAACTGGACTTGGAACAACTGACTGGTTCAAAATTGGGAAAGGAGTATGACAAGGCTGTATATCATCACCCTGCTTATTTAACTTCTATGCAGAGTACATCATGTAAAATGTCTTGGCTGGATGACTCACAGCTGGAATCAAGATTACTGGGAGAAATATCAACCTCAGATATGTAGACGATACCTCTCTAATGGCAGAAAATGAAGAGGAACTAAAGAGCCTCTTGATGAAAGTGAAAGAGCAGAAAAAAAAGCTGGCTTGAAACTCAGCATTCAAAAACCTAAGATCATGACATCTAGTCCCATCACTTCATGGCAAATTGAAGGGAAAAAAGTGGAAGCAATGACAGATTTCATTTTCTCGGGCTCCAAAATCACTGCGGATGCTGACTCTGGCCATGAAATTCAAAGACTCTTTGGAAGGAAAACTATGACAAACCTAGACAGCATATTAAAAACCAGATATATTACTTTGCTGACAAAGTTCTGTACAGTCAAAGGTATGTTTTTTCCAGTAGTCATGTACAAATGTGAAAGCTGGACCATAAAGAAGGCTGAGTGCTGAAGAACTGATGCTTTTGAATTGTGGTGCTGGAGAAGATTCTTGAGAGTCCTTTGAGACTACAAGGAGGTGAAAGCAGTCAATCTGAAAGGAAATCAACCCTGAATATTCATTGGAAGGACTGATACTGAAGCTGATGTTACAATACTTTGGCCACTTGATGGGAAGAGCTGACTCTTTGGAAAAGACCCTGAAGCTGGGAAAGATTGAAGGCAAAAGGAGAAGGGGGTGGCAGAGTATGAAATGGTTAACTAGCACCACTGATTTAATAGACATGAATTTGAGCAAACTCTGGGAGATGGTGGAGGACAGAGGAGTCTGGTGTGCTGCAGTCCATGAGGTTGCAAAGAGTCAGACGCAACTTAGCAACTGAACAACAACATTCAGATGTTGGAATTACTGATGACTTAGGGAATGACCACTGCCCTTCCTTGCTTTTCTAGGTTTTCTTCAGTTCAGTTCAGTTCAGTTCAGTCACTCAGTTGTGTCCCACTCTTTGCGACCCCATGAGTCGCAGCACACCAGGCCTCCCTGTTCATCACCAATTCCCGGAGTTCACTCAAACTCACGTCCATCAAGTCAGTGATGCCATCCAGCCATCTCATCCTCTGTCCTCCCCTTCTCCTCTTGCCCCCAATCCCTCCCAGCATCAGAGTCTTTTCCAATGAGTCAACTCGGCCAAAGTACTGGAGTTTCAGCTTTAGCATCATTCCTTCCAAAGAACATCCAGGACTGATCTCCTTTAGAATGGACTGGTTGGATCTCCTTGAAGTCCAAGGGACTCTCAAGAGTCTTCTCCAACACCACAGTTCAAAAGCATCAATTCTTCGGCTCTCAGCTTTCTTCACAGTCCAACTCTCACATCCATACGTGACCACTGGAAAAACCATAGCCTTGATTAGACGGACCTTTGCTGGCAAAGTAATGTCTCTGCTTTTGAATATGCTATCTAGGTTGGTCATAACTTTCCTTCCAAGGAGAAAGCATCTTTTAGTTTCATGGCTGCAGTCACCATCTGTAGTGATTTTGGAGCCCCAAAAAATAAAGTCTGACACTGTTTCCACTGTTTTGCCATCTATTTCCCATGAAGTGATGGGACCGGATGCCATAGGTTTTCTTACTCCAGAAAAAGATATTGGAGACAGAAAGACCGTGGCATTGTTCCAAGAGTTACTACTCTTGGTAGTGTCCTGTGCAGAATGTACTGTTGGTAAGCGCCTAACTTTTCTGAACCTAGTTTTCTTCCCTGTAAACTGAACGTTGGAAACCACATCATGTTGTAAAGATTGGAGATGAAGTTTGGAAGTCCAAGCCACCTAGTAGGCAGTAGGAGCATAACAATGATTATTTTCATAACTGCATTTCCTGTGTCTTCATGAGTTTTCTATTTCCTTGGGGTTTCTCAACTTCATAAACGGCTTTCTCCTTTTTTGTGAATGACCCGAAGAGTCTTTGGTACTCTGTATAAAGAAGAGGATGGGAAACTGGGAAGCTATGACAAACCTGGACAGCATATTAAAAAGCATTTTTTTTTCCTACAGCAAAGCTTAGATAGTTTAACATAAGAATTTGTACAATAATTTTTAAAAATCTTTGGCCTCAGTGGCCTCTTACACACTAACTATGCCGCAGTCACCAGTGTTTGGGAGAGATCATTGGTCTTCAAAAACCATGAACTGACAGGATTTCAGCACAGTAAGTTTTCCAAATTGCAGTGTGTAGTACGCATAACAGTGAGCAAGGTCCTGGATAATACGGAGGAGGATGCCTAATTTAGACAATCTACTTTAAGTAAAAAAAAAAAAATTCACAGATACCCATCAGTTACTACTTTAAGGTTCTAACAGCGTCTTAATCTGAGAAACAAAGGCTTCACAAAATATGAGCTTACTGGGATTAAAAAGCATTTTTTAATATGAGGCTTCCTGGGATACGGATCATTTCTTGAGAATTGTAGGTGGAAAACTAAGACAAATAAAGTTGGAGTCTGAACTATGGATTCCACTTGACAGAGTAGGTTCCTTATCTCCCTTCAACATCTTCTGTAAAAATCCACTCCCTCAAGTCTCCTTCGGAAGCTCACCACTCCAGAGAGCTCCCTTCCCTGGTGGTCTGGTGGAGCCCAGGAATGCTGGCCTTTAGGGCACACCAGCCAGACCTGTTTGCTCACTCAAGTTTAGAGTGAGCAGCATGGGAGGTCCTGATAAGCTGGCTTCTTAAGCATGTAAGGTAGGTTCTGAGCACTTGAACAGGCTGGTGAGACAAATTGTCAAGTGGTCCCTAGGAAGTCTACATTAAAAAAAAAGAATAAAAGCATGAATTTGATTAGCAAACTGTCCTATTAGAGCCCTAAAAGATGATTCTACTTAGAACACTTTCAAATCTCTTATGTTTAACCTTGGAAAAGAATCATCTTATCTATCTCTTTAAATAGTGTTTCAGGACTCTTTTTTTTTTCTCCTAAATTACCTGGATGCTAGAAAAATTTAAACCAAGAAGGATGAAAAACTGGTGGTTCTGCAGTTTTCAATCTAAGGGAATTGACCAAGAAGAAAAAACAAAACATGGACAGTAGATGAAAGTAATACTATGCTCACACACTCATTTCATATTAATATTTCTCAGAATGGCTGTAGAAGAGATTTTCCCATTACTGAAATCTTATTTTTCCCATAAAACTATGTTATATTAGTTGAAAAGGACCTGTAAAGTTTTCCTTCTGAAAATCTCCTCATCTCAAGATGATTACTGATTCATAACTTATCAGAACTTAATTTTTAATTAATTTTAACTCTAATAAAAAATTACGGTTTTTCTGGTTTAGAAAGTAAAATGATCATTCCAGGAATTTTCAATGCTCTTTGGAACTGGTACAAGATTCCTATGTTTACTTGGAAATATGGTTTCTGAACATATTTCCTTTTATATTTGAGAAATTTCATCTAAACTATTTTTGCTCTTTGGAAAAAAAAAATGATTCTCTTCTTTCTTTTAATAGTAATATCTTCAGAGTGATTTAAAAAAAGAAATCTCATCTTTAACTTGGTGGGGACCTCTTTTACTTTTACTATTTTATCACTCTATTGTAAATCAACATCTTGTTTCCAATTTGTGCTTTTTAAGAAATTTCCTTCAAGATACTGAAGTCAGGAAACAACTGGTGATGGTTTGGGTCACTTATTCATCAGAGAGTCTAGGCCCCTGCAGAGAATCCACCCTATTTTTTTTTCTTGGTATACAGTTGATTTACAATGTTGTGTTAATTTCTGCTGTACAGCAACGTGATTCAGTTATACATATAATTATTTTCCACATATTTTCCATTGTGGTTTATCATAGGATATTGAATATATATCCCTGTGCTATACAGTAGGACACTGTTGCTTACCCATCCTAAACGTACTAGTTTTCATCTGCTGATCCCAGACTGTCGCTCCATCCATCCCCTGCATCCCTCTCCCTTGGCAACCGCCAGTCTATTCTGTGTCTATTTCACAGATAAGTTCATTTGTGTCATATTTTAGATTCCATGTATAAGTGATATCCTGTTCGTTGTTCTCTTTCTTACTTGCTTCACTTAGTGTGATAATCGCTGTCTAGGCCCGTCCAGGTTGCTGCTGGTGGCATTATTTCATTCTTTTTTATGGATCAGCCTTATTAGAAACCAGCAAGTGCTGTGGGTCAGGTTTGTTGGCGTGCCGTTGGCCGGAAAAGTGGAAGGTTGAACGCAGTGAAGCACTGGGTCCACAGAAACAAGTGCTGATGGGAGCCTGTCCCTCAATTCCCATGGGTCTAGACTGTGTCTGTCCTGCCCAACTAGAAATGCATTTTGGTCAATAAAAACTGTTCCATGTGTGAAACGTACTTTTTAAAGTTTATTTTAAATATATTAGATTATATCAGGAGAATTTGTGAACTCCTTTTGAAATAATGATTTTCAAATTTTTCAAACCATCAAAATAAATACATTATATTACTAAATGTGTTTTTAAAATATGTTATCCAGATCTATATCCTCAGCAATTTATATTCATAACAAAACCTTTATTTTTTTTAAATGGAGTCAGCTTTATACATGAAGCTAAGAGTCCACTAGAGGTCACTTTTTCAACTTATTTCCCTTAAAAATGGAAAAATTTAGCTGTGATTCCTGCCATTGAATCTTTTTTACATGCCTTTGTTTCCCATATTGGAATTTTTGACTCCTCCTAGAAAAAAATGTCTATATTTCAAACATTTTTCCCCTGAAATCTTTCTGAGACTGATATGTTCTTATGTTTCAAGCATATTTTCTATTGTGACATTTTAAATGATTAGATATCTAAGTCTGTATTAATTTTTGATTATTTAAATATCTCTTTGAACATTAGTATATAGAATACGTGTGACTATTTCATAAAGTTTTCATGGATTTTACAATGCTGTATTAGTGTGATTTCCCTGGAGGCTCAGTGGTAAAGAATCCGCCTACCACTGCAGGAGACTCTGGTTTGATCTCTGTTCTGGGAAGATCCCCTGGAGAAAGAAATGGCAACTCACTCCAGTATTCTTGCCTAGGAGATCCCATGGACAGAGGAGCCTGGCGGAATATAATCTGTGGGGTTGCCAAGAGTCAGACATGACCTAGCAGCTGAACAATAACTTTAGTGTGAAAGAATCAGACTAACTGCTATTACATTACTAGTAACAGTACTTGTGCATAAAAAGTAACTTTACAAACATATCTTTGTGTATATACAATCTTGTGTATTTTCCACTAAACCATCTGGCATAAAGGTATAATTTTCTGGCCTCCCAGTTCAATAAATGTCCTCTCCATAACTATATTGATTTTAAAACATTTTCAGTTATTAAAATTTACCCCAGATTAATGGTTTTTAAACTCAGAAATAATGCAGTGCAGTATCTCATTTCTCTATGAAATGGAGGCATTTAAAGGGAAATATTGTAGAGAGATTTATTCTTAGCTTCCAAAAGATTGTCTCTGTATCATTCACTAGACACTCATTCATGTAAATGATTCCTTTAACAACAAAGATCCCTTTAGCATAATTTTTACCAATGTTGAAAAGATCTTATTGAAGAAAATATTTGATATCTGAAAAAAAAGTTAAAATCATTCTACATATACTACTTAATTTTGATATTATGTTATTTTCATACTTGAATGTAATATATGAATAATTTCTCCATGTAAAGTACTGAAATATTACAGAAACTCGCTATAATCCAAACCTTCCCAAAGGTATGACACTTTATATGTATTCTCCTCTGACGTAGGTCTTGTAATAAAGAGTTACATTTAAATGTTTCAAACACCTATTAATAGAATATATACCTATATTTTGCTTTATGTACACATGTTTTAAAGATAAATATAAGATGCAACAAATTGTTCTGTCATTTATGTACTTGATTTTGATTTAATAATAGGTGTTGGAATTATTTACAAGTTGGTTCCTATAAATCTCTCTCATTCTTTTGATCTACAGCATGAAGTCTTTGAGAATGATTATAGTTGAATTCGCCATTTTCCTAGAGAAGTCCAGTTCATTTCCTTTTTTCTCTTAGAAACAGCGTGTGTGTGTGTGTGTGTGTGTGTGTGTGTGTGTGTGTATCCTCCTGTATGTGGTCAAGCATTCCTCTCCACAGGATTCTATGAAGAGAATTTCTAGGTCATAGGGAAGAAGCATTGAACACATTAGTTGATACTGCCAAGTGGCTCTTCTCTCAGGGTCTCACCAATGCCCTCTCAACCAGTAACAACTGGAGAAGAGCAGACTTCCCACACTGAAGCCAACATTCATTACCTATCTTTACATTTTTTTTTGTCATTTCTATGGTATCTCATGTCTGAAATTGCATTTGCCTAGTTATTAGTACTATTCGCATTCACCCTCTATCCATTCCTTTAGTGAGCATTTGTATTTCCTCTTTCGTGCATTTCTTATTTATATTTTTTGCCCATTTTTCTACTTCATCATTTGCTTTTTCTTTCTAATCTCGAGCAGATTTTATGTATTTTGAATACTAAGTGCTTCCTAGGTGAAAGTGAAAGTGTTACTTGCTCAGTCATGTCCCACTCTTTGTGACTTCATGGAGTGTAGCCTATGAGTCTCCTCTGTCCATGGAATTCTCTAAAGAAAAATATTGGGATGGGTAGCCATTCCCTTCTCCCAGGGATCATCCCCACCCAGGAATCCAGCCCATGTCTCCTGCATGGTAGGCAGATTCGTTACCGTCTGAGCCACCAGGGAAGCCTAGTTATATTTATGCAAATTTATTTTTCCAGTTCATTTCTTGACTTTTAACTTTATAATTTCTCTGTGGTAAAAAATTTTTAATTTTTAAGCTGTCAATTTACCAATTCTTTCTCTTGTAGCTTTAATTTTGGTATCTTGGTTAAGAAGATCACTCCAGGATTTCCTTGGGGCTCCAGTGGTTAAGAGTTCACCTGCCAATGCAGGGGACACAGGTTCAATCCCTGGTCCAGGAGGATTCCACAGGTCACAGGGCAGCCAAGCCTGTGCGCCGCAACTACTGAGCCCCTGGGCCCTAGAGCCTCTGCTCCACGACAGCAGAAGCCACCGCAAGGAGAAGCCCACACACTGCAATTAGAGAGTGGTCCCTGCTTGCCACAACTAGAGAAAGTCCTCGCACAGCAATGAAGAACCAGCACAGCCAAATATAAATAACATTTAAAAAGACCACTTCTACTCGCCAAACTTATAGTTCATCCAGCTATCTTATATCTTATATTTTCATCTAATTCTCATATAGTTTTATTGTTATAATTGTTGTCTTCAAATTTCATGAGGATTAGGTTTGTGTGTGAGGCACAAATCTCATTTCACTCTTTTTCCCAAATGGATGGTGAATATTCTTTATACCCTTTGATGTGTAGTTACATCTTCTTATTGATTTAAAATGTTATTCTTATGATAATGTAAATTTCCTTTCACAGAATTATTTCTGGGCACTTCACTATTAATTTATCATTATTAATGGATACTTATACAATATCACATTTTTAAAAGTAGCACACATTTGGCTATCTGGCATATCACACTCTTTTTTCTTCCTTAAAATGGCAAAATTAATAACAAAGTTACCTTCGCTATTTTGATTTACTCTTTCACATTAGTTTTTTTGTTGTTCTTAAATATTTACCTATTTATTTGACTGCTCTGGGTCTTCATTGTGGTGTGTAGGAAAACAGACACCATGTTTTCCTTTTTTTCTTTTAAAGAAATGTATTTATTTATTTGGCTGTGCCAGGTCTTAGTTGTGGCATGCGGAAGCTGGTTCCCTGACTAGGGATCGAACCCAGGCTCCCTGTGTTGGGAGCATGGAGTCTTCGCCACTGTATCATCAGGGAAGTCCCTCACATTGATTTTAGAATTAGCTTGTGAAGGTTACTGAAAAATCCTATTGAAAGTGAGAATTAAACTGAATTCACATGTTAATTCTGGGGCAAAACGATACGTACAGTCTTCTTCTCAGTGAATATATGTATCTAAAATTTTTAGGTCATAATATGTTCTTCAGTTAATGCATTTTCCTAAGACGACTGGTCTTACCAGGTTTATTCATGGTCATGCTACAATTATTGATATTGTGAATTAAATTTTTTATTCTTTCACCATTTCTCATGATTGCTTGTGTAAAAGAAAGCTAATTTTTGAAGACTGACCTGGTGCCTGTCTACCTAAAAGGATTAATTCTAAATATTCATTCTAATAGCTTGTCAGGTGACCCTCTTAGATGATTTTTCCATCAGTAATCATATCATCATTCAATGATGACAGTGTTGTTTCTTCCTTTCAAAGATTTATCCCTCATTTATTTTTCTGGCTTATTGCATAAGCTAGAATCTTGAAAATGTTGAATTGAAGGAATATTGAGCATCTATATCTTCTATTGGCTTTAATGAGGAAAATTTTAGTATGTCATTATAATGATTTTGCTAAAATTTTTGACAGTCATTCTTTATTAAGTTAGGGAACATGATGTTAGCATTTAATTTGTATATAACATAATAAAATGTCATTCTTGTCATACAGTGTAATTACTATTTTAAAAGTGTTAAACAATAATGGATTATTTTGTTGCTCAGTGCTTCAAATAAACTGCATACAATATGAATTAGTCTATTTGACATCTAATGTGAGTGAAGCTGGGGCTTATCCTTGAAAAATATTCAGAAGCAGCTAAAACCTTTGATCTGAGCTTTAGGTTTTCTTTCAACTGAAATTGTAGTCAAGGCTATGGTTTTTCCAGTAGCCATGTATGGATGTGAGAGTTGGACTATGAAGAAAGCTAAGTGCTGAAGAATTGATGCTTTTGAAATATGGTGTTGGAGAAGACTCTTGAGAGTCCCTTGGACTGCAAGGAGATCCAACCAGTCAATCCTAAAGGAAACCAGTCCTGAATATTCATTAGAAGGACTGATGCTGAAGTTGAAACTCCAATACTATGGCCACCTGATGTGAAGCACTGACTCATTTGAAAAGACCCTGATGTTGGGAGAGATTGAAGGCGGGAGGAGAAGGGGATGACAGAGGATGAGATGGTTGGATGGCATCACCAGCTCGATGGACATGAGCTTGAGTAAGTCCCAGGAGTTGGTGATGGGCAGGGAGGCCTGGCGTGCTGCAGTCCATGTGGTTGCAAAGAGTTGGAAACAACTGAGTGACTGAATTGAACTGAACTGAAGGCTGTTTGTCAGAGAAATCTGAACCAAAGCTGTAAAGAATGCACCACTGGTGTGGATTAAAATATAAAATACAACACACCTTTAAACTACATATTAATTACTTTGTCCAGTTTTTCCTAAGAACATTGATGCTTAAAACTAACCAACTACTAGGTACCCCACTATTAGTCTTGACATTGTTATAATGAATATCTCCAACCAATGATAGTATAGGGAGTCTGTGATTTATTTAACGGACATTTAAAGAATACTCATTTTTTGCCAGGCATAGAAGATGAATATTAAAGTTAGAGGAACGTTATACCTCTGAAAATCTGAGTCGATTCAATTGTCATTGTCATATTCTAGAAGTCAAAACAGGCACCCAAACTTAAACATTTATCCCTGGTGTACCACAACAGTTCTGAACATTCAGATATCCCCAGGACACTTGTGGAAAGTCCATCATGTCAGTACAACTTCATATAATCTCAGTCTCTCACACTTGAGTGTTTCAGAATCTTTAGGTGACATGCTGTCAGAATGGACTGAATGCAGATAAGAAAGTCCACTTCTCTTTTAACTCACATAGTAAAGAGATTTATAGAAATATAAGACAAGTCTTCTCTTCCCACTAAATTACTTTTGACTCTGGGAAATATGATTATTCTTCATAAAATATATACAATTTCTCATACTAAAAGCCTTGGAGTTATCCTTCATTCCTCTATTTTTCTCCTATTCTTCATGCAAATTATCAATGAATCCTGTTGGCTCCACATCAAAATGTATCACAGTATGATACATATCTCATCATCTTTGCCACTACCACATTGCCTGGCCCATGCAAAGATGGTATCAAGCCTGGATTATTATAATAACCTTCTATTGCTTCCCTTTAGTGAAGGCCTTTCTTAGCTTCACTGACTTGATCTGGCTTAAATTTTATTTTATTTTTCCATCTATTTTTTCTTTTTCTAAAAAAATCTTTTTGAAGTATAGTTGATTTACAATTTGCAATGTAATATTAGTTTCAGGCACTGTGTCTCTTTACTAAACTTCCCCATCTTTACAAAATCATTTATTATTAACAGTCCACATTATGAAGCTATTATTTGTCTAATTTTCTTGTTCCTTCTGAAATGTGTCTTGCGAATAAAATGCATTTCTACCAAAATTTTTCTTCATGAGTAAATCCATCATCAATTTTCAAGATGGAAAGGCAATTGTCTCCTTGTAAGAGTAGCAGTAGTAAATACTTTGCCTCTTCCAACTTTGGTCCACATGACTTGGTTTTCTGTTTTAAGTATTTGTATCTTCCAAACTTCAAGTTTTTCTAAACAAGTAGAAACTGAATTATCTTTCTTCATATGTATTTTATCATGTACTGTTTTCATTTAGTTGAGTCATCAGTAATGCACATTTGCAATGACTTTTATTTTAGAAGAAATATGGATAATAATAGAGTTTGTATTTCTTTATCATTTTGTACTTACCAAAGCATTTCATTTACACTTTCTCACTTAATCATCATAGTGACCCTGGAAATGGTCCACATACGTATTTTTTAGGCTTAAATTAATAAATAAAATTTTGTTTTATGTAATTTTAACCATTTTTATTTTTCTTTCTCATTTTATTAAGATATAATTGATGAGCTCGATAAAGGACAGAAATGGTATGGACCTAACAGAAGCAGAAGATATTGAGAAGAGATGGCAAGAATACACAGAACTGTACCAAAAAGATCTTAACGACCCAGATAATCACGATGGTGTGATCACTGACCTAAAGCCAGACATCCTGGAATGTGAAGTCAAGTGGGCCTTAGAAAGCATCACCACGAACAAAGCTAGTGGAGGTGATGGAATTCCCGTTGAGCTATTCCAAATCCTGAAAGATGATGCTGTGAAAGTGCTGCACTCAATATGTCAGCAAATTTGGAAAACTCAGCAGTGGCCACAGGACTGGAAAAGGTCAGTTTTCATTCCAATCCCAAAGAAAGGCAATGCCAAAGAATGCTCAAACTACCACACAATTGCACTCATCTCACACGCTAGTAAAGTAATGCTCAAAATTCTCCAAGCCAGGCTTCAGCAATATGTGAACCGTGAACTTCCTGATGTTCAAGCTGGTTTTAGAAAAGGCAAAGGAACCAGAGATCAAATTGCCAACATCTGCGGGATCATGGAAAAAGCAAGAGAGTTCCAGAAAAACATCTATTTCTGCTTTATTGACTATGCCAAAGCCTTTGACTGTGTGGATCACAATAAACTGTGGAAAATTCTGAAAGAGATGGGGATACCAGATCACCTGATCTGCCTCTTGAGATATTTGTATGCAGGTCAGGAAGCAACAGTTAGAACTGGACATGGAACAACAGACTGGTTCCAAATAGGAAAAGGAGTTCGTCAAGGCTGTATATTGTCACCTGTTTATTTAACTTCTATGCAGAGTACATCATGAGAAACGCTGGGCTGGAAGAAACACAAGCTGGAATCAAGATTGCCGGAAGAAATATCAATAACCTCAGATATGCAAATGATACCACCCTTATGGCAGAAAGTGAAGAGGAACTAAAAAGCCTCTTGATGAAAGTGAAAGTGGAGAGTGAAAAAGTTGGCTTAAAGCTCAACATGCAGAAAACGAAGATCATGGCATCCGGTCCCACTACTTCATGGGAAATAGATGGGGAAACAGTGGAAACAGTGTCAGACTTTATTTTTCTGGGCTCCAAAATCACTACAGATGGTGACTGCAGCCATGAAATTAAAAGATGCTTACTCCTTGGAAGGAAAGTTATGACCAACCTAGGTAGCATATTCAAAAGCAGAGACATTACTTTGCCAACAAAGGTCCTTCTAGTCAAGGCTATGGCTTTTCCTGTGGTCATGTATGGATGTGAGAGTTGGACTGTGAAGAAGGTTGAGAGCCGAAGAATTGATGCTTTTGAACTGTGGTGTTGGAGAAGACTCTTGAGAGTCCCTTGGACTGCAAGGAGATCCAACCAGTCCATTCTGAAGGAGATCAGCCCTGGGATTTCTTTGGAAGGAATGATGCTAACGCTGAAACTCCAGGACTTTGGCCACCTCATGCGAAGAGTTGACTCATTGGAAAAGACTCTGATGCTGGGAGGGATTGGGGGCAGGAGGAGAAGGGGAAGACAGAGGATGAGATGGCTGGATGGCATCACTGACTCGATGGAGATGAGTCTGAGTGAACTCCGTGAGTTGGTGATGGACAGGGAGGCCTGGCGTGCTGCAATTCATGGGGTTGCAAAGAGTCGGACACGACTGAGAGACTGATCTGATCTGATGGTATAAATTTAAGAGGTACAGCATAATGACTTGACCAACATATATTATGAAATGATTACCACAACAGACTTAGTGAACATTCTTATATAGATTTTTTAAAAAAGAAAAAAAAAATTTTTTCCCTTGTGATGAGAACTCTTAACAACTTTCAACTTTTATAAGAACTTCGTTGAAAATGATACAATAGGCTCCTTCTCCCTCTGCTAAAGAAAAGTTATAATAGAAAGACTATCAGGTCTTCATGGCAAACAAATAAACATAGCCATTTTGAGGTCAAGTCAGTTGGGTTGATTGCCTCTTATGGTTAGTCACAGTCTAAAAAGCACAAAAGAATAACTTTAAAAGAAATACATTTTAAACTTGCCCGGTGCTTATTTTCCAGCTCAAATGTAGAGTGTGCATAATCAGGCCAGGGTTTGTGTGTGTGCGCGTGTGTGTGGTAGTCTCTAGTGGGCTTCCCAAGTGGCTCAGTGGTAAAGAACCCACCTGCCAATGCAGGAGACACAGGAGATGAGAGTTCAATTCCTGGGTCAGGAAGACCCCTTTGAGATGGAAATAGCAACCTACCCCAGTATTCTTGCTTGGAAAATCCCATGGACAGAGGTGCTGGGTGCCCCAGTCTATGGGGTCACAAAGACTAGTATACAACTTAGTGAGTAAGCAGACACTGGTGCTGAGCAGAACTCAGTATTTCATGGTTAGAAAACATGAGTACAAACATATCACAAAACTAGACCCAAGCTTCAATTTCCCTGAAAATATTTCATACATTTTCTCCTTCCAAAATTTCAATTACATATATTCATTCTTGAGATTACAGTTGCTGTAAAATATTCTTTCTTACCATAGCAATATCTGAAGAGAATTTGAAAAACCATTCAGCTTTCACTGTTGGTCAAGTGAACCAACATTCCCTGTTCACATAACAGCATAGTTAGTAGAATCCAAAATGCATTCTAATTCTGACTATAGCATCCAGTTAACGCTCATGGAAATTATGTGTATATATTACATAATATTTATAATTATATGATGTATAAATATGTCCCTATAATTTGTAGTAATTTGACAGAGGCTCTAAGTTTTCTATTCTTAGGTAAGTTCTAACAAAGGTCTTACTGCTTGCCGCCTTCTTTACATGTTATTCTGATGACCGATTTCTATTTTAAATTCAGATTTCTCTTCCTTCTGCTCACTTTCCATTCCTTAAGCAGGGACTCTCTAATTCTTGGAATACCTTTGAACCTTCACACTTCCTCTCTCCATGGTTTCACTTTCCTTCCTTTTCCTTTCTCGAGTGTTCAGTTTCTCCACCCTCAGGTCCTTCCATCCCCTCCCCTCACCACTCCTTCCTTCCAGTTGGTATAGCTGACTAGGGGTCGCCAATTCCCAAAGAGGAGAAGGGAAAAGCATAGATTCCTATCCTATACTTTTTGGCTACTTTGCAGCTGTTTCTCTGCCTCTCCCTCTCCCTCTACCCTTGCCCCTTCCTTTCTGCGACTATTAACTTCTTTTCTATTCTCCCCTTTCCTCCTTTGGTAATTTCCTATAGCTTCTACTGGAATTCTTTCAATCATTACTTACTTCTTTTCTTTTCTTTCTTTCTTTATTTTATTTTTGGGTGCATTGGGTCTACATTGTGGCATGTGGGCTTCTCTTTAGTTGTGTCTCCGGGCTTAGGTGCCTGGTGGCATTTGGGATCTAAGTTCCCTGAAGAGGGATCGAACCTGCCTCCCCTGCATTGGAAGGCAGATTCTTAGCCACTGCACTGCCAGAGAAAAGTCTCAACTTACTTCTTATTCTTTTAGGTAGTAGTTACCATGTTGCTTTTTCATAAGGGCATCACTGACATGAGTTTGAGCAAGCCCTGGGAGGAGTTGATGATGGACAGGGAAGCCTGGTGTGCTGCGGTCCGGTCCATGGGGTCGCAAAGAGTCAGACAAGACTGAGCAACTGAACCGAACTGACTACCATGTTGCAGTTTCAGGATACAGGTAAAAAGATACGGCTACTGTTAAAAAAAAGAAACGTCAGTTATTTAAGTCACCAAGTAAAAGTCACACTGACCATTATCTTGGAGCTTAGACTAGAGGCTGCTGTCCCCACTCTTAGGCAATTCCAGTGATCTCCCATACTGCTTGAATATTATGAGTCATTATAGTGAATCTTGGGTTTCCCTGGTAACTCAGATGGTAAAGAATCCGCCTGCCAATGCAGGAGATGAAAGTTCAATCCCTGGATTGAGAAGATCCCCTGGAGAAGGGATTGGCAACCCACTCCAATATTCTTTCCTGCAGAATTCCATGGACAGAGGAGCCTGGTGGGCTGTAGTCCCTTGGGTCGCAAGAGTTGGACACAATTTAGCAATTAAAGAACAACAATAGAGGATCTTGGCTTGCCACTAACAATGTAGAAGTGAGTGCCCCTAGTTTTGCAAGAGGCCAATAAGGAATATTATAAGATAGTTATGCATTCATGAAAGAAACAGAATTGTGGATATTGTCAATGTCTTAAAAGAAATATCTGTTAAGTGTGTTAAGAAACCCTGAGGATATATTCTCTTGCTTATAGAGAAAAAGAAGCCTTATAGTTTAGCTTCCACGGCCCCATAAAAATGATTCACAGCAAAATTTAGTTAGTTCAGTCACTCAGTCGTGTCTGACTCTTTGTGACCCCATGAATTGCATCACGCCAGGCCTCCCTGTCCATCACCAACTCCTGGAGTTCACTCAAACTCACGTCCATCGAGTGGGTGATGCCATCCAACCATCTCATCCTCTGTCATCCCCTTCTCCTCCTTCCCCCAATTCCTCCCAGCATCAGAGTCTTTTCCAATGAGTCAACTCTTCGCATGAGGTGGCCAAAGTACTGGAGTTTCAGCTTTAGAATCATTCCTTCCAAAGAAATCCCAGGGCTGATCTCCTTCAGAATGGACTGGTTGGATCTCCTTGCAGTCCAAGGGACTCTCAAGAGTCTTCTCCAACACCACAGTTCAAATGCATCAATTCTTCAGCGAACAGCTTTCTTCCCAGTCCAACTCTCACATCCATACATGACCACAAGAAAAACCATAGCCTTGACTAGACGGACCTTTGTTGGCAAAGTAATGTCTCTGCTTTTGAATATGCTATCTAGGTTGATCATAACTTTCCTTCCAAGGAGTATGCGTCTTTTAATTTCATGGCTGCAATCACCATCTGCAGTGATTTTGGAGCCCAGAAAAATAAAGTCAGCCACTGTTTCCACTGTTTCCCCATCTATTTCCCATGAAGTGATGGGACCAGATGCCATGACCTTTGTTTTCTGAATGTTGAGCTTTAAGCCAACTTTTTCGCTCTCCACTTTCACTTTCATCAAGAGGCTTTTGAGTTCCTCTTCACTTTCTGCCATAAGGGTGGTGTCATCTGCATATCTGAGGTTATCGATATTTCTCCCGGCAATCTGGATTCCAGCTTGTGCTTCTTCCAGCCCAGTGTTTCTCATGATGTACTCTGCATAGAAGTTAAATAAGTAGGGTGACAATATACAGCCTTGACATACTCCTTTTTCTATTTGGAACCAGTCTGTTGTTCCATATCCAGTTCTAACTGTTGCTTCCTGACCTGCATATAGGTTTCTCAAGAGGTAGGTCAGGTGGTCTGGTATTCCCATCTCTTTCAGAATTGTCCACAGTTTATTGTGATCCACACAGTCAAAGGCTTTGGCATAGTCAATAAAGCAGAAATAGATGTTTTTCTGGAACTCTCTTGCTTTTTCGATGATCCAACAGATGTTGGCAATTTGATCTCTGTTTCCTCTGCCTTTTCTAAAACCAGCTTGAACATCTGGAAGTTCACGGTTCATGTATTGCTGAAGCCTGGCTTCGAGAATTTTGAACATTACTTTACTAGCGTGTGAGATGAGTGCAATTGAGCGCTAGTTTGAGCGTTCTTTGGCATTGCTTTTCTTTGGGATTGGAATGAAAACTGACCTTTTCCAGTCCTGTTGCAACTGCTGAGCTTTCCAAATTTGCTGGAATATTGAGTGCAGCACTTTCACAGCATCATCTTTCAGGATTTGAAATAGCTCAACTGGAATTTCATCACCTCCACTAGCTTTGTTCGTAGTGATGCTTTCTAAGGCCCACTTGACTTCACATTCCAGGATGTCTGGCTCTAGGTCAGTGATCACACCATCGTGATTATCTGGGTTGTGAAGATCTTTTTGGTACAGTTCTGTGTATTCTTGCCATCTCTTCTCAATATCTTCTGCTTCTGTTAGGTCCATACCATTTCTGTCCTTTATCGAGCCCATCTTTGCATGAAATGTTCCCTTGGAATCTCTAATTTTCTTGAAGAGATCTCTAGTCTTTCCCATTCTGTTGTTTTTCTCTATTTCTTTGCATTGATCGCTGAGGAAGCCTTTCTTATCTCTTCTTGCTGTTCTCTGGAACTCTGCATTCAGATGCTTATACAAAATTTACAGCAAAATTTACCAGCATGTAAAATTGGTTGATGGAATTAGGAATGATTAACTCAAAAGAAACCAGATAAGACATGATAACTGTCTTGAAATAGTTGAAGTACTATTAAATAATTAATAAATTATTTACTTCTGGAGGATTTTCTACTATATTTTTTTGCTTTTAGTATGTTAGGTACTGTTCTGGCTGGGCTTCCCAGGTGGTGCTAGTGGTAAAGAACCCACTTGCCAATGCAGGAAAAGTAAGAGATGGAGGTTCAATCCTTAGGTTGTGAAGATGCCCTGGAAGAGGGCATGGCAACCCACTCCAATATTCTGGCCTGGAGAATCCCATGGACAGAGGAACCCAATGGGCTACATTTCTAGAGTTGCAAAGAGTCAGACACGACTGAAACAACTTAGCACACATGCATGCACTGTTCTGGGTACATTTACTTATGGAGGATGATAATTGGACCAAAAGTGGAAACATATTTTTATTGTTTTAAATAAAGTAAGGGAGATTTTGCCCAATTGTACATTTTCCCCTCTATTCAGATTATATTCTTTTTTATGGCTTAGCTACTCTAGGTGAAAAGGATATTTTCTCCATCCTTTGAAAGATTCTATCATGTATTAATAAGTTGTTCATATACTTATATATGAATGATATACTAAACAGTGCTGTGCTGAGTCACTCAGTCATGTCCTACTCTTTGCAACCCCATGGACTGTAGCCTACCAGGCTCCTCTGTCTACGGGGATTCTCCAGGCAAGGATACTGGAATGGGTTGCCATTCCCCTCTCCAGAGGATCTTCCCAACCCAGGGATTGAACCCAGGTTTCCCTCATTGCAGGCGGATTCTTTATCATCTGAGCCACCAGGGAAGCCCATACAAAACGAGACTAAAGGAAATATATGAAGTCTTCTACCACAGTGGTTCTCAACTAACAACAGCTTTTCCCTCCAGGAGATATTTGACAGTATCTGGAGACTTTTTTTAGGGACATCACAGTTTGGGTGAGGTGCTACTATGTAGAAACTTGGGATGCTGTTAAACATCTTATTAACATAATGCACAGGACAGTCTCCCCCAAACAAAGAAACTTTTCTGAGGTTGAGGAACCCTGGCCTATCACAATAGTAGCCCATTCTACAGAGGTATTCCGAACCAGCCCTGCTTCCCAATTGTATTCTCCATGTCATAAGTAAATGTTAATTTACCCTTTCTCTTCGTTTTCTAGTAAACTCTTACTATTAGTTTCCCTTTCAGCCACTTGTATATTTGAGGTCGGCTTGATAAAGTTTTTTTTTTCTTTTTTAATTTATTTGGCCATGCCAATTTTTTGGCCTTGCCTGGTCTTAGTTGCAGAATGTAGGATCTAGTTCCCTGACCAGGGGTTGAATCTGGGGCCCTGTGCATTGGGAACATAGAGTCTTAGCCCCTGGACCACCAGGGAAGTCCCCAACTTCCTAAAGCTCTTATACTCAGATAAAAGAGAGAAGTACATTTACAATGCTTCTCTTGTGCTCCATACATTCTATCCATCTCCATCAGCTCCTGCTGCTCTATCTTCACAATGTATCCAGCATCCGACCACTTCAGTTTCTTTCACTGCAAATACCACAGTTCAACCACATCATCTCAGCACTAGATGACTTCAGTAGCCTTCTAACAGAACTTCCAACTTTGACCTTTGTGTCCCTGACAATCTATTGTCCACCCAAGAGCCAGAGTGACTCTTTGGAAAACTAAGTCAAATCATGTAATTTTGCTCAGAAACCTTCAACAGTTTCCCTTATCTCTTAGAATAAAATTCGCAATCCTTTCCATCATCTATAGGGTCACACATAATAAGCATTCCTTTCCTCTTTAACCGAAGGCTTCCTAGATATCTTGAATGGTAAAGAATCTGCCTGCAAAGCTGGAGACCTGGGTTGAATCCCTGGGTCAGGAAGATCCCCTTGAGGAGGGCATGGCAACCCACTCCAGTATTCTTTCCTGGAGAATTCCATGTGCTGAGGGGCTTGGTGGGCTACAGTCCATGGGGTCACAAAGAGTTGGACAGGACTGAGTGACTTTCACTTTCCTCTTTTACCTGTTCTTCTATAACTCATTGTCTCTCTGTTTCTATCACATTGGCCTCCTTGATCTACCTGAATTGCATCAAGCATGTCTTTTTCAGAATATTTTTTTTTCTCCATATCTGCACAGTTTGCTTCATCTCTCTGCAATGGCCATTTGTCAAAATTGTTCTTGAATACTCTATATTTTAAAAGCAACATTCTATCCTTCAAACAAATATCTCTATCTTGCTTACTATGATTAAGATTTCAGTGGTTTAATTATCATTATCCTCCCTTCACTGTGATGAAAGTTCAATAAAGGTCTAAGTTGTTTTGTGTTGTTATTTAGTATAACATTTCAAGCACCTAGAACAGCACCTGATACAAAATAAACACTAAGAAAAAACTTTTGAATGAATATTGCTCTTGTTCAGTGGCTCAGTCATGTCCAACTTTACAACCCCATGGACTGCAGCATGCTAGGCTTCCCTGTCCTTCACCAACTCCCAGAGCTTGCTCAAACTCATGTCCATTGAGTCAGTGATGCCATCCAACCATCTCATCCTTTGTCATTCTCTTCTCTTCCTGCCTTCAGCTTCAGGGTCTTTTCTAGTGAGTTGGCTTTTCTCATCACGTGGCTAAAGTATTGGAGTTTCAGCTTCAGCATCAGTCCTTCCAATGAATATTCAGGATTGATTTCCTTTAGGATTGGCTGGTTTGATCTCCTTACTGTCCAAGGGACTCTCAAGAGTCTTCTCCAGCACCACAGTTCAAAAGAATAAACCTATCCTATACCTATAGGTTGACATTTTAAAAAGTGAAGTGAAAGTGAAGATCACTCAGTTGTGTCCAACTCTTTGCAACCCCATGGACTATATAGTCCTTGGAATTCTCCAGGCCAGAATACTGGAGCAGGCAGCCTTTCCTTTCTCCAACCCAGGGGTTGAACCCAGATCTCCTACACTGCAGGCAGATTCTTTATCAGCTGAACCACAAGGAAAGCCCACTTAAAAACATTTTAAAAACCACCATTTAAAAATTATTATTAAGTATATCAGAAAACATAATATATTGTACAGTACTTAAATTAAACTCTGATTTGTAGCACAACTCTCTCCTCAGCAGGACTGACACTTTGGAATCCTGGAGGAACATCCTTTCATGTGAGACAATTTGTTAAAACAAACATGATAAAACATTGATGCAATTCTATCACAGTGAATTAAAATGTCATCTTACCGTATAGTTATGTAGTGACAAGGCAGAATCCAAATGCGGCCTAATAGCAGTCCTCAGTGACTCCTTATTTTATAGGACTTTTAATGCAATGTTCTGGCATCTGTGAATATTTACTCAATTGAATTGTATGAGAGAAGTGTTTTGTAATCATTTGTATTTAGCCATCTTGATATCTGGTCTCAACACAGCTACAGAGCAGATAGAATTGGGGCCGTAACAAGATGCTTAATCTCTGAGGCTCATTCTAAGAACTCTGGGTTCTTAGAGCACTTGGGGACACCCAGATGTGCCTCTCAAATCGTGCTTCCTTGAGTAGAAAAAAATCAAAGCCTCAATGACTGATGAAAAACAGTTATGACTAAAGTCCCTTTCTCTTTGTCTTCTTCTCGCTTTGTGGCTGCTGCGTGTGGACTGCCTTCTGGCGTGGGAGCTCTGGGCGACTCACACGTCTGCTGGGGTACCACCGGCTTCTCTGTCATCCTGCTGTGATTCCCTCAAGCTAGTTTGGGGCTGCAGGCCACCACTTCCATTCTCATCCCATTTCCTGTTTGTTCAGGAGGTACCTGCCATCCTGCTATGACAGTCTGTTCTGCCCGGCTCTCTATCCCCACGCCACTGTCTCTGCGATCAGTAGTTCCTGAACTCTGGTTCCCGACAGCTTGCCAACAGCACACTCTGCCCTTGTCATCTCTCGCCTATCACACCTGCTGCTGCCACCTGTTCCGGTACCTTGCCAACATCTCCCCTACCGCCTTCAGTGCTGGCTATGCTCCTGCAAGGGAGGAAGAATATTTTTTTCCTAATCAGTGGCTGCTGTTGGACAGTGACACAACCAAGCAGTGACGTCTGGGAAATATTATGTCGTCTGTCCTTGAGATAGTGCACTCACTTTCATTGTTGCCAAGACATTTAACCACAAAGCTCTGAGGTCTGTGGTGCTTACTGTTCTAGAACTCTCCCCACTGCCACCATCCCCCACCACGACTGCCAACTTTCTAAGAACTGCAACCTCTACCAATCAACATAAGATCCAACTATTAACTCAAACTCCTCCATTAAACTTGTTTTTAAAGTCTTCTTCTTTGATTCTCATATCAAAATTTAGCTATAGGGAGAGAAAGGGAGGGATATTTTGCCAAAGTCTGGTTTCAGCATTTCTGACATTGGCTAGGCTATAGAGATAAGTCAAAATCAAAGAGTCCTGTTATTTCTACTTCCCTGGTGGCTCAGCTGGTAAAGAATCTGCCCGCAATGCGGGAGACCTGGGTTCAATCCCTGGGTTGGGAAGATTCCCTGGAGAGGGGAAAGACTACCCACTCTAGTATTCTGGCCTGGAGAATTCCATGGACTGTACAGTCCATGGGGTCACAAAGAGTCGGACAAGACTGAGTGACTTTCACTTTCATTATGTTTACAGGTAAGTGTGAATTAAGCTTTTAGATTTTAAGGTGAATATTAAGTTGGTATACGATCTGTAAAAGATACATGATTAGGATGTTGATGGTTATACTGCATACTTCTGTGTGACGGATGTGCACTATGATAGTCTGTTTTTCTCCAAAGTGCCAAAGTGAAAACTGGGGATGAGAGAGACGGAAGGAAAATGAGTGAGTATGTTAGAGATTAACAAATTTTCAGAAAACAAGATTTCTTAAAAACTTGCATATTTATAGAATAATAGATTAATGGAGATGCAAAGATCAATAGAAATGAAGTGATATGACATGTTATGTAAGCAATAAACTATTATACACACGTAAGGATTATTATAAGCAGGTTATTTCCAAAGTACAGCTTCCAGAAACTGATCTCTTAAAATGGCAGTCTATTTCCTTTAGGAAATGCTCTCATTTTAGAAAAATTACATCAAGCCAAAAGCTAATTTCACTTACACTCTGTTCTAGAACATTTGATACAAAATAGTCCAATCTCATTAGCAAACCTTTCAAAGCAATCAAAGGTGTAAATGTAAAATCTAGAATATCTGTGATTTGTAAAAGTGAAGAATCAAGAGTTTTGTGCTGAGGGGTCTGTGGAGAGATATATAGCTTTTTGATAAGTGATCTGATAATATACATTCAAATAAAAATTGCTCAAAACCTTTGACTTAGCTATGCCACAGAAATAAAATCAAAGGTACATCTGAATGTTTTGCATTGTAAGTAATTATAGTTAAGAAAATACTGGAAACAACTGAAATAACCACAAAAGAATATATATTTATTCTTTTGATCCTATGGAATATAGAGTGATTATTTAAGATTATTTAAGAGGATTCATATGTATTGATCTAGCCTAAGATGGCTGCCTTTGGCATATTTTTATGTGAGGGAAGCACAACCATGTACACTATAAGATCTCATTTCTTAAAACAATCAGAAAAACAACCCAAATACATATATTTGGGGATATGTGTTTGAAATAGCATGGAAAAAGGCATGGAAGAATATACTATAAACAACGTTGATCAACTAAAAAAAGAAAACATAGGTCTTTTATATTTGAATAAGCTTGTATTCTTTTTTAAATTTAAATTATCTAACATCTAACATCCTGATGTTCAAGCTGGTTTTAGAAAAGGCAGAGGAAACAGAGATCAAATTGCCAACATCTGCTGAATCATGGAAAAAACAAGAGAGTTCCAGAAAAACATCTATTTCTGCTTTATTGACTATGCCAAAGCCTTTGACTGTGTGGATCACAATAAACTGTGGATAATTCTGAAAGAGATGGGAATACCAGACCACCTGACCTGCCTCTTGAGAAATTTGTATGCAGGTCAGGAAGCAACAGTTAGAACTGGACATGGAACAACAGACTGGTTCCAAATAGGAAAAGGAGTACATCAAGGCTGTATATTGTCACCCTGCTTATTTAACTTTTCTATGCAGAGTACATCATGAGAAACGCTGGGCTGGAAGAAGCACAAGCTGGAATCCAGATTGCCAGGAGAAATATCAATAACCTCAGATATGCAGGTGACACCACCCTTATGGCAGAAAGTGAAGAGGAACTCAAAAGCCTCTTGATGAAGGTGAAAGTGGAGAGTGAAAAAGTTGGCTTAAAGCTCAACATGCAGAAAACGAAGATCATGGCATCGGGTCCCATCACTTCATGGGAAATAGATGGGGAAACAGTGGAAACAGTGTCAGACTTTATTTTTCTGGGCTCCAAAATCACTACAGATGGTGACTGCAGCCATGAAATTAAAAGACGCATACTCCTTGGAAGGAAAGTTATGATCAACCTAGATAGCATATTCAAAAGCAGAGACATTACTTTGCCAACAAAGGTCCGTCTAATCAAGGTTATGGTTTTTCCAGTAGTCATATATGGATGTGAGAGTTGGACTGGGAAGAAAGCTGAGAGCCGAAGAATTGATGCTTTTGAACTGTGGTGTTGGAGAAGACTCTTGAGAGTCCCTTGGACTGCAAGGAGATCCAACCAGTCCATTCTGAAGGAGATCAGCCCTGGGATTTCTTTGGAAGGAATGATGCCAAAGCTGAAACTCCAGTCCTTTGGCCACCTCATGCAAAGAGTTGACTCATTGGAAAAGACTCTGATGCTGGGAGGGATTGGGGGCAGGAGGAGAAGGGGACGACAGAGGATGAGATGGCTGGATGGCATCACCGACTGGGTGGACGTGAGTTTGAGTGAACTCTGGGAGTTGGTGATGGACAGGGGGCCTGGCGTGCTGTGATTCATGGGGTCGAAAAGAGTCGGACACGACTGAGCAACTGAACTGAACTGAACTGAACTGAATATCTAAAAACATAAAACACATTTTAAAAAGTGAATCTAACTCTATGCTGATCTATAAAGGTACATGAAATTGAAGTTGCTTCTAGGATTTCTTCCGGTGTGGAAATTATACACTAATTTTCCCAGTCACAGTGATACATTTATACCTAAAGGACTCTCGGTTTTCATACACGCATCATTAAGGGTCCTGTTAATTGTTCAACTCTAATAAAATTATGGGAATAAAATCTTTGTTTTTTTTGAAGTACTCAATTTTAAATTGGGGTTGAAATTGGGACATCAAGGTAAATGTCAGAAAGTTATAACTTCCCAAAAAGGTGTAGTTCTTCCAATTCTATTTTCTGTGATAAACATCCTCAGAGCATTCAATCAAATAATATTTTTAGATCTTTTGTACCATATTGGCTGTGATTCTCTGGCTTTATTTTGAAATATGTTCTTCTGCTTTGTCAACAGTTATCTGTACTTAAAGTATCCTGATATTGCAATTGATTTTGAGAAGCCTTGATTCAGGGGAAATTTACACTGAGATTGTGGCAAACTAACAATCCCAAAGGAATTGGGAACATTATTTTAAAATACAGCCAGAGAATCACAGACAATATGGTAAAAAACATCTGAGAATATTATTATTTGATTGAATGATCTGAGAATGTTTATCATGGAAAATAGAATTGAAAAGATTATACCTTTTCTGGAGTTAATAATTTTTTTGACATTTACTTGCATGTATTCCCAATTTCAATCCAAATTTAAAATTGAGTCAATCATAAAGGAAATCAATCCTGAATATTCATTGGATGGTTGGAGGGATTAATGCTGAAGCTGAGCTCCAATACTTTGGCCACCAAATGTGAAGAGCTGACTTGTTGGAAAAGACTCTGATGCTGGGAAAGATTGAAGGCAGGAGGGGAAGGGGACAACAGAGATGGTTGGGTGGCATCACCAACTCAATGGACATGAGTTTGAGCATGCTCCAGGAGTTGGTGAAGGACAGAGAAGTGTGGCATGCTGCAGTCCATGGGGTCGCAAAGAATCAGACACGAGTGAGTGACTGAACAATACAACACAACAGTCCCAAGGTCTTTCACCTGTGTTGTGTTTGTGAATGTTTTAATGCAAGTGATGTAAGAGTCTCCGCCACATCTGTCTTGTACTGGAGCAAATGACTTTTTAAGGCTAAATGTAGGGCTTTATCATTCTCCATTTTCAGATTGACTGTGTTCATCATGTTAAAATTTGAAAAGGAACTAAACTGCACATATAGTACGATTAAAACAAGGAACTTTTCTGGTGATTCGGGGCCAAGACTCCACACTCCCAATGCAGGGGGCCAAGGTTTGATCCCTGGTCAGGGAACTATTAAAAGATCCCACATGCAGCAACTAAAGACCTCACATGCTGCAACTAAGACCTGGCACAGTCAAATAAATAAAAAATATATTTTTTAAAATAAGTAAATTAAAAAAATAAAGAAGACGGGAAAGCAAAATGAAAAGAAAGTTATGTAAAAAATACATATACTTGTTAAAAGAAATTTAAAAAAGAAAGTGTACTTGTGTTCAGTTATATCTATATCTTTGTGACCCCATAGACTGTGGCCCACCAGGCTCCTCTGCCCATGGAATTTTCCAGGCAAGAATATTGGAATGAGTTGCCATTTTCTACTCCAGGGGATCTTCCTGACCCAGGTATTGAACCTACATCTCCTGTATCTCCTGCATTGGCAGACAGATTCTTTACCACTAGCACCACCAGGAAAGCCCCTGAAAAAGAAAATAAACAGATCAAAATGACCGTGAGTATGGTTGAGTGTTAAGAATCACAAGTAATTTGCTCTCCTCACACCGTTTTGATAATTTTCTTTCATGATATTTCAATGAAAAGTTACATTCTTTTAAATAAAAAAAAAAAGACCTTCATCTTGTTTGTTTGAACAAACTGCTATATATCTGATGATGACATAAGAAAAAGAACCTGGGGACATTTAATCGTGAAGTAGCAAGAATTCCTAGTTGATGGGTGCCAATGTGACCTGTTTCCTGACCTAAAAGGCTAAAAGGCAAAGGGAATAGGGGATCAGTTGTTTAATGGGTATAAATGCTCAGTTTTGCAAGATGAAAAAGTTTCAGAAGTCTGCTTTACAACTATGCGGCAGTATTTAACGGTGCTTGAACTAACATTGTTTTAAAATGGTTAAGATGGTTAAGTTTTGTTTTATGTGTGTTTTACCACAGTTAGAAAAAAGTGTGAAAGGAACAAGCTTCAATGTTAGATATGGTGGATGGGAAAGGATCTGATCACTCAGAGCATCCTGGCTTGGTAGAGGGTGATTGTATAAATGGCAAAACTGAATATGTATGAAGAGGAGGAGGGGCTTCCCCGGTTGCTCAGCAGTCAAGAATCTGCCTGCAGTGCAGCAGACATAGGGAAGCAGGTTTGATTCCTGGATTGCAAAGATCCCCTGGAGGAGGAAGTAGCAACCCACTCCAGTATTCTTGCTTGGAAAGCCCCATGGACAGAGGAGCCTGGTGGGATCCGGTTCATGGGATCGCTAAGAGCTGGACACTACTGAAGGGACTGAGCACTGAGCACTGATGAAGAGGAGCAATTTGGAGAGAAAACATTAATAGTGTGGTGGTCTGCACCACCTCTCCTTTTTCCAAGTATTTCAGCGTTGCTTTAATAAGCAGTTCCCTGTGTATCTCCAGGGTCCCATCTCATATGGGAAATGTTGTACATATCTGCTTTTCTGCTCCAGGGCTTTCCTCTAAGGCATGCTGTTGCGACCTGGAAATGGGAGGAAGAGGGAATCAATGGATAATTGCTCCAACTTCCCCATTCTTCTATAAGTTAGTTTTGAGGCAGGTTCTACATGGTGCCCAATATGTCTCTAGTGAGTTTGAGCCCCAGTTACTGATGATGGTAATCAGTTCAGTAATCTATCCCTCCTTTTTTTTTGGCCTTTTCCTCAGGTCTGGCTTCATTCCCTCAACTTCCTCTTTCTGCTTTTCTGCTGTATCATTTTCTAAATAAACTATCTACACCCAAGCCTTGTCTCAGACTCTGAGTAAATCAAGATAAAGATATTGAATGATATTAATATTTAGGATACATAACATTTAGGAGTCATTGGGAGATTCATTGAAGATATCCATTAGAAGGTTAAAAATTAGTGTCATTGCCCCAAAAGTATAGTCTTTCCATTGTCTTGATCCATTTTGCTCTTCATCCTTTCAATAATTTTTCTTTCTGCCACTCATTTATATTTATCATTGTTCTCTGCTCCTTCTCCTATTTTACTGTTTTGCTTCTTTTTTTTTTAAGTCTGAGATCTTAAGAAAATTCACTGAAGAGAAATTTTGTTTAAAACACCTCACATTGTCCTTCCTCAAATGAATCATAGGTGACTGCCTACAGGTCTAGTTTCTGTTCAGAGATTATTTGGTCCCTCTTGAGTTTTTGGCCCCAGGATCACTCCAAATTTTTTCTCAATCTGATTGCTCTGAATAAGGGCATGTTCTCTTTTTTACACCTTTATTTCATCTGATGCAAAGTAGTGTTGTTAAAAATGATGTGAACGAATATAATAAAAGATATTTTGATTCTCCCTCGTCTTGTCAGTCTAAGAGAGGTTCGCTATTGTAACAAAGTAAGTTTTATTTTTTTAAAAAGACATCTCTAGGAACCCATTATGTCCATATGTCATATCTCATTGGATGCACAGTGTTGGAAATGTGGTTAAAATCTGGAGGAATCATGGATCTTTGGCACTTTTCCAAATGCTAAAAGAAATTCTTGCAATAATGAAAGGTGCTTGTGTCTGGGAGAAGTAAAGTCATTCTGTTTAAATCAAAATTGTTGTTTCAAAGAGAACAAAAGGGGAAGGGTATGGAAGAGAAATTATGTTAATCCACTCTCGTAAGTTAGAGTCTTCTTCCTCTCCTCATGGCAAGGATGCTGTGATCATGTTTCCTTATCCTAATCTGTCTGCAATTACAGTGATCCCCATCTCCTGGGGTATCAGTTTTCCGCTGTGCTTTGTTTCTCCTAGTTTTATATCTACTCTCTGTTGTCTTTTTCAGAAATAACTCTTTCCTACAATATTTATCACCTTTATAAGGTTTAGGGGACTTTGTTAGCTTGACAAGCTTAAAGAAAATCATTGGAAATTAGGCATTTAAATGACACCAATTCAAAATTTTTCTAACTTTAAGCAAAAATATTTTTTAAAAAACTAGAATAATCTAGTTTGTGATTAATCAAGGTGGTGATTAAACAAAAGTCAGAACTATCCTAAGATTGTATACAAGAAATGAATGACCCGTGCACTTTACATAATATGCGAAGCCATATACTAACAATCAGCATCACCAGGACTAAGATATACTCTTTCCATTATTTAATGTGGTTTATTTGAAACAAGCTGCAATATCATAGACTGGTGGCAGGTCTGGTCTCGTGCCACTTATTGGTCTGTAAAGCCTGAGATAAGGTAGAGACAAGTGACTTTTTCTTATTGATCTTGTGAGTTTGTAACATCTCTCTCTCTCTTTTTTTTAAAGACTTAGTGATTATCTAACCTAATTGCTTTTTCAGATTTTACCAGTTGAGAAAAGCCTGATAATATGGAGAAAGTGAGTAATGGTCAACCATGGAGTTGACTGATGGCAGAGCCAGAACCAGAAGCCATTCACTCCTTTCTTCACTTAGGCAACAAGTATCTCCTGAGTACATTCTCAGTCACAGGCATCATGTGGATTCAACTAGGGACCAAAATAGATAGATTCCTCTGGGATGGAGTTCATGGTAGAGATGTCCAGGCTGTTGTAGATCTGAAGGAGACATAAGAAAGAGAACTTGAGAACATCTAACTGTGGAGTAGCAAGCATTCCTCATTGATAGGATCTTGGCTGCTGGGAATGCCCTGTTCCCCCAGAGCCTAGAAGTTTAAGAGGCTTATAGCTTTTGTCTCCTCTTACCTGATCTGTTATTAAAGGATTGAATAAATCAGCACAGCTCTGTGCACATAGTAGAGTGAGGAACTAAGGAGAAATGGTCGGTCATGTACATTCCCTTGTAAAATCTTTCAGTACGTAAGCCTTACTCTACATGTCTGCTGGTTCTGTAGTAAGACAAAGTGAAAGAAATCTTTGTTAGCATCTTGGTTGTCTTTCTGGGCTTTCCAGGTGGTGCTAGTGGTTAAAGAAACCACCTGCCAATACGGGATACATGAGACTGAGTCAGGAAGATACCTTGGAGGAGGGCATGGCAAGCCACTCTAGTACTTTTGCCTGGAGAATCCCATGGACAAAGGAGCCTGGCAGGCTACAGTCCATAGGGTTGCAAAGAGTTGGATACAACTGAAGCCACTTAGCATGCACGCACGCATGAACTGTTGCCTGTCCTGCCAGTGTTTGAACCTAGATCAACCTTTGTGGCCCAGCCTGGCTTAGAGCTGATTGTCCAGTGAAAGCTACTAAAAAGTGTAACTGATTGGAGAAGAGAGACCGGTGGCAGGTCTGGTCTGATGACACTTCTTGGTTGGGAGAAGTTGATACGAGGAAGTCTCCATATTTAACTTTGTTTATGTGCTTTAGAAACCCTACTGCTTATGCTCAGCTATACACACTGATCTTTACTTTCACATAGGTTTTACTTGACCTTTAGAGGAAAATTGGTACAGTTGGTGCAGTTAAAAATTTAATAGTATTAGACTTATTTTATCCTAATGGCTAAAAAACTTGTTGAAATCCATTTTTTGGAGAGATTAGCAAGACCAACCACACTACCTCCCCTGCTTACAAACTTTTTTTTTTAATTGCAGTGTAATTGCTTTATAATGTTGTGTTAGTTTCTGCTGTACAATGAAGTGAATCAGCTTTATGTATACATATATCCCCTCCCTCTTGGATCTCCCTCTTCCCCCTCATCCCACCCCTCTAGATCATCACAGAGCACCAAGCTGAGCTTCCTGTGCTTTACAGCAGGTTCCCACTAGCTATTTATTTTATACATGGGTGTGTATATGTGTCGATTCTAATCTCCCAACTCATCCCATCCTCTTTTTTCCCCTACTGATACAACCATTAAGGACAGCAGTACAGAGGTTCCTTTAAAAACTAAAAGTAGAACTACCATATGATCCAGCAATCCTACTACTAGGCATATACCCTGAGAAAACCATAATTCAAAAAGACACATGTACCCCAATGTTTACTGCAGCACTATTTACAAAGCCAGGACATGGAAACAACCTGAGTGTCCATCGAGAGATGAATGGATAAAGAAGACGTGGTGTGTATATAGTGGAATATGATTCAGCCATACAAAAGAGTGAAATTGGGCCATTTGTAGAGATGTAGATGGACTTAGAGTCTGTCATGCAGAGTGATATAAGAAAGAGAAAAACAAATATTGTATATTAACACATATATGTGGAATTAAAAAAAATGGTACAGATGAACCTATTCACAGGACAGGAAGAGAGACCCAATCACACTCTCCACTTACGCAGTGTGGGAGATGGACTTTGGCTAATTATCTCATGAAAAGTCATGTAGGAAAAAGCAGTATAGATGCAAGTGTGCTAAGTAAGAATCCTTTATAAAGAATGGGGTACTTTGAAAACACAGGCCTTCATAGGAAGACCTAATTTAGATTCGAGTGGGAGATGAATTAGGGAACACGCTTGAGAGAAAACAGTTTTTAAGCATCTTTTCTTAAAAAAGAACAAAAGAGAAGAATCAGTTAAGGAAAATTACAGAAAGTAAAGGGCTTATTTTAGAAATCAGAAGCACATGTACCTTTCTTCTAATATCCGCCCCCCTCAATTCTCTGTATTTTCCATTTAAAGGACTGAATCTGTTACACGTTATCATTTATATTGCATTACCTATATCTTGGGCTTCCCTTGTGGCTCAGCTGGTAAAGAATTTGCCTGCAATGCAGGAGACCTGAGTTCGATCACTCGGTTGGAAAGATCCCCTGGAGAAGGGAAAGCCTACCCACTCCAGTATTCTGGCCTGGAGAATTCCATGGACTCTATAGTCCATGGGGTTGCAAAGAGTCAGACACGACTGAGTGACTTCCACTCTCACGTATATCTTAGAGCCAATTACAACTAAATGAAGGTCTTGACTATGATGATGATTACTATACTATGTTTTTGTAAAACTGAGATCAGTACACCAAAAAGAATGAAATTTTACTACATATAAAGCTTTCAAAGAAAGAGAACCAAAATAAAACAAGAGTACAGCATTGACTACTGTTGTCCGGTTGTTCCTTGACCTTCATATTAAGAAACAGCAAGTAACACAGAAATGTGCACGGGATTATGTGTGCTTCCTGGAAATTCGAATCCTCCCCTGGAGAATGGACTGTTCGCACTTGATATTATTTGAATGTTTTATGTTTCTAACCCAAGAAGGACTCTTTAATCTGCCTCTAATATGTAGACAGGCTGGGAAAATTCCTGCAAGAAAAATATTTCTTGTGACATACAGACGTAACAAACGGAGTGGCATTTGAAAGCTTTATTCTGGCATGACGTGACAGGTGTCTCTGTTATCTAGAAGAGATATGCTACCCGTGCTGGTAGAACCCATGATATAGGTGCCTGAATGTCACCACTCCAGTAATGGGAAGATGAGCGATCCTTATCCCATAGCCCACAAAACTTGTGTACTATTGTTGTTAACTTGGAGGCTGGCACTTCTCTGTGCGTCATCTGATGACACTGTCTCTGGTGTTTATGACAAAGGAAATCTGTTGCAATTTTTACCCATCAGGATAAAGAACATTTTCTTTTCCTTTCACAGAATTGAAGAAATCTGACTTAGAAAAGGAAGTTCCATTTAGACGCATTTGTTGATTTGCACCAGAATGTAAAGCCCTACGGCCTCCAAAATGATTTCACCTGAAGTATGTGAGGAACAGAGAGATTGTATTTTGATGGTTAACGGTATTGAGGCAACCAATGTGCCAAGGAAGGATAGTGCCGCCTTGTTTATGAGCCTTAGCTCCTTAGCTTTTATACCAATAATCAAAACAGCACTTGGCAGCAGAGGTTATCGCTGGTACCATTTCACCAATGAGGAGAGTCAGGCCCAGAGAGGTTCAGAAATTTGCTCCAGGTTGCAGAGCTAGGAGCGTTGTGCCTGTGCAGAAGACTGAATGTGTGTTTTACGTGCCAAGGTCAGGTGTGTTTGTGGAGAGGAGTAAGGCTGTTTAATTCATCCAAGCAGCCCTTAAGACTGATGTTTAGGTGCATGTGGATTTCTTCATGTTGGGCCTGCGTCTTGTGTCAATTCATATTAAAACCTCAGTATTGTACGTCCTGGTTCCCTGCATTTAAACAGAAGATATGTTCCTGTGATTCCCTTTAAGAAGCAGTAACCAAAGTGTCCCCCAGATTCTGCTTCCTTAATAATCCTCCTTTCAGTAGCAACAGATTGGGTGTGAAACAATTGCAGTGGAGGGTGCAAGAGTTTTATTAATCAATGCAAAGTTTATATATATATATATATATATATATATATATATATATATATATATACACACACACACACACACACACACACATATATTTTGACAGCACTGGGTCTTCATTGCAGCTTGTGGGCTCTTTGTTGCGACCCTGGGGCTTTTACTTATTTGTGGCATGGGGGCTTCTGGTATTGCAGAGCATGGGCTCTAGAGTTCCCATGCTCTCCAGTTGCAGCACGTGGGGCTTAGCTGCTCCATGGCATGTAGGTTCTTAGTTTCCCAACCAGGGATTGAACTCTCATCTCCTGCACTGGAAGGAGAATTCTTAATCACTGGGCCACCAGCAAAGTCCCTACAAGGGATAATGATAATTTGAAATTCATGATAATTTCAAATGTTTCAAAATGCTTTACCTTGGTAATAAACTAAGAGTGGTCTTTACCACTGAAATAGACAATTCTTTTATGATTTTTTTTTTCTTACAATGCATTGGCCTTTAAAATCTTTAGTCTGGGACTTCTCTGGTAGTACAGTGGATAAGACTCCATGCTCTCAATGCAAGGGGCCCTGGGTTTGATTCCTGGTCAGGGAACTAGATCCCACATGCTACAACTAAGACCTGGCCCAGCCTAAACAAATAAATATTGTTAAAAAAAATCAATAAAATCTTTGGTCTTAGACATGTCCTCAAATTTCCCCTAAGTTGCCTTGTTATAGTACACCTGCAATCCTGTTGCTTATCTTTTTCCAAACAAATCAAAACACATTATAGATGAAGCTTAATGCAGTAAAAGACCCTAAAATACTTTTTAAAAAATACCTTTTTTTTTTGGTACAATATTTCTTTTTTCTTTTTTTTGGCCATGCTACAGAGACATTTATAATCTTAGTTTCCCAACCAGAGTTGAAACCTGTGCCCCTTGCATTGGAAGCACAAGCTTAACTATTGGACTGCCTGGGAAAGCCCTAAAGAAAGCTTTGAAAAGTAATCAAAGGAAATTAGTATATAAGGAAAACTCTTAAAGCTGACTAGTTTGTGTCTCAGTTTTACTCACGGAGAAGATGAGGTGGAAAAAGAGTTTGTTCCAAGTGATCTCCTCTGAGCCCTCAGTCACTGTGAGATTATTCAACTCCATCTATGGGAGATTATCATTTGATTTGAAGACTAGTAGCTTTCTGTGGGGAGAAGGCAATGGCACCCACTCCAGTACTCTTGCCTGGAAAATCACATGGACGGAGGAGCCTGGTAGGCTGCAGTCCATGAGGTCACTAAGAGTTGGACCTGACTGAGCGACTTCACTTTCACTTTTCACTTTCACACAATGGAGAAAGAAATGGCAACCCACTCCAGTGTTCTTGCCTGGAGGATCCCAGGGATGGCGGGGCCTGGTGGACTGCCCTCTATGGGGTCGCACAGAGTCGGACACGACTGAAGCGAGTTAGCAGCAGCAGCAGCAGCAGTTTTCTGTGGTGTCAAAGTGTCTGCTACCAAGGTGTTCCCATGTGGAAATCTGAAGCTAACTCCCTTTCCTTTAAAGGGCGGACAGGTTATCTGGACAAATTCTCCAATCCTGCAAACTGCTGTACCTGCTAAAAGCCTTAGAGTCAGAAAAGATGACACACCAGTAACTCTTGCTGCCTTAGAAGTGTTAGTAGTATTAGGATCACTATTTGAAGAAGACAGTGGCCAGTACAGATTGGGCTTCTGATTTATTTATTTTTGGCCATGCTGCACAGCATGAGGGATTTTAGTTCCCGGATCAGGGATCAAACCAGTGCCACCTACACTGGACGCACAGTGTCCGAACCCCTGGACATCCAGGGAAGTCCTCAGGCTGGGCTTCTTTACTTTGATTATCTTCCTTTCCTTTAGCTTTCCTTAGAATAAGGCCGATAAATTTCATTCATCTCATGATTCACAAATGTTCACTACAATTGTCTTTCAGCTGCTGAAATACCAACAGGGAATCATAGTCCAACCTTGTAAAAAGCTGCTGGACCCAGCTCTTCTGTCACAAATTATGACACCCCAGTGTATTAAATTGACTTATTTTACTACCTGCATTTTTCCAAAGGCAGGATGAGTTGATTAAAATATCTTTATTTCATACATTGTTAGATTTTTTTTGTATGTTAAGGAAATGCATTATTTTGACAAATTTAACATAAACAATTCTAATTCTTATAATTATATAATTTGAATTCTAAATTAAGTTTGCATACTAATTTCACATTTACAGTCACACCTGTGTTTTTATTTACTTCTCAAAACAAAGGGCACCTGAACAGAAATTATTACCTCTATTTTTACAGAGAGTGAAATGAGGCTCTAAGGTTTGACTCATCACACTATTTACCTTGTGTGTGTGTGTTTACATGTGGAGGTGAGCTCCGGAATTAGAATTAGAGTATATTTGTTCTCATGAGAGATCTTTCTCACACCATCGCTCCTACTGTCTTTAAAAAACGAACTGAGTTTTGAAGCCCTGCAGGCGTCCACTCTGCTGTGCTGGAATTTTTAAAAATCTGGAAGCATGTGGTTTGCTTTGTTTTGTTCTTTGTACCACAGAGAGCCAGCAGGAATTCCCAGTGGTCAAATGGTTAAGACTTGGACTTTCACTGCTGTGGATCTGGGTTTCATCCCTGGTCAGGGAAGTAAGATCCCACAAGCTGTGCAATGTCACACACACACACACACACACACACAGAAGAGGCAGTTGCGTCGCTGTCACACTGTCTCGTAGTCCATCCCCACTTTCTGGCTCCTGATCTCTCCGTCTTTGCATTGTCAACACTACAAAATTCTTTGAGAAGGTAAGGTTTAAAGCCTAAACCTTACTTCCCCATGGGTAAGACTGGTGCTGACTCAATGGACATGAGTTTGAGCAAATTCCAGGAGACAGTGAGGGGCAGGGAAGCCTGGCGTGCTGCAGTCCATGGGGTCGCAAAGAGTCCGACACAACTGAGCAACTGAACAACGGCAACAAAAGGCTAACTGGTGGTTAGCATGTGCGTGTAAAACCAAGAACGAACCCTGATTTCTTTCCTTCCTTCTCTCCGCTCATGTCTAGGGTGGAGAGGGGTAGGTGGAGTTGTAAAGGAAACAAAGTGAAAAAATCAGAGGGAAATAATAGCAGCATCTCTGAGGCTGTTTTTCTCATTCAAAAACTATACAGTGAAATAAAGTATCTGAACTAGAAGGCTGTTTCTCCTTGTTCTACTCTCCCTGAAGCCCCTGGAGGATAAACTGAGAAGTGGATGTTTTAGTAATGAGCCCAGAATAAAGTATCTCTAGCTGGGGAGCAGACTGTCAGTCATTAAGTTTATTTATTCATTCAACAAATATTTATTGGGCACCCACAATATGTGTCAAACATCATTCTAGGTGGATGATAAATATTTGTAAACAGAAGATCCTTACCATTGTGGAGCTTACATGCTAGTAGGGTGAAAGAAGTCAACAATAAACACAACACAGAAGTAGATCGTATAGTGTATTAGAAAGTGATAAGCACTTCAAGCACAGTTGCAAGGGTATTGCTCCTAGAATCAGACTGAGCCTGAACCTCAGCTCTACCACTTCCTAGCTGTGTGACTTGGGTAAGTTAGTTACCTTCTCTGTGCCCCAGTTTTCTTATGACTATAAGGTAGACAAGACAATGGCACCTACTCCGTAAGATTGTTATGTGCATGAAATGAATTAATACCTGGCAAGAATGCCTGGCTGAGAGTAAGAAAGAACCACATAACTGTTTGTTAAACAAACAGCTGCTATGAAAAAACTTAAGAAAAGCAATGTGAATATTATGGAATATGAAGAGTGTAATTTTGTAGAGGATGGTCAGGTAATGTTTGAGAAGAAAACATATGAGCAAAACCTTAAAGGAGGGGACAGTTCAGTCAGTCGGTTCACTCACTCAGTTATGTCCGACTCTTTGTGACCCCATGGACTGCAGCACGCCAGGCCTCCCTGTCCATCACCAACTCCTGGAACTTGCCCAAACTCATGTCTGTTGAGTTGGTGATGCCATCCAACCATCTCATCCTCTGTCTCATCCTCCCCTTCTCCTCCCGCCTTCAATGTTTCCCAGCATCAGGGTCTTTTCCAATGAGTCAGTTCTTCCCATCAGGTGGCCAAAGTATTGGAGCTTCAGCTTCAGCATCAGTCCCTCCAATGAATAGTCAGGACTGATTTCCTTTAGGATGGACTGGTTGGATCTCCTTGCAGTCCAAGGGACTCTCAAGAGTCTTCTCTGACGCCACAGTTCAAAAGCATCAATTCTTCAGTGCTCAGCTTTCTTTACAGTCCAACTCTCACATCCATACATGACTATTAGAAAAACCATAGCCTTGACTAGACCTTTGTTGGCAAAGTAATGAGAATTTGTAATGGCAAAGCTTTGAGAACTGCCAGGCAGCAAGTGTAGCTTGAACGATGTGAGTCTGGGGTTCAATTAGGAGCTGGAAATCCACTGGGAGGAGTTTAGCTTTTCCTTTAGGCATGAAATGAGAGGTGATTGGCAAACACTGACTTTCCTTTTTAAAAAGATTACTACCCAGCATTGAAAATAAATTGAAACCGTGGAAAAATTAAAGGCAGGGTCTTTGGGGAGATGGTGATGGCTTATACCTGGGTGGTTGCAACAGAGATGTTAAGTAGTGGGTGGCTTCCGCGTATATTTGGAAGATAAAGCCGAAAGAAGGTCCTGATGGATTGCATATTGAGTGCAGGAAGGAGGAAAATCTAGAGTGAATCCAAGATTAAAAGTTCTTGTAGTGATTTCTCCTGTCTGCTTTCCTTACCTACAATTTTATTCATCCACCCCCGTTTCCTCTTTGTATCTAATGCCAAGATAGCTCCGAGACTAGGAAAAGTCATAATGTAGGGAAAGGAGAATGTATTTGTGAGAGATAGTGGGACAGAAGAGAAAAGCAAAATCTGTCTGGAAGAAGAATTTAAGGCTGATGGCTCCTCCCACAGAATATAGTGGAAAAGAGTTCCAACTGGAAAAGGATGCAAATGAAAAGGCTCGATGGCCCCATTTTTATATTTCCCAGATCTCTGGGCGATCTTCCACCAGATGAGGCAGGATCAAGACATTTCTCTGAGCTGGAATGTATTTCTATATATCTTAAAGATGGGGAACAAAAGGTTAGCAAAACTAAAAATAAATATTGGTGTTAAAATCCGTCTTTGAAAAGCGTAGGCTTATCTCCTCTCTCCTACCCAAACCTTCGTGTCATTTCATTCTCTTCCTTCTTTGTGTGTGGACATAACCATGTCTAAACTAAACTGTCAAAGAATAATTAATGAGTGTATTAGTCACTCAGTCATGTCTGACTCTGCGACTCTATGGACTGTAGCCGTCAGGCTCCTCTCTCCTTGGAATTCTCTAGGCAAGAATACTGGAGTAGGTTGCCATTCCCTTCTCCAGGGGATTTTCCAGACCCAAGGATCAAACCTGCATCTCCTGCACTATAGGCAGACTCTTTACCATCTGAACTACCAGGGAAGCTCAAATAATTAATAAGCGCAGGAACTGACACTGACTTTTTCCAGTGAAGTCTATTAAGCTCAATCTCTACACAATCTCTTTTTATACCTATCTCTACACAAATGCAGTGCAGTACCATGAATGTGCTCCAAAAGGTGATTTTTTTCAAGGAGGTTACATATGGAAAAACTTTCTTTGTCCTACTTTTTTTTTGCCCTCTCAACATTTCTCTCCAACCTCTCTTTTCTTCTTGCTTCCCATCCTCCACTTCCTTCAGCTGGATATTCATCCATAAAAGCCATTTACAGTTTGATGCTGCAAAACACTCATAGCTGTTAAACTAGTCTCCGTTGGAAAGGAATTTTCCTCGAATCTGGCCACATTCAGTCACTCACTAACAGATGTTGTGGCCCCAGGCTGCGTTTCTGGGGAGTAGGTAGAGAAAGAGGAAGGGATTCATCGACATCCTCTGTCAGAAGTCAATAAGCCATCATTCAACTCTCCCGGGCCCTAAGCAGGTGCTCTTTCCTTTTTTCTGACAATAGCAAAGGTTCCCAAGACCCAGATGACAGTCTCTATGTTAGCACTTAGTGGCTGTACTGACAGGTGTTTCTCTGTATAACCAGACAACAGGTGTTTGCCCGGTGCAGCATGCCAAAAGCCAAGGAGCCAGAGTAGAAAACAAAGCCCATTTGTGAAAATGATTACTGTAATTGAGAGCTACGGCAATGCAAACAATGAAAACTCATACACTTTCTGCAACTCACAACCTCTCAAATTCTTTGTCCCCTGGATAGAGGAAATGACAGACTACAAATCACCCAGCATTACAATATAGTTTTAAACGCTAAAGTCCTCAGTTCTTTGGGGGAAGAGATTGAAATGATGATTAGGGCGTCTTTTGAAACTATCCCTCATAAGGTTCTTCTTTTAAAATGTGTATCATTGTACTCTTGGGGGATTACAAATCAGTGTATGCTGAAGGAGACTGCCTTTGAGAGAGGTATAATTTGCTTGAGAGGCCTATATACCCCTAAATAAAAAGAAATAGCTAAGCAGTATTCAAATCACAATATGTCTGGGGGTGACCCTCATTACAGCAGAACATCCAGTTTGATCCCTGGGTCAGAAAGATCCCCTGGAGAAGGGAATGACTACCCACTCCAGTATCCTTGCCTGGAAAATTCCATGGATGGGGAGCCTGGGTCACAAACAGTTGGACACAACTGAAAGACTGAGCATGCCCCTGGGAGTTGAGCCGGGAGGCATGTGGTTTGTTCATTCTAGCTGTTACCTCGGAGAAGGCAATGGCACCCCACTCCAGTACTCTTGCCTGGAAAATCCCATGGACGGAGGAGCCTGGTAGGCTGCAGTCCATGGGGTCGCTAAGAGTCAGACACGACTGAGCGACTTCACTTTCACCTTTCACTTTCATGCATTGGAGAAGGAAATGGCAACCCACTCCAGTGTTCTTGCCTGGAGAATCCCAGGGACGGGGGAGCCTGGTGGGCTGCCGTCTGTGGGGTCGCACAGAGTCAGACACGACTGAAGCGACTTAGCAGCAGCAGCAGCAGCAGCTGTTACATACTGTGATTATTATTATTACTATTATTTTTGCCATCAGGAACATCTTTATTTTAATTAATTTATAGAAGTGGAAAATATATTCTTTTTTCCAGTAAACAATATAATTTTTATTCATCATATATGATTTAAAAACTCTTATATAGGGGCTTCACTGGTGATCCAGTGGCTAAGTCTCTGAGCTCCCAGTGAAGGTGCCTGGGTTCAATCCCTTTTTGGGGAACTAGATCCCATACACTGCAGCAAAGATTGAAGATCCCACATGCTGAAACTAAGACCCAGCAAAGCCAAAGAAATAAATTAATCAATTAAAAAAAATTCTTGCACAATTTTTGATTTTGTAGGTCTTTATATTCCTCTCTCCCAACTCCTTAGCCAAGTTTAAAAGTTTTATGCTTTTCATTTTGATTTTCTTAGTATTTAGTATTACATAGTAAAGATCATCGGAGAAGGCAATGGCACCCCACTCCAGTATTCTTGCCTGGAAAATCCCATGGACGGAGGAGCCTGGTGGGCTGCAGTCCATGGGGTCGCTAGGAGTCGGACACGACTGAGTGACTTCACTTTCACTTTTCACTTTCATGCACTGGAGAAGGAAACGGCAACCCACTCCAGTGTTCTTGCCTGGAGAATCCCAGGGACGTGGGAGCCTGGTGGGCTGCCGTCTATGGGGTCGCACAGAGTCAGACACGACTGAAGTGACTTAGCTTAGCTTAGCTTAGCTTAGTAAAGATCATATTTTATTTCAGTAATTATTAAAGGGATAAGTAATGTATCATGAAAACAGAATAATAAATAACTTATATACTGCGGTTATTGAACACCTTTGTATTGTGATTGCCAAAAGAATAGTCCAAGATTTTTTAGGTAGCTATTTTGCAGTGTTAAAAAAAAAAAAGAAAGAAAGATTGAAAGAAGTAAAAAGAGCAGTTCACAAATAATTCTTTTAGAGGTCATAGGAATGGGATGCTTTTTTTTTTTTTCAAACCACTTTTGGTTAAGCTGAAAAGTTTTTGAACTTCTCAGAAAATTCTTGATTTTAGAAAAAGTATGCAAGGAGTATTCCTCTAGAATGTTCTGCCTAAACTTTTCTCGGGGAAAAACTAAACTGACATGAAGCATCCACTTGCTATTGTTGATATCTTTCAAATGTTGTGTACTTCCTTTTAATGGTTCCATCTTCAATTTTGGTCCCCTTACCTCTTGAACACTGAAGAAAAATAAGCATCTTATTATGGGGAGAGGGAAATTTAGTATGTGTGGACCAGCTCTCAGACTTAGTATGAGAAATCAGCTTTGATCAAATTACTTTCTGAACAAATGGTCTTTGACTGGGCTGGTGAAAGGATAGGCCATGTGCCCTGGGTTTCAGTAGCTTCCTATCTGTTTATCACTGGTACCAGGCTTGGTCTCACTTCTGTTTTCTTCCTCCTGTCTCATCTGGCACAAGAGGGATGTCCTAGAAAAGACACTGTGCTTCCTTTCTCTCCTTCCCACCCCCTTCTGATTTTTCTTGAATGAGAGCCCTTTTCCTTATGGTCTGTCTCTCTGGATACCAACCAAACATCCAGAATGCTAAAGCTATTCCAATACCAGCAACTCTAACTGACCCTCTTTTTCTCTCATAGATGAGAAAAGTCTCTGATTCCTCATCCTCTTTGCCACCCAACTCACTTCTTATGGAGAATTAAGGCTGGAAGTACCATACCTCTCCACCTATGTTGAGAATGACCTCTCTAGACATTATTAGAGACACACTGTGCTGAGCGCTGAAGAATTCATGCCTTTGAACTGTGGTGTTGGAGAAGAATCTTGAGTGTCCCTTGGACTGCAAGGAGATCCAACCAGTCCATCCTAAAGGAGATCAGTCCTGAATATTCATTGGAAGGACTGATGCTGAAGCTGAAACTCCAATACTTTGGCCACCTGATGAGAAGAACTGACTTATTTGAAAAGACCCTGATGCTGGGAAAAATTGAAGGCAGGAGGAGAAGGAGATGACAGAGGATGAGATGATTGGATGGCATCACCGACTTGATGGACATGAGTTTGAACAAGTTCCAGGAGTTGGTGATGGACAGGGAGGCCTGGCATGCTGCAGTCCATGGGGTTGCAAAGCGTTGGACACAAATGAGCAACTGAACTGTGCCAGGAACAAAAGCAATCACTAAGAGCAAAGTGGGTTTTGCAGGGTATGGTGGCATTATCTCAAATCATGACCTTTCTTAGGGAGTTTAGGATTGAAATATACACCATCTGAGCCACCAGGGAAGCCCAAATTGTACACAATGCTGTATTTAAAGTGGATGACAAACAAGGACCTACTGTATAGCACAGAAAACTCAATGTTATAAGACAGACTGGATGGGAAGGGAGTTTGCGGAGGATGGATACATGTATATACATGGCTGAATCCCTTTGCTGTCCACCTAAAATTATCAACATCGCTTTTTGTTTTTGCTTTTTGGTTGTGCTGGGTCCTTGCTGCTGCATGTGATATTTCTCTGGTTGCAGTGAATGAGAGCTACTCTTGCTTGTGGGCTTCTCATTTCAGTGGTTCTCTTGTTGCTGATCATAGGCTCTAGGTGTGCAGGCTCAGTAGTTGCGGCACATCAGCTTAATTGCTGCATGCGGAATCTTCCTGGGCCAGGGATCGAAATCACGTCCCCTGCATTGGCAGGAGGACTCCTATACACTGTACCACCAGGGAAGTCCTATTATAACACTGTTTAATAGCTATTAGTTCAGTTCAGTCGCTCAGTCGTGTCTGACTCTTTGCGACCCCATGAATCGCACCACACCAGGCCTCCCTGTCCATCACCAACTCCCGGAGTTCACTCAGACTCATGTCCATCAAGTCAGTGATGCCATCCAGCCATCTCATCCTCTGTCTTCCCCTTCTCCTCCTGCCCCCAATCCCTCCCAGCATCAGAGTCTTTTCCAATGAGTCAACTCTTTGCATGAGGTGGTCAAAGTACTGGAGTTTTAGCTTTAGCATCATTCCTTCCAAAGAAATCCCAGGGCTGATCTCCTTCAGAATGGACTGGTTGGATCTCCTTGCAGTCCAAGGGACTCTTAAGAGTCTTCTCCAACACCACATTCAAAAGCATCAATTCTTCGGTGCTCAGCCTTCTTCACAGTCCAACTCTCACATCCATACATGACCACAAGAAAAACCATAGCCTTGACTAGACGGATCTTTGTTGGCAAAGTAATGTCTCTGCTTTTCAATATGCTATCTAGGTTGGTCATAACTTTCCTTCCAAGGAGTAAGCGTCTTTTAATTTCATGGCCACAGTCGCCATCTGCAGTGATTTTGAAGCCCCAAAAATAAAGTCTGACACTGTTTGCACTGTTTCCCCATCTATTTCCCATGAAGTGATGGGACCAGATGCCATGATCTTTGTTTCCTGAATGTTGAGCTTTAAGCCAACCTTTTCACTCTCCACTTTCACTTTCATCAAGAGGCTTTTTAGTTCCTCTTCACTTTCTGCCATAAGGGTGGTATCATCTGCATATCTGAGGTTATTGATATTTCTCCTGGCAATCTGGATTCCAGCTTGTGCTTCTTCCAGCCCAGCATTTCTCATGATGTACTCTGCATAGAAGTTAAATAAACAGGGTGACAATATACAGCCTTGATGTACTCCTTTTCCTATTTGGAACCAGTCTGTTGTTCCATGTCCAGTTCTAACTGTTGCTTCCTGACCTGCATACAGATTTCTCAAGAGGCAGGTCAGATGGTCTGGTATTCCCATCTCTTTCAGAATTTTCTACAGTTTATTATGATCCATGCAGTCAAAGGCTTTGTCATAGTCAATAAAGCAGAAATAGATGTTTTTCTGGAACTCTCTTGCTTTTTCCATGATCCAGCGGATGTTGGCAATTTGATCTCTGGTTCCTCTGCCTTTTCTAAAACCAGCTTGAACATCAGGAAGTTCACGGTTCACATATTGCTGAAGCCTGGCTTGGAGAATTTTGAGCATTACTTTACTTGCGTGCAATTGTGTGGTAGTTTGAGCATTCTTTGGCATTGCCTTTCTTTGGGATTGGAATGAAAACTGACCGTTTCCAGTCCTGTGGCCACTGCTGAGTTTTCCAAATTTGCTGGCATACTGAATGCAGCACTTTCACAGCATGATCTTTCAGGATTTGAAATAGCTCAACTGGAATTCCATCACCTCCACTAGCTTTATACTCCAATATAAAACGGTTTAAAAAAATCAAATCACAACTTTTGCACTCATGTGTCACCAGCACAAAGAACTATGTCTTCCATCTTCCATGGCTGGCCCTGGACAGAATAAGGGGCTTCTAGTACTTTAAGAAGAGAATGTATTTTCTCCAATTGGATATCATGTGCCGAGGTAACTGGGGGACCTATAGTGCTTTGGGACTCAGTGCATGGATGCACCAGAAGCTAAACTAGTCACAAAGTTAGTTGGAAAGCACCAGAAATTAGTTTTATGAGAAAAAGTAACTGATTCCATGCAGTCAATTCACAAAAGGTCTCCTTCTACTAGCAAAGGCTGCTTTGCTTTCTGACTTCACAGATACGGAGGAGACCAGGTGCCTGTGACCATTTCAAAGCAGCTGCCTCTTCAGAGAGGAGTAGTAGGCCCTGGAGAAAGAGGAGGAGATCTAACCTCCGGACCCGCAGAGTTCCTAATCACTCGTCAGCACCCTGCCTGTGCGCCCCTCCTCTCTGCTTCCTTGCCACACAGCCGGCCCTTCCCACCCTTCTCAGCCTGCTCCCGGCTCCTTTAGCCACAGGCTATTTGTTCTTGTAGTTGCTGCCAACTTGGCTGGTGAGAAGCCAGGCCTGGAGGAAACGGAGGGTCCTGGCAGGAACGTGGACTGAGGGCTCCAACGGGGTCAGTGCCCGGCTCCTCCCACAATGCAACTGTGCCTGCATCAAAAATCCTATGGAGCTAGAAGTCGCTGTGGGGTCAGCAGGGACCCTGTTAGCAAAAAAAAAAAAAAACCAAAAAACAAAAAACAAGTGGTGCTGCTGTCTGGATACAGCTTCTGAGTGTGTGGAAGGGCAGCAGGAATGGAGAGGGAGGGCCAGACTGAAGCCCTTCACGAAGGAAAAAATTTCTGAGATCCTCTGGACTTTTGCCTGCATGAATCAAGCCAAGAAAACCAGCCCTTGCCTTGCACTGTAGCAAACCTATACCAAGGTGGCGCTTGTGATAAAACTGGCCAGCCAATGCAGGAGACAGACCCGGGTTCCATCCCTCCTTGGGAAGATCTCTTGGAGGAGGAAATGGCAATCCACGCCAATATTCTTTCCTGGAGAATCCCATGGACAGAGGAACATGGCAGGCTACAGTCCATAGAGTTGCAGAGAGTCAGACACAACTGAAGTGACTGAAGTGACTGAGCACCTCCAGCAGCAGAGATGTGTAGAGACTGACTGGCTCTGAACAGAAGCCTGTGTGAGGTCCAGAGGCTCCCCCCAGCAGCCTAGTTCTTGGGTTGGAGAACCTTCTGGGAAACTGGTGTGCACTGTCCAGGGTTGCTCATTCAGTCTCATCATCTACCTCTGGTCCTTCCTTCAACCCAGCATGAAGCACTATAGATAGGATGGACCAAGTTTTGGCCTCACCTCTGGTCTCAGAGACCTCTGACCTCTGTTTCCAGCCAGAGGAAGATTGTAAATAGTAAGCTTATCCCTCACGTGAAGGGAACCTTGGGCGCTGACCTCTTCATCCCCATCTCTTTCTCCCTAGACTTTTGAGTACCAATCTAAGGATACAAGTCATTATAGCTTGCTTTTCAATTGACTCCCGTCCCTAGAGACTGGACCATAGGTACAGCTACAAAAAGCTAAGAGAAATTCACCTCCGGGTTCTCACGCAGAACTGGGGGAGGACTGGAAAGAAACTCAGGTGCTAGGGCTAGGAAAGGTAAGTCTAAGGAGATAGGGCTACTGAACCTGAGGCTGAGGGGTTGAGGAACTGAGGAAAATAAATCCCCAAAACTGGGGACACAGCTGATGCCTGGATGATTGGTGGGACCCATTAACCTGTTGGTTAGTTTTTCGGTGACCCTGTCAGGGGGCGATGAGTGGAAGCTAGCCTTGGAGGACCGTTTGCTTTCTCTCTGCAGGCAGCCAGGAGCACACACCTTCTCTCCGACCTCACTTCCGAGGCTGGGAGAGTGCAGGAATTAAAAACAGCATGGCGCACTGGCCTCGGGGCCTCCACCTAAGCCCTGGCGACCTTGACCAGGCTCATTGGCCTGTGAATGGACTGAGGGAGCGTCCCCAGTCAGGGGGCTTTTGATGATAAAGAAAGAAAAAAAAAGCGGTACAGGATTGCACTCTTTTGAGTGGAGCTGGTAGGAGTAGAGACCGGGTAGCCAAAACCGTGAAATGCGAGTTTTTTCGACCTCAGATGTGTGGTGGACACAGGCTCAGCTGATCTGCTGTGCCCCGAGTTAGGCAGGGAGGGCGCAGGCCAGGACGGATGCAGTTCGAAGAGAGGGGCGACTGGTCCCTTTCTCTACGGAGCTGCTGAGGGATGGAGGGGGGCTTGGCTGTTCAGAGCAGAGGACAGGCGCAGCCCTGTCTTCTTTCACTGTTCAGCTTGTTCTTTTTTTTAACGACCCAAATACATGTTCAGCCCTCTTCTAGATTTTTAAAAGTCCAGTGGTACCCACTCTACATGCTCCTGCACACCATACTCATTCAGTTTTAATCGCAACTTCAAAAAAAACAAAACAAAAAAAACACCCAGCATCCAGCAGAGTTGAGAAGGAATCTGAGATCTGATTTGCCAGACTCAAACCACTCTTCTCCACTGGTCACTCCTCCGCTTAGCGAATGCTCTGCTTTCCCTGACGTTTTACTCTCAGAGGAAGTCGGAGGGCACCTCCCCACCCTCCAGGTGCAGCTGAGCTAAAATTTGAGCAGGTGTCTTGGCCTTCTGGGGTCATCCCTAGGCAAAAGTTTGATCCCTGGCTGGAATCTTGCAGGAGATGAAAGGGATACAAGAATGGCTGTTTCACTGGGGGTGGGGTTGGAGAATCTGAAAAACAGAGGAAAAGAAAAGGAGGAATTTCACTGAGAGAGGCTCAGCCTCAGAGTCTCTTTGGCCCTAGGGTTTGGAAAGGAGGTTGATGGTGTTTTCAAGGTCAGTCACTTTCCTGCTCTTTCAGCAGACCCCCAGGGAAGAGGAGGGGGAGACACAAGCAACTGGATTTGCTTTGGAAAATCTTTGTCACTTGAGGCATAGGTGGTATACGGTGTCACAGGCAGGGGAACTTACTGATGCCATGGGTCTTAAACCCTGACAGCTTTGTCAGAGGCCCAAGGGCATCACCTGCAGAAGGCACAGTGCCCAGGCTCAGCATTCTTTACTCATTCATCCTGAAAAGAGGTAATGTCAGTCAAGGAGATTGTTGTGAGGGACCACCTGTCCTCAATCTCCACTTTCAGGATTGCCTTGCAAGGGTCTGCTTACCTGTGGTAGTTAAGCCAGAAGCCTAGAGCTTGAGCCAAGCACAGCAGAAAGAGAAGGGGTGTTCAGCCCAGGATGGCTTCCTACATAGGGCTTCCCTGGTGGCTCAGACAGTAGAGAATCTGCCTGCAATGTGGGAGTCCTGGATTTGATCTCTGGGTTGGGAAGATCCCCTGCGGGAGGGCATGGCAACCCACTCCAGTGTTCTTGCCTGGAGAATTCCATGGACAGAGGAGCCTGGCAGGCTACAGTCCGTGGGGTCACAAAGAATTGGACACGACTGAAATAACTTAGCACTGAAGTGATTTAGCATCTTATGCAGTATGTCAGGAGCATTGTGCCCAGGCCATGCACATCTGCGAGTGATGCACTCTTTCTTTCCCCTCTCTCCCTCCACCCAGTGGCTTCACTAAGTTGTCCAGGTGACTTTCTGTTTACAGCTGCCTTGATGTTAAGTATTCCAGCCAAGGAAGATTACCAATCCTGAAAAACAAACAAGTGCTTTATAGGCTTCTAATTATTGAGATAGGACTCCTCAAGTGGGACTCAATAATAGAGGAAGCAAGTTCTTCCCATCAGTCTTAGACCTTATCGGGCCAAATTACCTTATCAGGCCAAATTACAGCCTTTTCATTAAACTGAACGGTGAATAATGTACTAGAATGTAGTTTCAAGCTTCAAATATGTTTCCAGACGGAAATATTTCAAGAATGTAAGCCAGGTATACTTCTCAGATAAATGACAGTAGGGGCATCGCCTTACACGGGAATTCTCGGTTCTCAGATTTCCTGAAATCCAGAGCGCGCATCATTAATCATTCAGTGGGGTCGGCCCTTCAGTCAGTGGCAGCTCTGAGTAAGCTGAAGCGAGCCGTGAGCTAATCCTTCCTGCCACGGGGATCCTGGCGCGAGAGAGGACAACTGGACAGTCGGTCACATGCGTCGGTGGTGCCCAGACCCTGCCTCTCTTGCCGGGCTCAGAGCACGGTGGGCGTGTGCGCTCACCCTCCGGAACGCAGACCCGGAGCTGCCCAGAAGGAAAAACCGATTTGGCGGCAGGATGTTTAGCGCTACCAAGAGTTTCCCATCAGGAAATCAGCTCGAGCCCTGGCGTTAATAGCTTAAGGTGGCTCTCTAAACACTGAATAAATCCACTCCTTAGCTCTTTAGTAAATCAGTAGCCACAACAACGGCCAGAGCCTTCTACCCAGCGCGCCACACCAAAGCCTTCCCAAGTTGGGCTGCGAATCCTTGTTTGGTTCCTGGCGGCCAACACTTGGAGCACGGGCGGGGGATTCCTCCCCGCCGGGATGAATCCCGCCTCGGGATGCAGTTCCCGAGGCACCCCCGGGGCGGGGGTGGTGACAGTCGGGTCGGCTGGGCACCAGGGAAGTAAACTTGGAGACTGGATCCTGGGTAGGTGAGGGCGCGTTGCTGGGGCGCCAGCGTTCCGCGGAGGTGCGAGAGGATGAGAACTCACTCACTCGGCATTTCAAGCCCCCATCCCAGGGGCTCGAGCGGGGCTGAATTCGGCGCCGCGTTGGCTCTAGTGGAGGTGGCCGTGCGGCGCGTGAGAACTGCTGGGGTGCGTGGCCCGGGTGCGCGCGCGCCGGGCGTCGGGGTGCAGCTTCCCTCCGCCCGGCTTCCCCTCCCATTCGCCCTCTCCCATCTCCTCCCTCCTCCACATCCCCGCCCCTCCCCGCACCGGCCGGAGAGTACACAAAGCGGCGGGTGAGGGGAAGCTTCGCAGGCGTGCACGGAGCAGTGAGATCACTGGCGTTATAAATATCCCAGTGCCAGCGCCGAGATCCGTTCGGGTGGCCTCCCTCTCTCTCGCTCCCCACCTCTCCCTCTCTCTCTTCCCCGAGGCTATGTCCACCCGGTGCGGCGAGGGGGGCAGCGCCAGAGGCACGCAGCCGCGCGGGGGCTACGAAGCCCAGAACCAACCCTGCAAGATGCACTTAGGACCCCCGCGGCTGGAAGCATGAGCTTGTCCTTCCTCCTCCTCCTCTTCCTCAGCCACCTGATCCTCAGCGCCTGGGCTCAAGAGGAGAAGCGCCTCGCACCCAAAGGGCAGCCCGGACCGGCTGCCACCGAGAGGAACACGGGAGGCTCCAGCAGCCGCCGGAGCAGCAGTAGCACCGCGTCTTCCTCTTCTTCCCCTGCCTCCTCCTCCTCCGCGGCTTCTCGGGGCGGCCCAGGAAGCAGCTTGGAGCAGAGCAGCTTCCAGTGGAGCCCCTCGGGGCGCCGGACCGGCAGCCTCTACTGCAGAGTGGGCATCGGTTTCCATCTGCAGATCTACCCGGATGGCAAAGTCAATGGCTCCCACGAAGCCAATATGTTAAGTAAGTTGCTTGCTCTCCTCCAAAACGTGTCCTGAGCGGGTGGCGGGAGCATCGAGAGGGACCGCCGGTTATTCCCCGGGCTGTAAGCGCACCTTCCGGAGCCTGGGCCACTGGGATCCAGCCGGCCCTCCAAACAGCCGGGCGGGCTGGGTTGGAGGTGCGGCTGGGTGGCACGCACACCCTTACCGGTCTCGTGGGGATGGGGAATGGAGATTTCTGAGGTACAGGCTACCCCGAGGCTGGTGCAGACAGGCACCTTGTTTCCAGCTTGCCCTGGTCCCAAAGGGGAGCTCCAACCTGTGCCCGGAAGAAAACAAAAAATCTTCTTTCTCCTTGTTTAGTTTCTGTTTACCTTCTGCTTCTGTTTACCAGACTAGCATTTTCCACTGGGCAGCAAAGTGCACCCCTTTACCTGCCCATAACGGAACAGTTCTTTTAAAAATAACCAAATCTCACATACTCCCCTCTCACAACCGCTACCACAAACCCCAAATTGCTACATAATGTGTGTGCGTATATGTGTGTGTGTGTATCCGTATATGTCTCTTGTAGGTAGGTACATATTTGCACATCATATACATATAGGATATATAGGTATACCAGACGGGAGACCAGACGTTCTCTGATTGGAAGAAGACAGTGATCTAGAAAACTGGACACGTTTCGAGAGGGAGACGTGATGGACATTCGAATTATTAATTCCGGAGTTGGGTTTAGCAACGTTTAGTATCTTGAGACCATGACCAGACCTTGTGAGGAAGAGTGGCCGGCCTTTTGTCCTCCAAGGACAATTAAAGGAAAGTTCGGTATTTTAGAGAACATTTAGAGGCAGTTCAGTTCAGTACAGGTGAAAAATTTGTGGGTTTTTAAATTTAAGCCAAGTTTAAAATTTTCTTTCTTAGTTTAGCTCTCTCTCTCTCTCTTTCCCTCCTTCATTGTCTCCTCCCTTCCACTCTGTCGGAGTTTCCAGACCATCACTGCGGTTCCTGATTCTTCTCACTGTTTCTCCAAGGCAGCAGAGGGGAAAGATGTGTGGGACTGGGGACATCTCTGCGGACGTTTTCCTCGGTAGGGCCAGATGGCTCTTCCAGCTGGGGCTGGTCCAACAGATAGACTCACGGCCCGGGCCTCAGGGACCCAGGGAGAGCGGAAACGTGGCCAGGAGACAGCGCACAGTCATCCGGCCCGGAGTGTCAGCCTGGTGGCTCCCAGGTGTACTTAACTTTCTCTGCCTCAAGCCAGTGACCCCACAGATTTCTTCTTAACCAAGCTCCGGAGGAGCGGAGCGAGGGCGCCACTGAGGGGCTGGCAGCCGCCCCCACGGGGGGTTGGAGATGCGCACATCGGTCGGGGGCCGGCTGGCAAGCTCTCTCTTGGGAGTTCAGGAGGCGGGAAGTGGAACGCGAGCGCGTCCACGCCTGCCCCTTGCCCCTGACTGCTCCTACCGCCTCTGCCTTTAGCTTACTGTGCTGCCCGTGGTGAGGTGGCTTGGAGCACCGAACCCCAGAGACGGCCTTCCGTCAGCCCTAGCGAATGCCAGGGCCTCCCACACGCTCTTCAGAGGGGACTTTTTTTTTTTTTTTTTTAAAGAATGTATTTATTTTTGGCTGGGTCTTCCTTGCAGTGGCAGTCTTTCTGTACTTTCAGGCCCCGGCTACCCTTCCTTGTGGTGCATGGGCTTCTGATTGCAGTGTTTCTCGTGTTGCAGAGTGCAGACTTCACTAGTTGCAGTGTGTGGGCGCGGTAGTTGAGGCACAGGGCTTAGTTGCTCAGGGGGATATGCAATCTTCCCGGACCAGGGATTGATCCTCTGTCCCCTGCTTTGGGAGGTGAACTCTTATCCACTACATCACCAGGAAAGTCCGAGGGGCCTACTTCTGTGTTTTAAGGTTCATTGCACTCGTTAAACTTCTCGCCATATTTGGTGATGAAAGGCAAGGTCAATTAGGGTGAAGGGGAATTTCCGGAGATTTCAGGGTAAGCAAATGTTATGTCTAAGCAAGTGTTATTTCCATCTGTCCTCATTTTGTCCCACCCAGCTCTCCTTCCACCAGACATCAGAGCTCATTTCCCCACTTGTGGTAATCTTTCCCCCTTCCTCTTACAGGAACACTGTTTCTATTCTGTTCTTCCTGTTGTTCAGTAGCTAAGTTGTGTCTGATTCTTTTGAGATGCCATGGACTATAGCCCACTAGGCTCCTCTGTCCATGAGATTTCCCAAGCAAGAATACTGGAGTGGGTTGCCATTTCCTTCTCCAAGGGATCTTCCCAACTCAGGGGTCAAACCCACATCTCCTGCATTGGCAGGTGGATTCTTTACCACTCAGCTGCCAGGGAAGCCCATTCTTCCTGTAGTTTATCCCCAAACTCAGCCTCAACAGAGAATGACTTCTATGTTCCCAAGGGAAGATTCAAAGCTAACCTGCAAGGAGCCACAGGTTGGATCCCAGGGTGGGTAAAAGGAGGTGTTGGAGCGGGTTTTGGTGTGCTAGGGATCTCTGAAAACCAGACTCATTCCCACAGTATTTACCCTCTTCTCTTGGAAGAAACCACAAGAAACAAAGATTTTTTGCAGCTTAGGCCTTTTGGAGGGGAAGTTATAGAAAAGTATAGAAAGGAAAATGAGAACAGATCAACAGAGAATACATTCAGCTAAAGAAGAAAGACATTGGCCGGTATTTATTTCCAAGGTACCTTTTATTTTAAAATCCACTTTGAAAGATATCTTAACAAGAACAGACACAAAATGCTGCTTTGTTTCTTAAGCAAAACTAAATAAAAGTGCCTAAATAAACTTTCTTAATTTAACTAAGAAATTTAGTGCTTTCCTAATTCATTCCAGTTTATAACAGCAGCCTTTCACAGTTTAGTCTGTATCTTTTGCTTGTCTTTCAATCAATTCACTTATTCATTCATGCATTTGTTCATGTACCCAACACAGGATACCTAGCTCAGCAAGCTTGATATTCTGGTTACTTGATATTGGGTTAGTTGGGATTTTTTTTTCCTTTGCCTTCTATAGGATTTTCTCACAGAGGAAAGTATAATTTGTTTACATCATGGTGATTTTCAGCTTTGTGATGTCTGGAATGTCCTATACTGTATCATAAGATTTTGCTACCATTGATCCATGAAGAATTTATAAAATATGTCATGTTTAAAAGGATAGCATGTAATTTGAAAGTTTAAAATGAATCTCTGTCTTTAAGTAGCTGTGAAAGAGAAACAAGATCTGCTAATTGAAGTTGGTCATAGACCTTTTTGAAGATAGCACATGATGGTTTCCTGATACATATGTAAACACAGGAGTTGTTTATGGACTATTGGTTGGAGTAGATGAGGAAACATTTGCCCAAATCTCTTAAGAGATGCTGAGAGAGCTTGGACCATGAGAACCATGGAGGATACATCAGTTTTACCTCATCATCTAATTCTACTGTCTATGAGTTATCAGTGATGGAAAACATACATTATTCTGACACAGCTTGTTACTTCTGTAAAGAGTCAAAACTCTGCCATGAAACTGCATTCTAACAGGTTCTTCTAAACTCCATAATTTTCTGTAATGTTTGTCAGAAGAGAGAAATATATATGCGTGTATGTTTCATGTCTATCATTTGACATTAAAATTTTTCCAAAACCCTGAATATTTTTTGTTTTGTTATCAAAAGTACATTTCCCATAGATTTTGAAACATAATTTGTTTAGTTAAGGTATACCACTTAATATAGTCTTAGCTTCTCATACAAGAGTTATCCCAAGTTTTAAAGACAAGAATCAAGCTCACTGCACGTAAACTCTTATCATAGGAAACACTAAGGAGGGATGAAGATGGGCAAGACAGGATAGATCATAGAATTCCACTACTGAAAGAAAACAAAACTTTCCTTTAATTTCTACATTTTCAAGTTTAGTTTCAATACAATGCTTCTGTTGGCTTATCTTGGGCCACTGAAGAAGAGGCAGTCAAGTAACTGTCAGTTCAGGGAGCAAAAGCTTAAGGCTATAGCTACACAAAGACTAACCGTTCACATAAAATTATGGAGATTAGAGTCATGTATTTTGGCTAGCTTTTAAAAATCTGAATTCACTGTCAACCTTGATATTAATGCACAGTCAACCTTTATATAGTCCCCGAAGCCTAAATAAACCAGAATCTATATGTAAAAACTCAAGTGGCAAATTTGCTAACTTAATGAAGACTGCTAAACTCAGATTTCAAGACTCAGATTTGATAGTGACTTATCATGTTTGTTGCTGTGTGAAGCCAAGTAGAGAAACTTCAACTTTAAATGATTTATCTTTGAGAGTTTTCAGATGCGCTGTTGAAATCTTCTGAATACATGGAATATTTGTGTATCTTATTCACTGATAAAATAGAAAAAAGGGAGATGTCTACATAACTGTATCAACCATCATTGATAAGAGTCTTACTGTATTAAAAATTCTAGAGGGGACTAAGTGAACAAATCTAGATAGAGATTTTCTTATGGGAATAAGTTTACTTTGTAATGAACACCTAATGCTTGTAAGTGGATTAAGCAGTACGAGACCCTGAATCCTTGCATCCTTCAACCTAGATGTCAATCCCAGAATTCCACCAACAGAGAATAATTCCTTCAATTTAACACTGCTTTTTACTTTTGATCCTCTTAAATGTGAGCACCCTAGGAAAGATAACACATTGTCACTTGTACTTTAATGTGAATTAATTTATACTGATATCTCTCCCTTTCCCATTCCCCCTGCTGCTGCTGCTAAGTCACTTCAGTCGTGTCCGACTCTGTGCGACCCCATAGATGGCAGCCCACCAGGCTCCCCCGTCTCTGGGATTCTCCAGGCAAGAACACTGGAGTGGGTTGCCATTTCCTTCTCCAATGCATGAAAGTGAAAAGTGAAAGTGAAGTTGCTCAGTCATGTCCAACCCTCAGCAACCCCATGGACTGCAGCCTTCCAGGCTCTTCCATCCATGGGATTTTCCAGGCAAGAGTACTGGAGTGGGGTGCCATTCCCATTCCCCCAGCAGGACCAAAATAGCAGGAGATTACTAAGACATATATTCATACATGTGTACACATGGAGTATCCTGAAAAGGAAGAGAGGTAGTGAGATGATCAAAGAAACAATCCAACTTACAAACATTCACTGACTGTAATCTGAGACACTTGGCCTTCCACAGTTTTTCTTCGGGCTACCATTTGGGCTTCCATGGGAATTGTAAATTCCCATCAAATTTATTATTGCTGACTCCTAAGCAGAAATTACTAAAATTGAAAAAAAAATCAATTTTAGAGAAATGCTTTCTGAAATTTATATACGTGTGATTTAGTGCACATAGGTTTAAAACACTTAGAATTCTTTAATGAGTTATTGAGATTTGGCATAAAAATCAATAGGCCTGTGATCTTTTTAGGCAGGTGAGGGGAAAGAGGTTGAATTGTGGGGCTTGAAGAATCTACTCCAATATTCTATGAAAAAAGACATTGTGAAATTACTGTTGAAATGACTTTAAAACTATAATCTTACGAGTGTTCCCAATAGTACACTATAATTACATTAAAATTTAGAACATCATACCAAAGTTAACTTTTGAAAAAACAATTATTTCATTTAATCTCAGCTTGTTTCTTTCCTTCATTCTTCATAACTTGAAATATAATGATTTTTGTAGAATTATATTTTCAAGGTTTCAATTAAATATAATTTTCTTAAAATTATAAAATCCTTTTATTCTCAGGCAATATATCATTTTTTTGTACTGGAACTTACAAGAAAAGAAGCCATGTAGTATGTAATAAAATAACACTTTCACACATATTGTTTCATCTTCCCCATATTTAAAATGTATTACAATGCAAATTTTATATAACATATACATGCAATTGGGAAATGAGTTAAGTCAAAATGGGTCTTTCTTAAAAATAGAATATGTTGTCAGAAGCCAGTTATATAAACAAAATAGTTTCCCATTAAACAAATATTTACAGAGCCCTTTTGTCTTGACCTCTTAAATGTTAACCTGCAAACACATGAGAATTAATGAGAATTTTTTTCCCCCGCTAATACACAATAGATTACAAAACCAGGTGATTTTCCAGACAATAATACAGAAAACCTTTACCAATGCAGAGCCAGGAGTTAATTGAGGGAAACATACAATCAAGTCTTTTCTACCAACTCCACATTGTCTGTTTTGTATCTGTCATTCTACACATAGATGATTTCTTGTGTTCTCCCTGTCTCATTTTTTAACAGATGTCTACATAGTATTCTCAATTGTATTCACTATCTCCGAAATATAAAAAATCATTAATGCTATTTTCAATATCACCCCGTAATTTTGATAGAAATATAACTTTGCATCAGGTATTCTAATCATGCTTTATTAATAATATTATTATTATTGTATGTAGTAAATCTATCTTTACAAAGCATTCTGCGTGCTTTGTTACTATTTGATAAAATGATAATGCTTCTAAGTCTTTGGATACGCATCACAATCAGTCTGTATCATAACATCTATTATAAATTGAATTTTGAAAACATTTTGAAGAAAAGAATTTCTAAGACACAGTGTTGTTTTGATTTTTTTTTAGGAGTTTTTTTTCCTGAAAGCAAAAGTAGTTCCTTTCTAATAGTTTTTAGATTTGGGGGAGTTCGTTTTAAAGAAACACCTACTAATAAAGTGGTAGTGGTAGTTTTCTTGAGATGTGTTTTATTTACTCCAGGCTAAGAACACGTATTCATAAGAACAGTAGTTTCCCTATGAACTTTCTGTTCAAGTATTTTTTAAAAATGAAGTTGAATAAATAAGTGGCAGGATTTGCTACAGTTATAGGTATTAGGTCACATTATGCAACATTTAAGTGCTCTATAAAGATACTTATATATGTGTTTGTATGTATTATATACATGTATATCCACAATACACTGCTTCTTGTATATTGAATAATTTTATATATACTTCAAATACTGTAGGAGGAGATACTATGTTGAGAAAATCTGATGAACTTCCCTATTCATCAGAGTCCTATTGAAATATGCTAATTAGAATATATGCTCAAAATACTACAGATTGAAATATTGAGATTTTTTTTTTCCTTCTCTCTTCCACTCCCACTTGCTTCCTTCCTTTCTTCCAAGGCAGGTCCCTTTATAGCTTTAATGAATAATATTATTTTATCTTTTTTATTTTTGCAATTTGATGTAGGCAGTTAACAAAAAGCCTTACGCTTTTCTCTTGTTCATATGGCATTACATATGAGTTTATGGTAAACAGGCAGGAATTCCAATTATATACAGACTATGAGTTTCAGCTTCTTAAAAATACCCTATGAACTGTGGTGTGCAACTCTTTTGAACCAGTGGATGTGAACTTTCAAATTATTATAGGAGACAGAGGGACATAGACTTGGTAGTTCTCACTATGAAATACCAAATATAAATGATAACATAATAAAAATAATAAAATACCTCATGAGATTTTTTCCAGAAGAGTCATTCAAAATGCAAACCATAATCCATCAAACACTTCATTGAGCTAACAACCCCAAATTATCTATGGTGCTTTCAGTGTCTTGTTATGTGTAATCTTGAAATAAGCAACCACTAAATGATAGGGTATGATATATATTGATTTGTACTTTTATAATTATGGTCATTTGAGAAGAGGGGTTTTTTACTTCATTGAATATTGTTTTCAAGGCTTCCAGTGATTTATATTAATCTTGAGTGCAGTTGTATGTACTTTAATATTCACTGGACTGTCTTATCTTTGACAGAACAACAATGCCTGAGAATTATTTTGTAAAACATTTTAAACAGTCTTTTCCATTTCCTTAGAACTTGAAAAGATTCTTCTGTCAAACACTGATTACGAATAGTGACATCATTTTAGGAAAAAATGAATGCTAATGAAGCACAACCAAATTTTGAACCTTGAAATGTATCATTTTAAATGAATACTTGAGTGCTAAACCTTTTTTTCCTTTTACATAATAAATGTCACAATAAACAAGGATGTTCAATACTTTTTTAAAACATCACAGTAATAAGGAATGGAAAGAGTCTCTGTAGAAATTTAAATCTTCACAATGATATATAGAGGAGTCTGTGTTTTATTTTGGGATTTCTGTCATCCTAGGTATTTTGGAAATATTTGCTGTGTCTCAGGGGATTGTAGGAATACGAGGAGTTTTCAGCAACAAATTTTTAGCGATGTCAAAAAAAGGAAAACTCCACGCAAGTGTAAGTAGAACCACTTTATATTTGTTAAAGGTGTTATAGAGATTTTACACGTGTAAAATGGAATGAGTGATTTTCCAAATTGATAGATGAGACAATTTGCCCAGAGAACTTTACGTTTTTCATTTTTATAAGATTATGTGTCCATTAAACCAAGAGAATTGTATGTGTTTTTGTAAGTAATAATTTAAATATTTTATTTATTTGAAAAGATAATATAGAATCCACAAAAAGGTTTAAGGATAAGTTTATTTGAAAAAAGCGTTCTCTAAGTGATTGTCATTATTTATGTCTTAATAGTGGTCCAAGCAAGGAGAAACATTATGGAAATACGATATTATATTTTAAAGTTACATAGTGATGGTGATTGTGTAACTAGTAGATCATGTTCTTAATTTTAAAAGCTACTTATTATGTCAAAAATGGAGTCTAAGTAATAAAACATTTATTTTAATAAGTATGGTGGGAAGAAACCAATAATGAGATGATTTTGACCTTTAATAGAGAAATTTCATTTGAGACATTTTCATCTTGTAGTTTTTGTTATATCAAAAACAATTACTTCTTAAAACTACGAAGACTGATTCTGCACTCTTAAACACTTTTTTTGGACTAGTTACACAGTTTGTAATCAATTTATAAATTATAGATTTCTATGCTTTGTTCTGAAAATGCTCATTACTTGGGAAACACTAAAATGTTTTAAAGTTAGTAAAATATATTTAGCTTAATTTTCCTGTTGAGAGATTCTTTCATTAGTATTAGTGTGTATGCACAGCCCTTAAAGTTATTTATGCTTTGTCTGTGGTGTACAAAGTTTTGTCACACTAAATCATTTTAAAAAGCAGTTCTTCTTTAAAGCTACTCCTTTAATCCTTATTCACTTTAATTCTTATTAAATTGGAGAAATATGACTTTTCCAGTTTTCAAAGTATATAGGAAGTTTTAATTGAGCGCAGTCAATTGAAACTTACTAATTATGATTTCTGCTTTACAGAGAATTTCACTTGGTTTAATGTTTAAGACTTTGTTTTCCTTCCTCTAGCATCTAAAGGTGGCTTGTTAATAGCTTTTGGAGGAGATCATAAAACTGAAGCTATTTCTACAGTTATTTGGGCATTAAATGAGATAATATATACAAAGCTTTTTAGAACAATATTAGGTACAATGTAAGTGCTCAATAAATATTACCTATTATTAGATAATTCAAATTTAAATACAATAAACTACTATAATCTCAGTTTATTAAATCTTTGTTAACTTCTTCAATTATCCATTGCAAGAGTTATAGCTAGATTTACTTATCTCATTTTCTGAGCTGATTATTTTATTCTAGCAAATTACAATATTCATAGGTTTATAACCTATTTTAAGGGGCAAAGTTCTGCTGTGGAAAGCAGGACATGCCATTTTATTTTTAAAAAGATGTTCTAAAAATCCACATACAGAATGGAAAACAATCATCAAATGCTTCTGCACTGAATAACTTTTCTTCGATCTACTTTGGTCATTAAAGATCGCAACACCTTCAAACTCTAAGCATTATGATAATATGCAATTCCTGAAAAAAACTTCTGTTATTGGTTTGCTTATTTTGGGTGAAAATCTTAATTTTTAAAATATTCTGATCCAAGCCTTAGCACATGCAAAAAATAGACTACCTTGGCCAGCTTAAGGATAATTGTCGCAGCAAGCAAAGTATTACAAATGGATGCCAATTAGAAAGGTCAGACTGAAAGGTTAGGATACATGATTCCTCTGTCAAATGCAAGCAACAAATTTCCAGAAACTTGACCCAAATGTCTAAGGAAGGCTGGCCGAAATAATGCAGATAATGCAAAAACAGCATCTGTTATTCTTTCTCATCTTGGCAGGCTAAAAGTTATTTCATGGAATAATGACTTTTAAACAGTACAAAGCAAGCCTTGCTCTTGTCACTCATTGAAGCTCTTTGATATAAAAGTCATTCTGATGACTTTGAGCTGAATTGTAGATAAAAAATTAAGCCCTATGATTATGTGAATTTTTTTTAAACCAATTGTCCAAACCCACTGTCTCTTATTTGAGCTTTTATTAGCACTTTTTCTCTCGATAGAAACCTAATTAAATTATAAAGTGACTTATTTTTGAGGAAGTTGAATTTAGATATAGTATTAGCCCTAATGTTTATTAGTTATATGCCAGATGATTTCCTTCTTCTTTTCAGTTACTAGTTAAACATGTTGAAAAATTGTTCTTATAACTTTAAATATAATTATTTGATTTAGTTTGAATTTTGCAAAGGTTCAGTGTAAGGCTAAAATGCCTTACACTTTCAGGATTAAATATATAATTAAGTGAGTTGCTTTAAATTAATAATTGTGCAGAGGCATTTAAAGAGTAACTTTATAATCATTTCAAAAAATAGCTATATAAAATCATCATGTTGTATATCTTAAACTTACACAGTGTTGTATGTCAATTGTATCTCAATAAAACTGGAAAAATTTTAAATTAATGAAGAGTAACTTTGGGGTTCTATTTACAAACTGTGAACTATAAATGTAAAGTATTCATATAATTCTGGGGAAAGTAAACCCATAGTATGTCGAGAAATATTCATGGATTATAGTAGATTTTTCTTGTTTTATATAGTAACAATCAGACTATTACAAATTAGTTACTAGGTAGAGATAAAATATCTGTATATTTCTTTCAAAGTTCTTTCACTTACATTCTCTCATTACCTGGTTAGGTGAGGCAACAGTCTCAGTCAGAGATGTTAAATATTTTCCTAAGTTACCACAGTTAACAAAAACTTGAACCAGAATGCTGCTGCTGCTGTTAAGTCGCTTCAGTAGTGTCTGACTCTGTGCGACCCCATAGACGGCAGCCCACCAGGCTCCCTGTCCCTGGGATTCTCCAGGCAAGAATACTGGAGTGGGTTGCCATTTCCTTCTCCAATGCATGAAGGTGAAAAGTGAAAGTGAAGTCGCTCAGTTCTGTCCGACTCTGAGCAACCCCATGGACTGCAGCCTACCAGGCTCCTCCGTCCATGGGATTTTCCAGGCAAGAGTACTGGAGTGGGGTGCCATCGCCTTCTCCGTCTGAACCAGAATAACATGCTTTAAAAATTCTCTCTCCATTTAAATGCTATAATGCTTGGTATGGAAAATTTAGCTCGAAAGAAGATATTTTGTTTCATTTGGAACTATTTACACTATTTTCAGCTATTATTTTATGGAAATTAATAGTTGCATGTTTTAATAATATTTTTATGCTACATTTTAAAGAGTAAATACTGTGGTTCATCCTTAGACTATTTTTGCTTTCTTCTCTCTCTTTCTCTCTCATTCCAAGCTCTTTGGGAGGATCTTTTTCCCCCATCTACTTCTGTGTCTCCTGTATCTGATTTTAAAGTCTAGAAAGGAGGAGACGTGTGCACCATGAAACTTACCACACTGTTTTGTAAATGTTGGTCATTCAGTGTGATGAGAAGCTGCATCAGGAACCTCTTTTAGGATGTACTTCCGGAAGAGAAAGGAGATCTGTTTCACTCACAGAAAATCTTCTTTCAGAAAATGCTTCATGGTCAGTGGACACGAAGATGGTGAACAGTATTATCAGCCCGGAAAGCTCAGGTTTAGGCAACATTTATGCTGACCTCCTTTGTGTGCTAAGTTTGTTAATTCTGTAAGAGAAGTTTTATCTGGACTTCAGCCATCTCAGTGTGCTCTGCTCTGTGCACTCAGTCAACCAACACACTCATATTAATCTCCACGCAGCTCTGCTTGAGACCTTTAACTGCTGCTGCTGCTGCTAAATCGCTTCAGTCGTGTCTGACTCTCTGTGACCCCATAGACGGCGGCCCACCAGGCTCCCCTATCCCTGGGATTCTCCAGGCAAGAACACTGGAGTAGGTTGCCATTTCCTTCTCCAATGCATGAAAGTGGAAAGTGAAAGTGAAGTCGCTCAGTCCTGTCCGACTCTAGCGACCCCATGGACTGCAGCCTACCAGGCTCCTCTGTCCATGGGATTTTCCAGGCAAGAGTGCTGGAGTGGGGTGCCATTGCCTTCTCCGGACCTTTAACTGGAAGACCCTAAATAGACAATGCAGTCAGATCCCTAGTGTGCAGGTTTTTTTCAGCATCCGTCACAAGGATGAAGGTGTCTGGTCTTCTTCTCAAGATGCCTTGAGAATCACTGAGAGAAGCACAAGGTAATTGTTTCCCCAAGACCCTGAGGGTTAGTCAGAGCCTTCACTGTGGCCTCTGTCCTTTGTCCACTTACTCCCAGGCTGAGGTACTAGGTGAGGCTGAGCACCCTTCTCTTTTGGTCTCTCTCTGCCTGCCTGTCTGTTCATGCTCCCTCCTCACTCTGTTCTTGCTCTCTTCTCACGTTGCTTGTCTTTATCCAGAGTCTCATATACGGTGCCTTCCTGGATTTATCTGAGATGGGTCTGGATGTAAGAGAGGGAGATCTTGAATCTGGTAGTTAAATTGTGTCATTCTTCTTAAACCGTATTGTTTTACTTAATCTTTCTATTCCTTGGCTTTATCAGCTGTAAAAGGAAGAAAATTAAACTAACAATACAGGGTGATAGTGGAGCATTTTAAATGAGATAATACATATAAAACACTTAGAATAGTTCCTGGGAAGTATTCAGCATTTAATGTTAGAACAGATCTTCCTGAATTTGCTCTCAGGCAGCTGTTTCATGATCCTATATCCCCTCTCTCCTCTTTCTGATTTTGGGGTCAGGCAGCTGTGACCCCCTTGGATATTTAGACCAGCCTCAAATCGCATTCATTATTGGCCTTTTTGTTTTTTTCTTTAGGTCCCAACTCGTCTTGCATACAGTAACCTCTTATGTCCTGGGTTTTCCTTTTCCCAAGGAACTTAATTTGAAAGCAAGGATTTCCAATGGTCATAATCTCATAACTTTTTAAGATCCTTCTCGTGCATCGTGTTTTTTTCCCTTAAAAATCTAAATCTTAGAAAAAGTGGTTATCATGAATTTGTCAGTCTTTTCATAAACTATACGCGATCACCCATTGGTTGTTGGGGGAAAACATTTTAGCTTATTTTAAACATACAGAAAGAAGCATGTGGTGGAATTATTTTTGTTTCTCGGGGTTTTAGGGGATCATGCTTGGAAGGAAAGCTAATTGCAGAGTTTACGAAACAGGCATGGAATGTATGCTTGATCACCCTGAGCAAGGACTAGAAAAGCCTCCTTTCTTGGTTTCAGAGGGTGCCAGCTGGCTTGCCCAGGATGAGAGTCTGGACTGGACTTCCTGAGCTGGGGGCAGAGTGAGGAGGAGTCCGCAGCCCCAGAGCTGGGCATGTTTATTGAAAGGAGAAATGAAGGTTTAAGTGATGGCTATCATCATCATTAAAAAAATAATTTATTGGCCTCTGTAAAGGAATTGAATAGAAACTTCCCTTATCCTCTGTGTTGTGCTGTGCTAAGTCGCTTTAGTCACGTGTGACTCTTTGGGACCGTATGGACTGTAGCCCGCCCCCTCCTCTGTCCGTGGGATTCTCCAGGCGACAATACTGGAGTGGGTTGCCATGCCTTTCTCCAGGGTATCTTCCCAACCCAGGGATCAAACCCCTGTCTGTTATGCTTCCTACATTGGCAGGCAGGTTCTTTACCAGTAGCGCCACCTGGGAAGCACCCCCATCTTCTAAGAGCTTTCAATTTACACAGTAAAATTGAGTATCTAGTAACTCAGACTAAAAAAAAAAAAAATGGGTTCAGGATTCTACCTTTGCAGTAAATGTCAGTTTTCCCTTAATTTCACACTATGTTTATCTGGTTGTGCTGTGCTCAGTCATGTCTGACTCTCTGGGACCCCATGGACTGTAGCCTTCCAGGCTCCTCTGTCCATGGGGATTCTCCAGGCAAGACTACTGGAGTAGGTTGCCGTGCCTTCCTCTAGGGGATCTTTCCAACACTGAAGCTCTATTTTATTGAGGAAAATTACATGTAATGAATTGACTTGTAGCTTCAGAGATCCATTTCAGCCTAAAGTGAGAGATGGTGTTCTATGTCTCCAGTGGCTTGGGGAGTGGCACTTGTTTTTATCAGTATTTTAACATGGAGCAACTTTAGGGCAAGGTAGTACTGTACAGAAGCCTAGGAGATGCCCTTGGATTTGCACGTTGTTACTGAAAGAGCTTGAATCTAGGATTCAGTAGATGAGATTTAAGGCTTACCTTGGCATTTGGTAAATGTGGGGATTTAGAGGAACTAGTTTCTTTATTTTTCTGGCTGGAAAATCAGATAATAGCATCCTAATAGTTGTGGAATTATGTGAGAATGAAATAATATACATAAAACACCTGGCCTCAATAGCCCAGTTCTTTTGAGCAAGGTGACTCAGACAGTAAAGAATCTGATTCAATGCAGGAGACCTGGGTTCGATCCTTAGGTCAGGAAGATTCCCCTGGAGAGGGCAACCCACTCCAGTATTCTTGCCTGGGAAATCCCATGGACAGAGGAGCCTGGCAGCCTACAGTCCATTGGGTTACAAAGAGTCAGACATGACTAAGGGACTGAGGACTCATGCCTGAGCACTCACATATATTCCCTTGATTGCTCAGCATGAAGTATTGAGACACAGAATGGCCAGATTAGAGATTGCTAAGCAGGAAATATGGCCAAGCTCTGGAGATGGCACGGCTTGCCTACAACTGACCCATACAATGCTTGTGAAGAGTAGGAGGCCACCCTCAGGGTGCGTGCTGCCCTGTTCTGGAGTTCTCTGCTTGGGAGCAGTTGGAGCAGGGTCTGGCTTTCGGCTTTCACTCACTACCGAAGGTTGGTACTTTTGTGCTGGGAACATCCTGCACAACTGTACAAAACAGCCTGGGCTTAGGGCACTTGACCTGGGCAGTCCCATTGGCATGGGTAGTACTGGGAACCAAAACACACTGAAAGAACATAGAGGAACCGGAAGTAGGGATGCAGGCAGCAATAAAGTGTTGTTTTAGAGCACAATTTGGTCTATAATTGCGTTGATTACAGTCTATAAGAATAGTTTAATGATTTAATAATATTATATAGCCTTCAATAACATTTTAATTATTTGTATTTATTACTTAACTTTATAAAGTTTTGCAAGAGGCAAATCAAATAAAAAGTGAAATAAAGAATTAAAATTGATTAAATACCCCACAGACTCGAGGGTTTATACTCCAAGGCTTTGCTATTAGCCTGAATTCAATCCTCTTTATACACCTCTTTCATACATAATATATTTACTTCGATAGTTGCACATAATGAGAATTGGGACCCTATTAACATGCCCTCAGTTCACTTGCTATAAGATTCTCAATCATCTTAGAGCATGTTGACTAAGAAACAAAACTATATTAAGAGGTTTTAGAAAGTTTTTTAAAAATATTGTTTCAGAAAGAATTCTCTGGTTTAATTGACCTTCAGATTTCAATTAAGCAGACTTGTTCTTTTCTGGAATATTACTTTCTTTGAACTGAACTGAATTTGATTTTTCTTTTAAATATCCACTGTGTGCCCTCTCCCTGTGAGGAGATGAGTAGAATCAAAGCAAAGTGTTCTCCTAAGCCCAAAATTCTTGTTTTATTTAACAGCACTGTGTTGCCCCACCTCTGAATTATTTCCATAGTTTCAAGCAAAAGTAGTGTAATTTAGTTTTTATTTGTTCTGTCACTTAAGACTATTTTAAATTATGTAGAAATCAGCCAATTTAAACATTTCATTTTAATTTTGCAGTTATGGCTTGTTGACTGTAACTTATTTTTACACTTGCAAAATCAAGGAGAAATTAAAGAGAAAAATACAGATAATTTAAGTCAACAAAGAACACAGGCAGAACTATATTAAATTGTCTTTCTTCATAAAAATGGCAACCAGCAGTGTCTGGGATGTGATACATAGTCAATAAACATCTATTGAATAAATTCAGAAAAAAATGAATTAGAAACAAAGATAGGGGTTCTTTATGAACATGTTAATGATTGGTTTTGTTGTAGTGACTGATGGTGGTAGGATGAAGGTGATGTGGGTTCTGTTTTCAGTAGCTTATTTGAAATCTGATTCACCTCTCTACTTCACACCTGAACTGTAGATAAAGTCTTTATGTTGACTTCACTTTTTCTAGGGAAATAATCCAGTTCTTTTACTTATTTTTTAAGTTTTTAATTGGAGGATGATTGCTTTACAATGTTGTGTTGGTTTCTGCTATAAAACAACATGCTGCTGCTGCTGCTGCTAAGTTGCTTCAGTCGTGTCCGACTCTGTGCGACCCCATAGACGGCAGCCCACCAGGCTCCGCCGTCCCTGGGATTCTCCAGGCAAGAACACTGGAGTGGGTTGCCATTAGCGATAAATATACATGAATCTTCTCCCTCCTGAGACTCCCTCCCACCCCCACATCCCATCCCTTGAGGTTATCACAGAACACCACAGCTCTATTATTTTAAAAGTATATATTTTGCAAAAGGAGTTTTTATAATTCCAGAAGAATTTCAAAGGTTAAACTTAGCCTGGTAGATTTATTATCTAAAATTGTATAATGGCAAATGTACATTTAAATAATTCTGCCGCTTGATGACTCTGCTGTAGAGATGTTTAATGGGTAACGTTAAGGATAGCCATGCACTGCTTCCCTGGTGGCTCACAGGTTAAAGCGTCTGCTTCCATCCTTGGGCTGGGAAGATCCCCTGGAGAAGGAAATGGCAATCCACTCCAGTATTCTTGCCTGGAGAATCCCATGGATGGAGGAGCTTGGTGGGCTACAGTCCACTGGGGTTGCAAAGAGTCAGACACGACTGAGCGGCTTCACTTTCACTTTCATGCACTGCTTGGGGTTCCCATCTTGTCTGAAAAGGGCCAGGAATATTGACAGGAACAGTCAGTTTCTCCAGAAGAAACTAGATGTCCTGATGAAAAAAACTCACTGAAAGGTTCATTTCAAATGATTCTGTTCCATCGTAGCTGGAAGAATTTTTCAGACAAAACATTAAATTAGAAGTCAATTAAGAAAGCCAAAACTGTCTGACTGCCTTTGCTTCTGTTTCAGTGTGAAGTTTGGAATGGCTAAGGGCCTACAAGTAGTGTGTGGGTCCTCAGAATTCTATCTGTATACCCCATGTGACAATTAAGTGCCCCTTGAAAAACCTAGAGCCTGAACAGTCATCCTGGTAAAGGCTTCTCTTAAGAAAGAACATGAATCTTGAGCAGAGGAGGGGGAGAGGGAGAAAGTTTTTAGATGCAATAATTTTAGGGGCAGAATTGCTATAAGTTAGGTGTGTGTATGCATGTGTCTGTTGGTCATATCAATTTAAAAAAAAGACAGGTTTCTTCTTTATTTTCTTTGACACTGTTAGGAGAAAAAGGTTAAATTATACAGTGCTGCTAAGTCGCTTCAGTCGTGTCTGACTGTGCGACCCCAGAGATGGCAGCCCACCAGGCTCCCCCATCCCTGGGATTCTTCAGGCAAGAACACTGGAGTGGGTTGCCATTTCCTTCTCCAGTGCATGAAAGTGAAAAGTGAAAGTGAAGTCGCTCAGTCGTGTCCGACTCTTAGCAACCCCATGGACTGCAGCCCACCAGGCTCCTCCATCCATGGGATTTTCCAGGCAAGAGTACTGGAGTGGGGTGCCAACACTTTTAAAAAATTTGTCAAAATTGAATTAAGTAATCACTGCTGTCTTTATTTCAGGAAAATGATTTGTGTGTGTGTGTGTGAAACTGGGGTAGAAGTCAAGTCAAAGTTTAATGTACTGTACATTAGAAATGTTATTCAGACATATTTTAAGAAAAAAAATCTGAGGCAGGATGAATGTACGTGCTACTGTTTTTTAATGAAATCTTCCACACCCTTCTAAAATGCTTGTCCATTTATGTAGCAGAAACTATTCCAGAAGACTATTGCTGTTGTTCAGTTGCTAAGTTGTATCTGACTCTTTTCCACCCCATGGACTGCAGCACACCAGGCCTCCCTGTCTCTCACTGTCTCCCGGCGTTTGCCCAAGTTCATGTCCACTGAGTCGGTGACACTATCCAACCATCTCATCCTCTGCCACCTTCTTCTCCTTTTACCACATGACTACAGTTTTTATTTTACAATAAAACTTTGAGATTATCTAATTGAATGGGAGAGCACTGATATCCTTTTAAGAGCTAAGTTGATAAATCTATGTTTGGTTTGTAAGAAAGCCTTTTTAATTGAAAGCCAATAAGAACAATAAATGTCTCCTCTTCTAAAGGAATGTCAGCATAGCACCCTTGTCCTAGGTGTGGGCCAGTAAGTTAGGATGTGATGAGAGAAAGCCATAGACAATGGTTCTTTAAAACACTAGATTATAGCCTGCTAAAGACCCAGTCAAAGGAATCGCCAGTAGACAGATTCTCAAGATACATAGTTTCATAGCACTCAAATAAAGAGCTTTTTGATTGAACTACACTCTACACTCAAATGTAAATAACTTAGGTAGACTGTCATGTGTAAGATAAATGTGCTATTGGAAATACTCTGAGATTGGTTGTCTTCTGATATTGTCAGTACCTTTCAAAACTCAAAAATTCTATGTGGCCATCAACAGTAGGTATATGTAGATTGTTTTGCAGTGTTCAGACTTCCAGATACAGGGTTTGGATCTGTACTGCAGAAGAAAGCTTGATATTATTAGAGAAGCAAGGAAACTAGAGGACTGTTAGTTCCAGTGTGGAACTGAAGCAGAGCATATTAAAAAGCAGAAACATTATTTTGCCAACAAAGGTCCGCCTAGTCAAAGCTATGGTTTTTCCAGTAGTCATGTATGGATGTGAGAGTTGGACCATAAAGAAAGCTGAGCACCAAAGAACTGATGCTTTTCAACTGTGGTGTTGGAGAAGAATCTTGAGAGTCCCTTGGACTGCAAGGAGATCGAACCAGTCCATCCTAAAGGAAATCAGTTCTGAATATTCATTGAAAGGACTGATGCTGAGGCTGAAACTCCAGTACTTTGGCCACCTAATGCAAAGAACTGACTTATTTGAAAAAGACCCTGATACTGGGAAAGATTGAAGGCAGGAGGAAAAGGGATGACAGAGGATGAGATGGTTAGATGGCATCACCAACTCAATGGACATGAGTTTGAGCAAGCTCTGGGAGTTGGTGATGAACAGGGAAGCCTGGTGTACTGCAGTTCATGGAGTTCCAAAGAGTCAGACTGAAGGACTGAACTGAACTGAACTGATGGAACCTCTACGATATATAAAGAATTATATATATAAACAAATATATATATATTATATATAATATATATATAGTTGTTTAGTCACTAATTCATGTCCAGCTCTTTTTTCAACCCCATGGACTGTAGCCTGCCGGTCTCCTCTGTCCATGCGATTTCCCAGGGAAGAATACTAGAGTTGGTATTTAGTGTTTATATATATGGGTCAAGATACTTAGTATTCCAAAGCCCAAGATGTTTGTACAAATGTTCCTCCCTGAAATTGTAAAACCTAGTCCAGGATAGGGAATTCTACTTCTTTGGGAGTTAAGGACTCTTTTGTATTTGATGAAAGCTAAACTCCAGATCCTTTTCCTAGAAAAATGTTTTGATTCTCACAATAGCCTTATGGCTGCACGTATTGTGAACAAGGAGCCTAAAGCCAAGAACTCAACTGGCAGAACTAGCATTTGATTGCAGGTCTACTTGGCACCATCTCGCGCTCTTCCCCTATGCTGTGTTCATTCAACTTCCTCAGTACGGCACACTGAGCCTTTTCAGAGCTGGTACTGGCCTACTTTGTCATCTTTATCTCTTGGTCCTTTCTCTATGCATCCTAAGTGAAAGTCACATTGAACAACTTATAGTAGCTTCCTGATGACCTGTGAACACACCGTTGCTGTTCCCTGAAAAACCTCTCATGTCACCTGATTACTATTATCTCATTGTACTTTGAGACTCAGCTCAAAAGTCACTTTTTCTGGGAAGACCTTCCTGCCCTCTTCGCTGCCACCTCTATCCTTTTAGCTGTCTTGTACCCTCTGCATACCACTATCATAATTCCATTTATCAAACTGCACCGTGATGAATGTCTACTTCTTTGCTTATTCCACTGTTCTGTGAGCATTTTCAAGGGCAGGTGTGTGTGTGTGTGTGTGTGTGTGTGTGTAGAGGGAAAGAGAGAGGATATCTGCCTGAAGTGTTGCTAGTGACTCCAAAAGGTAATTTTTTTCTTCCTGGCATCAAATAGACTCTCCTGTATCACTGTGTGAAGATGAAATTTTTCCTAAAGAACTCTTAACACATGCAATATTAATAGGGCCATATGCTACCCTTTCTCAGCACCAGGAAGCACACTGATGAGACTGGAAACTGTATTCTTGTTTCAAAGGATAACATGACCCCATTTCTCTGAATGAATTCATGTTTTACCAGGCAATTGTTTCTTAGTAATATTAATATAGTACTATTTACTTTCTTGATGGTTTAGGAGGGGGAAAATCTTACGTTAAAAGTCAAATTTTTAACTAAAATTTTCAAAGTACGTTAAAGAGTGACAGAATTTAAATATATTGAATTCCTGTTATTTTAATATACACTGATATTATTTCACAATTCTGTAATTCATAGTAAACAACCAGCATTACAAAGATGAATGAAGTAGGAATATAGAAATGAAAATAGTAATTTTAAAGCAACTTTAAAAGAGGCAAATGTGTCTTTATAAAGAGAATGGAGTCGGAGAGCAGGGGCCAGTGGAATTCTTGTTTTTCTTTATAGTCTTCTATAAAGACTTCTTTATATTACATGCTGAAAATATTATCATTGCTTGAATTTCCTCCTCCTCTTTTTTTTTTTTTTTTTTTTTTCCTCTAGGCCAAATTTACAGATGACTGCAAGTTCAGGGAGCGATTTCAAGAAAACAGCTATAATACCTATGCCTCCGCAATACACAGGACTGAAAAGACGGGGCGGGAGTGGTACGTGGCCCTGAACAAGAGGGGGAAGGCTAAACGGGGCTGCAGCCCCCGGGTTAAACCTCAGCACGTCTCTACCCACTTTCTGCCAAGATTCAAGCAATCGGAGCAGCCGGAACTTTCTTTCACAGTTACTGTTCCCGAAAAGAAAAAGCCACCTAATCCCGTCAAGCCAAAGGTTCCCCTTTCCACACCTCGGAGAAGTCCTAACACCGTGAAATACAGACTCAAGTTTCGCTTTGGTTAAGACTTACTTTGGTTTTGTGAGAAACCATGGAGTCTCCTCAGGAGTTTCTGTAGCTGTCTTTCGTGCTCTGAAGACAACTTCTTGGACACAGCTTCAGCTATACACTACACTGTATTGAAGTCAGGTCATTTGTTTCAGCTTGACTGAAACAAAAATGTTTTCTGATAGTAACTGAACTGGAATTCTTTGTACCAATATAGGGAGTTCACGACGACATAAAGCCTTTTGCTTTATGCTTGGTGCATACAGGGATTCTTTTTCGGAAAGTTCAACAGTGGGGACTATGTATTTTTCTGACTTTTACAGATCAACCTGAAGAAAACATACATGATACATTTTTATTTTTGGTTTCCAAAGAATATTTTGATGGAGATAAGAGTATTTTATTAGATTTTGTTTTTTGTTTTTTTTTTAAAAAGTACCTCTGCATTGAGCATATTTTCTTACTTTTATTATTTCTAATTGATAAGATATGAAACAACCATTTTAATGCAGTTTATGAATTATAAATATGTTTATAGACCATTTTTAACACGTGGATTTCTTTTTCATTGTTCTCATTCATTGCACTTTTAATTTTTATTATGATTGTTTTTCTACCATACCTCAGATCATGTAAGTTTAATTTTACATCTTAAAATGTTTAAATTCTCTTCAACAGCACCAAAGGCTCAGCTTGTGTTTGTGTGTGTGTGTGTGAGTGAGTGTGTGTAAATTCATGATTTTATATATGGAATCCTGTCTCTGTGGTGGCTGGGCTATAATGGGTTAGAAGTAAGGAGAAAATGTAAGGAATTTTTGGTGGAATTAAAAGTTGAGGCAAGGAAAAGAATTAGAGGTTCAAGTGCACTGATTTTGCAGTGTTTATTGATAGCTAATTCTGCCTTGCCTTCACTCCCCGTTTTATCTACCCCCTGCCCTCATTCTTTAAAACTGGAGAAATAGATTTTATTCTGTCCATCAAGCATAGACTATGAAACCAGAGTGCTTAAAATACCTCCTCTATGACCTTCTGCTATCTCCACTGTATAGATCCACAGGGAGCAACCCACTTAGTGGAAAAACACGGAGAACCGAAGGAAATGAATCATGTAACAGTTATCCATGTCAAGTCCCATTATCTAAAATATTCTTATTACTCAAACACTCTTTGAGTTTCCTATCCTAAAGGTAACCACCTTAGTGAATAGATCTGCCCTTTTATAAGGAAAATTTCTGATGTATATTTTTAAATAGTTGGCTATGTGACATGGGAAACTTAATCTGATGAGTTGAAAATGGCACTTAAATGTCAACCCAAATACTGAATGTTCGGTATAAGACAGAAAATTTAACTGAAAAGAATTTACATAATTTATTTTCTTGGGTAATCATTTTTATGGAGTTCTATGAGATAGAAGTATTTTCTTCAGAAAGGTGGCAATAAAAATGGTAAAGCTAATGTTTAAAAGTATGTCCCACAGGAAGAGCAAAAATTATACACAGAAAGTTTGTGATTTGTATTTAAGTACATTTCTTTTCTTTTAAAAGATATTGCTAAACTTTTTTTTTTAGAAACACAGTATAGTTTATTTTGATTCACAAATGCAAAGTGGAAACGCAACAAAATTGAACTTACTACCATTTAAACAGATTGCTTTGTTTCAATAGAAACTATACACATACATATTATATATAATTTATATAAAATCCATCCATCAACTAAAACATCATATGTATATCTAGTATGGTGTTTTTATTATAGAACCAACAATCTGATTAAATGTTGCTTGCATTTAATGCATGACTTAAAAAAAATAAAATTCTACAAAAGTTTTAACTAATTTATATATTAAAAATCTCCTGGATTAAATGAAACAATGAAATTTTGCCAACAAAGGTGTGCCCAACTCTTATCTAATTATCATATTTTCTTACATACATGGTAAAAGCAAAAAATAATCCTCTAGTTTATTCTGATATATTGTTTAAAATTATACACTGTATATCAAGTTTTTAGTGCACATGAAAAATAAAATTGCAGAACAGGAGAGCAGTAGACATGTGTCCCAAAATGGGCAAGGAAAAGGTAGTATTAATGATGGCTAATAATAAAGTTAATACAAATGTTGTATTGGGCAAATATTGCTGGTAGTTTATGTTAAACTAAAAAACACTACCTTATCTTGTAATCATAATTTGATTTGATTAGCATATGGAAGTTAAAGTAGAATAGCTTTAGTAGAATATACATTATGCAAATCAAGACTCATTAATTTCAAAATTTAAAGCAAAGCTAAAAAATATTTAAATTACACTTCTCTTTAGTTTACTGGCCATAAACAATTATATTTAATTAAGTCTCACTGAAGCAGAAAGTTACTCAAATTAATTAATTGAAAGAACTCATGTAGAGGAAATATGTATAATTCCTGACTAATACGTAGCACTTTTTAAAGGGGTCTTTGCTTATGTAGTTTTTGGTGATTTTGAAGTAACTAGACCTACTGAATAGTCAATAAAGTTATTTAATTGTGATTGTGTTCACCTAAAAATGTCAATGAATTTTACATTACAGTTTAGGAAACTTGTTCAGAAGAGAGACAACAAACACCTTCAGACTGACATTTCAGTTTTATTAATTATATTTAATTTAGTTTTGATAATCTTTATTTGGAACATCAGTAGAGGTAAATAGAAGCTTTCAATAAGATGTAATAACACTGTGGTTTTTATTTCACAGAATATACCATCACTTTTTAAGGAACTCATTTGAGAGTGTGGCTTACATAGACCTTAGTTCTTTTAGCTGAGTTATAATGACTCAGCTGTACAAGATTGTGTGGTGGTGATAAAGGGTACTGACAAAAGATTTTCCAAACTTAACAATTTTATCATCTTAGATAACTTTTATTTCTTGGACCTGAGAATAAAACAACATAATTCTGGTAGGTAGATTTTCTATAAAGTTGATCTTGAAATAGGAAACTGAACAAATTTCTTAAATTAACATTTTTACCCTTCCAAAGGAAAGAGGCATTTAGCCATAACCTCTCACATTTTCAATAACAAAATGAAAATACTGCACTAACTAAAATCTTGAATTCTGGCACTATGTTTACAGCTGCAGAAAATTTCTTGTACAGTTAATTTTTAAAATGAAAACAATATTGTGGACACTGCAGCAATGGCATGCTAACAGAAACATCTTGTCCAAAGAATTCTACACCTTCTGTAAGATTTATTTCATTGTTACATCTAAATTTTGATTACTTAAAATATATATTTTTTAAGATCAATCATCTTTTTACACCTTTTCAAAGAAAGAAACTTTCAGGCAAATGAACATGACTCCTCTATTTTTCTTCTAGAAGTCAGTCCAATTGTACTGAAATAGGATTATCATATGATTAGGCATTAGTGGAAGAAAAGCACTGCCTGCTCTATCTCATTCCCTGGGAGAACAGGGAGGAGAACCCAGCCTGAGTCAGTAGAGGCATTTTTTTTCATCTGAGAATCACATACAAAGTTCAGATATACCATCAGACAATGGCACTACAAATCATCCGTGAGTATTTAAGCAATTTTATGTAATAAAAAGATAGAAATCAATAGCTCTTACATACTTTTATTTCAAATCTTCTTTTGTCCTGACTGACACATATTTATTTATCCAAAGTCACTCTCTAGCCTTATTCCACCATAGGAACTTGAACGCCATTTCCAGTTTTGTCATCAATGATTATGTGAGCCTTAAACTGTTGAGGTACCAAAAAGAAGACATGGTCCTCTTCAGATGGAACTAAAAGTCTGTCCAGATGAAACCGGGCAGCCATGTGAAAGGGATCATTGAAGAAGTAATATGCTATTATTTTTTAAGGCCTTGTCTTACATTAAGAAAAAAATTGAGTATGCCATTGGATTAAGAGATTTTAAATATAGGGATCAATCCCCGGCTTACCATTTTGTGAGGAATTTTGCAAATTTGTATTAACTGGTCAGGAATGGTCAGAGTAGCAACATTGTTCATAATAAATACCTCAAGATCTTAATTAAATATGTAATTTTTTAATATCTATGTTTTGACCAAAATACCACCTTCTTCATGAAGATTTCTGGAAATTCATGAAGAAATATGAATTATCTTTTCTTGACACCAGTCCTTCAAATAGGTATAGCTCATGACATAACTTTCTATCACCTTTCCCTTATTATCCAATTAATTTAGTATTTTCTGAGATCCTGCTTAGCTGAGGCACTCAGCAAGTGAAATGTTTCTTCATTTGCTCAATACTCATTCAGTATGTTCCAGGTGGAGGTGAATAAAAGTATTCATTGCTTTTGAACTTATGTAGAGAATATAGCTGCTCTCCTTGCATGCTGGCCAACCCAAATTCAGGCTAATAAAAAGAAAATAAGAAATGTTCTTAGGCGATAGCAATTTTGAATAATGTATTCCCCTGACTTTAACATTTTGTGGAGGCTATTGGACATTCTACTTATTCAAGGCACTAGCTACATAATTATAGGTTCCTTGAATGTTAGGTGCTCCAAAATGCTTATAGAATGGATAAAGGTGCTGAATAAGATTTATTTGATGAAGATGATGATGGTTAAGAGAAATTCCTGCAAGATATGAAATGGATCTAAACAACAAGAGTCAGAATACCGGCTGCCTCCCTCACTGTACATGGATTTCTCAAACACAAATCCGAAGCCCAGACTAAAAATATCAGGCACTCACAAGCTGCATTGAAGTATCAATAAATTTAGTTACCGTATGAAAGTTCAATTTCATCCCCAATCATAAAAATAGGTGACAGTGCAAATCCCCCCCCCTTTTTTTTTGGCAGTTTGCAGGCCAAACCAGCAATCCAGTGGGATGTCAGTAGGTATCAGTGGGAGAGTGAAGACATTACTTTTTGGTAATTTGTTTCTTGATGCTTCCCTTGCCCCTCCTCCTTTTTGCAGATAAACTCTCTCAGTGAAGACCGCGTTTTTCTGTACCCTACAGAGAGATTAGTGAATGCATAATCACACAGTGACAGGTCCAGTTCCAATGTGTTTCTCATTAAATTCTCTGTCATCCCCTCTGTGGGAAACTGGGAAATTTATCAGATTTTCCTACAGGGAGGTGAATTTCTGCTGAGGAGGCAACACAGTGTCTTTTACTCTCCGGAGTGCAATTATGGCTCGGCTTCCACAGCTCCGCTTCGTTGACCATCAGGCTCTCTTTGGGGGAGGTGTGCATTCCATAACCTGTCTCCATGCTTTGAGACATGTTATATATTTACATTTTTTAAAGTTGGCTAGTTGTTCTACATTCTTCTCCAGAAAAGGCCTCTGAAAGCAAGGGGAAATATACTATTCAGTGTACCGGAAGAGGCGATACCAAGACCTCCCTAACAGTCACCATCCTAATAGAAAATGAGACAGAACGTGTTTAAATTCTAGAAGAGAAAAGCAGTTTAAAATTGTATGTTCCCTATTTGTTCTCTCTCTTTCTCTTCTCTCTCTCTTTTTCATACAAGATGCATTACAAAGGGGTGAAAACATGTTTTCTGTTTAGGTAATGAAAGAATGGCAGTCATGCCAATGACTCCTATAAATCTCCTCTGAGACCTGCAGTTCCTCTAAATGATGATTAGGAGGAATGCCATGCCCATTTCTGTTGCCACATTTGTTATGTCACTGGGTTCTAAAACTGGTTCAGCTCTGAGAAAGTTTGTTTTCACCTTAGTAATTGTGTTGTCTGAGATCCTCAGCCTTTACCATCTGCACAGCAGGAGGACAAATGAGAAAAAGACATAGAGCCTGGCACTGGCACAGACACAAACCACAAGATCTCACTGCCACCTAAGGGAGGGGGTTCCCAGGTGGCACAGCTGTAAAGAACCACCTGCTGATGTAGAAGATACAGGAGACACGGGTCCCGATCCCTGGGTTGGGAAGATTCTCTGGAGGAGGGCGTGACAAGCCACCCCAGTATTCTTGCCTGGAGAATCCCATGGACAGAGGAGACCGGAGGGCTACAGCTCATGGGGTCACTACAGCCCACGGCGGTCGCGAAAGAGTCAGACATGACTTAGCGACTAAACAACAACACATCATTGAAAGATAACCCAATAGAGCATGGGAAACGGGAGGTATATTTTTCTACATGCACGTTAAGTTGCTTCAGTCGTGTTTGACTCTTGGTGACCTTATGGACTGTAGCCTGCCAGGCTTCTCTGTCCATAGAATTTTCCAGGCAAGAATACTGGAGCAGGTTGCCATGCCCTTCTCCAGGGGATCTTTCTGACACATAGATCAAACCGGCATCTCTTTTGTCTCCTGCTTTGGCAGGTGGGTTCTTTAGGACTGGAGCCACCCAGGAAGCTCCACATTTTTCTATGGAGACCTCTAATTCTGTCACAACACTGACCTGATAGCTGAGATTGGAAGATCAATGGCCATCTAATTTCAGTATTGCTTCGACAGGGAAAAACGGACTTGTGCTTCTCAGCATCTGATATATTTCTCATGATGTAGACGTCCATGGGATAGAACATGTGTGGGTTAAAAAATTGAAAGGGGAAAGTAGCCCTGACTTTGCCGTAACTTTTCAGCTCTTTTCTACCTGTCTGCAGGAAGCTGGACAATTGTTAACCATTTAGCACTTAAAACACACACATACCCCCACACAACACACACACACACTACCTCCCACCATTGGTCTTAAAGGATTATATCAGCTCCTTCTGAAAACAGCTGCTCCTTTGGGGGCTGCAAGGATTAGAGCAAAGCAACCTCCTCCAAGACATGTGAAGGGGTTGGCAAGTGTTGCTGCATCTACCTTGAATATTACAGAGGCACCCTTGCAGTGCCTCCAGCCAGAGTTCCTGTAACGCTGGCCTGCAGTCAATAAATATTTCATGTCTCTTGCCCCCAGGGTGTGCTCAGAGGACCACCCTGTTTGTGTCTGATTCGGCGCTCATGGCTTCGTGCTGTGGGCGGAAAGGTGGGTGTGGAGCCAGAGGCGGAAAGTGCAGGCAGGATCCAATGTGGTTAACATTTGGGATCATTGGTCTGGCTGTAGGGGATCTGCAGAATTCTTCATGTCAACACTCATTCTGGGAGACGGAGCAAGTCCACCAGAGGATTATCATCCAGCATCAGTGTGACTCACTCAAGGGTTAATAGAAGGAAGCATTCATAAGAGGTGAGGTTGCAGATTCAGAGAGAAATAGAGGCCTCATGGACTTCTCAACAGGGCTTTCACTGTTGAGTGTGTGGGTGTGTGTGTGCTCAGTTGTGTCTGACTCTGTGCAACCCCATAGACTGTAGCCTACCAGGCTCTTCTGTCATGGGATGTCCCAGACAACAGTACCGGAGTGGGTTGCCATTTCCTTTTCCATTTCACTGTTGAGGTAATGTAGAATGTCATCTCCCATTTAGGAAGGAAACTCTCAGAATTTCCCAAAGGCAGGCACCCAAATGGGAAAGGGTTCTTGTCTCCTTGGGGCTTCCCTGGTGGTTCAGATGATAATGAATTTGCCTGTAATTCAGGAGACTCACATTCTATCCCTGGGTTGGAAAGATTCCCTGGATAAGGGTATGGCAACCCATTCCAGTACTCTTGCCTGGAGAATCCCATGGACAGAGGAGCCTGGCAGGCTACAGTTCATGGGGTCCAACAGAGTGGGATGTGAGTGAAGAGACCTGAGCACAGCACAATCTATTTAGATACACAGCTAAAACACCTAAAGGGAAATGAATAGTTAATAAATTGTTGGCATTTGAACCTTGGCCCCTGTATTGTTCTATGCAGATTCCTTCTTCAGTACTATGACATTCATTCCCCAACTGCTGGAAATGTGCCCTTTGACCCTTAGGGAACTGTCCCATCCAAGGTTATACCCACTCCCAGGGACACCATGAGGACAGTGATTTGCTGTTTCAGAGATACAATAGCCTAGCCCTCTTGCCAGAATTTGTAATAAAAATGGAGGACCATACTAGCTTCTTCACTTCCTTACAGGGAAGGATGTAGATAAAATACAACACATTCAGTTTAATTAAAATCCCAGGTATAAACAAATAATGTTTTAGTATATTCAAATATTGCATGGGCACTCTGTATTTTTATTTATGAGATTTGGCAACTATACTTATGGATGTTACTCTCAAGAGGACTCCCCAATAAACCTGTGTACTACTCTGAAGTAGCTGAAGATTATTTCCAGATAATCCATTCTTCAGGAAAAGATTGTCGTTGTTATTCAGTTGCTAAGTCGTGACTGACTCTTTGGAACCCCATGGACTGCAGCACAGCAGGCTCCTTCACTATCTCCCAGAGTTTGCTCAAACTCATGTCCATTGAGTCAGTGATGCCATCCAACCATCTCGTTCCTCTGTCGTTCCCTTCTCCTCCTGTCTTCAATCTTTCCCAGCATCAGAGTCTTTTCCAATGAGTCAGCTCTTGCATTAAGTGGCCAAAGTTTTGGAGATTCAGCTGCAGCATCAGTCCTTCCAATGAATATTCAGGGTTGATTTCCTTTAGAATTGACTGATTTGATCTCCTTGTAGTCCAAAGACCTCTCAAGAGTCTTCTCCAGCCCCACAGTTCAAAAGCCTCAATTCTTCTGCGCTCGGCCTTCTTTATGGTCCAACTCTCACATCTGTACATGACTACTGGAAAAACCATAGCTTTGACTATATGGACCTTTTGGAGAAGGTATTATGGTCAATAAACACCAAGAAGTACCTTGAATTACAAAAATAACTTACAGAAGAACATGAAGAGATCTAGAAATTTGTCTTTCCACATTTGGGGGATCATAGTTCAACATTCTCATGGTCATAAAAACCTTTATACTCATAAACAATGCCAAATTCAGAAGTTTTGGTGGCTATACAAACTCTGAATTATTATTTATTCAGAGTGGGATCTTAAGGCATCAACCTTTCACTCCACCAAGATATTAGCTGGCAGTCTGCTTGTTTGTATGTTTTATGCTGAGTGGACTGCATTTTCCTAAAATTATACAAGGAGTGTAATCATTTTGTGATTTATCAGCAACATTTCTGAAAGTCTCTTAGAAAGTTTGTTACTCCCTCCTTCATGAAATACATTTTTTAGTTATTTTCCAAAGTGCCCTATTCTCCTGGTTAGGTTTGCTAGCTCAGTGGCTCCTTCTTCCTCATCTCTTTGGCTAACTTCTCTTGCACCTGACTTCTAAAGCTTGCAGATCCTCAGGGCTCAGGTTTTGGCTCTTTTCTACTCTCTCTTTCTTTCTCAAACTCACTCCCTGTGTAATCTCATCTCTGCTTTAAAAAACCATCTGTATGCTGATGACTCTCCAATTGAAATCTCCAGCCTCAATCTCTCCCAGAGTGCCAGGCTCACACAGTCAACAGCCTCCTTGACATTGCTCCTTGGATGTCTAACAGGAATTTCAACCTTAGTATGTCCAAAACAACTCAACTCTTGTTCCTGAACCGGTTAAGCTTCCAGGCTTGCACAGTTTAATAAACAGCATGATGATATATTTAGTGATGTGAGCCAAAAATCCAGGAATAATTCTTGTGCCTCCTCTTTCCTTCATAATCCTCATCCTAACCCTCATCAATCTACCAGTAACTCCTTTTGCCCAAACTTTCAAAATAAGTCCTGATTCCTACCACCCCTCTCTCTACTCTATACTTCAGTCCAAGCCACCCTCACTTTTCATTTCATTTACCCCTACAGCCTCTCAACAGGTCTATCTTTGTCTCATAAGAATGGATTTGACAGAGAAGTCAGAGTAAAATTTTTAAAACTTAAATGCTGTCACTGAGCAGCTTAGAACTCTTGAGTAGCTTCTCCACCCACTAGAATGAACCTGGTCCCTTCTTCACTCTTCCATCACATCTCCACCCTCGGCCAGCCTCACTCTCTCTACTCCAGCCACAATGGCCGGGAATGCCTTCCCTTGAGTTCTTCACCAGTTGCATTCTCTTTCTCCTGAGAGCTGTCCTCCGTGATGGCACTGTTTAAAACCTCTTCCTGAGCTGCTCCATCATCTCCTCCTTAGTTTCTTTAAGTGCATGTTACACACTCCTCAATGATGTTAAGTTCTTCTTGTGTTTACTGGATTCCCAAGGGGATTGTAAATAGTTGTCTCCTCCCAGTAGAATGTAAGCACCTTGAAGGAAGAAGCCACCCTGTTGGGTTTATTCACTGTGGTATCTTGGGCACCAGGCAATGTACCTGGCACATAGGAGTCACCCCGTGTTCACTGATTGAATGAACACATACCATCCATTTTGTTGCAAGTTTTCTTTTGAAAAATGCTAATTTGTTCCAATTTGATTGATACCAAAAGGAAAAACTTGAACAAAAGGTGAATTTGTGTTTGCCTACAGGTAATTCCAACCTGTCCATTCTAAAGGAGATCAGTCCTGGGTGTTCACTGGGAAGGACTGATGCTAAAGCTGAAACTCCAATACTTTGGCCACCTCATGCGAAGAGTTGACTCACTGGAAAAGACTCTGATGCTGGGAGGGATTGAGGGCAGGAGGAGAAGGGGACGACAGAGGATGACATGGCTGGATGGCATCACCAACTCGATGGACATGAGTTTGAGTGAACTCCGGGAGTTGGTGATGGACAGGGAGGCCTGGCGTGCTGCGATTCATGGGGTCCCAAAGAGTCGGACACGACTGAGTGACTAAACTGAACTGATATGTAATTTCATCCGGGAGAAATATTCTGTATTTCAGATGAACCAAATTGCATCGATGTGCATAATATATACTGCACACTTCTCATGAAGTCAGCAAGCTACATCTGTCCACATCTGGGTTTACAACTTTCCACCTGATTTAGAGCACCACCTTCAAACATTTATGGACGGAACATACATATGTTGGAAGTTCTAGCCCCCAGTGTATTTAAAAATAGGGCCTTTAAGAAGATAATTAAGTTTAAACAAATGTATAAGAGTGCGGCCCTACTCTGATAGATCTCATATAAGACTGATGCCCTAATAAGAGGAAAAGGCGGCCGAGAGCTCTCCCCACCCCTTATGGATACAGGCGCATGTGCACACAGAGGAAAAAAGGACACAGAGCAGGCAATCCGCTGAAGCCAGAAGGAGAGCCTTTACCAGAAACTGAGTGGGCTTGAACCTCAATCTTGAACTATGAGGAAATAAATTTATGTTTAAGTCATCCAGTCTGTAGGCTTTTGTGATGGCAGCCCCAGCCAAATAGTACAAACCACTTGAAAACTCAGAAGCCACATCTCTTCCAACAGCCACTCTATCACACAGTCCTGTGCTGTCCTTTCTCCTCTCAGCCTTTTTGGTATTTTTTCCTCTCCTTTTAAAAAAATTTATTTAATATTTATTTTTATTTCTTTGGCTCCACCACGTCTTGGTCATGGCATGTGGGATCTAGTTCCCTGATTAGGGATGGAACCCAGACCCCTTGCATTGGGAGCTCAGAATCAATCACTGGACTGCCAGGGCAGTTTCTCTCAGCTCTCTTTTATGATATAAGTATTGTCTCACATTTTTTCTATGGATCTGTCTCTGTTACTCACCCTGGAAGCTTAACTATAAGCAAACTTAAGACTTTTTTAAGGTAAAATGACATATTTATATATTTCTTAAACATTTAAGGTATATAAACTGTGCTGAGCCACCAGGGAAGCCCCAAGTTTATCCATATATTTGTGCAAATATAAATATATACAACTATATGGAGATATACATATATATATATAACAAATATACAGCAAAAAAATTATAGATGAAGCAAAAGATTGAAGCCTTAGGCATAAATTGTAATGTATTTTCTACTATCCCAGGCAAGCTTCTGTCCTGTATTTTCTGATATTAACCCTTATTTTTAAACATTACCAATTATCTTTGGTACATTCCAATTATGGAGTTGGTGATGGACAGGGAGGCCTGGCGTGCTGCAGTTCGTGGGGTCACAAAGAGTCGGACTTGACTGAGCGACTGAACTGAACAGAACTGAACTGAATTATCTTGAATCTGATCATTTTTGAAATGCTTTGTCTCTTTGTGGTGATACTTGCATTGGAAAAAGACATGAGGATATGACTTAGATAACTTCACTCCAAAGTCTTTCACTGACAGTGCTGTACAGATTGAAATTTTAAATGCTATATCAATGGATTCAATAAGTTAAGAGTTGGAGTCATGCTTTATTTCATTTTGAAGGTCAAATACCCATTATTATTATTAAATAATATCAGCTTCAAGTCACATAGTTCAGCCTCAAATAAAAATATAAAGTCGATTGACACATAAACTATCATTTTATTATAGTTAAGAAGCCATGTATTTTATTATCAGATGATATTTATTGAACATGTGTGTTTGTGGAAGTCACTTAATCTTGTCTGCCTCTGTGCAACCCCATAGACTTTAGTCCACCAGGCTTCTCTGTCCATGGGATTGTCTAGGCAAGAATACTGGAATGGATTGCCATGCCCTGCTCCAGGGGATCTTTGTGACCCATAGATTGAACCCGGGTCTTCTACATCGTAGGCAGACTCTTTACCATCTGAGCCACAAGAGCAGCCACCAAACATGTCCTGTGTGCAAATCTATAAAAATGACTAAAGAAGACTTCTTCTGTTAGTTGTTCCATTTGCTATGTACATTCTCTAATGGGGGACCCATTGGGTGTACTGCTTGTAACAGGAAAAGTAGCAACTGGCAGCTGTGCGTCTGTGTCCTGATCTTAGCCCTGCCATGAATTAACTGGAAGGGCTTGGACCTTTAAATGGGGCTTAATTTGACGATTCATAAAGTTTCCCAGCAATGTGAGCTGGTGTAGTAGTTCTGTAGAACAGTGGTCCCCAACCTTTTTGGCATAAGGTACTGGTTTAGTGGAAGACATTTTTTCCATGGATGGAGGCGGAGGATGGTTTCAGGGTGATTCAAGCTCATTACATTTATTATACACTTCATTTCTATTATTATTACATTGTTATAATAATGAAATAATTGTACAAATCACCATAATGCACAATCAGTGGGAGCCCTGAGCTCATTTTCCTGCAACCAGACAATTCCATCTGGGGGTGATGGGATACAGTGACACTTGAAGTGTGTTGCTTATGTCCAGTCTACTCTATAACCTCATTTTCGTTGCATCTCATGGTCCGTGGTCCAGAGGGTTGGGGACCCCTGCTCTAGAGAAACAGAACCAGTAGGATCTATTTATTTATATAGGTATTGGTTCATGTGATTATGGAGTCTGAGAAGTCTCAGGATCTGTTATCTGCAATTTGGAGAAACAGGAAAGCCAATGGTACAATTCAATCTAAGTCCAAACATCTAAAATCAGGAGCACTGATGTCTGAGGGCAGGGAAGGATAGATGACCCCTCTCAAAGAGAGAGAGGGAATCTACCCTTCATCTCTTGCTACTCTATGGGCTCTTGGTGGATTGAATGATACCACCTACACCGGAGAAGGTGATCTTCTTTACTCAGTCAGCCCATTCAAACATTAATCTTGCCTGGAAACATGCTAACAAACACATTTTTAGAAATAATTTTTAAACCAGTCATCTGTGATCCCTGAGTTGACATGTAAAATTAACCATCACAGCTGGGTTTTCTCTGTTTCCCCTTCAGCCCGGTTTCCTAGTTGGCTGCATTTAAGGCTGAACCACTGTTCAGGTTGTAAATGATATTGTGGAGAATACTATTCTTCCACCAGAACTCCACAGACCTCTGTAAGCTTCCTTTAGGAAGGCTCTAGTGGGAGAAGAGGAGTAAGGCAAAGTCTTCTGTAAGAACACATAGAACATGTGTGCACTCAGGAATAATCTACTTAATAATAATTACATACTATGAGGGGAGAAGGGGAGAGAATGTGTATAAGACATGGTTAGTTTAATCAATACAGTTAATTGAATGAATGAAACAAATTACCAATGATTTCCTTACTTTCTTTGCCGGTAGAGGCCAGCTCTCCAAGGTCTTTTAACAACATTCCACTGTAGGGTAGAAGGAGTTGATGAATTATTTCAATTCAGAGGTAACCAAAACTTTAAACTCTCCTACTAGATTTAAGGGGCTTCCCTGATAGCTCAGTTGGTAAAGAATCTGCCTGCAATTCAGGAGACCCCGGTTTGATTCCTGGGTTGGGAAGATCTCCTGGAGAAGGGATAGGCTACCTACTCCAGTATTCTTGGGCTTCCCTTGTGGCTCAGCTGGTAAAGAATCCACCTGCAATCCAGGAGACCTGGGTTCAATCCTTGGGTTGGGATCCCTTGAAGAAGAAAGGCTCTCCACACCAGTATTCTGGTCTGGAGAATTCCATGGACAGAGGAGCCTGTCCATGGGGTCGCAAAGAGTTGGACATGACTGAGTGACTTCACTAGATTTAAATCTTGTTTTCAACTTGACTTTCTCAAAATAAATCACACTTCCTAATACAGCTTCTATCAATCTACTGATATAGAAACCCAATACTCTTTTAAGACTTTTCTTTCTTATAGTGAATTATTTCCAAATTAAAAGAAAGAGGGAGAAAAATATGACTGTTTTAAATACAAATGTGACAAAAAACAAGACAAAGAGAAATATTTATAGTAAGATGTAGGAAGTTGCCTCTTAAATTGCTTCTAAGGCACTATCCAAATTTAAGCTTTTAAAATCACATAAAACTCACTAGTTGTAAACATGGTGATTGACCAGCTGCTATATTACTTATAATTTTAGTCATTTTTTGAAAATCTCACTGAAATGGAAAACCATAGTAATAGCCCTCAAAGGAACTGACCTTAAGACATGCTTCAATATTTTGGTGATAAGCCACACATTCAAATAGTGAGGTATTCATTCAGAAAGCTTGTGATCTTTTCTCTGAGAGAGCTAAGATTCATTTTCCACATATCTTGAGTGGGAGAAATGAGAACACTATTGTTATCAACAACAACAAAATGAGTGGACGGCTGAATTCTACAAAAGATGGTCTGTTTTGTCTTCAAAATACAGTAGAGGGCAAAGGAAAGGGCGCTTTAGGAAAAATGACACATATTTTTAGCAGAAATTATGACCACTCATGTCATCCAATAAAAAATATGTCTCATCTACATAATAGCTTCATGCTTACTATTGTGCTAATTGAACTATGTACTTTTGATGCATTCTCTATTCATGTGAAAGTGTGGGTAACAAGTGATAAAAGTCAACAGTCACGGCAATTGGACACACTGAAAATCTTTCTTCTATGACTCTGAGTCAGTCTCCTCAGTGGATTACTAAACACATTCCAGAAATCTCATAAGTTACTACTGGTCTAAAAATGGATATAATTAAAGATGAGTAAACCTACCGCAGAGCTTGATGTAATCTTTTACGGTAATTAACCCAAACTATTTACAATGGATTTTTATTCCACTTTTCTAAAGATTGCATATATGTTATTACAAGTTCATATATCTTTCCATTACAAAAGCAACTCCCCCTCCCACCCTCCACCTCCCCAACATAGTCACACAAAGTGAAGAGATATCTGCATTGTAACAGTTTTAGAGCAGGTAAGTCCAGTAACCATGGTTGTAAGTTTGATCACAGCCAGACCAAGATCTGGGGATACTACATGAATTTCACCACATCAGAAATTTACCAGTATATATCTCTAGGTTTGGGAGTAGTATGATTTGGATTGATAATTTCCAATGAGATATTGTTACAGGGAAGAGCTGACTCCATATTGGATCTGCTGCTTTCACTTTAACATTTCTTCCTGTTGCTTTTTTCACTAAAAGGATACTGTTTACACATAATGACCTGCCTTGGGGAGCGCTGAAACCTCTGCCTAAAGGTTAAACCATTATGTCTTTGTTCAGGATCCTGTCCACCTGTGGATGGATACAGGAAGGAAAAAATTAACACATTCTCTCCCCAAAGCTAGCCATTCAAGGAGATATTTGTAAGATAAATGGTCTTCAAAAAATTTTACTTCCTCACCTCCCCCCACTCTCTGTTCTATAAAAGAACCTGGCATCCAGACTCTGGTAAGATGATTATTTTGAGATATTAGTCTGCCATCTTCTCAGTTAGCTGAATTAATTGACCTATCATGCAGTGAGCAAAGGGAGCTTGGACTCAGAAAAAAATACGCTTGTCTCAACTAAGTTGCTTTTATTGCTATGCCACCAAGTTGCTTTACATGGTGGGGGAAAGGTGACTCTTTACTAAAATTCTCTCTTTTTTTTTTAACATCTGATTATGGCCAACCTAGATAGCATATTGAAAAGCAGAGGCATTACTTTGCCAACAAAGGTCCGTCTAGTCAAGGCTATGGTTTTTCCAGTGGTCATGTATGGATGTGACAGTTGGACTGTGAAGAAAGCTGAGTGCCGAAGAATTGATGCTTTTGAACTGTGGTGTTGGAGAAGACTCTTGAGAGTCCCTTGGTCTGCAAGGAGATCAAACCAGTCCATTCTAAAGGAGATTAGACCTTGGTGTTCTTTGGAAGGAATGATGCAAAAGCTGAAACTCCAGTACTTTGGCCACCTCATGTGAAGAGTTGACTCATTGGAAAAGACTCTGATGCTGGAAGGGATTGGGGGCAGGAGGAAAAGGGGACGACAGAGGATGAGATGGCTGGATGGCATCACTGACTTGATGGACGTGAGTCTGAGTGAACTCCAGGAGTTGGTGATGGACAGGGAGGCCTGGTGTGCTTTGATTCATGGGGTCGCAAAGAGTCAGACATGATTGAGCAACTGAACTGAACTAAACTGAAGTGTTATTAAATTCTAGAAAATAAGGATCCTTTTCTTGCTGTCTGGTAGTTTTCTCTTAACTCAAACTCTTAACTTTCCATAGTAAGGCTTTCCATTCTATGTGGATTCACTAAAACACCTATGAAATAAGGCCATTTCTGGATAATTAGCTCTGTCTTTTCCTTCATAATTGACCATTACTTCTTATAGTCCAGCTACAGTGCTCAGGGCTTTCACCCTATCTCTTTAGCCCTCATAATCACCGTATGGAGTATATAATTTCCCCCTTTTCGGGTTGATGAAACTGAGGCTGGGGGATTAAATCTTCCAGGATCACAAGGCAAAGTTGAGAGTCAAATCAGGTTTGTTTTTTGCCCCTGTCTTCCCCAAGTTTTAGCTTAAACAGTGTGTTCATCCTTGAAATTCTGTTATATATTACATCATTCAAAACCTAAATGCTTCCCTCTATTGAGAGTTATAGAAAGTGGGTTGGGGTGTCTAGGGTTTAGAAAAGAAGAGCAAATAGTCAGATGTAAATTTGACTTCCTGACTCTGCACGTTAGAAGTTTGTGAGTCCATGTGCTGGTATATAGAAGAGATGTAACAAAATGAGAAGTAACAAAAATGAGTGATTGGATAAGGATTACAGATATTGAATGACATGGTGTTGGAGAAGACTCTTAAGAGTCCCTTGGACTGCAAGGAGATCCAACCAGTCCATTCTGAAGGAGATCAGCCCTGGCATTTCTTTGGAAGGACTGATGCTGAAGCTGAAACACCAGTACTTTGGCCACCTCATGCGAAGAGTTGACTCATTGGAAAAGACTGATGCTGGGAGGGATTGGGGGCAGGAGGAGAAGGGGAAGACAGAGGATGAGATGGCTGGATGGCATCACTGACTCGATGGATGTGAGTCTGGGTGAACTCTGGGAGTTGGTAATGGACAGGGAGGCCTGGTGTGCTGTGATTCATGGGGTCGCAAAGAGTTGGACACAACTGAGCGACTGAACTGAACTGAACTGATATCACCTTGTATATCTTAAGATGCCCACTGATCTTTTAGGGTATCGAATCCTTTTTTTAACTTGTCCATCCTGATTTTTGGTGAATGACACACCATTTTACTTTCTGTAGTTACATCTAGATATCAGGGATTAATGCCATCTTTAATTTTTTAAGTTTTACATCAAAGAACCAAAAACAAATGGTAGGAATCAATTATCATAAAACTCAGGACCTGCATCCTGTTGTTGTGATACCTTTGTCTCATTAAAGTGTGACCTTATTGTAGCTGAGGAGTCGTTGAGAATATTTCCCTTTTTCTTAGCTGTCAAAATTCAGTTGATACATCACAGATCCCTAAAGCTATGTAGGGAACTCTTCCCTTAATTCCATTCGCTTCATTTCTAAGCATCTGTAATAGTCACGGCTGGGTTCAGTGAGAGTTCTGCTTGCCATGAGTGTGAGATCATGCCCTAAGTAATTATAGTGAGCATGCAATGAAAATATGTGGTAAGTATAATGTCAGGAAATCATGCAAATTTTATTATTATCAGTGAAGTGGTGGCTGGTGGAGAACTTGTCAGTATTCGCAACTTGAGGTTTCTAATTACCCTGATTTACTTGTAGCTCCATTCATAACCTTGCTGCTGTGTTGCTCCTGACAGTACTTTTGCATTTTGCAGGAAAGGGATAATACCACGTAAATAATTTAAAAACAATAAATCATTTAGAGTGGCTTTAAACCAAAACCTAATGCAGTAGCTGGCTGAGGACTTGCTACACTTGACAGGTAGCTGGCATGCAGAATTCATCTATGCATCATAAGTATTTACTTTAAAAATTCCCCAATCCAAATCAGGCAGGTTGAAGAAAAAATAAGACCTAATCCTCCTCCATCCTGAAGAGTCCATTTTACCTTCTTGAGGCAAAATGGGAAAGAGAGAAAATAAGTTCTGTATAGGATAGTAGTTCTACTTAAAACACAGATTTGCTGAGTTATGCTTGCTAAATGACTAATTAAGGCTGAGTCTACCAGCAGAGCTGGCTGAGTGTTGGAAGAGTTACACAGACATGCCTGTGGCAGCACCCCACCCCTCCCTACCCCCCATTTCACCCCTCCTTCTCCTCCCTGGCCCCCACTATAGGGAAAGACTGGAAAGACTGGGAGCAGGAGGAGAGAGCTAGCTGATACCTAACCAACTCCCAGCTACTTGCAGGGGAAGTGGACGCTCTTTCTCTTTGGTTATTTCTATTCACACAAAACAAAGCAGATAATGAAAAGCAGAAACCCATCGAGAAAAGCTTCAACTCAAAGAAAAAAGGTAGGACTCCTTCCATTATGCCGGAGGGAGTGCTGTGTCTGCCAGCTGCCTTTGGACAATTGAGTTCCTACTGGGTGCCAAGCAGGTCATTATCTCTTTTAATCCTCTCAACAATTTTCTGAGGTAGGTATGATTATCCCCTTTTATAGATAAGGAAAAAACCTGAGTTAGATTAAGTAATTCCCTGAGATCACCAGCTAGGGAAGTGACTTTCGGAATTAAGTCTGAATCTCTCTGACTCAGGCAGCGTTTTCCCTCCATCCCTTGCTTTGTACTCTCCATCCCTCTCTACAAGCCCGATTTCTTGCTTCAGTTCAGTTCAGTCACTCAGTCATGTCCGACTCTTTGGGACCCCATGAATCACAGCATGCCAGGCCTCCCTGTCCATCACCAACTCCTGGAGTTCACTTAAACTCACGTCCATCGAATCGGTGATGCCATCCAGCCATCTAATCCTCCGTCGTCCCCTTCTCCTCCTGCCCCCAATCCCTCCCAGCATCAGAATCTTTTCCAATGAGTCAACTCTTCACATGAGGTGGCCAAAGTACTGGAGTTTCAGCTTTTGCATCATTCCTTCCAAAGAACACCCAGGACTGATCTCCTTTAGAATGGACTGGTTGGATCTCCTTGCAGTCCAAGGGACTCTCAAGAGTCTTCTCCAACACCACATTCAAAAGCATCGATTCTTCGGCGCTCAGCTTTCTTCACAGTCCAACTCTCACATCCATACGTGACTACTGGAAAAAACCATAGCCTTGACTAGACGGACCTTTGTTGGCAAAGTAATATCTCTGCTTTTGAATATGCTATCTAGGTTGGTCATAACTTTCCTTCCAAGGAGTAAGCGTCTTTTAATTTCATGGCTGCAATCAGCATCTGCCCTGATTTTGGAGCCCAGAAAAATAAAGTCTGACACTGTTTCCACTGTTTCCCCATCTATTTCCCATGAAGTGATGGGACCAGATGCCATGATCTTCGTTTTCTGAATGTTGAGCTTTCAGCCAACTTTTTCACTCTCCACTTTTACTTTCATCAAGAGGCTTTTTGGTTCCTTTTCATTTTCTTCCATAAGGGTGGTGTCATCTGCATATCTGAGGTTATTGATATTTCTCCCGGCAATCTGGATTCCAGCTTGTGCTTCTTCCAGCCCAGCATTTCTCACGATGTACTCTGCATAGAAGTTAAATAAACAGGGTGACAATATACAGCCTTGACGTATTCCTTTTCCTATTTGGAACCAGTCTGTTGTTCCATGTCCAGTTCTAACTGTTGCTTCCTGACCTGCATACAAATTTCTCAAGAGGCAGATCAGGTGGTCTGGTATTCCCATCTCTTTCAGGATTTTCCACAGTTTATTGTGATCCACACAGTCAAAGGCTTTGGCATAGTCAATAAAGCAGAAATAGATGTTTTTCTGGAACTCTCTTGCTTTTTCCATGATCCAGCAGATGTTGGCAATTTGATCTCTGGTTCATCTGCCTTTTCTAAAACCAGCTTGAACATCTGGAATTTCAGGGTTCACGTATTGCTGAAGCCTGGCTTGGAGAATTTTGAGCATTACTTTACTAGCATGTGAGATGAGTGCAATTGTGCAGTAGTTTTAGCATTCTTTGGCATTGCCTTTCTTTGGGATTGGAATGAAAACTGACCTTTTCCAGTCCTGTGGCCACTGCTGAGCTTTCCAAATTTGCTGGCATAGGCTGCGTGGGTGCAGGAGGGCTGAGAGGAGCTACTCCATGTTCAAGGTCTGGAGAGGTGGTGGTGAGGAGATACTCCTCGTCCAAGGTAAGGAGCAGCGGCTGTGCTGTGCTGGGGCAGACGTGAAGAGATACCCCAGGGTAAGAGAAACCCAAGTAAGATGGTAGGTGTTGCGAGAGGGCATCAGAGGGCAGACACACTGAAACCGTAATCACAGAAAACGAGTCAATCTAATCACGAGGATCACAGCCTTGTCTAACTCAATGAAACTAAGCCATGCCGTGTGGGGCCACCAAGTCAGGCTTTCTCTACAACATTGTACTTCCAACAGACTTGTGGCTGCCAAGGGGGAGTGGAATGGGGGAGGGAAGGATTGGGAGTTTGAGGTTAGCAGATGCAAATTTTTATATATAGAATGGATAAAGAATAAAGTCCTACTCTATAGCAAAGGGAACTATACTCAATATCTTGTAATAATCTATAATGGAAATAATCTGAAAAAGAATATGTATACAATCTGAAATATAATAATCTGAAAAAGAATATATATATGAGAGTTAGACCATAAAGAGAGCTGAGCGCCAAAGAATTGATGCTTTTGAACTATGGTGTTGGAGAAGAGTCTTGAAAGTCTCTTGGACAGCAAGGAGATCAAACCAGTCAATCCTAAAGGAAATCAGTCCTGAATATTCATTGGAAGGACTGATGCTGAAGCTGAAACTCCAATATTTTGGACACCTGATGCGAAGAACTTACTCACTGGAAAAGACCCTGATGTTGGGAAAGATTGAAGGCAGGAGGAGAAGGGGACAACAGAGGATGAGATGGCTGGATGGCATCACTGACTCAATGGACATGAGTTTGAGCAAGCTCTGGGAGTTGGTGATGGACAGGGAAGCCTGGTGTGCTGCAGTCCATGGGGTCGCAAAGAGTCAGACATGACTGAGTGACTGAACTGAACTGAACTGAGATATATACACCACATACATGCTATGCTATGCTATGCTAAGTCACTTCAGTTGTGTCCGACTCTGTGTGACCTCATAGACGGCAGCCCATCAGGCCTCCCGGTCCCCGGGATTCTCCAGGCAAGAACACTGGAGTGGGTTGCCATTTCCCTCTCCAATTCACGAAAGTGAAAAGAGAAAGTGAAGTCGCTCAGTCGTGTCTGACTCTTAGCGACCCCAACGACTGCAGCCTACCAGGCTTCTCCATCCATGGGATTTTCCAGGCAAGAGTACTGGAGTGGGGTGCCATTGCCTTCTCCAACACCACATACATAGGTAGGCCAAAAAAGTTGAAGTTCATTTGGATTTTTCAGTAAGATATGGGAAAATTCAAACAAACTTTCTGGCCAGCCCAATATATATCTGAATCACTTTGCTGTACAGCAGAAGTTAACATAACATTGTAAATCAACCAGTCCTGGGTATTCATTGGAAGGACTGATGCTGAAGCTGAAACGCCAATACTTTGGCCACTTCATGTGAAAAGTTGACTCATTGGAAAAGACCCTGATGCTGGGAGGGATTGGGGGCAGGAGGAGAAGAGGAGGACAGAGGATGAGATAGCTGGATGGCATCACCAACTCGATGGACATGAATTTGGGTGAACTCCGGGAGTTGGTGATGGAGAGGGAGGCCTGGCGTGCTGAGATTCATGGGGTCGCAAAGAGTCGGACACGACTGAGCGACTGAACTGAACTGAACTGAATGCTTTAATTAAAAAAAAAAAATAAAGCATCCCTCTTCCACGCCTCCGCAAAGGGTCCACTAGCTTATTCTGTGAGCACCCCACAATAGGGCACACACATAGATTGCTTGAAACAGATGACTTCTGTTTTTGTTCTACACATTGCTACTTCCTGTCCCCCTCCCTCTACAAATAATCTCCCCAAGTTCCCAGCTATCCTGTTTTTTCATTAGGTGTTTCTCTTGGGGGAGACCTCACTTGACCTGTGAAAATGCCTTTTTTCTTCTTCTGAAATACCAGCAGTCAAATATTATTTCTTTAGATTAATGATTTTCAAACGTTTGCATAAGAATTACTTGGAGCACTTATTAAAACACAGATTGCCATCTTGTGAATTAAAAATGTGTAATACTTTGGCTCCTAGTAGACACTCAATAAATGTTATTTCCTTTTTTAGTCTACATTTTAAGTTATCCTCACATCTTCCCAATGTGAGGTTTACCCTGATGTTCCCCAGTCTTTGAATATCATTTTCCTATTAACGAACAACAGGTTTCTTTAATTAATGCATTTAGAAAAAGGAAAATGAAGGGTATTTCTACCCACTTATTTGTACTGCAAAAAGAAGCAAAATCTACCTGGCATCAAGAGACAGTGTGGTGTAACCACAGCTGTGCTGCCTTTATGGAAAAAGGTCATGTCTTTAGAAGGTTACTCCGTTCAAAGTTATTCAAACTTTGTTTTGAGGGAAAGAGGGCTGCTCTTTAAGAACTGAAAGTAAATGGCAGAGTCCAGCTAATGAAATGTGCCAGAACCTCTTTAAAGTTATGGAGAGGGAAGCACATTTGATAGAAGTTAGGTACTGATCAGAAGGGGCCTTGGCAGTTAGTTGTCAAAGAATCTTGCCTTCCATGGAGAAGATCTGTAAGGAATAAGGAAACTGGTGAGCTTTATCAACTGCTCAGAGTAGTAGTTCTTTTTTTTTTTTTTCTTTTAAAACTTAATTTCACTTGTTGTTTGTTATTTATTTATTTATATATTATTGGTTGTTCTGGGTCTTCATTGCTGCGCAGGCAGGCTTTTCTCTAGCTGAGACGAGGCAGGGGGCTACTCTTCATTGCGGTGTGTGGGCTTCTCATTGAGATGACTTCTTTTGTTGCTAAGCACAGGCTGTAGGAGCATGGGTTTCAATAGCTGTGGAGTACAGGCTTAGTTGTTCCGAGGCATGTGGGATTTTCCCAGACCAGGGATCGAACCTGTGTCCCCTATATTAGCAGGCCAATTCCCATCCACTGTACCACCAGGGAAGACCCTAGAGTAGTAATTCTTTCAGTGTGTCCCGTAGACCAGCAGCAATAGCATCTCCTGTGAAATACGAATTCTCTAGTTTCATCCCAGACCTAACTGAAGTAGAACCCTGGGCAAGGGCCCAGATCTGTGTTTTAGCAAGTCCTTCAGGGGATCCTGCTGAACAGGAACATTTGAGAACAGTCTTAGGGCAATTTTCCTAAAGAAAGACACCAAAGTGTAGATAGTACACTGACCTAAGATATGAGCTGTGACTCTGCTGTGTTACCTCCAGTGGAGTCTTTCATAATGACACTTTAAAAGTAGAGCAGGAGAAAGTTCCAGGTGATTGATTCTCAACCCTGGCTGTACATTTGAGTCACTTGGGTCCCTTTGAAAAATACCACCAACCATTTTGGGCTACATCCCAGCAATTTCTTTTTCCTTGACGTGGGCTCTAGGCTTTCATATTTTTAAGGCTTGCTCAGATGCCTGTAAAGTGGTGGCCTGGGTTAAGAATATCTGTTGTAGAGGCTTGAAGTTTGGAACTTGGGATACCATAAGAAAAAGTTACTGGTATTACTTTAAAGCATAACTTAAGTACTGCATGATAACAGCTACCAGTTAGCTGAGTTATCAGAACTCCTGTCACAGTTAGGAGATGGTCTAGGAGTGGGAAATGGTAACCCATTCCAGCATTCTCGCCTGGAAAATGTCATGGATAGGGGAGCCCGGCAGGCTATAGTCCATAGGCTTGCAAAGAGTTGGACATGACTGAAGCAACTGAGTATGAGTATACACACGTGCTAGAGTGCAAGGCCATTGCCACTGCTCCTAGTTAGCAGCCTTTGCAGACTGCTGGGCACATGCACAAGTAGAGTTGTGTGCCTTGAATTGAGCCCACTGCCCTTTTCACAACTATCCCCTGTGTGAAGGGAAAGTCATAAGACTCATGGAAAAAGCTTGGTCTCAGAGAAAGAAAATCTGCCCAGGAGTGCCGGCTTCACCACTAGCAACACCTACAATGGGGAAAAAAAAAAAAAAAAAAAAAAGACCTACAATGAGATCATATATAACCAGAGTACTCTGCAGCTGTGTCCTTGTCTGTACTACTCAGTAGGCTTCCTCCAGCTCTAAAATAAAATCTTTACTCATACCATGGCTTCCCTGATGGCTCAGCGGGTGAAGAATCTGCCCGCAATGCAGGAGACATAAGAGACACTAGTTTGATCCCTGGGTTGGGAAGATCCCCTGGAGAAAAAAATGTCAACCCACTCCAGTATTCTTGCCTGGGAAATCCCATGGACAGAGGAGCCTGGCGGGCTACAGTCCAAAGAGTCGTAAAGAGTCAGACACAACTGAGAACTAAGCACACACACACACATAGCTTCTTTAGTTTCATGCAAAGTGGACAATTGCACATTTGTCTGTTAAGAGCCAACATGGTCAATCACAGATCTCTAGCCTTGAGTCTTACTCCTTTGACTTTTTATTAAAGCAAAACTTTCCCCTTTGGATAAATAAGATGGATGTATGCATGCACGCTAAGTTGCTTTAGTCGTGTCGGATTCTTTGTGACCCCACAGACTGTAGCCTGCCAGGCTTCTTTGTCCATGGAATTTTTCAGGCATGAAGAACCCACTAGAGTGGGTTGCCATGGCCTCCTCTAGGGGATCTTCCTGTCCCAGGGATTGAACCCGAGTCTCTTATACATCTCTTGCATTGTAGGCAGGTTCTTTACCACTAGTGCCATCTGGGAAGCCCATTAAGATGGATGCTCTAAGGGAAATACAGAAACTGCTGAAATTAAGTTCACACTATGAACTGAGAGTGTTCATTTTACCTCCTTCAACTGTAAAATCAGTTGAAAGCAATCCATTCAGGTACCTGTACTATCATGTTTTCGTAAAAAGAATGGAATTGATTCTAGAAAGTATGAAGCTTCTCTGGCTGCCTTAAAAAAAAAAAAAACTACTATTAGATGTGCTTAAATTTCATTTCATGATACTTTTTGTTTATGAAGCCAACTTATAAGCTGAGAAAGGCTTGGACATTCCTGTCCTCTCATAAATGATGCTCCAGATATTATACTATTCTGAGAGGTACCATATGAAGCGTATCATATAATTATCACGGTCCATTCATTATGCTTGGTTTCAACTGATGTATTTGGAAACCATACAAGGATCAGATTCTAAATGGAGTACTTAGGCAGGAGATAGACATGACCTCTATCTTTATTGCTCACATACTCTATCCTTCTTACATGGTAATATTGTAAATCTTACTTCTTCTGTAGCAGAAAATAATTCTTTTCCCATCTCTCACTCGCTCTCTCACCCTCCCCTCCCCTTTTCATTCTAATTTAACATATCTCCAAGTATTATTAACTCTGAAAAATTCACTTAAGATGTTCATGTAAACATTTATTTATTTGGCTGCAGTGGGTCTTAGTTTCAGCATGTGGGATCTTCAGTCTTTGTTGCGGCACGCGTGGTCTTCAGTTGCAGCATGCAGAGACTCTAGTTGTTAGCACATGGGATCTAATTCCCTGACCAGGGATGGAATTTGGGCCCTCAGCATTGGGAGTGCAGAGTCTTAGCCACCATACCACCAGGAAAATCCCAAAGTTCATGTAACCTTTAATTTTTTCCAAGTCATAGGTCAATTGATAAATGCCAATTTTCATTCACGTGCTTTTGACAAGCTTCAAAATACATATGTCGGTATGGATATATATATGTGTGTGCACATGTGTGTGCGTGCACACACACACACACACACACACAAGCACATTTGCAGCCTTATTAGCAAAACCATTCCCTTCTCTTTAACCAAACCACGGTCTTGAAGGCAGGCACATGCGCCAAGGCAAAAGGCTGAACAAGGAAATATGAACTGGAGGAAATGAGACCTCTCCTAGTTTAAGATGCACAGTACTTTCTAACTAGCATGAAAGACTATTATCACAGAAGATAGAGATGTATGTGCTAGATATCAACAAAACTCTTTTACCTAACTGGCAGATGAGATTGAAAAAAGTTACTGTGATTCAGTAAGCAGTGCCTAGTTGCACCTCTTCCATATGGGTCTAGGAAGCTTATGAAGAATATTTTTTAGTTATAACAGCTATTTAAAATCATGTATTTTAACATGATGACTCTGGACGCATAGCTTTGAATTGCTATACCACAAAAGGTTAGAAACATTATAAGACACTCAATCACTTTGCTTTCAATTAAAATATATCACAGAAAAATTATGTACTATTTGTCAATAACCAAAATTGTTTAAAATGTTATGAATTACATTAAAAAATTTTTGTCCATACTCTAACCGTGTGAGACCTTAGTTTCCCAAGTTGAACCCATGGCCCTGCATCAGAAGGCAGGGTCTTAACCACTGAACCACTGGGGAAATCCCGTGAATTACATTTTTATCTCATCCTTTTCAATTTCATATATATTTATAACACATACATTATATATAATATGTATTACATATTCATCTTTCATGTTTATAAAGGAAGGTCAGCTATATAGGGGCCAACCTATAATAGAAAATTAGTAGCAAAAAGGACTGTAGGTGAATGAATTAGAGTATTGAGTTCATCCACAAAGGCAACTATAGTTTTTTTAATATAAAAACAGATTTAAAAAATAATAATCCAAAACCTCCACACATCTTATTGAAATGTTTCTGATACATATTAAGAGTTTGACAAGTAGAGTTACTTTGATGGCATAATTTGCATAGTACCTATGAGAATTGGGGAATTAGATGCTAAGAGACTTTCCACAATCCATTTTATAACCACTGATGATCAACCATACCTCCTGTTTTCTCTTCCATCATATCTGGATATAAACAAAATTTCAGGTGAGAGGAATTTCAAGCTGAAAAACAAAAGGGTGGACCAATAGGTAGATTGATGTATAGGTAGATGAGTCGAATCATTCCAGCCCCACCCCTTGCCTTACATTTTAAAATCAACTCTATTAATAAAAGAGTATTTGAACCCAACCCCCAAATTTTATATCTTTATAAATTACATAAAGTACTATTGTACCAATATATTATTATCAATAATATGTATCAAAACAGAGTAAATATTTTTATATTGGCTTATAGCATATTGAAGGGGACTATTTTTTGTATTATTGAGTTTTTTAATCTACCTTATCATCTCCCCCTATCTTTCACTAGGTATGAGATGTAGTTTTTGTTCAGTGAACACTTTTTTGAACTCCTACTATTTCCATATACAATACTAAGATCTCTAGGTGATAAATATTTGAAATAGGCTTGTCATATCTATCTATTGTGTGCCCAGTATCTCTGAAAAAGGTGCATCCTGGACATAATATAATAGCCCCTGTTGAATAAATGTAGTCATATGGTTCAGTGCAGGCTGTGGTTTGCTATTTGCTAGTCCTCTATCTAGGGAATACTGTCTTCCTGGAAGTAAGGGAGATAATAAAGTGAACGCTAAGGTAGAAAAGTTGGAAAATTATGTATAAAAGCGTTAGTCATTCAGTTGTTTCCTACTCTTTGTGACCTGGACTGGACTATAGCCCACCAGGCTCCTCTGTCCATGGAATTCTCCAGGCAAGAATACTGGAGTGGGTTGCCATTCCCTTATCCAGGGGATCTTCCCAACCCAGGGATTGAAATTGAGGCTCCCACATTGCAGGCAAATGCTTTATCATCTGAGTCACCAGGGAAGCCCATGTATATACATCATATATAGCCTATATGTACTTTATATGTAAATATATATGCTTTTATACAGCATATGTGGAGAAGGCAATGGCACCCCACTCCAGTACTCTTGCCTGGAAAATCCCATGGGCGGAGGAGCCTGGTAGGCTGCAGTCCATGGGGTCGCTAAGTCAGACACGACTGAGCGACTTCACTTTCACTTTTCTCTTTCATGCATTGGAGAAGGAAATGGCAACCCACTCCAGTGTTCTTGCCTGGAGAATCCCAGGGATAGGGGAGCCTGGTGGGCTGCCGTCTATGGGGTCACACAGAGTCGGACACGACTGAAATGACTTAGCATACAGCATATGTGGTATATATATATATGTTATTTATCTTGTGAATTTAAAGTGTTTCAGGAATATTAATAGTAGACAGTATCAATGCATATAAGAGGAAATTATAGGATATTCTTGTTAGCTCTCAATGATCATTAAAATAAATGTGAGTATAAGACAAATTATTAGCTAAGATTTTCAGATAAGTACATTAAGAAAGAAACATAATTCAAAGTCTATTTGAGAACTTACCATGTGCCAAGCATTGCGCTAATTTTTTCGATGTGCATTTTCTCATTTCATCTTTTATGATAATTCATAAGCTAAGTAGTTCTATTACTTTCAGTTTACAAAGAAGAGATTTTGTGATTTACCCAATATGACAGCCATGAAAGGGAAGATCCGAGATTAAAATTCTGATTATCCTGGTAAATAGCTAAGGCTCTGGAGCCAATGCTAGACTGATTTTCCTACCTCTTTACTAACAGGGATGCTCCAGTGTTTTCACTGAGATTAAAATCAACAGTATTTAAATACAGTTTATGGGGGCATGTTCGGATAAGTTACTTGTAAGTAAGCATTCTTGCGGTTTGTTTTGTTATGAATTAATGATAACTTAGGCTGTCGACTCTGCCAAACTTTAATATATGTTTGATAACTGTTTTTATAATTGTTAAAGCTTGGTCTTAAAAAAATGTCTGAGTGGTAACGGTCAAAAACATGAAATACAACCAGCTAGACTAGAAGACTAATTACTTAAACCGTCCCTGTGATTATATATATTTCCTTTATAGACGCATATAATACGAAAACATCTCAGAACAGGGGTGAAGTTCTATCACAGATTAGTCTGTTTCCTTCTGATGAGGGATTTCAAGCTCATCCTAAATGCAGGATCTTTCTCTGTGTGTCACTGCCTAACTTCCAGATAAAACTCCTTAAGAGAGATTTTCTCAGAGCAACATCATGGCCATATTCCTTATAATATACCTTGATTGTGGGGTAACCCCACTTCCTGGGGTCAGGAAGTTGCCCCTAAACTCAATGCCCTCCTTGGTAACATACTAACCCCTCAGCTGAGCTCCTTAATGAGTGCCTCAGAAACATAATTCTGTGAAGACAGCCATATGGGGATGATAGATGCATTTTGGACAGAGACAGAGAGACATGTTGAAGGCCTCACAGTGTTCCCAGAATCAGTTATATAATTCTTGACTAATTTTGATTGCTTTGCTATCAGTCTTGTGCCAAATTCTGGTAGTATTTTTTGTTTGTTTGTTTTTTAATTCAATGTGTTACAAAGTGATTGAAGGTTTTCTAGGTAGAGGAAAAATTAGCCATAGTACTCCGGGAGTTGGTGATGGACAGGGAGGCCTGGCGTGCTGCGATTCATGGGGTCGCAAAGAGTCGGACACGACTGAGCTACTGATCTGATCTGATCTGACAGGTATGTTTTGTGATGTGGCGGGGGCACGTACATTAAAACTTTAATTGGCGTTTTGTGGACTGATGTTCTAGTCTCTCATTTATATTACTACAAACTTACTGCCATAGTGATGGGATATTGCTTTTCTGTGCCTTTTTTTTTTTTTTTTTTTTTTTTAGAAAAAGAGATTAGTATTTATTTATTTATATGTTTTTGGCTGGGCTGGGTCTTCATTGCTATGTGGGCTTTTCACTAGTTGCAGCAAGTGGGAGCTACTCTAATTAACCATTCAAGGGCTCCTCATTGCCCTGGCTTTTCTTGTTGCAGAGCACAGGCTCTGGGGCACGCGGGCTTCAGTAGCTGTGCCATGTGGACCCAGCAGTTGTGGTTCCTGGGCTTTAGAGCACAGGCTCACTAGTCTAGTGCACAGGCTTAGTTGCTCCGGGGTGTGTGGGATCTTCCCAGATCAGGGAAGTCACCTAGGTCTCCTGCATTGGTAGGCAGATTCTTTACCACTGAGCCACTAGGGAAGCCCTGCTCTTCTGTACTTCTGATTGCTGTGTAAACCCTATTCTAAAGAAATTTGTCTTATTTTACTGAATCACATACTACTGGCCTTGGGATTGGTTAGGTAGCCTAATCCTTTTGGCATAAATGGTAATAACATTTTAATTTTTTTGCAGAAAGGTGACAGTTTTACTGTGGGAAGTAAAGCAGTCAAAGGAAACAATTGTCCAAGCATATATTAAAGAACAGAGAACAAAAAGAGAAGAAATATTTTATCAGAGAATCACATATTAGTGAAAAGTGCATGCATGCATGCTCAGTCCCTCAATCGTGTCTAACTCTTTGCAACCCTGTGGACTGTAGCCCGCCAGATTCCTCTGTCCCCGGGATTCCCCAGGCAAGAATACTGGACTTGGTTGCCATTTCCTACTGCAGGGGATCTTCTAGACCAGGGATTGAACCCACGTCTCCTGCATTGACAGGCGGAGTGTTCACTGCTGTGCCACCTGGGAAGTCCGTTAGTGAAAATAGATTTGATAAAACGGAAAAATCCATGTATAAATTCTTACATCTGGACTTATTACATTCAGTGATTTCATTAAGGTCAAAATGTAGTAAATGATTACTTTAAAAGCATTACTAAGAAGTAAAACTTTCTCTATTTGAGATAACATGTATTGTATATAGTAAATACTAAGGAATCAACTAAAACTTCCATTAGAAGCAGTGGACAAAATCAGCTGGGTTGTGGCATATAAGATAAACATATAAAAATCTATGTATTGTATGTACATATAAGAGTATATGTTCTAGACTCTTGAAGTGAACAATCCAAAAACAGAATCTAAAACGCTTTGATTATAAATAACATCAAAAGAATACAATGCAGGCTATAGTCCATAGGGTTGCAAAGAGTCAGACATGACTGAGTGACTAACACCATCTTCATTTTATTGATAAGATGGCAATATTTCCCATACTGACCTATAGATTCAACAGTTCCTAGCAGATTCCCAGTGTCTTTTTTGTAGAAATTGACATGCTGATCCTAAAATGTATATAGAAATTTAAAGTACCCCAAATCACCAAAACAATTTTGAAAAAGAAAAATTGGAGAATTATACCTAATTTCAAAGCTTACTACTACAAAGCAGCAGTTACTAAGACAGCATAGTATTGGCATAGGATAGACATATAGATTCCATAGAAAAAGACCCAATATATCTATGGTCAAAAATGATTTCAATAAAGATGCCAAGACCATTCAATGAGGAAAGAAGTGTCTTTTCGACAAATGTCAGTAGGACAACTGAATATCCATCCACCTTGAAAAGAAACGTTGGACTACTACTGAATACTCCATGTGAATATTAACTGGAAATGTGTTTAGTAGAAAATATAAAACTATACAATTCTTAAAAAAATTGGGGTCAGTCTTCATGAATGACCTGGACTTAGCAATGATTTCTTAGTTGTTGTTGTTGGATGGGAATGTAAAATGGTGCAGCCACTTTGGAATCTTTGGGAAGTGTGGCAGTTTCTCAAAAAGTTAAGCATGGAGTTACTATATGACCCGAGAATTCTAATTCCAGGTATATATTAAAAGGAAATGAAAACACATTCATACAAAGACAGACGCATTCATCTTCACAGCAGTATTATTCACAATTGCCAAAGCATAGAAACAACCCAAACGTCTGTCAGCTAATGAATGGATAAACAAAATGTGATATATCCATAAAACGGAATGTTATTCTCAAAAATAAGTATGAAGTATAGATACATGCTATAACACAGATGAACTAGATGCTAAGAGAAGGAAGTCGATCACAAAATAGCATGTATTTTGAGATTCCATTTACATAAATTGTTCAGAATAGGCAAATCTATAGAGACAGAAAATAAATCAGTGGTTGCCTAGAACGGGGTAGGAATCTGACTGGCTGGAGATGGTAACTAAAGGGTACAGGGTATCTTTGGGGAGCGATAAAATGTTGTAAAATGAATTGTGTTAATTGGTGGCACAACTCTTTGAATATACTAGAAACCATTGAGTCATACACTCTAAATTTGTGAATTGTATGGTATGTGAATTATATCTCAACAAAGCTGTGACCAAAACAGCATTATATCTGAGGCAGCAGTCACACACTTTTAATGTAAGTATCCAGCCCCTTCAACATGGGTTTTCCAGTTACAAAATACCTGTGCAAAATAAGGAAACATTTTTTAAGAGAACTTTGGTTTGGATGGAAAAACATCCAATGTACTTCAAAAATATGGATTCATTTAAACTTTGGTATGTCACGAGCTTATTAGCATTGTGAAGTTAATGGTTGTAAAGGTCAAGGGATGTGAAATAGGAGAACAAATTCTTTAGACTTTTTTTTGTTTTTTAACAGGTGCACCGTATCCAGAGAAACAGTTGGTGTAACCCTTACATCCATCTTTTTTGTTGATATCTCAGCAGAAAATACTATTTTCAGAAAGTATTGTCTTGCCAATGAGTTATACATTTACAACCTATCATTCTTGCCCAGCTATGAAAATAATCCTAGGGCACCGAACCAGAATCCTGAAGAGCTGGTGCAAGAGCCAATTCTGTTTGCTTCTTGCCTTTCTTTTGCCTCTGAGCCTTTCTACTTAATAAATCTGAAAAATGTATTAGTCACAGTGGTTTTGACTCTAAGCTAAAGCTCTAAGTGAGCTGTTGCACTTCTGAACTAAAATTTCCCTGCTCTTTGCCATCTCTCACCCTGTGCTTTTCCAGACCTAAAATGTCAAAGTATCAGGCAGATGGAATTACATTTGGAACGTTGGTTTGGTAGGGAATAACTCCATGCTTTTAGCAGATCTGTAATCGTAGTATTTTTAAAAACAGTAGACTGTTAATAAAGGACTCATTGAAACCAGTTCTCTGTCTCAAGTAACTATTGTGTTTAGATAAAATATTCAGTACTATGAAACAAAATCAGTACTGGCCATTTGCTAAGGTGTCTAGGAAGTTATTGTAGGCCAGATTTTTGTCTAGCAAACCTTTAGAAGAAAGGGTCTTAGGTAGATGGAAATACTTCAGTACTTTTTTGGGGGGTGCATCTTGGCTAAAGAAACTAAAACACTTCTAGCCTTATTTCAGCAGAACATTAGAGTAGCTTCCTTTCTGTCAGGGCCTTGTGCCCATGAAGCATCCGGCAAAGACATTCTGTTATACTTTGAAATGACTGGCATTATGTTTCCTTTACCTATTGAGCTTAGTCGCTCAGTCTTGGCCAATTCTTTGTGACCCAATGGACTGTAGCCTCCCAGGCTCCTCTGTCCATGGGATTCTCCAGGCAAGAATACTGGAGTGAGTAGCTTATCCCTTCTCCAGGGGATCTTCCCAACTCTGGAATCCAACCAGGGTCTCCCGAGTTGCAGGCAGATTTTTTACCAGCTGAGCTTTTTACAAAATTGCATTTCTGTGATTGGGAGTGCATTTTTTTTTTCTTATTGAATTTTGGACCTTCATGACTACAATTATGTCTCATTGCATTGCTGACTCTGGCTGGGGAAAACGTGAGGACGAAACAGAGCCAAAACAACTGACCAGGAAGTAGGAGTCCTTCTGGCTTCTAACACCGGCTTCTCTGTCACTATCTCTGCCTTTGGGTGATATTTCCATCATCCAACAAATATTTATAAGCACATACTGTGAGTACGCAAAGTATCGTCTAGATGTCTAAACTCATAAGATTTCAGTTTCTTCCGCTGTAAAATGAAACATGATTTTTAAGCTGTAAAGCTGATTATTCTCTTATGATCCAGAGAGCAGAGGTTAACACACTTGACCTCAGTTCTAGGGAACTCAGAAATTATACCCATATTTGTACACTTAGTACAATACTTTCTCATTCATAGAGAAGTTCTCTATTTTTAAGTGGTGTTTTGTACATGCCTTAAATTCAGTTTTGAAAGTCACTTTAAATGAAAATTGTGTGTGCGTGCTCAGGCCCACAATAAAGTCAGCAATGGAAATGTGACACTGGGCAACTTACGGTGTGGTGTCACAATTTTAAATGGCTGGAAATTCCCTCTACTTTGAATAGGGAGAAATGACAAGATATTTTGTTAGTCGTGAAAAACTGCTGGATTCTAGCCCATCTGCTTTTTTATTCGTCTTCCCTTTTTCAAGAAGAAAAAAAAAAGACCAAATGCAGTGAGGACCAATGTGGCAGCGGCCCAGTCGTGACTGGCAAGTGTTCTCAGTTGCAGTCACAGTAGTGTTAAGGGCCACTTTATAGACTGCCCTTTGCGGCTTTAGCTCTGCTCACCAGCAGTCGACTTCCTCGTGGTGGGAAGTCGGAAGGAGAAAACTGAAGCCTGGGCCCTGTATTTTTCAGTGGAGCCTACTTTTCTGCCCCCGCTCTTCCCCAGACTTAAGTGGCCAACAGAACAAATCCACCCAGGTGTGAGTCCTTACCTCTTGGACTGGGCTTTGGATACTGGGATTCCAGAATTCTCTGTTAACTGAGCCTCCACACTGCAGGTGTGCGGACTTTGCCTGAAGGGTGGTCATATCAGCTGTGGACCCTGATTAAACCTCTACGTGTGCATCAGGGATGAGAGGAGAGGGGAGGACTGGGCTCCAAGCCATGGAAACTGTGGGGCTGGGCCTGAGAGTAGATATTCACCACTCTTTAGAAGACATTCTCCTATGAGTATGTTTCCATGGTTACACCCTCTCTTCTACAAGGAGCACACATTTTCAGAACAATTTAACTCTAAACCCTGGGCAAAATGGTAAACTTGGTTAAGACCTCCGTTTGGGGGATGGGAATCATTGGTGCAAAAACAAGAACTGTAACATTTTAGTAGTGGCGAGAAGAAATATCAAGTAGAAGGAGAAGAAGGATTTGGGAGGATACTGGAAATATTTCTTGTCCTGGGGGGAAATAATATGGGTATTCACTTTGATATAAATCATTCTGGGTATTTTTCTTTAGGTGTGCTACAATTTTCAATAAAAGCATTTTTTACATTTTTAAAAAGCTTTTTAGAAAAAGATTCTTTGGTTCTTTTTTCTAAAAAGCTGTGGCGGATTCATTTTGATATTTGGCAAAACTAATACAATTATGTAAAATTTAAAAATAAAATAAAATTAAAAAAAACCTTAAAAAAAAAGAATCTTTTTAGAAAAGATTCTCTGTGCTGCATTTATGTATATCTCTCAGTCACGCTGGTGATTTCTTCTCAACACCCCATCACACTGTATTCCCATATGTTTATCACTATATGCTCAGATGCTCAGTTGTGCCCAACTCTTTGCAACCCCACGGACTGTAGCCCACCAGGCTCCTCTGTCCATGGGATTCTCCAGGCAAGAATACTAGACTGGGTTGCTATTTCCTTCTCCAGGGGATCTTCCCTACCCAGGGATCAAACCTGGGTCTCCTGCATTGCAAGTGGATTCTTTGCCAACTGAGCCACTAGGGAATCCCTGTTTATCACTGACTTCCCAGGTGGCACTCGTCGTAAAGAACCCACCTGCCAATGCCGGAGATGCTGGCTGCTCTTAATTGCCTACCAAAGAGTCTACCTCTCCTGGACCAAGCTCACTCCTTTGATTCCTCATCCTTTCCTACCCTGGGTCAACGTGACTAGGTCTCCATTTGTTCCAGGAAGTGCTGTGCTGCTCTTGGTAGCTTAATCAATGAATTAAATATATCTTTAATGATCCATTTACTAATTAATGTGTTCCTTGTCCCAGGCAACAAAAAGATTCATAATGTTGAAAGTTACTTCTGCTCAGAAGGCATTATAAGGAAAATAACCTCCACAGGGCTTCCTTTGTGGCTCAGCTGGTAAAGAATCTGCCTGCAATGCAGGAGACCTGGGTTGGGAAGATCCCCTAGAGAAGGGAAAGGCTACACACTTCAGTATTCTGGCTTGGAGAATTCCAAGGACTATATAGTCCACGGGGTCACAAAGAGTCGGACATGACTGAGTGACTTTCGCTTCACTTCACTTGAAAGGAAAACTCAGAACTTCCTGAGTTTTAGGAAGAAGAGTCCTCTGGGGAGGAATGTTCCCTCAGGGTCCCTGCTTGCTTGGATTTTTCTCAACCTGTTACAGTTTCTATCACTTTGTTACTGTCACCTGTGGGCCTCTCTCCCCCTGTGTGCATACAATCTCTTGTCTGTAGGCAAACTAATTTTTAACACCCTTCCCCCCCATTCTAAATACTAAAGTAGTACTTAGTATTTAGTAGAAAGAATGAAAGGATTACAAAAAACATAAAAATCTTGCTTACCAAGTGCCATCTGTTCTGCTATAACACAACTGCTGAAATTTACGAAACCTCGAGTTCTCAATAATCATGTAGGGAAACGATTATTCCAATAGGAAAAGGTAGGAGTGGGGGCAAGAAGAATTGAGTCAAAACAACAAAGTTATTTTAAGGAGCAACACTAATGATCCTTGGCTGGAATTTCAGGTAGGCTGCCAGGGGAGGTTTTGGCTGGCAGGCCTGATGCCCTTCAAACCACACCATATTACAGCTTTCACCTGTGGGTGAAGCTGTTTCTGCAGAGAACCATTGGCAGACGTAGAAGTAACCCTTAGATGTTGCTTTCCGGTTGGGGAGCCTCAGGCAGGAGCGCCACCCACAGGAAGCTGGAATAAATGCATTACTCGCGGAAAGATGAAAACAACAAAGAAGAAACATCCATCTCCAGACCAGAAGCAATGCCCAGGGTCATAACTGAGAAAATAGGGTAACATGTGGTGAAAAGGCAAAGTTAGATTGTAAATGGAGGAATAAAAAAATTCAGGAATAGAAAGGTCAGAAACTGGGTGGAACACAGTGTATGGTGCATGCTAAGCCGCTTCAGTTGTGTTGGACTCTTCGCGACCCTGTGGGCTGTTGCCTGCCAGGCTCCTCTGCCCATGGGATTTTCCAGGCAAGAATAGTGGAGAGGGCTGCCATGCCCTCCTCCAGGGGATCTTTCCGACCCAGGGATTGAACCGGCGTCTCTTACCCCTCCTGCATTGGCAGGCGGGTTCTTTACCACTAGTGCAACCTGGAAGGCTAGAGCACAGTGTATAGATTAGGGCAATTGGTTCTGGACCAAGACCCTTGAGTAGTGATTACAAACCAGCTTCAGGACTTCTTTGGTTGCCCAGTGGCTAGGACTTTGTGCTCCCAGGGCCTGGGGCCCAGGATCAATCCCTGGTCAGGGAACCAGATCCCACATGCTGCAATTAAGACCTGACACATCGAAGTAAGTAAATAAATGAAGAAGCCAGCTATCATGTGATGTCTTGGGTGCAGAGCTTATGGATTGAAGAGCTCTTGACTTAAAAAAATAAAGAAAGAGGGACTTCCCTGGTGGTCCCGTGGCTAAGACTCCGAGCTCCCAATGCAGGGGACTGGGGTTCAATCCCTGGTCAGGGAACTGGATCCCATGGGCTGCAACTAAGACCTGGCACAGTCAAATAAATAAACAATTTTTTTTTAAAGGAGGAAAACAAGGTCTCTGTTTTATGTAGCTCATTTCTCTTAATTAACTTCATTGTTTAACTATGACTTGAAGCTATAATTTATTATTAGTGTCTCTCAATAACGTAAGATAGAAAGGAGTTATAGGATTTGACCATGGTTCCCAACTAAATAAAAATAATTGAGCCTTGACTTTTTTAGAACCTAAACAAACACTTAATCTCTTAAATGTTGGCTTCGCAGGAAAATGGACTTATTTTTTTCTTGACCCAACAACAGGTTTGACAAGTGAAAGCCACTCAGTCATGTCTGACAAATTTCCAGGTCAGAAGATTGTGGGGTAGCCTTTCCCTTCTCCAGGGGATCTTCCCAACCCAGGGATCAAACCCAGGTATCCTGCATTGCAGGCAGATTCCTTACCAGCTGAGCCGCAAGGGAAGCCCAAGAATACTGGAATGGGTAGCCTATCCCTTCTCCAGGGGATCTTCCTGACCCAGGAATCGAACTGGGGTCTCCTTCATTGCAGGTGGATTCTTTACCAACAACACGTTTAATTACTTTTTTTCTCTTAGTATCCAAAACCTATTAATTAGGGTTTATTAGCATGTGGAGCAGAGAAGGCAGTGGCACCCCACTCCAGTACTCTTGCCTGGAAAATCCATGGACGAAGGAGCCTGGTAGGCTGCAGTCCATGGGGTCGCTAAGAGTCGGGAACAACTGAGCGACTTCACTTTCACTTTTCTCTTTCATGCATTGGAGAAGGGAATGGCAACCCACTCCAGTGTTCTTGCCTGGAGAATCCCAGGGATGGGGAAGCCTGGTGGGCTGCCGTCTCTGGGGTCGCACAGAGTCTGGCACGACTGAAGCGACTTAGCAGCAGCAGCAGCAGCATGTGGAGAAACAAATCAGTTACATAATCATATATATTATAATGATCAATAAATTATATAAGCCTATAATAGAAAATGTGCCAGTATTTCATAAAAATAATATAATTCTTCACTCTTGAATAATTATGCAGGCCAAACTTCTAGAAATCAGTAGAAGTTTTAATTTCAAAATTACTTAGCCTATTTTTAGTTCATTTTAAATTAACAATTAGATTTCCTCCTGCGTATTAATAATTATTTGGAAATGTTGAGTGATTTAGGGCAATCAGAATGTTTGCCAACAGTCACTTGTTCTTGGTAGCTGCTATTGTACTCATACTTTAAGGCAAATATTAGATTTTTTAAATTAAAGTAAGAGACAATATTCTTAAGCTACATTTTTAAAAAATTCAGGAATCTACACGTACACTCTTTCTGGAATATGTAATCTACTGGGAAACATTATGAAAGAACATAACATAAAAAAAAAACTCTTTTGCTCTCCAGAGTGGTTATCATGAAAGGCTCTCAGAGTACTTTGCAATCAATTTTTATGATCAGCCCTTTACAAAAACCCTCAAAATCCAGTAATTGACTCATAAACTAAATGGTAAGTGGAAAGGGGAAAAATTCAGAAGCACAGTGCATTACACATGGTATCATAAACAGAGGCCTAAGTTACCATTATTAATGCATTTGGTTATTGATAAGCATGCATACAGAGCCACATTTTTTGTGATAAAACTTTATCACAGACTCACAGCCATTTCAGGTCTGTTGCTGCCCTCGTCTCCTCGGTCTCAATGTTCTAGAATGCAAATCAGAGACATTAACACTGAGGTATGCGGGGAGGAAACGGTTTTTAAAGAAATTTGAAATTTTGAGACTAGCAAAAATTTTGAAAAAGAAAATATGAGCCAGTAATTGCATATGTCAGTAGATACTCTGAATGGACATGGAAAAGGGGTAGTTTTAGAAGAAAGGTAAAAAGAATCTGAGAAATAAAAAGGTTTACAGGTCCAGACAGAAAAGGCGGCAGCTGGGGATCCATTAACATGGTTGTACAAGAACACGTTTGTGACATATTCATTAAAATAACTTTACATTTAATGTGCATACTACTGAAACACTATAGTTGCTAGAAATATTCTCTCTTGGTTATTGACATTAATATTTTTGTGTGCCTTTGGCTAAAGTTGACCACATCATTTTGACCAAAGGTGACAGAGTCTATTTATATAAACTTTTCATTTTTCTTCATAAGTACATGCTATGGTATTAATATGCTTAGTGTTCATATTATTTGGCAAGGGTTAGCTTTATCTGTCTGAATTATCCTAAAAATAATGTTCATCTAATTTGTTTCTGTATTTAAAAATTAAAGTAATTATTGGGTAGATGTATTGGGTGGGTAGTGGTGATGGAGGCAGGTGGAGAAAGGAGAAGAAGAGAGATAATTATGAATAAAAGAAAAGATGGGAAATACACATTTTTTGACACTGACAAAAAATCTTGCCAACCATACTGAGATTTATGGTTATAAAATAACTTAGTACAATATGTATTTTCTTATCGCATGGGGGAGCAATTCTACTCTTTCCCCTTCTCAGAGACTTTCTTTAGGTTAAATCCAAACACTGAATAAACACATATGTTATGTTATATCACACAATTTTCCATCTAGATGTGATCTTACAGACCATCCAGTTCTTTTAGAGAAGACAAAATTATTTTCTGATTTCTTAAAACAAATTCCTGCATTCTTTCTATTAAGTCTGTTGTTCACACACAGGGCCAGTTTTTTTCACCTATATCCCATTCTGTATATTGTAAATATTTTTTATCATTTAGCTCCTATAAAATTGAATTGTCCTCATTTATTTAAAGATGTATTTCCCAAATCTGCTTAATTTATCTCCT